>NC_135750.1:18957500-19582500 GCF_041903045.1 Epinephelus lanceolatus
CAGAGCAATCAAACAAATTAAACAGCCATTAGGTGAAACTGCAGAGCCCCACTGAGAATGAAGCAATCTTCTACCCACATGCTTCACAAACACCGCTGCAGGTATTTATAGGCAAAGAAAAAGGCAAATGTGCCACATATGCTTTTTCCACACAGATATGAACTCAATAAAATTCTCGATTCATGAAAATAAATGTGAAATGTCAAGTTGTCATCACAAATCCCTATGTGGAATCAGTCATGTCATTATGAAGAGGAGGAAGGCATTTGCTTGCATTAAGGGTGGTTGATGGAGGGTGAATTATGGCGCTTGCTCTATGAGGCAGATTGACTCAAGAAATTCATCAAGGGCCACATAAAAGAACATCATGCAGCGTTGGCATTAGTGTGTATGAATATGAGAGAAAGACACAGATAGAAAGGAGGAAATTGGAGAGGAGAGAGGCCGTATCAGATTTCAAAGGGAGGTGCACACAGCAAAAAGGCGAGCAACTATGAGATATAGCTTCAAGGAAACGTGGGAGTGGATAAACACGTCTCAGATGCTTCGGCAGACGATAGTATATGCCCCAGTCACAGATTGCTTCCCAAAGCACTCATTTTGCTTCATTTCCCATTCCATCCTTTAGTAATGAATAGCATTCATCACTGCATGGATGTGTCTGTGGCTGCATACATGGGGAAAAAGACAGAAGGGGAGTACAAAGACAATGGAAGGACGACTGATTGTCTTTCTCCTCTACGCTGACATGCTGCACTAATGAAACTCAATAATTATAGTCAATAGGGCCCTGACATGCAACTCTTCTGGTCTCCACAATTACAGCCTGATAGTCTTGTACATGTTCTGTCAAGAAATGGACAGTTGTTAACAATCAGAGCAGCAGGCCCGGATGGGCATGTTCTCTTGAAATGAGTCATAGCATTCATCATCCGTGCTGTGCTGGTGTAGTCTGCTGATGGCTTGGAGGATCAAGGCTCTGTGCAGCCATTGTCACTGTCACCGCATGCTGACTATACTTCTGATGCTGCCTCCACCCCTCCCATCCCCCTGTGGTCCCGAGGACAAGATTCTGCTTCGCTGCACTGTGCCATGCAGTTTCAGCCTGGATTTCCCTACGAGCTTAACAGGGAGTGTAGCCCTCTCATTGTTTAGCACTTCAAAGGAAACAAGAGAAAAGAGAGGGGAGCAAGAGAGAAGGGGAGAGGGAGAGAAAAGGAGATGATAGACACAGGGTGAGAATGGGAACATGAAAAAGGAAAAGGCAGAGGGGAAGCAGCAAAGGAACAGAATAGGAGAGTGGGAGTGAAAATATGAGAAATAAGAAGCAAAGAGATGGACAGAGTTTGAATGCAAGTAGCTGCTTTCACAGCAGCAACACTGCCAAGTGCTACATCCAGTATGCCTGTCCAAAAAGAAAACGTTCAAGCAGGACACAGAGCATGTTTTTGGGTTATACTGCAGCTATGATTTATTTCAGAAAGTGCAGCCCAAGTGTCAAATTAAAACAACTGCTTAGGTGGTTCCTTAAGTCCTATAACATTTTGCCAAGTGTAGAAATCCCATTTGGTGTTTTGGCCATCTTGCAGATAAATTGTCAATATATAAAGTACACAGCATCTCTGTTGAGGCCATATGGTGCTTTTCTCTGCCTCCAAAATGGCCTCTCCCAGTGGCAGTGGTATATCTTCCTCCAACCGCCTAAGACTTATCTATGGTGCTGAGGTCTCTTACCTAAAAGATAAAATTGGTGGTTTCAGTGCTTTCCAAAAACAACACAAAACCCTAATTTTTCTCTAAGAATGACTTGGTTAATGTTAATGAAACACTAAGTATGGCAAACTGTTTGACATTTTTGGGAAAACACTAATTGGCTGTCTTGCCCAGAATAAGATGAGAGGCTAGATACCACAATCTGTTCATTCATTATGAAACTGTAGCCAGGAGACAGTTAGCTTAGCTTAGCATTAAGTCTGAAAGCAGGGGGAAATAAGTTAACCAAGACACTCACTACAACTACATTTATGGACAGATTGCTGTCCTGTGAAAAAGGAAACAAACACACAACTTGAGAATTGGGACAAATCATCTACCAAAAAAAAAAAAAATTATAACTTGTCAATGCACAAATTCTGTTTCTGGGGGGTGAAACATGATTTTTAAAGGATTTACAAATATATCAAATACATATTTCAAAAATATTTTGATCTGCTTTAATTTTTAAACTTTTTTTCTAACTTTAAACATACTTTAACTAACAGTACATACTGATAACATTGGTATAAAAATGTACTGTTACTCATCTTTATTTTATTTACTTATTTGTGAAAATGTCAGCCCTTTAAATATGTGTCCCAGATTTTTGTCAACTCTGTCAGATTTCTACAAAAACATAATTTAGTCAGGCATAAAGGGGTCAGCTACATCCCAACAACTCCTGTTTCACTTCCCAGTTTCCAAAACGGCGGGAATGCTGCTCAGGTACTTGAACACTTTCTACTTTATGATAAAGTCACTATATTATACTGCTATCGGGTGTGTCGCAATTATAACAGATCAACTCTGTAGCTTTTCTAAATCAAAATGAAATAAGAATTCCGGTTTTAAAATGAATATTTTGATCAACTCTGTTAGATCTTATCTAGAGTTGTACCGATAAATGCGGTATCGACGAGTACAGCCTATGACCAATCCGATACCACGTAATGCCTCACGTCATTACGCATACGCACGCTACAGGCAAACGAAACGGAAACAGAGTGGAGTTTAAAAAGCATTCTACTGTAGCCTTTAAAGTGTCTTTTTTACCAAATTGTGTGGCTGCACTTCATAATAATAAATAAAAAAAAGTTTTATGGCATTCATTCTACTATTATGTATTTATTTCTTAATATTTTACATAGAGTTTTAGGAGTTGAGACATACAACAATTCATATCCCATCCATTTTTATTTTACGCGCTGGTATCGGATCAGTACTCGGTATTGGCAGATACCTAAGGTTCAGGGATCGGAATCGGTATCAGGAAGGAAAAAGTGGTATCGGTACATCTCTAATCTTATCTCTGACATCCATCATGTATGTTACTTAAGCAAAACTTAAATCAGTGGCAGGCTGGCCCATTACGAGGTTTAATAGTTGAGACTTTGATCTTTTGAAATATATTTTCCAGTTCAAGGGGAAAAAAAAAAAAAAAAAAAAAACTAAAAGGGGTTTTACCCCAGTTCACAAGAATGAGTGAAATAGAAAAAGTATGTGTTTGCGTGCTGGTTGAACTTCAGTTTTCATGATAAGTACCACATTTAATTATAGAAAGGACATTACTTAGCGGAAAATATCTGCTTTGCGGATATAATGAAGAATTATGAGGCCCATGAACTTCACCCCCCACCGCTCCACCACGCTCTTAATTACCTGTCTCAGAGCCTGGCTGTTATGACAATAATAGGGCATTCATTAATCCATGTAGCATTAACAAAGAATGGCACATCTGCATATAATCACAATTCACTGGCACCAAGGACTTTTACATTCAGAATCCAACCTGAAATTGTTGGCTTTCTAGTGAGTACTGTATCATTTCAATTTTCTGGAATTGTACTTTGGAGGAAAATGCATTGCCTTTTTTTTTTAGACAGCCAGTTACTACCATTCATTTAATCTCGGCTTGTGTACAAGATATAGACAGTTCAGCCACACAGGAGGAGCTATTGACTTAAAAGTAATATTCATAAAAAGGAAATAAGAGGAATGATTATGTGATTTATCTCTGCTGAGCCTCCTTGTGTGTGTCTTGCAGCTTTGGCCAAGTTTACACAGAAGCAGATGAAGAAGAGAAGTAAATCTCAATACAAGACAGCTTATTAAGTATGTGGGGGGGGGGGGGGGGGCAGTAGCTCAGTCCATAGGGACTTGGGTTGGGAACCGGAGGGTCGCCTGCTCAAGTCCCCGTCCGGACCAAAATTTGGAGCGTGGACTGGTAGCTGGAGAGGTGCCAGTTCACCTCCTGGGCACTGCCAAGGTGCCCCTGAGCAAGGCACCGAACCCCCCAACCGCTCTGAGCGCCTGTCATGGGCATGGACATCTCTCCACTTAGTGCATGTATAGGTCCTGTTTGTGCATGTGTGTGTTCGGACCTGTGTGTAATTGACAAACAGAGTGAAAAAATTGAATTTCCCCTCGGGGATTAATAAAGTATATAAAATTAAAAATTAAACATAAGTGAGAGAGATGCAGCACACAACAACTACACAATCGATGTCTATAGAAGGAAGAACAAAGAATCTACTGTAAGAATAAGGTGTGTTTGTTGTTGATCTGGAGGAGCATCTCTACAGGGCAGGCTGTCTATTTCTCATTCTGTCTTCAGGGACAACACTCGCCTCAACTGTCCCTGTCAACACTGTAAATACAGTATCTGGCTCTTAAGAGTCCTGCATAATGTAAACAGGTATACCTTCAAAGTCACAATCATAAACAGTAGCCATCAACCAGCTGGAAGCTTGTGTGCTGCATTTACGTACCAAGAAACAGGCGAGGGATTTTCTAAATGTCAGGGCTAAGTCAACACATGAATTAAATATTTTGTGCCGTCATTGTTTTTCATGTTACAAAAACACTGCACTACCAGCAGTCTGGTGTTAGACAAGGTTTGTAATGTCAACAATTCCCTCAATCCAACCATGCATATCTCAGTACCAATAGAGATTAAAACTTGTCTTGATGAATTTGGCAAAAACATAGGGGGCTTTATTTTGAGATCTTGCAAGCAGTCTCTCGTTTGAGGCTCTTAGGCTGGGACTGGAGCACAGAGAAACCCAACAACAACACAACACAAGTGGGCCAAAACTTAAATCACGTTGCGGATATTGTTGGGCTTACTTTACCTTTCATAAGCTTTAAAGAGTTTTTTGTCTTTGCTGGCAAACACTGTGCAAGTAGGGTATATTACTTTGCATGACAATTGAGGATTTATTAAGTCTGAGTGATGCTAATTAAACACACAGTATTAGACAGCCATAGTTGTGCATAGCAATGCAGTAGTGTGCATCTGCTCTTCTTGACAATACACTGACTGAACTTTCATAAGACTATAGCATCTTCAATTACAAAACCAGCTGATGCTGCACATCTAGCATCCAGCAACATCAGGACTGTTTACGTGCTTGGTCACCTATAATAACTCAGTGCTACACAGATCCATAGAAAGGCCAAAAATTATCGCTCAACAAATGTTACTGTCAGTGTTCCAGAGTGGGAAGCCAGTGAGGGAGTATGTCCTTAACACTACACTAGCAACTCCTACTGGTTTCTCGGAGCACCTTCACAAAGGCTGATGGGCTCAGTGGTGTGTAGCGAGACTTGTATAGCCTGAAACTATGCATGAAATGTTCCCATTAGTTTTCTTTTTTAATTCATCATGCATGCTAAAATTTGTACAACAAAACTTTTTTAACATGATAATAATGTTGTGTAATGTAGGCCCCAACCACCCAACATACTGATAAAAAAAACATACAAGCCTAATTAAGAGGAAAAAATGCTTTGCTAGCACAGGCAACTGTGCAATGCCATCAGAAATAATCATTAGCAAACGTAAGCATAATTATAAACAACATAACAAATTGCCATTGCTATCACTACCAGTTCTAATACTATAGAACGCTGCATTTCTCAATGTGATTTGTCCAAGTGGTGTTGCTGTACCCCTGCAGAAGCCATTGCATGACTTTTGTGGGCAGCTACAGTCAATGTCAAACACTGTGCTGTCTAACTATTTTACTTCAAAATGTTGTAAAACATGGAAACCTAGAGTGTAATATTAGGGTTAACGTTTCACTCATTTATGTTGCATTGCATTACTGCATGTATGTTTTCCTCAAAGTCTGTAAATAGAGATCCAGATCCCGACGTTACAGTAGCAGGAAGAGGATTAACGGTAGTGCATGAGTTTACATATCGAGGCATAGTAGTAGATTCACAGCTCACATTCAAAACACAAGTCAAAAAAGCTGTGAACAGACTCAAATTCAATTTTAGACACATCAGGAGCAACCTTATGATGGAGGCCTCAAAGTTGTACTTCAATGCAATGATTTTTTTTCACATGTTAACTACAGTCTGACCAGCTGGACTCAGACAGGCAAATCCAGGAGAGAGACTGTTTAAACAGGCACTCAAAACATTGGATGAAAAGTCAAATTCATATCATCATTGCAAAATTTTTATGAAATATGACTTTTTTAAATTGGGAAAATATGATCAAATTTGCAGATATTTTATTTGTATATTAAATACAAAATTCTTCATGGCCTGGCACCGCCTCCTCTCCATGAATTCTAAACAAAATCAGAACTCATCTACCAGATCTACCTCTGGGGTGTATGTAAAATACCACCGAGAAAGAGCAGCTTTGGACAGTCAGCCTTTTCCAATCCAGCAGCACACACCAGGAACATTGTATCTATACATCATTCTCCAAATCAATAAAATGGTGGTCACTGGACAATCAAACATGTTGTCATGACCTGAATTAGTGGTTATGTCCTTGTTTTCTTACTGTATGTTAGGGCTTATGTGCTTTTGTATTGTACGCTTTCCTTAATGTGTTTTGGTTTTATGGTGATGTCATTGTTTTATTAATAGTGCTTATGTCTTGTTTTTGCTGATGTTCCTTACTGTGTGCTTTGTCTATGGTTATATGCTTGCTCTGTGCTTATGTGCTCTTATATGGACATGCTATCAATCCGCTTTTATCTGTGCTTGTGTGCTTTTGTATGTTGTTTTAATGTCTTTTTCTTGTATACAAATATATCATCAACCTGACAGGGACTGCAGATGAAAATGAGCCTGTATGGCTAAATCTGGCACATTTACATGACTTAAGTGATCATGTTAATTAATATGCACTGACCCTTTCTAAATGAAATAAACACAAACATAAACATGTAATTTATATAGAGAGTAGTAGCTTTCCTTTATTGCATATTTGTGCAGTATACTACAGCTGCCCTTGCTTATGATAGATTATATCATAGGAAATGACAACTTGGCAGGTTTGGTCCCCCCAGGTCCAGGAATGCTTCAAAACACGAGTCAGGTTTAGGCAGAAACTAATGAAGAATCACATGTCTGCCAAATATTAAGTTAAATCAGTCAATGACTGGTTGCTTACTGTACGCTAACAGTCATCAAAATGAATCATTTTCCAGAAATAATCCTCTAAACACCCATACACAAATGCAGTCACCCTGCATGTAATGTGACACCTGACTTAATGGGATCATTCATTAGCACTGCCGGCACAGGATGCTAAAAGCAGCTCCTCTTTATGAATTCACTCAGCATATGACACTCACAGTCTGACAGCCTTGGACCTGTGGTAGAGGCCATTAAACTGAGATATTCCTTATTATTAACACGTGTCTCTGCTGATGTGCTTTAATGGACAGTAAAAGCCATTGAGACACTCTCTAGTGAGAAAACAGCTACATTCAAACTGCCACTTTGGAGCAGGAGTATGGACAGACTCAATAAATGAGAGACAGCAAGACGGAGTGATACAAAGTGACAGAGATCTTTCCATTTAGTCCAGGAAATTACAGCAGATGCCATTAAACCCCATAGTCTAAGTAAAAAGACTAATACAATTTATTGAGCTTTATCCTAACTCTGAGCTTTCGTTCTCTGAACCTGCAGTCACGCTGAATTGCCTTCAAACTACATGGGTTGCTTGATAATTCACATACTGTAAATCTGGAGGGATGTGTGGTTGGCTGAAGCCTCGGAGGGAGAAGAGTGGGCAGAGGGACTTCATTGGTATTCATTGTTTTTCACAAAGAAGCTTGGCTCTTTTACTTGAACTCTTGCTCTTTCGCTTTCCTGCATCCAGAACACAGATGACCTTTGTAGCACGTGTGCAGAAACAAAACACAGAGAAATGGGGCTAAGTTGTAAACCAAAAGTGATAAAGATTAATGAGCGCTACGTGGTCGCTTTTTGGGGTTTATTTTAACTTTTGCATTCCTTACCCTCAGGTGTACCCTGTCTGTTCTGATTGCTAAAAAAGGCTAGAAACACTAAAGTCTCTCTGCTGTCTGCCCCTCTGCCCCAGCAACACCCTTTGTTTACTCTGATAATTTGTTTTGGGAGAATGGTACAGGTAGTCTTCTTTTTTGTGGCTTTGCTTCTGTTGTGTTCAGTTTCCCTTATCCTTAAGTACTCCAAACCCAATAACTGATTAGCCTGGGCTGAGACCTTCTCTTCTTACAAGCCACAGCAGCAGAATGTCTCTAAAGCAGGATTTATACTTGTGTGTCAAATCTATGCAGAGCCTACACTGTAGCCTACACCATTGTGAGCATTTATAACTGTGCGGTGGTGTGTCTGTGTCATTCTGCAGCTACACCGCCAAACCACTAGTCGGCGTCAGGGTTTCTGTGAAGCGCTGTAAAGTTTAGTTGATTCAAAATGCACCAAAAAACACATTAAACATGGCTTAATAGAGACAAGTACACAAATCAGCTTCACTATAACTCGCAGCATTCACAGACAAAGCACTTATCTTTTGCTGGACACATTTTGTGCTAACATTATTAGCACAAGCCTGTGGCATTTTACATTGTATAAATTAGCCTAGCAGCTAGCAGACTTTTCCTCTACTCATATGAAGCCAGCGACAACAGCAACATTTAACAAAGGTAACGTTACAAAGTTTGGCTGCATAACAACTCACAAGGTTCAGCGTCAAAACAACTGTCTTATACTAAACACGTTTTCCAAACAAATATAACATGCTAACATTATTAGCACAAGCCTATGGCATTTTACATTGTATAAATTAGCCTAGCGACAAACTGAGATTTCCTCTACTCATATGAAGCCAGGATAAATCACACACAAGACTTAAAGTGCTATTTTGTGGAGATTTTATTGTCTTCACAATTTATTGTTTCTTATCTGTGAAATAAAAGTAGATAAAAGCTTCGTCTCCTGAGGGAAATGGTTTCTGCATCGCCCCGTCGTGTAGTTACATTTCTGGGGAAGTGCACGTCAGGTTTCGGCATAGGCTCTGCATGGATGTAGAGCATACACCGTAAACAGCTCGCTCAGTGTGTGACGTGCACTTGTAGATAAAATATAGGCCTATATTAATGAAGGTTCATTAGTACAGTTTTGTATTTCTCTGTAATGTAGCACAATGTTAACAATGTTACTGATACTATTCTTTCTCACACCTTCAACTCAAACCATTGTGTTGCCCCGCCCAAAATATATCATTTAGTAATTAAATTTATATTGTAAACATGCGGACAACTAGTCGACTAATGGCCCTAAATGACAACTACTGGTCGACTAGCAAAATTCATAGTCGGGGGCAGCCCTTACTGTAACCGTGGCTAGACTTCCCTGCAGATTTTCAAATGACTTTTACATGACTGCAGATAAATTCTCAAAATAACTATCATAGTGTTACACTGAAAAATATGTACAACTAAACAGTGCTAAAATATTTTGACATTTAGATGGACTAAGTTATGTCCAATGACAAAAATCTAAAGAGATGCAGGATCTGTATTCTGATATCTTCCAAGGCAGACTACCAGTTTCCATACACAGAGATGTGAGACCAAGCAAATTATAGGAAAATATGGATGAATTATTCTGTATCCCTTCATACCTGACATGCATCAAATAAACTGATCTCATATTGTAAGATATGTGTGTATTATTCAGTCTGGTTTGCCTTATTTCCAAGCTTTAGAAATAAAACTAGCCAACCTTGATGCAGGTTATCATACAAAGTAAGAACATGCACTCAGAGCACAGGCTGAGACAGTCACGGAGCTCGGCAAAGCAAAAGCAAGGGAATCCCTAACCTAACACCTGCTAAACCTCAGGATGCTAGAACTGCTGCATGGCTGCAGACTCTTTACCATCTTTAATACCACTACATCCGAATTAAAATGAACCCTTCTGAAGTTGTGAAAACAAATAACAACCGACTGTATTAATCAGGTTATGCTTACTACCATCATGTCCTCAATTCAAATAAGACCACAAGATCACCCTGTGAAGACATTAACATGACAGCTGCCATAATAGGTATAAGCATTGCCTTATGTGGGTATAATTTAATTACTGGAGTGCAGTGAATGTCCCTTTCATGAACAGATGAATGGTCATTTGAATTGCATAATAAGGAATTTTCAATGACCAGAGAACCAGGATTATCACTCACTGGACAGTGATTATGTTAGTAGTAATTATCGTTGACCTTACTGTGCAGGAAATGAAAGACCAAAACAGTGCTGCTAAGGCTTAATATGCTTTTACAAAGCCAACAGCACTGCAAAAAAAAGTCTGTATGGTGGTGTCCTCATTTACTGACTACACCCTGTAGGTTCATGCCAAAACAAGACCTCAGTCTGACCTGCTACTAAATAAAACAGACACAGCCGTTAGGTGTTCATGTGGTGCTGTGCCCTGCTCTGGTAAACACCAGAATAAAACCTTGTGCTTGATGTGTTTGAGCATTGCATTGTGAAACATTTAACATACAAGAGCTCCATGTAAAAAAATGTCTGGGGGTAGAGCTGTTTCCACTAAAAAACACTTCCAGTAAAAAAAAAAAGAGAATGCTGGCCATTGATTGCTCATTGAGGCATTGGTGGCCTTTCCAAAGGTGGCCTAGATTTTTCCTTGGGTTCTGCAAATGAAAATCGATTACAGGAAACTATAAACATAAATAGACCACGGTGATTTCTCTTGCGCTGGACTGAGGTCTACGGTATGAACTTAAGGTCACAAAGCAAAACATCTATAAACTTGGGTGACATGTTCAATTTCGCTGGATAACCTATCATACTGCACAATGAGGTAAGAAACAAAGGCTGCTAATGGAAACACATTTAAGGGCATGGGAGCACAGAGAATGGGCCACGTGTTGGATACTAATAATTTACGTTGTACATTTGCAATTGAGTGGACTGGCAATATATTCTGAAGAGGACTCCAGTCTACAGCAGACAGACAAAGTGAACGAATGTGGTGTCAGTTTCACTAAAAAAATGACAACTGTGATGTATGATTTACTTTTTAATTCCAGGCGTCTGTCATGCTCTATTTGGTTATGTAAAAAAAAAAAAAAAGAAAACATTTATGTAGCCCATCTTGAAAGTGAAGAAGAGAGGGCTTCAATTAAAACCTGACATCAGCACTACTCCACATTTCACAGCTAATTTACTTAGATCACAAGGTGTGTGTGGCCACTGCACCATCCTGCTGAGTGCCAATAAAAACTCTGGCCGCTTTTTTTCACATTGAGAAAACCTTTAATGAAGCCTCTAGCTGGGAGGCAGACTCTTTACTGTCAGCCTTACAAGTGCAAACAGTGCAACGTGGCACTTTCTTAAATGTCACTGTCATATGTTGCTTTGATAAAGGCTACGTTCACTATATATGCTTGAGGGGGTAAATGTCATCCCTCAGGGGAGTGGAAACATAACAGTGTTGTATCTCCTCTGAGACCCCTTGATCTGGCAAAACTGTTTGAAGACAAAGAGGCACGTAGATTGCTCTGGTTGTCAAAGAAAAATATCTTTTCAAAGCTTACTGTAGTAAATGTTTGTGAGTTTTCCTGCTCAACCTCCAGAGACCGGGGCTTTGGTTTGCTATGCATTTTAATTTTTCCTAGCTATTTGGGATTAGTGGGACCTGATAAGTAAAAAAAATTGTTCAGTCACATGTAATGCAATATTTGTTCAATGTTTTGTAACTCTGTGGGTTAGGGGTCACTATTCAAGTCAAAAGCTGTTCGTTTTAAATGCTGAACAAAGCTGTGGAAAGACAACGTTGCAAATAATGCACCATATTTAAAAGCCTTGTCATCCATCCATCCATCCATCCATTTTCATTAGCTTTCTGGGGCCAGGTCGCGGGGGCAGCAGGCCAAGCAAAGCACCCCAGACATCCCTCTCATCAGCAACGCTTTACAGCTTCTCCTTCAGGACCCCAAGGCGTTTCCAGGCCAGATGATATCTATATGAGATATGATGAGATTTATAATCCCTCCAGCGTGTTCTAGGTCTGCCCCGGAGCCTCCCACCAGCGGGACGTGTCTGAAACACCTCTAACAGTAAAAAGGCATGTGATTTGCAAATTTTGTAACTCTGTATGAATTTTCCTTGCTCGTCTCTCCAAGCTAGGAATGTCTTTTCTATCTGTATGAATGGTCTGTCACACCTAATTGGCCTGTGTGAAATGCTGCGATAATACATTAATGAAATCTCAGGGCCCTATTTAGATGGTCTAAAGAGGACGGCGGAGGGCGCATAATCCATGTCCCAAGTGTCATTGCTATTTAGATGCAGGCACAGTTGTCATTTTCACGCCCTGTGCCCCCGTCATCTAACTAGCAAATGAACTTGCGCTCCTCTGGGTGTGTTGGTCTAAAAATGAGGAGTGGTCAGGCGCAGTCATGGCGCGTTACTAGTTAGATGACGTAAAAAGCAAATGCGCCAGGGACCAACAAAAACCTGGTCTAAAGTCAACGGCGCAGTATTTCGCTGTTAAACAAGTTGGTAATATGCATTGTTTGTTAAATGTCAACAATGTCTTGTGGTGTTAATCTTTTTTTTATTTATAAGGGGGCAAAGCACAAATGTGTGGAGTCTTGCTGCTATTTTAATTTCAATGTTAGACATTTTAAAGATTTCTTGTGTTGATTTATTTTCTATTTATTAAGGGGCCAAAGCAGCCAAAGCAAACCAGCTTTATTTTTTATTTAATGTTAAAGGGAAATTTCAGTTTATTTCACCCCGTCTCCGTCCTTATTTATTTGAGCCAGAATACACTGACAAAGAGCTTCGTGAAATTCAAGAACGGAGGAGGAGAGAGAGAGAGGCACAACAGGTAACGTTAGAGGACGACAGAGGAGGAATGGCTGCTGGAAGACTTTAGCTCTGGAGATCGGTGGTGTAACGTTACCTGTGAATGCTGTGTCCCAATGCCCACAGAAGAGGAATGCCTCTGTTGCAAGGAATGGGACCGGTTGCAGCCTTAGCTAAATGGTAAACAACAAACATGGCACCACACCGGTAAAGTAAGACAACACGTTTACATGTCGTTTTCTATATGTTCTCTGACATTTATCCTAACAATATGAGGCGGTCTTTGTGGAGAAAAAGCTTGTTTAGTCAACTAACTTTGCACTTGAAAGGATGCCCGTTCAATTAAGTTTTAACAGGTCTGACGCTACGGCTGTATCTAGGCTAATGGTTAACTATTGCTAACTATTATTTCTATGTGACTAGTCACTTGAAACAAATTTAGGACAATAGGTGACGGGTTGAAATAAACCAAAATTTCTCTTTAATGTTCAAATTTAAAGTTTGTTTATTTAACCCTGTTAACAATAAACAGGTCAGTTTCTCATACCAACTGTTGTGGATCATTCTAACTAACCCGATTAAGTTGTTCTTGTTAGAGTAATATTGCTTGATCAAACCTTTTCTAACATGACTGACAACAAAATAAGTGAATATGTATAATACGCGCTTGGATCGGACTGGTATCGGTATCGGCCAAAACTCAAGGCTGTAATATCGGTATCATATCAGAAGTGAAAAAGCTGGATCGGGACATCCCTAGTAGTAATGTTACTTTTTCCACTAACAAGTAGTGTAACTAATACTAATAAATTCAGTAATAATATTACTAGAGTTGTACTGATACCAGTATCGGAAATGCCTCCGATACTGCCTAAAATGCGGTATCAGGTATAGGTGAGTGCAGCCTATGACCAATCCGATACCACATAATTCCTCACATCATTATGCATACACACGCTACAGGCAAACGAAACAGAAACAGAGCGGAGTTTAAAAAGCATTCTACTGTAGCCTTTAAAATTTTTTTTTTTTTTACCAAATTGTGTGGCTGCACTTTAACCTGTGTCTTGATCTGTGTCAACACTGGATAATAATAATTAAAAAAAAAGTTTTATGGCATTCATTCAACTATTATGTATTTATTTCTTAATATTTTACATAGAGTTTTAGGAGTTGAGACATACAACAATTCATATCCCATCCATTTTTATTTTACGTGCTGGTATCTGAAACACCTCGGCTACTACGACCAACAGCACAACAACGTGAAGCTCCAGGAAACACACCCCACCAAAGGTGAGCCCTCCACAACCACAGAGGTCGGCTGCAGCTCTACACAGGATAAACAACCAAGACTGGATTTTAATCATGGACAGCTGCAGCTACAAAGAAGTGATGAAGCTTGTGGCTGGATATGTGGTGGATGTAATGTTGCTCCATGAGTGATTCTCCATCTTTCGGGCAGATCTTTGGGAAAATACCGGTCACAGGCAACAGAAAACCCCCAAGTAAAAAAGAAGCTATCTAGCCTTTGCTACATGTAACGGCCATTGCCCTGACATTCATTAAGTAGTATCATTACTTTTGAAAAGGTTAACTAGCCCAACACTGTTCAGCACTGGCTGTAGAATGAATGGGCAGAGATGGTTGCCATCTTGTTTTCACAGGTATGAGGGTACTGTGTTTTTGCTACCAATAGTTAACAAAAAAGTGTCCACAAATAAGGACAAATAAGAGGTCTACATCAAGCAGAATGAAGAGTAAGGAGCAGTGAACCCAAAGTGTTATGTCTTCATGTGAGGACGCAGGGTCGCAGGAGGTTCGACAAATTAATTAATGAAGACATCCAGCTAATATACATGTATAAATCACACAGGCTTCAAACGACAGACAGCCCTCTGCAGTCTATGCAGTTTCCACCAGCATTCAATTATTATTGATTCTATTTGCAGTACAGTGTACACACACTACCATGAGGCCTGTGTGGCCCTTGTGTGACTGTGCTGAAGTCTGTATGCAATCACTGGAGGTTTCGGCTGAGTGCTGGCAGGTTGACAGCCTGTGAGCACGAGGACTGCACCGGCTCCAGAATCCCTTTTTCCACCTCGAGTTGCTCATCCATCAGCATGAGCCCTGTCCAGCAGCTGCACTCTGAATATATAGTACAGCACCAGCCATCAGCACCAACAAGAGGCCTTTTTTCTAACAATTTGTTACAGGAGCATTCACTGATCAAAGTGTTTAAAGAGTTTTTTAAACAGTAGCTCTATCCAAGTAGAAACTAAGAAGGATGAGGGCGGCAAAAAACCTCAATTTCATCTGGGGCGACATTGTCAAGCAGCGATGAGTGAGGGAGAGCGTAATTGGTCGTGAAATTGTCATCACACCTGCTAGACATTCCAACTCTGCTCCGGAAAGTGATAACCTTCACGATGGGATGCAAGGTTACTCAGCCATTTGCTCCCTCGGACTGCCCGCTGAATAAATGCACTGTCAAACTTGAGGAAATATTTGTAAGAGGCCGCTATTGCGGGTGTTATGAGAATGGTGATTGTGCTTGCCAACTGGCTTTGGCATGCAAATGGCAGTTTTGGTGTATAAATAGCCCTCCGGCGTCTGGTGTTATCGGAGTTGTCAGGAGAATTCATAAGGGAGGTGCACAGGGGGAAGGATTAGACACGAGCAGAGCACAGTCTGGCAACAGGTTTGATTTGGTGTCCTCTCTAATGGATTTCCTCCACAGAACAGAAAAGAAGCAAAAGACGAGGACGAGAAGGTGGCTGATGGAAAGTGGAAAAGTGACTTTAGAAGTTTGCACTTGAACTCCATTAATAAAGCATCAATACACTTATTTAATAAAGGACATTATTCTCTTCATAGTAGTCCGCTGCCAGGATGTTATTAATGTTCAAAATGACTCATTCACTGATGCATAACTGCAAGAAACAAAACCATTTAAAGTCATAACAAAACGAGACAGATGTCCTACTGCCTTCTTATATAATGAACATTTTGTTCTCTGTGCTGCTGTTGGTGACATTAATGAAAGATGCTGACCAAAGGATCATACATTTTCCAAAGTGGAACAACATGTGAGTGTGATTTCAGCAACAAATCCCTCTTAAAGATAATAGTAAAAACTCCTCAATATACAGTTTACAGTGTATTTACTGCACAAATTGTCTCCAATTCCATTTGCTAAAATTAGGGCTGTCAAAATAACATGTTAATTTTGATTAACACTAGCCACCATTGACAAGATATTCCTGCAATCTGTGTTTTCACTTTCACATCTTGTGAAATAGAGCAGCACAGCTGTGTCCAAAAACAAATGAAGAAGATCCGCTGGAAATCGTAAGATGTTGTTTACAGAAATGAAGCAGCTTGTAAACCGTACGAAAATGCCAGCACCGATGGAAAGGTTTCCGATTTTCCTTTTTTTTTTTTTTCAATTCCTGTTTTGATCAACATTCTGAATCCAATTTGGACAAAGAAGCAACCGAGTTTAGTGGGACGAAACAGGATCTCCATGATGGTGACACTGACACACGGACAAGGCGACCACAGAGACAGGGACAACAGAGCACTGAACGATCACTGAACATGGCAACGTGTTCCATTTTACCTCAAAGAGAATATTATCTTCATAAGTAGTAGTAGTATTATTTTCATTTATACAATTCAAACTGATGTGAGGAAATGAGAAAAGACAAAAATGTAAATGTGAAATTGATTTTATACTTGACAAAAATGCAATTTTCTCAAATTTTTTAACTTTTTCTGTGATTAATGAACACTTTCCCCACCACAGTATTGATTTTCAGTTGCCAGCCACCACCAGCATTTTTGATTATAATCATTGTTTTATGAATATGTAAACGTGAAACTAAAGAAGAAACCCTCTGGTTTTAAACACAAAAAAACCCGGACATACTTGAACTCCCTTGCTTGAGGCAGTAACACTCTCACAACCCAATACATGGAACTATATTGAGCCCAATCCAATCCATTGTTTCACACCAGCTGTCACACAGGTGTTTTAACACTCTGTCTCTCTCTCACTCTGCTGAGCTCCATCTGTGTCTGAACAAGGGGTGAGCCCCACCTGCTGCAAAACACCACACGCCATAAACAACAGCTAAATGCTATAGGAGACTGTTCAGTTATGTTATTTACCAAACTTATGACTTAACTTATTGTCACTTTTTGTCCAAAATGTTTTTATATGAAAATGCACAAACTTAAGTGCTGATAAAAAGAAATGGAATAAGATAGAGTAGAATGTTTTTTTGTGTTTAAAACCAGAGGGTTTCTTCTTTAGTTTCACGTTTACATATTCATAAAACAATGAATATGATAAAAAATGCTGGTGGTGGCTGGCAACTGAAAAACAATACTGTGGTGGGGAAAGTGTTCAATAATCACAGAAAAAGCAACAAGTTGAAAAAATTAACGCTGATTGATCGTGTTCGGTGGTGCCCTTTGACCCAGTGTGTCATCAAAGGCCACAGTGGCTTTGTCATATGATGGAGGCAGACAAGACGCTGCTGTTTGGTGCCATGAAAGGAACATTTAAATTGAAGATGGAACCGTTGATAGGAGCACTGCTCTCTGCAACTTCTGCAGCAAGGAATCTTCGTACCATTGGAGCACTTCAGGCCTGAAATATCACCTCAACACAAAGAACGCGGAGGTCAGAGCTAGCACAGCCTCTGACGCTAATGCTAGCAGCCAGCCTCGTCAAGCTGCAACCTGAGTAAGCCTACCTGTAACCGACTGACTAACTCCCTTGCTAAATACATTGCAATGGACTGCAGACCATTTTCAGTGGTAGAGGACAGGGGGACAATTGTATCCAATATCCAGCAGCTTTACTGTGATTCTTCTGCCAAAATTCATTTGAACTGATTTTTTAAAATATTTTCACAGCAAAAACTGATATATGCATTTAATTTAGCTTAATTAATCACTATGATTATTATTAGATTTTTTTTTTTTAATCTCGACAGCTAAATTACATCTAGAGTATTTACAATATGAGCCTGCATGTCTTTTCTGCTTTTTTTGTCTCCAGTCATCCCATATTTTCATTTTTCAGAGCCAAGTGTGGCCTTGAGTCGACGCTGACTTACAAAATGTTACACTAGTAATTCAGAGTGAGTCTGTTTCATACTCAGCATGAGCTCTCGGTCCACTGCCTGAAGTAGGATCACATCTGAAATACACACGATGCAGTTTTAGGGTTATTCTAATGGAAAGAGAGCTGATGTTAAACTAAATCCATTTTTATTGTAATTTGCATTTAATTCTGTGCCAGGGCTCGAGCAATATCTGCAAATCTGCCCAGTTATTCTGAGGAATCTGCTGAATCACTGACAATGATTTAAATGACAATGACTACAATGTCAGCTCTCTGCGAATAATGTGTGCCCCGGAAAAAGTGTGTCAATCTTGTGCTGCAAATTTTCATTAAAACAACAGTGCAAATTTGATATTTTTTTTACTTCTGTGACTGTTATGGCAAGCTGCATTTCCAATCCATGTAGCAAGAAAAGTGTTTATCCTCACATAGGGAGAAAAAAGCACTTATTTCACTGAACCAAAAAGTCATTTTCTCTATTGAATGTTCTACCACTCACTGGTTAGGTAATGGGCCGTGACCATGTGCATTTACTGTACACGCTGCTGTCAGCCACGAGTGTCACATCCCACATGCAGCACCAAAACACCACATTCCTCATCTTGCGGGGTGAGAAACAAGATGCAGAGGCACTGACATCCGAGGCACATGGGAAGACTCTTTACGCAAAAGGTTAAGGATTTCTGCTAAGCAGAGCAAAGTGCAGTAAAAATAGAACTTTTTTTTTTTTCAATTTAATTGAGGCTCTCACATTAACTTCAAAGCGACAGACAAGTAATTCCCACTCTTTGCTGGTGTTCATTTTCCCAAGCTAAAACCTTGTCCTCTTCATTAAAAGCCCATCCCTCCTCATCCCCTTGAGCCTGTCATGTTCAAACAGTGTTCTCAGCTCCTTGCTAGGCTGGATTAATGAAATATTTGATATAAAATGTCAAAATAAGGGGAAAGCAGCGTGGACTCGGGTCCACGGTGATTATCACTAGGAGAGAGAAAAATATAATGAGGTTTAAAAAAAAAAAAAAAAAAAGTTTCCTCTCTTTCCCTGACTACAGCCTGTGCTGTACAATGGTGCCTCTTAAAAGCTGAAATATAGACTCTACCGAGAGAAACCCTTGCAGCTGGCCTTGAAATACCCTGATGTCCTTAGATGTTTCAATTTCAATTTTCAATTTTATTTATAAAGCCCAATATCACAAATCACAATTTGCCTCACAGGGCTTTACAGCATACGACATCCCTCTGTCCTTAAGACCCTCACAGCGGATAAGGAAAAACTCCCCAAAAAAAAAAAAAAACCCCTTTAACGGGGAAAAAAAACAAAACGGTAGAAACCTCAGGAAGAGCAACTGAGGAGGGATCCCTCTTCCAGGACGGACAGACGTGCAATAGATGTCGTACAGAACAGATCAGCATAATAAATTAACAGTAATCCATATGACACAATGAGACAGAGAGAGAGAGAGAGAGAGAGAGAGAGAGAGAGAGAGAGAGATGCAGGTAATGACAGTAGCTTACAACAACATTAATGAAAGTAATAATATTATAGTTATATTTCTGGCTACTGTGGTACAATATGTTGAAAGTATGTATTAATATCAGACAGTATACTTGTGTGACAATAGTCATATGTGTATAATAACAGTAGAAGTATGACTAATGACTAATGATGGCAGCAGCAGCAGGAGGCATCTGGCAGGACCACGGCAGCAGCACAACCACACACGTCACACTGTCCAGGCACCGCTGCGGTATGAGTTATTCTGAGAGACAGTGGAGCACAAAGGCTCCGGAGAAGAAGCCGAGTTAGTGACATCCAGAATGGCCAAGTTAGCAAGATGCAGTAATAGGATGAGAGTGTGAGAGAGAGAGAGAGAGAGAGAGAGAGAGAGAGAGAGAGAGAGAGAGAGAGAGGGAGAGAGAGGGAGCCCGGTGTATTATAGGGGGTCCTCCGGCAGACTAGGCCTAAGTCAGCCTAATTAGGGGCTGGTACAGGGCAAGCCTGAGCCAGCCCTAACTATAAGCTTTATCAAAGAGGAAAGTCTTAAGTCTAGTCTTAAATGTGGAGACGGTGTCTGCCTCCCGGACCGTAACAGGAAGATGATTCCACAGGAGAGGAGCCTGATAGCTGAAGGCTCTGGCTCCTGATCTGCTTTTGGAGACTTTAGGGACCACGAGTAACCCTGCGTTCTCAGAGCGCAGTGTTCTGGTGGGATAATATGGCACTATGAGCTCTCTAAGATATGACGGAGCTTGACCATTTAGAGCTTTATAAGTTAACAGTAGGATTTTAAATTCAATTCTGGATTTTACAGGGAGCCAGTGCAGAGAAGCTAAAACAGGAGAAATATGATCTCGTTTCTTAGTTCCTGTTAGTACACGTGCTGCTGCATTCTGAATTAGCTGGAGAGTTTTTAAGGACTTACTAGAGCTACCTGATAATAGAGAGTTACAGTAATCCAGCCTTGAGGTAACAAAAGCGTGGACCAATTTTTCTGCATCTTTTCGGGTCAGGATAGGCCTAATTTTCGCAATATTATGCAGATGAAAAAATGCAGTCCGTGAGGTTTGCTTTAAATGAGAATTAAAAGACAAATCTTGATCAAATATTACTCCGAGGTTTCTTACGGTAGTGCTAGAGGCCAGAGCAATGCCATCTAGAGAAACTATGTCATCAGATAAAGAGTCTCTGAGTTGTTTGGGGCCAAGAACAATAACTTCAGTTTTGTCTGAATTTAACATCAGGAAATTGGTGCTCATCCAATTTTTTATGTCTTTAAGGCAGTTATGGAGTTTAGTTAATTGATTACTTTCTTCTAGCTTCATCGATAAATACAACTGTGTATCATCCGCATAACAATGGAAATTTATAGAGTGATTTCTAATGATGTTACCTAAAGGAAGCATATATAGAGTAAATAGGATTGGTCCGAGCACAGAACCTTGCGGAACTCCAAAACAAACTTTGGTACGTAAGGATGATTCATTACGAACGTCAACAAATTGAAAACGATCAGATAAATAAGATTTAAACCAGCTTAGTGCTGAACCTTTTAGGCCAATTAAGTGATCCAGTCTCTGCAGTAGAATTTGATGGTCAATTGTGTCAAACGCCGCACTAAGATCTAATAAAACAAGAACAGAGACGAGTCCTTTGTCTGAAGCAATCAGAAGGTCATTTGTAATTTTAACTAGAGCTGTCTCAGTGCTATGATGCACTCTAAATCCTGACTGAAATTCCTCAAATAAATTATTATCCTGGAGAAAATCACACAGCTGGTCTGCGACTACTTTCTCAAGGATCTTTGACATAAAGGGAAGATTAGATATTGGTCTATAGTTGGCTAACACCTCTGGATCCAGGGTGGGCTTTTTTAGGAGAGGTTTAATTACAGCTACCTTAAAAGACTGTGGTACATAGCCTGTTAATAGGGATATATTGATCATATCTAATATATGAGTGTTAACTAAAGGAAAGACCTCCTTAAGTAGCCTAGTTGGGATGGGGTCTAAGAGACACGTTGGTGATTTAGATGAAGAAATCACTGCGGTCAATTCTTGAAGAGAAATTGGGGAGAAGCAATCTAAATATATATTAGATTCTACAGCTGTGTTTGAGGTTAGATAGGTAGGCCTACCATCCGAGGGCAGGAGGTCATGAATTTTGCCTCTAATAGTTAGAATTTTGTCATTAAAAAAGCTCATAAAATCATTACTGCTAAGGGCTAAAGGAATACAAGGCTCAATAGAGCTTTGACTCTCAGTCAGCCTGGCTACAGTGCTGAAAAGAAACCTGGGGTTGTTCTTGTTTTCTTCTATTAATGCTGAGTAATAGTTTGCTCTGGCATTGCGGAGGCCCCTCTTATAAGTTTTGAGACTGTCTGTCCAGATTAAACGAGATTCTTCCAGTTTGGTTAATCGCCAATTCCTTTCAAATTTTCGCGATATTTGTTTTAACCTACGGGTTTGAGAGTTATACCAAGGAGCAAACTTTCTTTGCTTTGTTAACTTCTTTTTAAGAGGAGCTACAGAGTCGAGCGTTGTTCGCAGCGAGCCTACGGCGCTATCAACAAAATGATCAATTTGGGAGAGGTTAAAGTCGGCACGGGAAACCTCTGTTACTGAAGGTATTGGTATTGAATTTAACGACGAAGTAATCTTTTCCTTAAATTTTGTGACAGCACTATCTGATAAACATCTAGTATAGTAACTGTTGCTAAGTGGCGTGTAATCGAGTAAAAAGAAATCAAAAGTAATCAGATAATGATCTGATAGCAAGGGATTCTGTGGAAAGACTTTTAGGTTATCAATTTCAATTCCATACGTCAGAACTAGATCGAGGGTATGGTTAAAACAATGAGTGGGTTCATGTACACCCTGACTGAAGCCAATGGAGTCTATTAATGAGATAAACGCGGTAGCCAGGGAGTCATTATCAACGTCGACATGAATGTTAAAATCGCCTACAATAATAACTTTATCTGATTTAAGAACTAAACTGGATAAAAACTCTGAGAATTCAGATACAAATTCAGAATACGGGCCAGGAGCACGGTACACTATAACAAATAAAAGTGGCTGCGAGGTTTTCCAGGTCGGATGTAAAACACTAAGAACGAGGCTTTCAAATGAATTATAATCTAGTTTAGGTTTAGGGCTGATTAACAGACTAGAGTTAAAAATGGCTGCAACTCCCCCTCCTCGGCCGCTGCCTCGAGGAATGTGGGTATTATTATGACTGGGAGGAGTGGACTCATTTAGACTAACATATTCATCTTGACACAGCCAGGTTTCAGTGAGACTGAGTAAATCAATATGATTATCTGATATTAATTCGTTTACTAACACTGCTTTAGACGATAGAGACCTGATATTTAACAGTCCGCATTTAATTCTCCTGTTTTGTCTTTCTGTCACAGAAGAGGTTTTAATTTTTATGAGGTTGTTATGCACAACTCCTCTTTGTTTAATTTTAGATTTAAATAATTTAGGTGGTCGGGGGACAGACACCGTTTGTATAAAACTATGAAAACTATGGCTGGGTAACTGAACTAGAAGCTCAGAGAGGCGTTTAGGACTGCAACTCTCTGTCCTGGTCTCAACTCTGGGTTGTCAGGGATTTAAATTACTAATAAAATTTGCCAGGTTCCTAGAAATGAGAGCAGCTCCATCCAAAGTGGGGTGAATGCCGTCTCTCCTAATAAGACCAGGTTTTCCCCAGAAAGTTTGCCAATTATTAACAAAACCCACATCGTTTGCTGGACACCACCTGGACAGCCAGCGGTTAAATGATGACATGCGGCTAAACATGTCATCACTGGTCAGATTTGGGAGGGGTCCAGAGAAAACTACGGAGTCCGACATCGTTTTTGCATATTCACACACCGAGGCAATATTAATTTTAGTGACCTCCGATTGGCGTAACCGGGTGTCATTGCCGCCGACGTGAATAACAATCTTACTGAATCTACGTTTAGCTTTAGCCAGCAGTTTTAAATTTGATTCAAGTTTCTTGCATCATCATTTTTTTATTGTGTTTTAAAGATACCAAATAGTTTCCAAAAATGCCTCAGTGGCCACAGATGTCAATTTCAAGTGTTACCTTGAACAGTAAGTTGCCGTTTCTTGTTGTTCCTTTATTTACTGTGGTTTTGGTCACATAAAAAGACTAGTAAAGGTGACGGCACAACTGAAGGTGCCAGTGTACTTCAGTAGACCTAGTTAAAACACTTTGGCCAGGGTAGCTTAGTGGATAAAGCAGGTGCCCCATGTACAAGGCTGTTGCTGCAGCAGCCGGGGTTTGAATCCAGCCTGTGGCCCTTTGCTGCATCTCTCTCTCTCTCTCTCTCTCTCTCTCTCTCTCTCAAAAATCAAATTGTTTATTGAAACCAATATGAATATTACTTGTCTAAAAATTAGGCTTCAGATAACAGATAACATATTAATTATGAATCATCCATTTGATCCAGCTCCAACAAAAAGCACATCAGAGAGAGAGAGTTACAGCACCTGGCATACAGACATAACACCACTTTATCCTGTTAAAACAATATTTACAATTTTTGAAAAACATTTACGAAAAACCCTTTTAATTCTTCTATTCTGAGGACCCTTACGGACTAAAGAAATCTGAATAACTTACAGGTCAACTGAAGAATGGAGACATAATTTGAGGTAGCCAACAACCTAGTTTTAAACATCCGATGAACTACACCGGGCTAGTAAAAGGGACTGGGCGTTTAATTGGAACTAGACTTTTAATCTAAGTTTTACAGTAGTTGTGAACACACCTGCGTCCAGAAGTGTTGGAGGAGAAACTACTTGAAAGTGTAAATGCCCCAAACCCATTTGACCAGTGCTCAAAGCAGTAACACTGGCATGCTCTGAATTAACACCTTTGCTATAATATAGCTAGCACTAACAGCTAAACTAATACTAACTTTGGATCATTAAAGTCATCAGTAAAGATGGATGAAAAAAAGTTGGAATTACTTTGATTCTAAATATTACAATTCTAGTTTATTGCAGGCATGATTAATTGTAACTAAATGGCAAAAACTCCACAGATGCAGGATGATAATGGGCCGCAGCACATGTAATGACACAGCTGCACTGCAGTACAATCTAAAATTAATCAGTGGAGGTTAGGGATGCCTCGATCTGATCTCAAAGATCTGTATCAGGGCCAATCAAGGATTTTTTTTAACCAATCAGGGTCCATCTATCCATCCATTTTCACCTGTTTACCCAGGGCTGGGTCGCAGGGCAGCATGCCAAGCAAAGTACCTCAGATGTCCCTCTCCCCAGCAACACTTTCCAGCTCCTCCTGGAGGACTCCAAGGTGTTCTCAGGCCAGATGAGATATGTAATCCCTCCACCATGTTCTGGGTCTGCCCCAGGGCCTCCTACATGCCCAGAACAACCCCAACGGGAGGCGCCCAGGAGGCATCCTGATCAGATGCCGAACCACCTCAACTGACCCCTTTCGACGCAAAGGAGCAGCGGCTCTACTCCAAGCTCCCTCCCAAGCTCCTTACCCCATCTCTAAGGCTGAGCCCAGCCACCCCACAGATGAAACTCATTTCGTCCACTTGTATCCGCAATCTTATTCTTACGGTCACTACCCTACCATGACCATAGGTGAGGATTGAGAGGTAGATGGACCAGTAAATTGAAAGCTTTATCTTCTGGCTCAGCTCCCACATCACCACGACGGTCCAGTGCAGCTATACAAAAAGCACCTAACATACAGTAAGAAAATAAAAATATAAAGGAATAGCTTGGATACAGGGTTTTTTTTTTACTTAATGCATTGCAGAGTTATTCAATTGTCAATCACATACACTGCATTGATTTTTATAACTTTAAAGCACTTGAATTACACTACTTCAGCTAACCACTGCCTGTCAACAGACTGCAACCCACTGACAAAGTTTCTCTTATCAATGCAGGGTAACAGACAGCAGCATTTATTCCTTTATGTATTATTTCAGTCTTTACTGGAAATCAGTATCTAATTATATGCTATCCTTTCAGCAGCCACCCGTATGTATAATAGCCTGTTCAAGCTGAAAGGCCTGTAGTGGACTCTCATTATTCAGCGCCAAGACATGTGCTATAGTATTTCAGTCTACAAGTTCCTCAGCAAGTGTCTACAGTCAAAGAGAGAGGGGTTAATTAGGTGAAGGTGCCCCTAATTGACTGACCGGACCACTCGTGACTCTCGCACTTCGCCAATTAATGATCCACGAGCAGGTCAACAGACGCGGGGACAGGAATTTTTTTAAGTAATAAAAAATCTAGATGGAATTCCTTCAGCTTTCCCAGACACAATATATAATCTTGGGTCCAGAATTTCTAATGCTACTTTTAAAATATTCAGTTTTTATATCATTTATAAGCAAAACCTGAACAAAACAGCAGAGTCGTGTGGTCAAAGTCACTGAATAGCAAGTAAAGAGTAAGGTGACGTACCAGCCTTGCTTCACTCAACAAAATATAATTGGATCCTCGCCTTCTATCTCTTTCTTAACAGCCATTACTAATGTAAGAACGTCACCCATGCAGTGTGACACGCTCACACCGACACATGCACACTGCTAAATGCACACACTTTTTTTCAGAATGGATGAATTAAACAGATAAAAGTTTATTCAACGCAACTGGCTTGAAACCTGACAGTTTCTGACTTGACAGGTTTCCTCGAGTGGAAATATATACGGTATCTAACATGCATTTACGAGACCGGACTGCCTCCTAAGATGACAGCTGCTTATTGTTGAGCGATTAATGGAGTATGTGTGTTACAGATGAGGCCCTACATTGGTTTTGATCAAGTCAAGCTCTACTTCATCTGACCTGATTATCTGCAGACGTCAAAACAATGATGTCCCCTTCTTATGATAAATGGGTTTATTTTTTTTAGGCCACATCAGTCACAAGTGTGCTTTGATTAATATTCAATCTGAGACGTTGCTGTAGAAGTGTGGAAAAGGCCTTGTTGAAGAAACTATACAGAAAATATGGCACATTTTTGAAAGTTATGGCATTCCACCGAACAACGTGACAGGAAAATCATATGAGAGCCAAAATAAACCTCACATAGCAAGATTGCTCTCAAATCAATAGTCCATATCCCCGGGACCCCACAGTGAATAGACATCCAAATGGACTCTGCAACCTGAAATTACGAGGCTCTATTTATTCTCACCTGGAGGTGAATTTATGTCGCTCGCAGCTGAAAGCAACGACAGACTTCAGGCTCATGCTTCATTCATTTTATGCATTAAATCTCCATCTTGTACATTTAGGATTCTTTTGCTATTTTTAGAGGGCAGAACACAACAGACACTGACTCCTGTGATATATCTGTTTCTTCTACCCGCCTCACCTCTGCACCTGCAGCTAAACTGCCAGAAAATACTCAGGTAGACAGAAGGTGTGATGTTTAGAGTCTTGGAAGTCGAGGTATAACTCATGTGGTTAAGGGGGTTACAGACAATTTCCACAATATAATCTACAGGGACTGGTTATTTTTGTGTACCTGTGATGAAAGCGATAAAAATTGTGTGATGTTTAACTTCAGACACTTAATGAAGATGAAACTTCGAAAAAGGAACATGCTAAGGAGTCCTTCTCCGCATGCAGCAAACAGTTGGATATTGTTTTCATGCAGAGAAAGAGACGGAGCCCCTCCAGCTAGATGATCTTTTAGGACTTTTTCCATCTTGCCAAAAAAAAAAAAACAGAAGCACTGGTCGTTTCTTCAAACAGCTTAAAACAATATTTACATTCAGTGCCAAGACACTAAAGAGTAAACTTTCTTTTTGCCAAGAAAGGTCCAACAGCCATTACTTACAGCTAATGAGCTTTGGCCGAGTACATGTACTTCAGCTGCTGTATGAATATTCATTCTGTTTTTAGTTAAATGCCACTATCACTCAAATACACTAACATCCTGAGAATGTACTTTTATAGCCAAGTCTTGTTAAATCAACAAAGAAAATGCAACTAATGCGCATCTTCCTCCCCTACTGGTATGTGAACATTAGGAGTTCATGGTGATGGACAGTTGAAGGTGCTAATTCCCTGGATGGGTGCCATTAAACCACTGCAGGAGATGAGGGTGCAACAATGAAAAAGAAGATGGTGATATGGCATTTATGCATGTTTCATGTATTAATGTGAGAAAGGCTACAACAGTCTCCTCATCCCTCCACACAGATGTGATGTCTTCGTCTGCTGCTATCTTCACTCTCTTCAGAGGAGTCACATGCTTCATGAACACCATGATTAATTTGTGACATCTGTGTCCTGTCCACCCTGTCATATATCTTTTATTGATACACTAACTTTTCTGCCTGACTGAAGTGTTTTCTCCCCAATATATCAGCATTTTTATTCACAAATTAAACATGACTAGTCCATAGCCATTGGTAGCTTTGTCACCTTCTACCTATGCCAATCCTCAATGCCTATGTGCAGTTTCACATAGATTGACCACGTCAGTGAGTAGAAAAACGTGGGACAGACAGAATGACTGACTGACAGAATGACACACTGACACTTCCCGTGATTATGTACAGCATACCATACCATGACTTAGTCATACCAAAAATTAGAAAAAAACAACATTCGGACACAGGGGGAGCCAAAGCGATCGGTCGCATTTTAGCCATTTTTAAGCATTTTTCTGTTGTTATAGCGCCACCCAGTTGCCAATTAGAGTTAAATTTCTCCAGTCACCTTGAGGCGTCCTGTTCTACATGTCTACCAAGTTTAGTAAAAATCCATATGGCGGTTAGGCCTAGATAAGAAATTAGCTCTCTAACACCTCCATTTTGTTTGATGGGGTCAATAATGGAGGGGTCCCCTCAGATTATGTGTGATCATATGCCTACAAAGTTGTGTGGTGATCGGTGAAACCCTTGAGATGTTATACACCTTTATGTGATGAGCCACGCCCTCCGCAATATTCATTGCCTTATAGAAGCTCAGTTTTAGTAATTTTTCCAACTTTTGCCAAGAGGGAACTTTAGATATTGGTCCCTAGATTATGTTCACTGAGTTTCATGCAAATCGGTCAAACTTCCTAGGAAGAGATCGATTTTAAGTGTTTTTCAAAAAATTCAAAATGGCGGAAAATCTATATAACTGGAAGTTATGGGTTCTTGAGGCAAATTTGTTCCTCATGAGGAGAGGCATCTCTGTGCAAAGTTTCATGTCTCTAAGACATACGGGGCATGAGATATGCCCATTCAAAGTTTGCAATTTCAATCAGTTGCTATAGCGCCCCCCTTTGGCCAATTGATGTAATATTGCTTCATTTACATCCTCCCATGACCCTCTACCACTGTGCCAAATTTCACATGGATTTACCAAGTCAGTGAGGAGAAAAACATGGAACAGACACACACACACCCACACAGTTTTCGTCATTATATAGTAAGATGAAGGGTGGATGGAAATGTATTTCTAGTCAGAGCATCACCTTCAGTACAGGAATATTAGAAGATGTTCAGACCTACAGACCATGGATGTATAAAATAGAACTGAATTCAGCTTTGGTGACGGGGCCTTGTTCATTCCTTTGAAAGTTGCTCAGTGGCACATGACGCCAAAATGTTCAACTGCTGCATATGAAATTACCCAGATGACTGGCACTGCTTCCGCACTGTGCAGCCAAAGAGCAGTTACACTACAGCAGAGGTTCCCAACTGGTGGGTCGCGGTCCAAAAGTTGGTCTTGGATCAATTCTGAATGGACCACAAGCAACTTGCAAACGTGTCAAGTTTGTAAAAAACACAGTACAGTGAATTTCCGGCACAAAGCTTTTACTTTAAAGTGCCGTTCTCTGCTGTACAGTGAGTGACTAACGGACAGCTACTTGACAGAGACAGCAAACCAGCTCAATGTCATGGCCAAACAGCAAGTATGAAGCTGCATACTATGAACTGCGTGGACCTTGAACAGATGACTAAGGAGAAATTGGGACAATAACAACTCAAAGTATGCGTCAAATAAAATTTCTCCAGACACGTTTCTTGTTATTCTAGGTAGTTATTATCACGCTAATGTATGTTCAAGTGTTCATTTCCCCTGATAAGTTGGTTTTAATTCGTTATTTGATTCTATAAACACAGTCTGACCATCTCGAGCTTTTATTTTGGTACTTCCGGTGACCGGCAGTGTGAATTTGCATATTAGCTAAATATTTAGTTTCACCCAGAACATTTAGATTTAATATTTAACATTTAGATTTATATTTAGCATTTAGATTTAACATTTAGATTAAGATTTAGATTTAATATTTAGATTTAACATTTAGATTTATATTTAGCATTTAGATTTAACATTTAGATTTATATTTAGCATTTAGATTTAGATTTAATATTTAGATTTAGATTTAACTATTTAATATATTTCTAAGTTAACAAATATTGCTGTAAATGTGGTAAAAGGTGACGTTAAAAAATTCACAACACTTTTTTAAACATTGTTTGAAGCTAAATGTGGCAAAATGTTGATGTTATTTTCAGCGTGAGCCACTTTACAAACGGCACCCCATAGATTTTGGCGTGGCACTGAGTGCTCTGGCTCGCTCGCTATCTGCAGCGATAGTTTCGGTGTCTGGTCTTTTTTTCTGCGACAGCTCTGGCAAGAAAACACTGAAAATGTATTGTAACAATAAAAAGTGAGTCAGATGTGTATCAAATGTGATATAAATGATCTCATAATGATAAATGACAGAACATGCATCTTATGCTTCCACATATTTGTCAGTTGTGTTGCGTCTAAACAGATACACAGAAAGAGACAAGCAGAGCTACTCACCCTCACACAGGCACACAGACACACAAAGAGAGAGACGCACACAAGCAGACAGAGACAGAGCTCTACATGTGAATTAAACAGAGTAGAGAACAGAACCACTTGCTGACCAGCACAGAGAAATGAGCTTGTGGTGTGAAAGGCCAGGCGACTGCAGACAGGCGACTGCGTGACAATTAACAAATCAGGGCGCTTCCACGTCCAGTGTGAACCTGACGTTAGTACTTGCCCCACCTACTGGCAATAAAATGTTACGTTGTTACGGCTGTGTTTTTTTTTTCTTCTTCTTCTTTTGAAAAGCTTCTGTTTTCTTTGTGTGGGTTTGTGTTTTTGAGGTTTCACAAATTCATGAGACCTTATGAGTGCTGAAAATGTTGACAAAATAATATTATATCCAGCTGTTTGTTGGCTGTTGAGCTAATAATTACCTGCTCCCTTCAAAGCTGGAGCTGCCACAAATATAACTCAGGAAAGACTTTGAATGATGTGTTTTTCATATTATTGTTTCCTCTTAAAAAAAGTATTCAGTATTATAATGTGTGCACTGATTCATTTTAATATAGGTCATACAAGGTCAGAGACCCTTTGTATTATTTTTACATTGATGAAAGATTAAGTATTGTAAGAGTGTGGGGTGTGCCCAAAGCTAAATATTCTATCATTTACAAAAAGAAAAACATTATTAACAGCGCCCGAGTCTTTACTAAAATATTTATTAACACAGCCAGAACTTACCCAGCCTACATTGCTAATTTTCTTGTATTGTTTCTTTTTTGGCCTCTGCATCCAAACTCCCATATTGGAGTGTTTGGATCCCCATCCTTCTCTATCGAAAAACAACCAGAGCCCATTCGTTCAGAATTAATGTGATCAGATTTTCCGCTTGGATTTCGGATTGGATTAAATCCTGAAAATGGGTTTTTTAAAAGAAAAAAAACCTGTTATCCAGTCTTGCTTATGATCTGGAGCAAACCTTTGGTATGTGTTGTTCAAAACTATTCGGTAGGATTGGGATACCTTTGATTTAAAAAAAAAACTTTTAAATTGGTCAAACATATTTAGATGTATGCGCATATTGCACTTGGTTTTGATGGCTCTTGCAGCAGCTGGAGTTGGAGAAAAAAAAAACATAATTCACTGGGTCGACTGCCGGCGACTTTTAAAGTGTAACGTTTATTTGTAATGTTACTCAGTGCATGAGTTGACGACCTGAACACACCTTAAATTTCAACGATAACTTTGACCATTACTTATGTCTTTATTGTTTCTCTTGGATGACATACACTTTAAGTAATGAGTGAATCTTCAAGTGTTTGAAAATATATATTCATTTTGACCGGATTATGTGAGCGGCATACTGTATATTCTAATCCTCAATTGGAGAAAAATAAAAAAGCCTGGAGGAGGGGTGTTCCTTTGGGCTACAGCAACACTAAACCCCCGAGCTTGCCTTAGAGGGACTAAATGCACAAACCCGCTATTTTTAAACGTCCCATGGAGAGAGACTTTCACTGCAGCCTGTTCTATTTTGTTCTGAAAATGTTGGTGTGCAGCCTCGCTCTGTGGACGATAACGAGGTGCAGACTAATAAGGGAGGAAATGCAGTGAGTGCTGGACAGAGCAGTGAGTGACAACAACCCCGCCCACATTTCAGAGTACTGTTTGCGGTGGAAACGCTAGGGTCTAGGTACCATGCCTGAAGGGTTACTGTTGGTTCCAAAGGTACCATACCAAAAGTATTTGGTGGACACAGGGCTTATGGCAATAAGCGGTAACTGCAGTGTGTTTGTTGGCCGCCTACATTGTGATATGTCATCTTGTAGTTATCCAGATTTGGTAATCTTGAAAAGTTTGTTGTTTGGTCAGGGTGATCCAATCTGATGTTACTTTGAAAAACTGGCACAAAAGTATGATGGATCAGCTGATCCTGGACAGCAAAACATGGGATTTCCACATGTGGATCATTCTGATCCAGATTAAACTTTGTGAGCAACTGGGCCCAGGAGACAGGACTTGTCATTATGACAGTCTGTTGCAAAATAAATGCTCAATCAAAATGTTTACATTATTCAATGTTATGTATTATATTGTTATATAATCTAGGAGGAATATTTGTTGCCAAGAATGTACTACCAAGATAAACCTATTTCTCATTGCATGATTATATTTCCCAAAAGTCAACTGTCGTCTATGTTTTATGAGCACTGCTCATGTGGACACTAATTAGCAATATTAATAATATGATTGACTTGCTTGGTTTTTGGCATGAGAGACATTTGGAGACAAGTCTCAACAGAGTCTGAACACGTCAGCCTGGAACACACTATTTTTAGAGCACAATAGATAGTGACAAAGATGTTTAAACTGCTGATACAGAGTCAGATGTGGCTGTGTTTCATAATAAAAAGAAATTCTATAAAAAGGAGTGTACAGAAGGAGACTCATGTGTCAGTTTTAGGTTTCAGATAAATTTAAGTTTTATAGATTGACCAGTCGTAGCCAGGATGGAGGCATCACTGGTTTTCTTGTCTCCAGTCACATTTACTGATCTGGGGCCTCATGTACAAAGGGTGCGTACGCACAAAACGTGGCGTACGTCCTTTTCCACGGCAAAGTTCAGATGTATCAAGAGTGAAATGACCGTGGAAATGTGCGGTGCCTCACACCAACTTCATGGCTGGCGTACGCACGTTTCTACAGCTGTTGATCCTTTAGCGACACTTAGAGGTGATGCTGGGAAACTGTTATAATAAATAAATGTGAAAACAATTAGTCCTCAGAGTGATGTGCACATCACAGACACATGAACAATTAACACTGATGAACAATTAATACACCCACGTGTCTGCAACTAGCAAAAACTGCAAAAGCATGCGCAAAGTGATGCCGAAAATACCGTTAACAACAACGGCTGCTTTAGCAGTATTAGAAGATTTGTAAATGGCGCAATACGAAGAGAGTGTGTGTTCAGAGACAGATGGCACTGGCACATGATAACAACTGGCTCATCAGCTGCTTTAGGTTCCCGAGGCCAATCCTCCTGGAACTGTGGGCAGCCGGCAGCGTGACACGGCGAGGAGCCATGCGCTGCCTGTTTCCATACAGGTGCTGACCACACTGGGGTTCCTAGCAACAGCGGCATTCCAGAGGGAGCTGGCCGACCGATCGGGACTGTGCCAGTCGACCCTGAGCCGAACCATGCCAGCTGTGTGGGACGGAATTATCCGCATGTCAGCCAGGTATATCAAATTCCCATACAATGCAGCTGAACAGGCCAACATTAAAGTGCAATTTGCAGCGACAGACGGTTTTCCTGATGTTATCGGAGCTATCGACTGCACACACATGGCTACAGTATAAAAGCACCATCACAGGATGAATTTGTTTATGTCAACAGGAAGCATTTTCATTCGATTAATATAGTATAGATCATATGTGATGCAAATGCGATTAACCAACATTGTGGTGAGGTGGCCTGGTTCAACGCACAATTCATACATTCTGAGTAACAGCATGGTTGGGAACAGACTACTAGCTGGCACTGTGCGAGATGGGTGGCTTCTTGGTGAGTAAATAATTTATTTGTTTAATTGTCCTAATATTAATCCCCCTGATGCGCACTGAGCATGTGCACCCCCAAATAGTAACCTGTTTTCACAGCATCAGTACTAGCCTGTGGTTAAAGTTAGTGACTTGCTGTTTTTGCTGGTTACACTACAGCTTCAGAGCTTTCTAACAAGCCCCTGATTGTCTCTGTGTGTAAAGTACTCATGTCAATAAACCCGTGCGTAAAGTGTGACATTTCTTAATTAGCCTCACCTTTTCCCTGGTGCACTTCTGCATTCATTTACAACAATAGTGTGTGATCCGTGTAAGTGGTGTATAAGATTAACAAATGGAAACTGTAAATCCAGTTCACATAATTATTTGTCTGTTTTCAATTGACCCCAGACGACTCTCTGTTCAAAAGGGGTGAGCTCCTCCTCTCCAGTCCCCCCGCCTGTTTTGGCCACACTTTGGCGGTGGGCAGCCGTCCTCCGCTTCACATCCACCTTAATGTCGAACCACTTCTTTTTTAATTCTGCGTGTACGCTTTTCTGTCCCCACAGCATTGACAGCCTCACACACAGTCTCCCACTCACTCCTCTTGCGTTTAGTATTGACGCCAGAGGACAGCGTGCCAAAAAGTACATTTTTGCGTGCCTCCTCTTCAGTGAGTAGTGTCTCCAATTCGCATTCTGTGAAATTTTTCTTTTTTCCTGTCTTACTCATTCTTTTGTTTTAGTTTTCTGATGGTGCAGAGAGGAGAATCTTAGGTGCAGGGTTGATTTAAATATGATTTGCATATTTAAATGGGGGCGTGGACAGGGAGGGGCCGGGTACTCCAACATGTGCTCTCAATTCCACGTTGATTGGGATGTACAAAGGAAATGTGCTTGGATTCATGTGTACGCACAGATTCATACATCTGGATATTTTTGTGCATACGACGTTTTCTGGATTTAAGCGTACGCCATGTTTCAGTAGGAAATCCACGCAAGTCTTTGTACATGAGGCCCCAGGTGAGCAGCTCCTAGGGCTGCTTCTATAACTGCAAAACTGCAGCATCATGCCAATAAAAAGCCAACTGCAGGAGACAACAAGCAACTGCCATGACCAATGCTATGTTAATTTTTATTTTTCTTGTTTCTAGCAGCATGACAAGGCAATGAGCGTCTATTCTGCGCCGACCACTTCACATTTACTGTGTTTTTTTTTTTTACTGGTCACCACTTTGGATAAAATCCTGCAACCGCTCATCCTCGTCACATTTTACCCAGCTGTCCAATGACAGTGGAGGACCTACCACAAAGATAACCATCACCATTATATTGCTGAACAACAGCAATGGAGGGGAAAAGGAAAATTGAACCCACAAAGACTGGTGGGTCTGTCCGCTCTCCCGATGTGCTTCAGCCTTCTCTTCATCCAGAGCAAGTACCCAACATAATGATGACATTTTTACTTCTGTGGATATTCTGACACATAGCAACCAGAGTATCTCAGCTGGAAAAAAAAAATAAAAAATTCCAGGCCCCATATTGCGCCCTGTTGCACCTCTTTGTTCTGCATTTAACTATTCAACTTATTTTAAAACTGTCATATTTGTCATTTAAAAAGCAACAATATACCTGATTATAGCCTAACAATAAAGTTTATTAATACAGAACTAAAATCTGAATAAATAAATCATTTGCAAAGACAATAAAAATGGTTGTAATGCTATATATTGGGCTGTTGAGCCACCTTTAATCACAGCAGGGGACACTCCTTCACTGCGACAGCCCTACTTTAAACCCAGAACATCAGAATGTGTTGATTTCAGAATGACCAGAGCAAAATCCAGCACAGAGGCTTCTGCACATAACCCAAGTATTCACATCAATTTCAGTCTGCAGCACAGGTGTCAAAGACTGCACAGGATTCACACCACATGGGATCCCAGTGGATATGATGAATGGGTCTTTGTGACATTTACTTACATGTATTTCACTGTCATTCCCACATATCTGTGAAGTCTCTTCGCGATCCATCCCTGCACCCCTCCCTCTTGACCTTTACAAGCTTAACTCTCTGTGATGATATTAAAAATTATTTACCATAGCTATGCTGATGATATGCAACTTCTTATTTCGCTGCCTCCTGAACATCTTAAACTCCCAAACCAACTCTTTGGTTTAAACTTCTTAAAGCTGAATATGGAGGCTTTGTCATGAGGCGGGCTGGACCCTTGCAGTTCCCTGTTTTGGGGCCTTGGGCTTATTCAGAGAGCTGCTGCTCACGTTTAACCATGACAAAAGAAGCGTCCATTGGCAACCCATTGCTTTTAGAACACAATTTGATCCTCCTCATGTTGGTATAAAAACAGCTCTTAATTGCTCCACAGTATATGTATATCAGCTGTGCTCTCAGATCTCTCAGGTCACTAACTCCATTGAGAGTGCATTTAGCATTTATACGACCAAACAATGGGACAGCATGTCCTGTACTGAGTGTACAGTCGACTGGCAATAACATGTTAACATGAAAGCAATCTAATGACCAGCTTTGTTGTTACAAATCCACAATTTATATCCCATTAAATGTATAAATCTGAATTAAAGACATGTAAATGCACCAAATGATGCCTGCTACAGATTCAGTATGTAGTGTATGTGCTGTTTTATGTGATTCAAGAACATCATCAGAATACATCTTGTTGATGCACTGCTCTGACCTTAAATGAATGCTCTGTATGCGGATCAGGTCTTTTCTAAGCCGTACTGTCTGGGGCAAAGTTCTCAATAGTCAAATTAAAAGACAGCATGATGATCAGATATGATTGTGGTTTATATCTCAGTAACAAATACAAATAGAGGTTAGAAAAAGGATTTACTCGCAGGCTAAACAGTTGTAGAGCTGGAAAAAGCAGCATGATTGAAACTACTTGTTTATCATGCACGATGTTGCTGAATGCATAAATAAAGCACCAACTACTTTTTAACTCTTTAACTGCAGTGCTACATTTGTTTTTATTTACTTATCAGAATAAGTTGCACACGTGTTTTGACATATGAGATCAAATGTTGTGAATACAGTTTACATTTTTACGTGGCTTTAATTAAAGATTAGGTGTTTGATATTTAGTGGCATCTAGCAGTGAGGTTGCAGAACTGAAACGTCTCCCATGTGCTATGCATGTAGGCCAGGGGAAGGCAACCTGCAGCTCAGGAGCCACATGCAACTCTGGCCCTTCTCCAGTGGCTCCCTGTGGCTTTGACAAAACACTATATGGAAATGAATGAGACTTATTATTTAACATTTTAATTTCCAGTTATCATTGTTGTAGCCTTAAAGCGATTCTCACATTTTATATCTGTATAAATGTGAAGCCTATACGCTGGGAAAAAAGAAAATGTTTTGACATCTCGTCAACTGCGTGCATCATATGTCTACGGCTTGGTGCCTTTTCCTAAAATTTGCCGGATCACAATAGTGATGGCTTGTCTTGAGTGTACGTAGTGAGGCTAGCTATTAGCCCGTTTTACACTGCTAGATTTTCCACGAATGTTGGGCTGTTTTGCCGGCAAGCTGTGAGTGTTTAAACACACAGAGCCGGATTGGCGAGTTGATCCGAGGTCCCCAATTTTCCGTCTCGTAGGGTAGACATATTGGCGGAACCCTTTTAATTTAAACAGACCGAGGCGGCCTTCCGCAACGGGAGGGGTTGTTGAAGACTTGTGGGAGGAGCTGTTGATGATGCCGCACGTGTGAGCCACTGGCAGTGGATAAACAGGAAACAGCTGATAGCAGGAATTAGCAAGCAGCTAGTAGCAAGAGGGAAACGCAAACCTGACAGACACTGTAAAGATGAGGAACTGGGGAGACAAGGCATTGCGCGCCCTCCTTGTCCTCGCAAATGAAGAGGCCATTAACCGTCAGATGACAGGAACAGTGAAGAACGGCCCGACTTGCGAGAGAAATGCTGAAAGAAGACTGAGAGGGCTTTCCTGCAAATTTGCACAATTCCTGTTTAAAAAGGGCTATTGATTCCAAATCCAAAAAAGGAAACTTTTTAGAAGAAAATAGAGAATTTCATAGTGAGTGGACAGATTTGTTTGCTTTCACCACTAATGCTGCAAAGTATACGTACCAAATAATCATAAATAGCCCACTGCAGAGTAGCTAATTTGTTGTAAAACATATTAATGAATGCTCATCTAGACCTATCAGGAATGTTTATAGGATAAATCAGATTAAATAGATTATGTTGCTATCATTATAAGGCACAAATATGTATTGCAGCTCCAGACAGGTTTTTTTTTTTTGTTTTTTTGTTTTTTTTTAAATCTTTGACCAAAAATGGCTCTTGGGTTAGTGAAGGTTGCGGGCCCTGGTGTAGCTAAACTTTAGTGGCAGACATGAAAATGTGAATGGCCCTATCTAGAGTGGCTAAATCTAAGAAGGAGGACCTGCTTCCTATGTAGATATAAATGGCTCACTCTGAGGTATAAAAGAAACAAAAAACAAAACACCAATTCTTATTTTAGGTGATTATATGCTACAGAAAACACAGCTATGTACATAACCTTCCATTTTTGATATATCCACCTAAATCCAACACACTGGACCTTTGAAATGTTATAAACATATGAAAAAAGGTATGTTTATTAGCCATTGGTGCACTGTATGCATTTATACTGTTTGCATAAGTTAAATATAGTAATTATTTAATTGTCTTCTTCTTCTTTCGTACACATTTGTCTCACTGTTTCTCCTGTTCATTCAAATTAAGCTGCTGAGTCTATGTGGAGAGGTTACATAAGCCATCAAAAGGCCAACAAATTTACCTTCAAGGCTACAAGAGTGTGATTATTTTCAGCTAACTGTACCCGTCGTGTGGTGAGAAAACAAAAATATGCAACAGCTTTAGGTTATCATTGACTTAAAGCCTAATCAGTGAAATGTCGCCCTGGAATCAAATACCGTGCTTCCACAACCTGTGATTGCCTCACAGCTCCGTGGCATTGTGTGCATCTTACTATTTTTAGGCTTGAAACAGATATTCAAGGAGAGCTGTGTATGTGTGCGCCTGTGTGTTTGAGTGTGTGTTCGAGAGGGAGAGTGAGAGAAAGCAGAAGAATTTGGAGATGTTTTATTGGTGAGGGAGGGGGGGTGGATCTTATGTGCTTCAGGATTCATTCCTCTGAGACTAACATCCTTCACAGGCCTTATAGCAGGTTGCCTTGGGTCTTGATGTTTTTTAATTTGTGTGATTTGCCAATAGTGTAACCTAGATGTTTGGATTGTTGGAAATTCTGAATGTAAAACCTGATAGATTTCAGCCGCAGCACCATTACCCTGATGGTGCTTCTCCTGGCGAGGCTGTCTGAGTGCACAACTCCAGCATCAGTGCTGGGCTTGTCGGCTGAAGTAATCATTGAGTGTATCCTTGAGTTTACAAGCATCCAAAGTTTCAATATGAATGACCTGTCCAAACTAAGAGTATCAGATGTAGCAGCGTGCGGTGTTGTCTGCCACAGTATCTTATTGCAACTGAATGGGTGACTACACATGATTGCTTTAATCTGAAGCTGCTCAATGTTTTATATTAACAATAGATCAAATGTGATATGAAAGGTGTTGCTCTTAGTGACAAACCCACAGAGAATTATCACCCAATCTTGCACTTCCTGTCAGCTTTAAAGTATTTTTGAGTTATTTGTTTTGGTTTTACAGCCACAAGATGTTTTGATTCACTTTCATTGCTCTCACCATTATTGCTTTTAGCAAAATGCTCTAAAACTCACCTTGAACTACCTGCCTGGCACCAAATGGCACAAAAGAAAAGTTAGCAACTTTCCGGTGAAGCATTTAGCAGCTAAAGAGCCCCATAATTTCCTTGGTTGGTGAAGACTAAAACAGAGCAAAGAGGAGGGTAGATATTGGATTCATAAAATTTTTAATGTTGTCCCAAATAAGCAACAGATTGCTGACACCAAAACTGTCATACCCACTTCACAGGGTGAAAATAAAGCATCGTATTTCAATTTGTGTTTGCTGCTCATTGCGCTTCCCCCAAGTGGCCAAAAAATCAATTAAGGAAGCTTTAAAAATAGGTCAAAAAGGAATATTTTTTAACATGTTAAAATTACTATGAGCCTTTACCATTTCATTTCAAAGATATCAAAATGTGTTTTGATGTAGTTTTGAACAATCCTAGCAAGATTTAGGGCCTTTTCACATCTACCATTTGACTTTGGGACTTCTCAGTTTGATCCAAACCAAAATTGCAGGTGTAAAACCTCCCGACCATGGTCTGGATCAAACAGCGAAACCATGGTCAGACAAAAAGAGGTGGTCTCAGTGCAGATTACACTGGACCATGGTTGGGTTTGTTTCTGGAGTGAAAACAGTTGGATGGTTTGAGCTTTCAGACCAATTATAGTTCAGTCAGAACACTTAATTTCCCTTTTGCAGTATTATATTTGGTAGTATGGCTGTGTTCTGGGACCTTTCTGCCCTTCCTCAGGCCTTTGTGGAAAGTCTAAGGTGGAGAGAGCACACATCTCCACCCTTAACATGTGCCTACATGGAAAGTCTGAGGCAGGGAAAGCACACCTCTCTGCCCTTCCATGTGCATATATCGAAAGCCTAAGGCTGGGAAGCACACATCTCTGCCCTTCCGCATGCATATGAAGAAAGCCTGAGGCAGAGAGAGCACACCTCTCTGCCCTTCCATGTGCCTACATGGAAAGCCTAAGGCAGGGAGAGCAGCAGCAAAGACCCCCGGGAACAGAACAGAGCAGCATCAATGACAAACAAAAATGACATTGATAAGTCAGACACATTATGAAAAGGAGGAGCTGGAGTGGAGGCGGGTTGCAAAGCGGCTTGCAGAGGAAGCAGCAACAGTAGGAAGGTCAGAGCAGTTTAAATAGGGCGCAGTGATTGAGATTCACCAATTGGTTGCACAGAAAGGAATCATGTGACCTATCTGCTGACTCCCTTCCATCAATCAGCTGCTCCATCAGTTGATTGGGTTGTTTGAGATCAGCTGATGTAGCTGGGATGTGAGCTGAGCTTGACATCCAGTCCTGCCTGAACTAACGCTATGCTCAATAAAGTTTTGGCAGGCAAGAGTGACGGTGACTGTGCTCAGAGCAGCCCGTCTACAAACCAATCGCTGTCAAGTATAGTCAGATGCAGCTCATGTAAGTACTACAGCACACAGGTATGTCATGTAAAGTTTAGTGTGCTTGCATAACTGTCATGTGATTTTCAGAAGGATGAAAAGGCTGTTAAATTTCTAGACTTCAAAATCTTTCTTTAACAAGCAATATTCAGAGATATTGAAAAAAGACACACTGACTTTGGTACAGCACTAAACCTCACCTCCAAACCCAAAGATTTCACACGGATCATTGTTGTTTTAAATATGTTTAATTGTTTGTTCTTTCATGTTCTAATAATCCAGCAACCATGGAGTGCATATAGAAGCGAGGTCACAGAGGGTCCATGCAATCATCCTGCATGGTAAAGATAGGGAACATACAGCATATCCTGCCACACAAGCCACGGATAAATACTCTTGCTGAAGTGTGAAATTAAAACATGGCCACAATGTTATCTTTCCGCACCTACAAATGGTGCAGCCTATGGTGAGTCAAGCCATTATCATCATATGATAATTCACATCCTTCCTCTCTATTTGCTTTCTGTACAGCAGTATTTATTTAAAGCCGGGGCAAATATTAATTCATGCTAATAGAATTTCAATCGGCAAACATATGGACACTTGCAAACTTCCTCACAAATTATAGATGAAAGTAATCTGCGTATCTGCTTCTCTCAAACACCCCCCCCTTCAAAACTCGAGCTGTCAGTGGTTCCTTGAGCAAAAATGAAAAATGATAAATTCCATCCAAGGGCAGCTGCTAAAAGGGGAAGACGCTTAATGTGAACTTACTAGTGCACTGGTTTGATCCTGCTCATTAGATGGACTTTAACTGGAGGGCAAGTAAACAACAAACAGCTTTCAGCCTCCATCTAATTATTGAGTTAAAGGGCAGAGGGCCCAAATATCAACAGCGTGGTAACCGCTCAAATTTAGCTTTTGCAGCTGGTGTATTGGGCAACTTAGTACTGTAGTTTAACACTATTTTAAACATGGGCAATTCAATAAAGAGCAAACACTATTACGCAGCCCCTTATACTCACATACACATCTGCTGAGAGCTTGCATATGTGCACATCTGGGAGCTAACCAGCACACTGTTGACCACTGCCATTCTCAAACACACTTAGGTAATCATTTTTGAATCAACGAACCTAATTTTAAGTCTCCTATTGTCTTAGAAAGACCAGTAAGTTCAATAAAAAGTCCATCATTCCCAAACACACTTGTCTAACACTTGGAGCTTTCTTCTCTCTGCAAGACACCACTGCCCAGTCAGCAGTAGTTACTGCAGTCCACATTCACAGACTTAACAAGAGGGTAAAAGCACAGGAGGAACAAATTGCCCTTCAGGATTCTACTTCTTCTACTGTAGATTATCCGACTGTGTTCCCTACTACAGTTGAGGTCTGTCTGTTAGAAGAAGAATAGGATCCAACATGTTTGTAATGAAACTATTTCATAGACCTTAAGAAGAACAAAACAGCTCTTATCTGAGACAAGGGGAGCAGCGTGGACAGAAGTAGTCATTGTGTTTGAGAGTGACAAGAAGACAGAGATAAAGAAGAAGAGAACAGAGGAAGGACGGCACAGAACAAATCTGCAGTGCGTCCATATGCATGGTTTTTCATATTCAAATCAAGTTCCATTTCCATTAATTTTGAGACTATTGGTGTTGCTACACTGAGGTAACTTATATGAAATCATCTTCCCTCTTCATGCCTCAGTGGGAACTTGAACACAGATTTCTGCTACAGCTGCCAGCCACGATGCTTAGTCAAGCTGTACCAAGAGCTAATGCAGCTACAAGCTTTTGGCTATAAATTTACAACACCTCAAGACCAAGCTGATGAAATGTTGCTTTTTCTCCATCTGGAGGTCATAGCAGCCCATGGGTCCTTCCAAAATGAAAAAAAAAAAAAAAAAGTCCTATGAATCAGAAAATGTCCTCTGAATCTGACTGTTTCGACAGATTTACTGTCAATTTAATATACATGTTAACTGGATAATTACTTTATCTAATTACATAATGTAATGACTATTCCATTATCTAGTCTACACTATTAAAATTGTACATAAAAACTCTAATTAATGGTCACTGACTGTCAAAATATGAGCAAAACATGTATATAAATACCGTAAAATTTAAACTAATAGCCCAGGCTTTAACAATATCGACACAAGACAAGCCTTTAATTCATTTTGCACCAAATTCTTGCTTAGCAAAGATGGGAAACAGTATCAACATTTTTATAACTAGTATGAATATTACTACATTAGGCTATCGAATAACATACCATTTACGAATCATTCATTTGATGTAGCTCCAAAGGACAGCGCATTATGCATAGAAAGACAGAGTAAGAGACCCGAATCAAAATACCAGTAGGCTAACTCAGCAAAGATGAAAGTCTAAAAAAGTTTATGGGAGCAAAAGGAATGTAGTGAGAAAGGGGTGAAAACTAAACAGAGAAAGGTTGGGAAATTTTATCTTGTAGCCAGCAAGGTGATAAAAATAAGCACACTCAACAACACGGTGCAGGAAGATGAGAAAATATTGTTTATGTCAGTTTAAGTGCGGGCTTTCTTTGAGGAACAAAGTTAGCAGACAGTGAGCGATGGACTTCACATGACAATATTTAAAACTTAGATTAATTTAATGTAAAAAGGTTTTGATTCTTTTGATCGGTAGACCCTTACAGACTAAAGCCCAGTTCAGACAGATGATTTGTGACGAAACAAAACCGTTTACGAGAAAAGTTGCAGCGGTGTGAACTGGCTGAGTGAGCTTGACTCAAGCCAGCTGATGGTGTCACCTGCAGCTCAGCCGGTCAAATCGGCGACAGCTGGTTTTAGAACGTAAAGCATGTCACCTGTTTCACCAGCCAATCGGCTTGCAGTGAAGTCCGCTGGACAAGTCAAAATGACCGCAAACTACGTGTTTGCCAGCTGCTGCAGATGTCGTGTCAGAGGGGTGGGTCGCTGCTGCTGCTCGCTGAATGTGCTTACGCCCCCTGGCACATTCATTCTCATTGACTAACTAATTGGCGCTACTGTCTCATATCATTGTGGCGTATTTATTTTGAATACAGTCCATCTGATGGTCGTTTTATGTTCTTCACAGTTTCATCACTACTACAAATGCAACTGTAGCCAGTATCTCAGAGCTCTATCACTAACCTCATTCATATTTTAAAAAGCTACAAATTATATTCAGCCACAAAATAAGCCTGAAAAGCTGGAAATCAGAATGGAAGCACAGAGAGTTGTTGCATAGTGATGATACACCATCTCACCTAGTTGCATTGGTGTGAACCAGCAGGTTGAGGAATGACACATTGCAAGTAGTTGCCTGTTTCAACTCGTGTCATTGTGAACCTTTGTTTGAACTGAGCTTTAAGGAATATAAATAATCAAGAAATGGACACATTCAGACTTTGACTGCTTTGACTGAGGTAAGGAGTAAGCACTTTTTTTCCGTCTCATGTTTACCATGCTGGTAAATCCGAATGAATTACAGTTAGTTGCTTCTATCTGGATTGTGCAGAATCTAACCAAGCTACTGATGTGTAGCATCTCCATTTTGACGGTTTAAACATATGAAGCTCAGCGTAAGTTCAATCAGGAAGACCTTTCTCATGCTCACCCTTTCACATTTTCTCCATCCCACTCTCACTACTCCCTCTAATCAGCTGACTATGGGTGTTCACTCCTCTAGTTATCCAATCACACTTTGCCACGATCTCTCAGCCAATCAGGATGCCACTGCAAAATTTTAAATCTGCTCTCTCTTCTGCTGCTGTCAGCTGTCATTTTAGGCAGAATCTTCGCACCCTCCTCCACCCCGGTCACCTCCAGCCATCGTATCCAGAGTCCAGGACAAGCTCTCAAAGACTCATTCCTCTACTCATCCAGATCATCGGCACCTCTCCATCTTCCTCTCATCTCATCTTCACCACCTCTACCACCACTAGTGTCTAGACCCCAGGGGGGTTCCCTATTCGACTATGGATTCATCACCCTCCTTAAATCAAACCATCTGTACGGGGTCTAATCGCCAAAGACTTTCCACATTCTTATTCATTCGTTCACGTTAATAAATATTCTTTTACCATAAAAATGTGTCTCTCCTGAATTATATTTGAGAAGTGAAGCCACCTAGAACCAACTCAGTTCATGCTGGTTGCTGAGGAAAAGAGACTTTGCATTTAACTGGGGCTTGGCTTTTAAATTAGGTTTTACAGTATGTCAATATGCCACATTACCATAAAACCTGCTGGCTAGGTGTTTACAGGGTCGGTAAAGAATACAGTACTACTGACTAATCCTTGAAATAAAAGTAGAATTCAATCAACTCATATGTCAAAGCATGAACTGATTTCCCCGAAAAGCCCTTTGAGTTGTAAATGAACAGTGAGTTTAACAGGAAGTGGCAGCGAATGTCGAAGGTATAATACCTAAAAAGTGAGAGACAACAATCAGTGCTGAGCCGAGAGTGCAATCTAACTGCACTGCAGCCACTTGTAAACTTTTTCACTTCAGTGTGTCAAACTTCCATGGCACTCTTTTAAAACTTACTCTTATTTGTTCGACTGCTCAGATGAATTTCTTTGTTACTCCCTCGCGCTTGCTCTTTTCTGCTTATTTCTTTTCTGTCTTTCCCGTGCAAAAAAAGAAAGACTATGGCCTTGATCACTTCTACCTGACACAGAGCACAGGCAGCCATTAGTGCTCGCTGCTTTTTTGGTGCGTGACTCCTCTCTGTTACTTCTTTATTTCCCAAAGCAATGGAGGATCTGTCTCTCTCACCGGCCCTGGACAGAATACTGCAGAGCATTGCAATTTCACGCACTCACGACAGATAAATCTTTCTGCTTGGCTGGCCATGAATCTTCTAGGGCTGAGTGGCCACACAGAGTGGCACTGTTGCACCTGATGCCAGAGAGAGCTGCACCCTTTGAAACTTGGGATGCACCTGCATTGCTTGGATATCCCTCTTTATTTTTATGCCATCTGGGGCTCAATTAGCGAAAATTAAATAGGGCCATGGAGGTTTTGAACAAGTCAGGTGTGATTTCCTCAGATATGCGTTTAATTGCCATGCTACTCCTGGTTAAAGTAAACAAAGACAAACAGAGCAAATAAGTTTGGCCTTGTGCAAAGGTGCATGTCATGGAATACAAACTAAACTACTATTAAAAAACACAATTTGTGATATTATATTTTTGCATTTCTTGGATCCACTTCATCTTCATGCAACACTCACACATACACGCTTTCAGCCTTTCCTGTGAGGACATATCGATAACCTTCAACAAATGAACCTATAGTTTCTTTCTGAGCAGGCTTTCAACCCTTGTCCATACCCCTCAATCATCAGATGCTATCCCACTGAGCAGGCCATGACAATGGGCTGCCTATGGAGCAGGACACAGGCAGAATATCAATGGAGTCTGGCTGGCCTGAGCCACGCTACTCTTCATCTCTCATTTCCCAAATGTGAGCCACTGGGAAAAAAAAAAAAAAAAACTGGCCCAAACCTAGACTGATGAAGACATCCTGTAGCAATGCTTTTTGAGTATTCCCTGCACATTTCTAGGGCACTGCACAAACGTACAGCTGTTGTTGTTGCAACTGTGGTACATATAGAATAAAATAACATCATAGAGGACAAGAGCGAGGGGAGTATTTCAGACACACGTGGTTTATCATAATGCACATACTACAATATCAATACATTTCATCTCACTGATTGAATCATGCTGGATGAATTCCCAACAGTCTGTAGTAACCTACAATCACAGAAATAGAGCCAGATTAAAATGTGTGTCAGGTGCGGGCAGTAAGTGTGCGCTATAGTCCTAAAGGAGAGCTAAAAACTTGAACTCAACTAAACGTGGTCGTGGTCCGAGTCAAACTGCACTGAACTGAATGTTGCATGGGGGCTTTCTTTATTCATGTTCCTCAGTACCACACTAAACAAATCACAGTTGCTTTTGTGCTAATACATTTGGCCTGTGGTTGCTGGCTATTGTACCGTACGGATCGATAGACTGAAGTTCAAGGCATGAGACAATGCATTATAATGCTGTGCAATAAAATGAGCTTACTGTGCCCTCAGCTCGGTCAGAGTCACGTGCACCTCAGTCCATCATCTCAAGTCAATTTTGAAGTATTTTCTAAGGATTGACTGCAGTTTTAGTGAAGTACAAATTGATCTAGGGACAGTCTGCTATAAATGAGCATTATGAGATGCTCATTTTCTTAACAGGATAAATGTCATGCCCTTCAGTGTTTCATTAATCTATGTAGATCCCAAAAGTAAGAATCTGAATCTGAAGCAACTCCACGTTATACATCTTATGACAAGAAATATGTCTCCCTTGGCTTCTGGCGTGGGGAAGAGCTAAAAATGATGGCACTGTCCTAGACGATCCAAATCACATGTGTTCCTTAAATAGTGGCACTCAGAGGGAAGGAAGCACACACTGGAATCATTACTGATAACCCGATCAAGAGTAGGTCGAGGCATATTTTAGCAGCTTTGACCCTGTTACCAAACATGCAGTAAGGCACAGTAAAACACGATCCGCTCAAGTACTGATCGGGTCTGAATTGGCGCATATTCTGCAAACTGCATTAGTCTTCATGCGTATGGAGCGTTCAGAGCGCCTGAGTAGGCTGGCGTGTTAAGCGTGTGAAACACCGTGCATGGTCTCTGGATAAAGCTGTGCAACGCGCAACGTGAGGGATAACCCTCTACCGACACTATACCTGTCAAATATATGTAGATTTCGATTATTATTCCAAAGGACTGCGTTGGCACCTGCGCGTAACAGGCTCTGTTACAGGATGTCATTGTCCAAATACACACTGCTGTGTGCTCAGAGTAGATTTAGATGTCTGACTCAACTTCACACAATGTAATTAATCTCAACAGCTGAAAATAAAACAGAAATACAAAAAAAAATCCTTACCTTACGGACGCACCCGCTGTATTCCAAGTGCACCAGAGGTCATTGCGCAAATATTCAGAGGACAAGATGTAGGAGTGATGAGAAGTAGGTTAGACTGCACAATACCTAATCCAGTTCTTAGTGTCCTTCAGACGTCGTCAAACCTCTAATCTTCAAAGCGAGATGGGTCGGAGCCTCCCGGGCGCTCAGAGACTCCGTTTATAATCTCACCACTGTCAGTTCATGCGTGTGGCTCACTTTCCCCTGCGCAGCCGGTCAGACAAAGTTGTCCGCGTTTATTTCACTAATGCAGGCGGCCCTGCGTTAAAAACGTCCACGTTTTCCAAATGAAAAAAGTGGGAGAGGTCGGCTCGGTCTTCAGCGATGAAGCTTGTCTACCATTCCTGACAGGTGGCAAGTCCAACCACCCGCTGAAAAGATTCACACATCATCTAGCGGGATGTGGAGACGGCCGAAGCCATAAAGCCATCCTCCGGGCAGATTAACCCATGAGTTGTGTTGATGGGGTGTTTTTTTTCACCTCGCTTCCCCCTTTTCTTGCGCTCTGGCGCCACCCAAAGTTGTCCTGGAGAGTTTGATCCACACGCAGGGATTCCCAGATGTCTTCATGTCCAGCCCCTTGTAACCAGATTTAGGCCAGTTGATGCGATTGTGATTTGAGACACACCTTCTGAGATTACTTTTGTTGGGTTATATCATGTGGTGCAGAAATTTGATTTTGTTTTCATATTGTTATTCTACTCGGAGCATCAAATGAATTAAACATCAGTGAGATGGAACTAATCCAAATCTCTCTGGAGCCTCACTGAATGCCCTCAATATACAGCTGGATGATGTTGTGAACGCATGGGCCAAATAATAAAACACCTCAGTGTGTGTGTTGTGGCAGCAACCAGTTCTTAATGTTGCTTTTCCTGTTGTCTTACTGTCATCTCAGAGCCTGCTCTCCCTCCAAGCACCGCAGTCGTCAGTATTTCCGTCCTTTAGCCGTCACGTGACGCACACTCACCTGTGACCAATTCCCTAATCAGCTCTCCAGCATTTACGCACTCTCCCTCATTTCCTAGCCGGGTCCTCATATTTTCTTCTTAACTGAGCTTGTTTTGATTAACCAACTCAGTAAACTTTGTTTTAATTTAATCTACCTGCCTCCAAGTCCTGCATTCAGCCCACTCTTCTGTGTTTGGGCTCCTGGAGACCTCCAGGCTAAGTTAAAACAGTTTACTCAACTCTGCCAATACAATTTTTCAGTTACAGAAAATGATGCATTACTTCTGTTTGGGGTCCCTTCTGTTTGGGGGCTGTAAAACTTTGTTTAATACCATATATTTTCATTATTCTCTATAATTGGAATTTGATTTGACTACTTTTTATGCAGCAGGTAGCTCAAAAATCCCAAATAAGTCTATTTGGATTTCTGTTGTTTTTTTTTCTTTTTCTTTTTAGATCGCTCATAAAGAGTCTGACACAGGGGTGGATTAAGTAATAGGCCCCTGGGCACAGGTATGCAAGAGGCACCCCCCCCCCCCCCCCCCCACCTCGCCCACGCGCCTGGTCTCACTCCGAAGTCGTCAAAATCTGGCGCTTGGGCAGTGACTTGCGGCATCAGACACTGACGAAAAAAGCCGCCCTTTAAAGGGGAACTAAGGTTTTTTCAACCTGGGTCCTATTTTCCGATCTACTTTTGTCTAAATGAGTGATAAGATGTTCAATATGTGACATTTCTCCAGTACGAAGCTAGGGCTGACCTTCCTGCAGCCTGTGAGCTCGTGCTCGTTCCGTTATGTTGTCGGACAATTACACTAACAATCCGAGCCTATCTGTGTGGGAAAAAAAGCACTTTTAGTGGACGTATTTTGACGTTGTTTGACGCTGTCTGAGTGCCCTATTATTTAAGATAGCGTGTGCTCACGGGCTGCAGGCAGGTCAGCCCTAGTTTCGTACTGGAGAAATGACAATGCATGTAACAGGCAGAACTTGACATGGCGTCCCAGAACATCAACAACCAATGCACCCAGGGTACCTTGCATGTCGTATCTGGATGTAGAAGGTCCATGACCAAACGTTGATGTGTGACGAGGTCAGAGTGAGAATGTGTTGTGCCCACATAAGAGCAATGCACACACACTTTATAGTTGTTGAGTCTCTTTTTGTGTTGTTGCTTTGCATCTCTTTGTAGCTGTGAAGCATCTTTCAGTGGTTTTGTGTCTTTATGAGGTCATTTGTGGCCTCTCTGAGGTAATTTAGTGTCTTTTTGTTCATTCTGTGAGTCTCTGTGGCTGTTTTGCTCCTTTTTGTGTCTCATTTTAGTTTCTTTGCATCCCTTTTTGTCACTTTGAATCACCTCCTGGTCAGTATGTGTTAATTTGGGTGACATTTTGCAGGTGTGAGCCAGGGGGCCCTCTCCTTACACTTTGGGCCCCTGTGCTTGTGCTTGATAGGCCTGTTTTGTAATCCTTCCATGGTCTGACAAGGAGTTAGACACTTCTCGGGTCTAATTAACCACAAACCTACAGTTAGTAATGTCACTCTATAGGATAACATATTCAATATTTCTTTGTTTTATCAAGGTCTCCTTGGCAAAAAGGGATATATAATTGCCTGTGTGTAAAATACAATACATACTTATTTATCTATTTGTTCTAATACACATTTTTCATGGTCATTTCTGTATTTTGTCACCATTAAATGTGCAGGTCCAGTTTGCTTCAAAGTCAGCAGTTACCACTTTAATACCGTTGTACATTTTGTGTTGTAATGAGGTTAGAAGAAATAGGAAAACCTTGCAAATATTATTTTTCCATATACAGCAGTAATGTCTGTAGGACTCTAAGCAACGAGTAAGTAAAGTCTGAAACATAATACCTGCAACACTGAGCCTTGACAATGTTATTTGATTAGGCAAGTTGGACACCTCCAGTTGGTCTGTTGGTTGGTTTCACACATGAGCATGTCACTGCCTGCTGTTGCTTCATAATGATAGACTGTCTAGAATGAGGTATAGAAAGGTTATATCAGACCCTGAACACTCCTATATAAAACAGGGTAATTTATAGCCGCCTGGGAACATGATGACATTACAGCTGAGTTCATGTTTGAGTAAGAAGGAAATGTGAGGAACTTTACTCTGCTGTGTTTGCAAGTGCTGCCAATCTGCATAATATCTATCCATCAGGCGGGATTGGAAAGATCAGTTGTGATTTGTCTATTTGTTTCCGTCATTACTTTAAATCTCGATAAGCAGAGTGAAAACACCCTCGGTGTCAAGAGCATTACGTGTAAGTGCTGAATCTGCACGTGAGATTGTATAGTATAAAGTGCCTACATGTAAAGTCGTGCCTGCTCTCATCCCACGCTGATCCCATGTAAGCTCTGATCTGCAAATTTCAAGCTTCAACCCGGTGCATGCAAATACATCAGCATCTTTAATAATTTCTTTTCTCAACTCACTGTTACTGAGAGAGAGAAGATAAGACCTGAATCTAAATTTAAATCCAGTTTGAAATAAGAGTGGAGTCAGAACTCACCTACAAAAGGAAAACTAGGATTACCACCTCTGTGTATGTATGCCTCCATGATCCAGTCAGTTTACATCCATGTCTGTTAAAACATAAATGCTTCACACACATCTTCACCCACCAGCACAGAGGATCTATACAATCAGCACAGTTTAAAGTGGACACCCAAGATTAGTGTTGCCAATTCAGTATCTCAGCAACTGTCTTCCTTTTGTTCCTGAGATATGGCGTTGAGTAATGACCAGAAAAGTGTTTTTGCTGAATATTATGATGCCACAGTGAAGTTGACCTTTGACCTTTTGGATATAAAATGTCATCACGTCATCATGTTATCCAGTTAGACATAAAACTGTGTGTGAGATATCGATTTTTGATTTCATATGGATCCTTGAGTTATGGCCAAACATGTTTTGTGACATCACAGTGACCTCAGCCTTTGACTTTCAACCATGAAATTCTAATCAACTGAGTCCAAGTGGATGTTTGTGCCAAATTTGAAGAAATTCTGCTATCATATTCACGTGAATGAGAAGGATGCAAGGTCACTTTCAACCATCAAAATCTAGTCAGTTGATTGTTGCGTCCGAGTGGACGTTAGTGCCAAATTTGAAGTATTTCCTTAAAGGTACTCTTGAGATATTGCGTTAACTAGAATGGGACTGATGGACAACCTGAAAACGTAATTCTTCCAGACATGGCTCTTGCCACTACAGAGACATGGAGACATAAAAAAAAGCTTCATGCTGCACTCACGTGTTTCCATTTCTCAAGTTGAGAAGTCATTCTTCCAGGTTTGGCGCATTCATGAGCTTTTGGTCGTAATGTAAAAACAACATGGACGCTACAAATCAGATGTGTTGTATCTTATTGCTTAGAGCATTTAAACAGTTTGAAGCCTTAACTTACAAAATGATTTTGTCCCAAACGTGTTACTGCACCAGTACATCCCCTAAAAAATACTAAAATATTGCTTTACCTGACTAATGCCAGTAAATAATTATCTAATTAATCTAGGTCAGTGGTTCCCAACTGGTGGGTCACGGTCCATAAGTGGGTGGCGGGTTCATTCTGAATGGACCACAAGTGACTCTTGAATGTGTCAAGTTTGTAAAAAATATACTTTATTTTGAAATTTCCGGTGCAGAGCTTTTATTTTTGATGTACTGTTTCCTGCTGTAGAATGAATGAATAACAGACAACTACTTAGCAGAGACAGCAAACTAGCTGGACGACATGGCCAAATGCAAGTAAGAGGCTGATTATATTAAACTGTGTGGACCTTGAACTAATGACCAAGGAGAAGTCTGGACCGCGTGGCTGGACCAGTTGAGAACGACTGATCTAGGTTACTCTACATAGACAATAACACGTGAGTACAATTCACGTGAACAAAAAAAAAAATCGTCATGCAGTACGTGAGTAGATTAAAAGTTCTATAACTCTATAACTATCTAACATTTAACTTCTGTAATGGAAACTTTTACGTCTCTGTATTATGTGACACAAAGCAGAAAGAATGTGAAGTAATCTTACATTTTTTATCTTGTCAGGATGTCACAAGCACAAGTGCCCAACATGACGTTTACTCTTTGTCAGTGTGTAACAAGCTGTGAGTGTGTCACTTGATGTCTAAGGACATGACTAAATAAGATGACTCAAACTGCTTTGTCACCCCTCTGACGATGCTAGTTAAAGATCCCTGACCTCAGCTGTATCTTACATCTCCTGTGTTCAGGGCTCACCCTCTGCACTGTTTGCTGTCAGTCCATCTGCAGATGCTGAATTAAACTTACAAAAAGACAAGTTTCTCACTCAATTTGTTTTGTCTAATAGAATCTAATAGTGTCTGATGGAGGGACACCACTGATAATTTCAAAATAAAAGGAAATTATTTATGTATAGTGCCACAAATTAGAGGTTATAGTCTTCCCATTAACAACTTTTGATTCGTGCTATTCTGATTTTATGCTCCACTAAGTTATGTTAAGTATCTAAGACTGGTCTAATTATTCTAAGGCCATAAGCACTGACCCTGTCGATAATTGTCTTTTACACCAATAACATCACAAGTGCTAAGAAGACAACAGTCAATTGACCTCTCTACATTTCGTCAGAGTAATTCGACCTGTGTTGTTTTACATATGCTTGTAATGAATAGTACTAGATGCTTGACATTATGAGTAGGGCTTATGGAGTCAGTTTATGCCTTCCAGTAACAAGAACACTTCTTGTCAATGTGCTGGATGCTGGAGAATCATTTTATCCTTGTTATTTCTCGCCTGTAGGCACAAACTTGATTTCTATTCCCTTTTAAAAAAGAATGTTATATAACCTTTCTTAAAAAATAGTGTAAAATACTTGTTTAATGTAATGTGCTTGTAAAAGTTCAGAGAACTGCTTCCTGGAATACTGCTGCTGCTGCTGCTGCTGCTGCTGCTGCTGCTGCTGCTGTGGTCCTGCAGCTCCTTCAACAGCACAATAAACAGCCGTCTGTAGATGTTGCCATTTAATCCGTCTGTTTGCGCTGCGGAATGAAAGATGACAGGTCACTATTTTACCTGGTTGGTAACCATGGTTGCTGTGCACATATAAACTACCTTTTATATTCTGTAGCGTCATTTCCCCCCCGTATATCAGGGACGTTTATGAGCATTGCTGTCAAGAGGATGAATTCACTGATTCTTCACCAAACCACCTGAAAAGCTGACATCCATTTGCTTCTTATCACAGCTCAATTCCCCTCATGGATTGTGAGCCATTTCACAGGCCGGGGCTTTCAGAATTTTTTTTATTATTAATTAAAAAAAAAAACAACACTGGTAAACGAAAAGCAATTTCACAAGTTCGATAAGTAAATCAACTGTTAAATTAGTTGAAAAAAAAGTCTTTCTTTGTAAACGCTATATTATAAATCCTAATTCAAGATAAAATTAACCACAAAATACAAACAAAGCAATTAATTTTCTGCACGGTATCCTGCATGTCAAATTTTAATCATGTAAGACTCACTAATAACTCTTGTAAAATACAATTATTGATTAAAACTTCAAGACTTTATTTTACTCAAATGCCAACCACAGATGCAGATAGTCAACGAACACAACACACTCAACATGTAAAACTTACAATATATCACAGACACTTAAGTCATTCAATAACATCAAACGTTTCTTAAAGGTGCACTCCTCTTATAACTGACGACCTAAACCGACATTACTGTCTTCTGTGCTATGGCGCTCTCACTTTTTAAAAACTTGTCAACCTAAGGGTTCTTTCAGACCTAGAGTTGTCTTGCTTGCTTTACCAAGTTGCATAATTGCCTGGAGTTGGTTCGTGTTCTCATGGCAGCATTTACAAGCGGATCAGATAAAATGCCTTGTGCAAGAAAGCTGCTCTTGATTGGTCAGAATTTCCACGCAGGAAAAATCCAGGAGTTAAACAAAACGTTGAAGAAGAGTACACTTGCAAGATAAATGTGACACTTTCTAATGTCACAATGGAGGGACAACTACGCAGGTTGATTTTAGCGCTGGTCGTCGTGGACTATATTGCTGTCATTGTTCATTTTAGTCAAACCATACAGTTTGAAAACAAGGTGCGTAGTGCGTACTGTAATGCGTAATGCGTAACGCGTAATGTGACTGCAGTTGGTTTGGATTGAGGAAGGATCATGTTTTCAGCACAAACGAACTGCACCAGAGTTCATTTGTAACCAGACCAAGACCACCTCTTCAAGACGGTCTAGGTTGGGTTGTTTTGGTGTGCACCCGGGTTTGACTGCTGTGTTCACACCTGCTCAAATGAACCGCACTTAAGGGTAAAATGAACTTGAGTTTGATTGAACTGCACCAAACAGGGCAGGTGTGAAAGCAGACATTAAATGGTTCCAACCACAGAATGCAAGGTTTCCTTGAAGGGGGGTAAATAATGCCCCATAGTCAGGCAAAATTTTGGTAAGGGAGAAACTGGCATGGCCATTTTCAAAGGGATCCATTGACCTCTCACCATAAGATATCTGAATAAAAATGTGTTCCGTGGGTAGCTATGTGCCCCCCCTTTTACAAACATGCCAACTATCTGCTACTCCCATGCCGTTCTTTGCAAAACCATTTTGTGTTTTGCATGCAGTATCATTGATCAATGTGTTCATTTTGCAGAGTCTAAAAATGTATATGAATATTTCTGCATATCCCTAAACAGTCTTAGAGTTACATGAATTGGGTATGGCTGACTCTTGTAGAGTCACTGAACCCAAAACAGTAGTGCTTGTCATCCAATTGCCAAAAGATACAGTTCTTACAGAAATCTCGAAATGTCAAAAGTATTTTTTTAAGATGATTTTTGGGGCTTTTGCCTTTAATCGATAAGACAGTATTATGTGTGAAGTGAGGTGAGAAAGGGGATGACGTGCAGCAAAGGGCTGCAGGCTGGTATCAAACCCACAGCCTCTGCAGCAAGGACATTGCCTTTGTACATCGGATGCCTGCTCTACCCACTGAGCTACTGGGCGCTCCAAATGTTCAAAGTTTTTGATATTAGATCACAGCATGGATTTTTCTTTGGTGTTCCTCAAGGTCTTGGTGTCTCACTGGGATTTTTTTTTTATCTTTTTTTTTCTTTTTTGTTAAATTTTACATCAACTCTGTAGTGGCGTGGTATGTGTGGTATCAACCCTAAAATTGCTTCCACAATGTATGAGACATAATTGATCATGGGAATGTGTAAAAACTCTTGTAAAAACTCAAATGCAGAGAACACACAGGGGGAAAAGTAGGTTTAAAAAAGCACAGTCTTTACTTCAATCCAAAAAGGAAAGGAGTCCAAACAAAAAAAAGTTAACAAAACAGACAGGGTGTAGGCAAAAAAAATCCTTAAATCCAAAACAGGCAAAGTTAAAAAAAACATCCAAGGACTCAAACCGAGCAATTGCGAGAAAGCTATGACACAAAGGAACAAAGACAATCTGACATGAGACATGAGGAGCTAGTGGGTATAGATGTATATGTACACAAGGATGGCTATGAGGATAATCAGGGGCAGGTGAGTACTTAGCAGCAGGTGTGGCTGATGAAAGGCGGGAAAACGCAGGAAACTGCAATGACACAAGATGTTGGTGCTTCAAAATAAAACAGGAATTCTGTGTTACAGAATGGCTGTAATATACTCCCATCATTAGCCCCTAAGCCACCATACAGTCTGAACTATAAACTCTGAATAGGTGCCTAAAGAAAACAAAACATTTAAAGGGACATTGTGTAACATTTTCAGTTGTTTATTGGCAAACATTGATGTCTGCATTCATAAATATGTCATCATTGGTGTACTATTACCTCCACCAATAATCTGACTTGTTCCCATAAAAGGAGAATTTCAGATTTGTTTGTACATTGTGCAGGTAAGTCGTTCAGGGGGGTTGGCTACTACCTCGGTTCTACTGCAGCATAACAAAGTCCCACTCTTTGAGCATAATGCAGGATCATGCATATGCAGCATCACGGGAGATGGCATCCTCGTCGCCAAGAAAGTGGAAAGGGAATCAAAAAGGCAACGTGACCGGCAAATTAAAAAAAAGGAGGATTAACATCGGGGTAGCTTTTCCCAGGTGGAGAGAGCTGCTGAAGGAGAAAGGTAATGCAGTCACAGCTAACAGCGCTAACATCGGCACTGGCCGCTAACAGCTGTTAGCCGCTATGTTGTAAACACAGCCAGCATGGTGAGGAGGGGGTTTGTCAACTCGTGTCGTGTGTGTCTGTGTAGGAGCCTGAATGAATACTCCATGAAGTATCGGATGACATGGTTTCATCAGTGTTATCATAGCTTTTTGGTACACAGCGGCTACCGTTGCAATACGCGTTTGAAACAGTGAGGCGCTAGAGTGCGCTATTCGTTTGAATGCAATTGTATGAGCCATATTTAATTTATCATTTATTACTCATTGAAATGGTTCCTCCGTACCACTAGGGGGCTGTATTTGGTGTCGCGGCGGCTGCCGCTGACCTGGGGTCAACTCAGGCCATTTAACCTGGTTCTAGTCTGAGTGGACGGAAGTTCGCTGCATAGATCAGCCTCTCATTGGGCGGAACGAGCCACCCACTGAAGTCCAGCCCTACCACCTCCGGTTGTGTAGCAGTTTTCAACCTTTTTCAACACGTCCTTTACTAACTTTTGCGGTGTTTGATCTTGCGGGGATGTAGCCATTTTTCTGCCATGGTTCGGGTCCTGTAGGCGATATTTTTGTGGTCGTGTTACACCAAAACCTGTTTCCCCCCGGCAATATTTTTGCAAGTGCACCGTTGCTGTGGCACCGCCCAGAGAACGATTGTGATTGGTTGAAAGAAATACAAGCAGCCGGAGCGTTTTTTTCTCCAATCTTAAAGTGAGAGTCGGCCCAGCCAGACCTTTCTTTTCTTGAGAAAGGTCTGGTGAGCGAGACTAATCTGGTTCAAACAATGTACAGGGTTTGACATGCTAATTTGGGGGAAGCAAATAGTTTTCGACTGCGCTCACTGTGCTTTATGAAGTAATCCGCGTTATTATTTTTATGTTGGTGGATGTGACGTTATTGCCTGCTGTACAGACTTTATGAAACACAAGTGGAAAATAAATTGCCAGATTATTCTAAGTTCTAAAGGAGGACTCGCATCACTTTCTTTGAGTGCACGTCAAAACAATTAACGTAGCCGAGTTAGCATTAGCAGCCAGTAGTGGCTACAGTATAGGACTTAGCCATTACAGCAATATATGATTTCAGCGTTAGATGGGAGAAATTCCTACACACTGTGGCTTTAAGATTAGAAAAAGTGCTGAGCTGAATTTCAAATTGTCCTACATATCCCCCCACCCATCTCCAGGTACACGAGGCATAACTTAGACTGTCTGATAAAATTACAGAATATGAAAATGTTTGGACAATGCCGTATTATCAGCGAACACAGATCATATGTCAAATTATGCTTCCTTCCCATGAGTACATAAAGGCAAACATGAGTCTTGAGGTCAAATGCAAATGCAGGAAAACACATGTACACTGCCAAGAAACATGACACTTGATTCTAATAAACCAAAACCTCTGATATGGAATTATTGCAAAGAAGAAGACGTAGCAGAGAAGCACTGTCTCAAGAAACGGTGAATGATGAACTTCTATCTGAACAAATGTGCTGTGTGAGGTGTTTCCCCGTCTGTGAAAGAGACACTCGCTCAATTTAGCACCAGAGGCAACCCTTTAGCAATGGACACTGTGTGACTGTTTGTCCCAAACAAAGACTTGATGTTACACTAACTGTCTAAAAGATTTGTGAGTTTCAGGTAGGGAAGTTGTTCAGGATTAAAAGCCATATTTGAATCAGAGAGGGGCATTAAAGCAGCTTATGCTTCTCTACACAAACTAAATGACTAAGCTCAACACCAGTATTGAATGTAATTAATCACCAGGGTAGACACTGGAGAAACCTTATTACGCAACGCAGGCTACTTCTCATGAAAATGGCCCTTGAGGTGTCCTTTATCGATTTTCAGGTAGGCTGGAATCATTCGTCCATAAACACTGAGCTTAATCATAATAACTCAATCCGTTCGGTCCAATCAGGAGTTCGGCCAGCGACTGTGGAGAGATGTTTAATCTAATTAAAATCCATTTGTGGTTGTCTGACAGATCCATTAGCCAACAGATTTAAAGGATATAGTATTGTTGTTAAAGCACAAACAATAACAGATATTTCAGGGGGAATTAGTGCTAAATGGCTCAACATGCAGCACTTGGCCAAACCACAAATCTCCCAGTAAGCTCACAATGAATAAAAGATGTGGATTATATCAAAGAAACATTGAGGTTTTTGTCTGTAAGAAGTCACTGTCCCTCCTTGTTATGCAGATAAAGATGTCAGATCTGGGGTCTGCGTTACTGTGCCGTAGCATTTCTTGACATGAATGATTCATAACACTCCACCAGAGCTGTACATCCATCTGACTTTCAGAGCTGCTCTGATTTACACGAAAGATATTACTTTTCTCTCATTTTTCTCGCAATTTGAAACTGTTTTCACAGTCACACCTCATCTTTCATAACATGCTCTCTGTTATTTCTGTCCTTGTTAAATTAGTGTTTACCTCCAGTGTTTCTTTTTCTGTTTAAAGCAGCTTTGATATCCGGTTACCTGAAGTCTAAAATTATTTGCTCCTGGTTTTATTAAAGTCTAAAAATGAAAGCCATCATAATTAAATAGATCATTAATCATGACAGCCTGTCATTGTTCATGTGTGTAGTTATCTGTTTGTCGATGCCAGAGACTGAATCATTTTAAAAATTGCTTTTTTATTCAAATGTAATTAAATATTTTGACACTTTTGACCTATTGCTACGTTTATTTAAAACAAAGGAGGAAGCAAACACGTTTTTTGCTCAGTGTTTCAGTTTAGGATTTGCTCAATTTGTTTTTCACAAAATATTCAGGGGCAAGTTGTCACGCACTGCTTGTCATTTTTCATAATTAATTAACATCTTGGACACTGTGAACATGACACAGATATTGCAGCACAGAACAAAATGTGACACATTTTAGTTAATGTGCCCAAAGTGAGCGCTCGCTGTGTTACGCCTGTGCTAAAAATATTCGGCGCACTTTGCCAAATGCGATTCTCTGCCACTAAAAATCTTATGCTTTCCTTAACTGTCTTACATCATTATTGCTGGTGATTTCACAATTTGTCTGCTATAATCAGATAATGAACAATTTAACCTCCCAGGCAGCCCCTCTGCTTGGTATGCATGAGGCGGCGCACACGTTGGGATGGATTTCGGAATGAGGATTAAATCAAACAAGAGCCAGGCCAATGACAGGTGGTTGCCAATCACTGTGTGTCAATGGCAGGTGGTAGTCAGTCATGAATGCGCCAACTGATTTGGCTCCCTGTCGCACATTGTTTACAAGGCGACACTCAGGAGCAGAGAGCGAGAGGTGACAGTGAGAGCATGGAAGGAGTCATGAAGACAGCCATTATTTTCATCCGTCATTGTCGTCAGTTGAGTCCCACAACCGCCACAAACTACATCACAGCAAAACAAATGAGTTAATCAGGAGCAAATGAAAATAGATGTGATAGCAGCAATATGGATGTAATAGTCAGTGAATTAGAGGGAAACAACAAAACAGAATTGATCTCTTTACTGACACCGGAGGGAAGAAATGCCCTCTTAATTAAAGAGCAAATGACAGCCAGCCTGGGAGAGACACTTGGGTTTATGAACTCTGGTACACTTCTCATATAATGAGGCATTCTCAAAATCCCCTGCCTATCCCAGAAACAGCCAATAAGAAGTGAATTAAAAATATAAACTTTTTTTTACTTGGAAAGTATAATCTCTCTGAAGCAATAGTTCGAGTAGAAATTACATTTTCCCCAGATGGTACATCAACTCCAGATGAATGAGAATATTTGGCAGCACGTTCAGATACTACGCGAGAACAAGGGCTTTGTAACTTTATGTTTAAGTGCTGTGATAGAGGTTTCATCCAAATCAGCTCTAACCCAGGCATAACATCAAAAGGTTCCTATTTCAACAATGCAACAACATTTGTGTCTGGAGAACGGCGTGTTTCATCCACTTGAGGGGCGAGCTGCCTGTACCACTTCTTATCCTGTTAATGAGCAGACTTTACACTGAAGGACACACCTAATTAGTGGCTGATTAAGATTTACAGTATCATTTCATTGCATGAAGCTGCAGTTTGTTTGTTTATTTACTGAAACCAGTCAGCCATTAAATATTAAAAAGAGCATTTATAATCAAGCGAGTCGCCAGAATATTACATTGGCACTGTACATTTCTGAAAGTCATGTTACGTTTGTTGATTTCATGTGTATCATGCCAACATTTGAGACATTTGTAAGGGAGTGAGTTTATGTTCACCAGCAGAGGGTGGTATTTATGTTTCTGTCCTTTTTGGCCCACTGTATTTTTGAGTGTTTTTGACCCTCTGCAGCCACCGTAGTTCACAGTTTGTTTTGTGTCTCGTAAGGTAAGGAGGGTTTCCAAACACTGTACTAATGAAACCACTTTATTTAAGTCATTAACATAACTGTCTGTTATAATTTTATTAAATACGCCGGTCCCAAGAGGGGTTATGTTAAAGATGGGACAGTTCCTGTAATTTTTATGTTGAAATGTGTTTACACTGATGCACTAACTGTGTGGAGCTAGTTGTGTTGTAGCTGGCTAATCAGTAACTGTAACAGAGGCAGCTGAAGTTTATTTTATTCTGTATTTGATATTTAGTTTAATTCAAGTGTTAATATGTGCCTTGGAAACTGAAGACAGTTTGTTTTGTGTCTCGTAAGGCCAATAAATGAGGGAAGTTTGCTCCGCCTCAACCACCAGTTTGAGTCCTGTTTCCCTGTCTCCTCTGCCGCCCCGGTATACTTCACCTAACACAACGCAGAGACCTCGCTGGGGCTTGCTACCTGAAAGATAAGGTTACACATAGAAGAAGATGGTGGATGGCATGACTCATGATCCATGTTCAAGGCTAGTAGCATAAGGTAGTTACAGAGAGCCCCAGTCCAAATTCGGTGATGTGAGAAGAAGCAGTTGTTCTTGGAGCTGGTTGTCTGTATAACAGGGAAACAGTTGCTTAAGTGACAGGAAACACCTTTTAATGTGGACTGGAAAGCTGTAGGTGTGTCCAACTGCTTGTTGGTCAGACACTATAAATTGCTATGATGTACTAATTCTTTGACTTTTATTTTGGCGTTGTCGGCAGGGGGCCCTGGAAACAACATCCAGTTTGCCATGTCTCTTCACTCTGCAAGGAGCACACCGTGGTCGCATAAAAAGGTAGGAGATCTTTTGATCTATAATTCGTTGAGTGACCGCCCTAGAGTTTGAGATGCAGTGTCATTTTATAATATTGTTTATTAATTGACACTGAAGGCTTTGAAATTATATGTTTTGGTTTTGGGTGAAACACAAGAGTAATAATCCTTCACACTGGCTTAATTGGAGTACCCACCACACAGTAATAGAAGTAAAAGTCCCGCGAGGTGAAGAGCTCATTCCGAGAAGACCCAGTGCAATGTCTCGTAAAGAGAAATGAGCTCGTCTTGAATCCCAGTGCTCACGTTATTCATCTTGTAACAATTATAAATTATGCAGTGCATGACACATGATGTGTCAAATACATGCAATCCATAATTTAAAAAAGTTATTCATAATGAATGAAATGCAAATGAGACTGCCATCCAAGGAATGTGTGATTGTTGGAAAGCATGTTTGAAGCCGACACGTGTTAGGGTTATAAGTGCCATTTGCTTTGTAGGTAGTAATAATAATTACAATTTGAAAGCTACAACTTCTCACATTACGGGACATGGTGTAAAACTTGCACAGCATTCTGATTATTCTGAAACTGAAGGAGACACTGGCAATCTTGTTCGTAAGGTCTGGTTTCTTTCTGTTTGTTTGAGTTTATTTGACTGCCTGCGAAATCTCTGCGGAGCTGAAAAAACAAAGGCCTGTGACTGACCATCCAGGCTTTGGAGCTGCTTAAGGAGACAGGGGATTTGGATTCCTAATATTGTGGCACATTCAAACCTCTGAGGACACTGACTCCGTGTGCTGTGCCCAGCCAGGCCAAAGCTTTGGCACTGACAAAGGCCATGTGCATGGGCTGGAATACACTACAATGACTTACAGTGTCATTATAGTATTTGGTAATCAACTCAAAGTACTGGGATCAAATAATAACAACACTTGTATTTAGGTGCAGTCACTTCCTGGAGTGAATAAGCTTATCCCACAAAATAATTTGACTATTCCGTTAACTATTGCTGTTAGATGAGCTGTCACATCTTATGGCAACTAAAAAATGTGTCTTTCTGTCGACCTCCATAAACAGTTCATTGATCATGGGTAGACAGCAGCTCATGAGTTTCTCCAAGTTTTTATTTTTTAATACAAGGCTCAGTGCAAGTGGATGACCGCATCAATTTGTCCAGCTTACACTGACTTAGTTTAAAAAACACTTTGAAAGAAAGAAAAAGCTGCTACAGGCCTGGGTGAAAAGAGCCGTCTTTATAACTTCGGGTGGAGGAAGTCTGATCCAATCAATACTTGTTTTATATAGAGCCATATGCAATATTGGAATCATTGCCAGAGGCTAGATCTCTGAGTGTGGGCTCCCATAAGGATTTTGGATGCCACCTCTCACATGCTGCTGCAGTAGGCTAACCACCCAAAAAGTGCAAATTAATGGACCAGTTTCCTATTTTTTATTTTATTTTTTGTAAGACAGACTGAAGGAGATACATAGTTTTTGCTTTTCTTCACTTTGCCTGTAGTCAACCATCGGACCAGACAGTGTTTCATAACTGAATGACAGCCAATGCACTATTTCTTATGGGAGGTTTTCTGGGCACGTTTAACCGGTAGAAAACCCTGAGGCAGACCCAGAGCACACTGGAGGGATTACATATCCCATCTGGCCTGGGATCCTCTTGGGATCACCAAGGATAAGATGGAGGAGAAGGCTGGGGAGAGAGGCAGACCTCGATAATCACTGGAAAATGGACAGATGCATGGATATCAAAACATGAATTATCTTTCTCAATTCAAGGTCCTCTTTTAAGTTTGCATTTATAGATCAGACATATCAGAGCAGCCGTCAGAATCCAACAATAGACTGCACAACTGTCTGATGGTGTTCAGGTGATCCTTGTCTACTTGTAAGGTTAGGATATACCACAGACTATGACCTTATCATAATTACATTCAGTTGGTAAATCATCGAAGGTAAATATAATGTGAATTTGGCAATTAAAAAGCCTCAAGTTGAATGCAAAGTTTTGATTTACTGGTCCATCTATGTCATGAGCTCTGGGTGGTGACCGAGAGAATGAGATTGCGGACACAAGTGGCCGAAATGAGTTTCCTTTGTGGGGTGGCTGGGCTCAGCCTTAGATATAGGGTAAGGAGTTTTCAGAGGGCATTTGGACATTCAGAGGGAGCTCTGAGTAGAGCCACTGCTTTTTTGCACTTTTTTGCATCGAAAGGGGTCAGTTGAGGTGGTATCTAGGCAGGCATCGGACCTGGGTGCCTCCCATTAGGCCCCGGGGCAGACCCAGAACACACTGGAGGGATTACATACCTCATCTGGATTGGGAACTCCTTGGGGTCCCCCAGGAGGAGCTTGGGACTTCTGGGGTACTTTGCTTGACCTGTGCCCCCTCAAACCGGCCCTGGATAAGCGGATGAAAATGGATGGACGGAAGTTGTAAATATCCCCAACTGTATGAACATATTTAAGATTAATCTAGTACACTGTTTGCCAGTCGTGTTGTGAAATGCCAAGACTCCGACAATAAAGGTGAATGTCAAGTAATTTTGTCCCAGTGGTATTTACACTTTGTCTGCCATTTGAAGGCAGTTTCCTGGTGATAAACTTGAAATGTTTGACTTACAAGTTGTTGAGGGACACCCGAATGCACCAGTTTTGTCTCTGTGAAGCTAGACTCTCATTTGGGGAAAGGGGGAACAGGTTCAGTTTGTTTTCTGGCAGCATTCGTCCTAGACAAGCCCTCAGTTTGTTACAAACAGACCCAGAGCAAGAGACAAAAAGACAAGACACATATGAGATTTAAAAAAACAAAACAAAAGACAAAACCTTTTCCCAAACTAGCTGGTGGAGGACTGCGATTAGAAAATTATGCCACTTAAACAGACTGAGGTCCAGGCCACTCAGGTGTAGACTATTTCCTAATGTCCTTCCCTATTCTGCCTCTTGGCTCCTGAACCAAATCAACCACAGCAGGCACAGAGGCAGAGATGTCACAGCATCCAATCCCCGAATTTGGACGAGGCTTTAATCTGTGGAGACACTGCCTTCATACATGACTACAATTTTCAACCGCGGCCTTTTGTTTGATTTTGTTTTTCGAGAAAGATAAAATATAATACACGCTGTCATTTACCTCCCCCCAAATTGGGGCATACCTGACTGACAATACCTAATTATTCCTACAAATGTCTTTCAAATCAAATCTCTAATGCTTTCCATCCCAATTACTATTCTACTGTTGTAATCACTTTTGCATGCTTCTGTTCCCAACGTGTTTTGAAGTCATTAACCTGGTGGCTGAGGTACGGAGGCACTGGCAGACCCCAGAAATCACTGTGTGTGAGCGCGTGAGTGCCGTGAGCCTTATTGTCTCCAGAGAGATTTGATTTATATCCTGCCTCAGTCTGTTGTTTGGCATCTTTTCACTCCCTGCTACCCTCTGTCCCCTAGAGCAGGAGCGAGCCAGGCCTTGCCATCAAAACGCATTATTTCCATGCCATCACTCTCACGCAGCCACACATATACCCACTTTTAATGAAAACTAGATCATCAACAACAGCGATGTTATGAAGCCTTTTGATAAAGCTTCCATTTTATTGTTGTATACAATATGTCAGAGTAGTTTTCATCTATACGGAGGAAGTAAATGGTCAGCACAATCTATTTTGGGTGTGGGATTTTTATCACATAATGTGTGAAGGGAAAAAAATACTAGTATGTTGTCAAAGTTATATCTCACTGGGTGCAGAGGCTGGCTGTGATCTGTTTTTATGTCTCAAACAAAGTGAGATCAAGGCCTGAGGCAAATGAATGCACAGCTGGAACAATCATCCATCCCTTAAGAAGGAAAGAAAAAGACAATTTGACATTTGTACTATAATGATGTGGGAACAGTGGCCCAGCCTGGAGCCACAAGAATGAAAGTCAGCATCAATTTTAAGGAGCTAAAGGGGCATAACACTGCAACATCATCCACAGGTGTTGCCAAAATGCTCCAGATCAAATAGAATTTATGTAAAAGTTGTAGAGATAAAACTGATCTTCAGGGCACTGAACAGACAGACATATGGATAGACCTCATCAGTGCTTTGGTCTGATGATGGGAAGAAATCACCTCAGTGTCTCTGGGCTGTTACTCAGATCAATACCTTTTAAAAGGTTTAAACAAAGCTCATGAGGGCACTCAAAATCTTTCACCGTCTGCATTTGGTGTTGCTGCTACCACGTGGCTGTCTCACCAGTTAAAGGTACCATGCAATCGTATGAAAAGCCGTATAAAGTTTTTTGAAGCCACAACCTGGTGTGTGCACTCAGCCGTGCAGTCCAAAAATAATGGGCAGAAATAGCCAGGAGCTAAGCAGGTGTGAGGCAGGGGATAAGAAGACTTATCTGCATAAGAGCAAATATACTAAAAAAGATCACATTAGCATAGTTTTGCCCTACAACTAAACTCTTGAAGGGAGTTGCTTGGCACGGAGAGATTAGAAAAAAATTATGAGAATAAATAAGTGTGCTTGTTCCTCGAGGCTGTTAACAACACAAGGGTGGTGGTGGAGATGCGAAGTAGTCCCCTGCATGGCTCGCAGCACCATCCCTCTTTTCTGATCCCCAATGAAACTGTTTATCCATTAATTTCCTCTTCATTTAATTGGCAGATGGAGGAGCCTCCTTCTCCTTCTGAACTAGCCTGCAGGTTTATTATTCCCACCACAGTGGGCCATCTTCTCCCACATCTCATCCATTTCACTTTGTTGTCAATTCAGGCTGTGAACTTGATGTCTTTGCCCTTTATCTCCCTTTTTATTTTACACCCTGACAGATGATTGAATCAAGATGGGATTAGTGAAACATTCCCAGGAAGGAAGAACTGATATAATGGTATAGATCAGAGAAACATGGACTGTGGAAGAGTTTGAAGACGTCTACTTTAGCAAGGGACAATAATAAGAAGTGGATGTAGCCACACTGACGTCAACCATTGGTTTGTTGAATACCATTTTGACGCCTCCAGTTTGGCATTTTGGCCATCATCATCTTGTTTTTTGCCAGAAGTGACCGTATTTGGATGAGAGGGCGGTGCTGTGGAGGAGTGAGGGTTGGATCTGACTGAGAGCCTGAGGACACCACTGTGGTAGCAACCTTTCAATCACAGACCCATGCCCTAAAGCATACCCTGCTTTATCATCTGTTTAATAGACCCTTTTACTGTTAGTGTGATGTTTTACAGTGGGCGGGGCTTAGCTGGAGGCAAAACAATACTCCACAGACATTAGCTAGTGCTAGCTAGCAAGTTCTGTTGGCTTGTTTTTGACAATGGAGGGAGATGATGCGAGCGGTGCATTCAGAAATACTCATTCAGCGTGCCGGAGTGCACTCTGGCACCAACTGGACCTTTCGTAAATTTGGAGTGCTAGTGGAATGTACCGTTTGTTTATCCAGAGCACCACACTCTCAGAGCTGTAGAGCACCGACCAGAGTGAATGTGTGATTAACTTAACCGTTCGTTAATTCATATAGAATAATAAAGCTCTATGTCTTCGACCAACAGGGCTCTCATTTTAGTGTCGAGTGTCAGACTAAATTTACCAACACACCATGTCAGGTCACTCACTCTCTGAGACTGTAAGTGTTACTTGAATAAGTAAACACTGACCACTGGGACCAGACTGGCCGACCTAGATGCTCTCACTCAGTGGATGGATGATTTGACAGGATTTCCGAAGGTGGGATGGCTTTATGGTTGATCACTATGCCAATCTTACAAAGGAGGACGAAACTCGAATGGTTTTCTCTGGTTTGTTTTGCTATTGAAGCTAATGTTAGCTCAAGCGCTATAAAGTTATGTTATGGAGAAATCCAATGTTCCTCTTAATACCTCCCCAAGTTCTGATTATGTGGACACGATAACCGTTAATACACATAATGTTATTCATCCCTAAAACAGAAAGTACTTTCCCCTAACCTGATATGAAGTGTGCGCTGCATAAAAAGATAAGATAAAGTTAAGGTTTTAAGCCATGACTCCTTCTATTCTGGCTCCCAATAATACAGAAGACTTCTATGTAGCCTACAGCCCTGTGGAGGCAAATCGTGTTTTGTCTTCAGGTAATAAATGATGTCATTGTGACGTTGGCCCTAAAAGGGTGTATTTGAAATGAGATGACAGTTTACAAAATGAGCATCATGCTTTATTGAAGAAGTCTTGAAACTAGCAATTGAGACCATGAACCCTTTACTAAGGTAACAAATAAAGTCAGAAGCAGGGTCATTTTCTTATAGACTTCTATATTTTTGCGACCAGTGGAGTTGCCCCCTGCTGGCTAATTTAAAGAATGCAGGTCAAGGGTACTTCTGCATTGTGTTTTTTTCAGACGCGGAGATCAACACGTTCTCACTCCGACCCCATAACATATCGATGTTTGGTCATGGACTCTCCATGTCCACACATGATGTTCAAGGTACCCAGGGTGTGTTGGTTGTTGATGTTCTTGGACGCCGTGTCAAGTTCTGCCTATACATGCATTGTCTTCTTGAAAATACACTTCTGTTTTCACAGGAAATGTACAGTTTGCATACATTCAACAGTCAATTCAAAACACCCTCAACTGATGTTTTTTTCTTTGAATAACAAATGCACGTGGTTACTTTTGGCAACAAAAGCACGTGGTTGAGTTTAGGAAAAACGAACAAGGTTTGGCTCTACAGTCTTTCAGAAAACGAACACCGGCCTCCCAGGTGAAAGTCTGTGGTTGTTGGACCCATTCGCCACCCCTCCCACCTGCCCTTATCGGACTTCTGCCCCCTTAACTTTCATTGTTGCCCCGCCGTGTTTCTTCTGCCACTGGGTACTGTTAACAAAAACGGTGACTGGCCACTTGTCACTCAGACCTGAATAGACAGCTCTTTTCATTTGTGTCTGACGCCAGAAGTCACCGACCAAGCATAACACTTAGCACTAAACACAAAGTACTGTGTCTATAATACTAAGTATAATGGAAATGTTATACATATTTAATAACAGATCAATGTATTTGTGTGTTGAACGTTTATTGTAGTTGATCCTGCAGTCCTTCTAATAGCTGTTGAGATGATTCACTGAAAGTCACAAATGTCAACCTTCAGCTGGCACTAGGGAAGAAGTCAAGGTATCATAAAAGTCATTAGAAATATCTTGGAAACTTGAATATAAATGATACCAAATTGCATGTCAATTCATACAGTAATTGTTGAGATATTTCAGTCTGGGCCAAAAAGGTAGATGGACTGACTGACATTTTGTTTTTATCCCTGTCAACTATTCTGAATTGATTTTCATTATAAAACTGTTTACTTGTTTTTTTCCAAACATTCCAAGGGACTGAATTCATTAGATGCCTGCAGACAGCTCATAAAATGTGTGCTATGTTATCACACATAAAATCACCATGTGTCAAAATAACTGCCTCCCAATATGCAAATAATCATTTTTACAAAAATGAAATATCATCATCATTTGGCGGGATGAAAAATATATTTATCAAAGACCAGTTAGAGGGGTCTTATTACATTTCCCGGCGGGAGAGTAATATTTATCTTTCATTCTACAGAAAAATGTGTCTGATTCATCCGTTATCATGAAATCTGGGTTTCAGAAAAGGGATTGGCTCAGTGGGATGTGAGGAAACAAGTGTTGTAGTGCCCTGAGGGAAGGCCAGTGTCATCTATTTGCACCGGTCTCCAGCATAAAAAGTTGATTTACATTTCTGTGTGATTCATGAAATGTTGTCAGATTGCATCTTATCAACACAGTGCTGAACTCTGCAACACTGTGTGTGAACAGACATACAGTAAGGTGTGTTAGCTGTTCTTTCCATGTAATAATGTTTTATATCTATATTACCTGACATAATAAATAATCAGCCTTGTGAAGCTGGACACTCATTTTCAGCATCTTGTGATGATACCGTATTATTTGGAGAATATTTTTTTTTTTTTTTTTAATATCTGTTATAAAGATGTGAAGTGCTCTGAATTTAATCTATGTTTCTGTATAAGGCTGACATCTTTACAATACACATGCTCACTGATTCAATTCCTTCCCGCATTTTTCTAATATGTCTTTTGCTAACAGCAACTTTGCAGCCTTTTCACAGATTTATTATGGCCGCTGCTCGTGGCTCTTAACAATTTAAAACACACTAATAAAAGCCCTCTTGAGAACCCGCTTCAGCAGCTGAAGAGTGCCTGTTTTATGTTGGGGCCATAAAGGCTGTGTGCCTGCTGTGTGTGTGCCTGTTGTCCGAACAGCAGAAATGATAAACAACATTGAGGAAGGTCATGTTAGGAACTGTGGGAGCACAATGGGAATGGAAGGAGGTAGAGAGATTGAGTGTGCCATGGAAAAGCCATCAGCTGCCCCCCTCTCTCTCCAACCTCCCCTCCCATTTTCAGCTCAGTGCACTCTTTAGCAGAATTATTGATGGTGTGTGCGAGGTACAGAGGACTGGGATGAAGATGTCTAAATCCCTGGGCTGCAAAACAAGAGCTATGGCAAAGGTTGGGACAGCAGGAGGAACTGCGGTATTGCAGTATTTATTGCTGTGTTCGATATGAGAAAAGGGAGGAAGAAAAATGGAAGTGATCTCGAAAGTGGAGCAACTTAGAACTCACCCTGTTCTGCTGCTACTGTAGTCGGAGTGGGGAAGAGTTACAAGAAAAAAGTAGTAGCCCTGCTTTCAAAATGAGACTTACAGGTCCAGTAGGATTTAGGGAGATATGTTTGCAGGAAATGGAATATAATATTCACAACTATGCTTTCATTAATTTATAATCACCTGAAATCGTTGTGATTCATGACCCTATAATTAATTGTTTATAATTTCAGAGCAGGTCCACAGAGTTCGCCATGTTGTTCGGCAGTAGCCCAGAATGGACAAATCATACACTGGCTCAAGAGAGGGCCATTCTTATGTTTTTTGGTTGACCGTAGTTCTCCTACCTGTTGGCACACTGAAGAAGTTTCAGTTCATCAACTTCACTGCTAGTTGCTGTTTAATCCTACACACTAGACCAGTGTTAATTTTGACAGCTATTTTAGATTTAGTCTTAGGGCCTGTCCCAATACCCCCCCTTAGCCCTACCCCTACATTTGCGCATTCCCAATTTGTTTTTGCGTGTAGGGGTAGGGGGCATAATGAGGGGTAGTGGGTATGAAACTAGCCCTTCAGAGCGAGGGATTTCAGATGCTGACCTGCCAGGGAGGGGTAGACGTCGCCATGGCCACCACCGAGCAAGAGACGGGGGAAAAAGTTCATACGTAGCTAACGTTACCGTCGTCAGGTTGCTTGTTAGCTAGCTAGCTAGCTAGCTTGCACTATCTGGCGCCTTGTAATGTTAGCTGGTTAGCTACCTAGCTAGCTAGCAGAAGTCCCCTGTCGTCTGTTGTTCATCAAACGAAGCAAACACAATAGGTAGGATGAACTCAACCCGCAGACTCCGTTGGTTGGAAATGTAGATGGCTTGCAGCTTCCTGTTTAAAGTAGTAATGTATGCGCGAACGTAACCGACACTGTGACATAGTGAGTGGTGTCCCAATTCTTATGGAAAAATTTCAACCCCTACCCCTCATTGCTTCATTTCGAGGGCCAAGGGGTAGTGGGCAATGGCTAGGGGTAGGGCCAAGGGCTAAGGGGTAGTGGACAAGGGGGGGTATTGGGATTGGGCCTTAGTTTTGAGATGAAACATTTTGGTCATTTTTATCCTTCAAATTCTTAGTCAACGAAAGTTCAAAAATATTTTAATCGACAAAAACTGAAAATGTTTTAGTAGACAAAAAGTCTACTTTTCAATTTTTTTTTCCATCTTTAAACAAATCAAGTTAATTCAGGTATCACAAATTAAAATCAAGGTGACAGGTTGTATTAAAATTTCATTTATACAATTTTTATCTACAATTACAAATAGTTTCTACACACTTAGAAACTGTCATTTCTCCAGCAGTGTTTGACAGGTTTAAGGGGAGATTGATGAGCACACACTTGCAGTACTCATCATCACTTGAAAAGCCCAACATCTCTCTATTTATGGTCTTTAAAACTTTGACACCACAAATAACCAATCTGAGACAACTTGGATTTGTACCCAAGTTCACTCTGTCTTAGACTTTAGACTCTGACTTATGGATGATAGTCTGGAGGTTTAAACTCATGTGTTATATAGTTGGTGATTAAAACTAGACTTTCATCTCTGTCGGAGAAAACTCTGCTGAGTTCAGACTGTTCACTTACAGCACATCAACAGATGTGAAGTCTGGCAGCTGGCTTTGCTGCCGTTCAGTAGCTAACAAGCAGAGCTAACTGCTAAAAGCCACCGCTGTAACGAACAAATTTGAAAAATCCATTTAACATTTCCACCATCCTCAGTCAGACAAACATGGCTGCTTATTTACTGCTGAATTACAGCCCACAACTTGCAGCAAAGGCTGACGCTGCTCTGGTATGAGTGTTTTTGCTGGCTAGTGGAACATCCTGGCACAGACTATTAATTGGAGTTTACCACACAGTCACTCATGCGGTGTATGAAAATTATTGCAAGCACGGCCGTTCACAGCTTTCGATGTCTGATAGTCCACCACTAACATTTCTGTCATGTCTTGTCTCATCAATGAAAATTAAACATAGATTTTTATTAACAATGATATGTTTAAGTGCAACTTTTTGGCCGAGACACAGGCAACTTGAGGCAACACAACATTTGACCTTTATTGTCACTATTTCTTTGATGTCGGTTTGGTGTGTCTGAGCCTTATCGGAAACCCCCTTTAACATGCAAGTAATCGTATGATTCATTGTAAGTATTGCAACAGCAATTTTATGTACAGTACATGATTAAATACCCTCACAATCCACCTATGTGTTTTAGTAATGCCACATTAAAGAACTGAGAAATGAGAAACAAATCACTCAGTCACAAGGTATATTTTAATAATAAACACAAGATTTGGAAGTGTTTGCAAAACATTTACACAAGGAAAAGCAGGACTAGTTCTTAAAAAAGGAAAATTAATTCTGACTTTGTGGTTTTCAGTCAGGATCTGAAGAGAAGTTTCACCTTTTACTTCAAAGTCTTTCATTTCTACAGAAAAAGAGGAAGAAATGTGAAGGTGACACGCAACAAATGTTCTACAACACATGATATTCCCCCTTTTACAAAGTCTATACTGACTCACCACGAAACTGGAGAGAACATTTTCTATTTTTATATGTTATATAGAAACGTATGGTACATTACTGTAATGGTCCTGGTACATACTCCCGCTAGATGTTTAACAATGGCTGCTCATAGGTCAGTTCAAGTGTGAAAAGGGTTTGTGAGATTGGAAGACAGTGGGTGTTTTTTTTCTTTCTGTGTGTGTGTGTGTGTGTGTGTGTGTGTGTGTGTGTGTTAAGATGTCCTGTTTCTTCAGTTTCATCATGCTTACAGTGCCTTACTTGTCTCCTCTACAAGCTCAGTGCTAACAGATCTGTTTCTTCTTTCTATTCCCAGGATGTACAGTACATCATCATAACACTGCTCTATGTGCAGATGAAAAGGCAGCACAGGGATGAAGAGGAGCGACACAGAGACATTATTTCAGTAAAATAAACCTAAAGGAAGTCTTGATTGTGATCCCCTTTCTCTGAGCTTTTGTTATTGCACCTTTATATACCTCAGAGGCCTGTATTAAGAAGCCAGTTCAACTTACCCAGGATATCTTTTTGCTATTTGGCTTGACTAACCCTTACATGGGCTATCTGGATAACTGGTACTACAAAGCTGGTTATCATCTAGTTCAGTCATCTCTGGGTTTTGCTATCCAGCCATGAGCATGTTCATGTGAAAGAGGCAGGGGGTGTTAATGATGAGTGACATCATCAGAGCCATGAATGAAGTAGGTCGCTTCATATCATGAACCGCATGTATCTGTGACTGCAGGACAGTGAAATGTGTTGTGGGATTTACACGATACTTTGAAATCTTATAATGGAAATGTAGAAGCATTGAAAATAGTATCCAAAAATTCACCGTCAGCTGAGACTTAAATTACATGTAAGTATGTGTGACATTAGAGTATAGAGTATTTTTTTAGTGTAGAGTATTTTTGCTATTTAGTTGGATGGTGATTAAACTACTCTGAATATGTCACATAAAACACTAAATAAATGCCAGCAGTTTCTGCAACTGAAGTAAAGAGTGTGGAAGTAGCCTAGTTAATGACCGATGAGGTCTATCTGACCAAAAGGCTGCAATTATAATAATGGAGCCCAGTTTCACTCCGAAGTCTTCGAAATCCAGTGCTTGGGCAGTGACTACCGGCATCAGAAACCAATGAAAAAAGGCATCCTTTAACGTAGGCATGATACGAAACACGGCGGGACAAGAACAGATGCTTGCGATGTTGCACGGAGGTAGTGTGTTTATTTTGAAAGAGACTGTATGTAAACGGTAAATTTCCTGTGAAAACACAAGTGTATTTTCAAGAAGACAATGCATGTAACAGGCAGAACTTGACACGGCGTCCCAGAATGTCAACAACCAACGCACCCAGGGTACCTTTCACGTTGTATGTGGACGTGGAAAGTCCATGACCAAAACGTCAATATGTGACAAGGTCGGAGTGAGAATGTGTTGGTTACCAAGGTAATTTATCCCAGTAAAAAGAGAACCCGCTTCATAGCACTGAAAATCCAGAGTTAACCCTAAAGTGACCTCACTAACTCCGAATCCCTCTCCATAGTCCAGGCCTCAGGAGATGTCCTTGATGGCTACTCTTGATCAGACCGAGAGATGAAGCCTCTTTGTTTCCATCTTTGTTCTCCCAGTGAAATTAAAATTCCATACCTTGAGCCCCTTTTTCATTCGCCGCCACGGAGAGATGACTCTTATGTTGACAGTTAATGAAACTCACTGGCCCAAGCTTCATTAATAAACTCATAAACACCAACCTCCCTTGATGTTTATTTAGAGCATGGGAAAGAGGAAAGCAAACACAAACAGTATGGTCAGTGTCCCTTTTGATAAATAGATGAAACGTCCCTCTGATCAGTGTTTAGAGTAATGAGATCGTTATCAGAAGGAGGCTCTGCACAGTATGGTCTTATTATAAAGTAACTTGTTGATTAAGATGAGGGAGCTACTTTAAACCTTCTTCCCATTAAGAGGACGAATGAATGCATAAAAGATCTTATAAATAATTCTATCACCTTGTTTTGAGCTCCATTTGCCCAAGATGTATATGTCTGTTTCACCAACAGATATTAATTTTATTTATATGTTAAGTCTTATAAGATAACCCCCTATTTTTATAATCTTATTTATGTTTCTGACCAATGGTTTTTATCTTTGTCCTTCTGTTTTGCCTCCCTGATTTCATTCAGCTAGTTTTGCTTTTAATGTATCTCACTTTCAACACAACACACTGTACCCTCACCAGCTGCATCACTGAAATCAAATCCTGGCTTAAAACCAACTTCCTCAAACTTAACTGTGGCAAATCAGAACTCATTATCATTGCCCCCAAATCTCCTCTCAAATCCACTCATAATTTCTCCCTATCGACAGCTCCACTGTACTCACCTTCCCTCATGTCCGCAACGTTGGCGTCACCTTCGATCAAACCCTCCCCTTTGACGAACACTTCAACCACATCACCAAAACAGCCTTCTTCCATCTCCAAAACATCGCCCACCTTCTTCCATCCCTCTCCTTTTCAGCTGCTGAGACTCTCATTCACGCATTCATCAATAATCTCCATTACGGTTCATCATCCAAAACTCTCAAGAAACTAAAATGTACCCAGAATTCAGCTACTCGTCTCCTCACACACTCTTGCACCTGTGACCACATCATCCCCGTCCTTCATAACCTCTATTATTGTAGTCTGAGCTCCTCCACCAGCACACTCTTGACTGTATTTTAGATATCAAGGATATCGGATAGATATCTGGATGGTAGAAAACTTTCTTCGACTCAACCAGGACAAAACCAAGGTCTTAGTTATTGGTCCCAAAGCTCAGAGAGAAACTCAACACAAAACTGCAAGAACTTGCATTAAAACCCTGTCAACAAGTAAAAACCTTGGCATTTTCTTTGATTTTTGAACCACATATTAGAAGTATAACCAAAACTGGATCTTATCATCTCAAGGACATCGCCAGAGTGCGACTGTTTCTCTCCGAAACCAACACAGCGGCACTGATGCATGCTTTCATTACCTGCAGACTTGATTACTGCAATGCTCTACTTTCTGGTCTTCCTAAATAAAAAAAAAAAAAACATTGCTCAGTTACAGTTATTACAAAACTCAGCTGCACGTGTGCTGACAAGCACCAGAAAGAGAGCAAGCATTACACCAAAGTCTCTGCATTAGCTTCATGTGTGCTTCAGAATTGATTTTAAGATCCTTTTATTGGTTTTGTAAAGCTCTTTATGGTCTTGGTCCTACCTGTTTATCAGATTAGATCATTAGATCTCTCAGGTCTTATGGTCGTGGACTTTTAAAAATCCCCAAAGTTAGAACAAAAACACAAGTTGAGGCATCATTTCAAAACTATGGTTCACGTCTGTGGAACAGTCTGCCTGAAGACTTGAGAGAGGGTTTTTATTATGCGAAGCACTTTGAGAAGTTTGATTGATTGATTCACTCCCTCCTGCCCTCTCAATATTGCTGATGCCAACGTCCTTGCCTCACAGCAAGAGGGTTCCTGGTTCGATCCCAGGAGGGAGCCCTTCTGTGCGGAGTTTGCATGTTCTCCATGTGCATGTGTCAGTGTGGGTTTTCCTCCCACAGGCCAAAAACATGCAGATTAATTGGTGACTCTAAATTGTTCTTAGGTGTGAATGTGAGTGTGAATGGTTGTCTGTCTCTATGTGTCAGCCCTCCGATAGTCTGACAACCTCTCCAGGGTGTACCCCGCCTCTTGGCCAGTGTCAGCTAGGATCCCTTAAGAGGATAAGCCATTACGAAAATGGATGTATGGATATTCTTTTTAGTGCTGCTGTAACCCCTCAGTGCACTACAGCATGCCTCCCTGATTTCATTCAGCTGGTTTGCTTGTAATGTGTTGATGTCACCCTCTAGAGGAACATTAACAGCATCACAAGAACAAGCTCTTTTTACTGATGTTATGAGTACATTCCATCTCTGTCGATTGCAATACCACAAACTGTATCTTTCAGAGGCTCCACTGGGCTGAATCCAGGCCTCTGATAGAAGCAGGACAGAAAGCAGTTATCTTCTCAACTGTAACAGATGTTGCTGTTCAGATATTGTGTTGGAGAGCATTATAGTAAACAGATGTTCATGTTATTGTGTCCTCCACCTGGATGTTCCTTCATCCACAGCATGAAAAATATTATATTAAATTAAGGAGCTTGTTGTATTAAACAGTAACAATATGAGGAATAAACTAAAAGTATTATAGCATCATCCCTGCCACTCATATCTGTGTTGGATCTTGAGTTCTTCCACTGACACAGACAGCTGGGTCACTGTGACACTATGACACCTAAGGTATAAAGACTTCCTTTTGTATCATGAAACAACACGCTGTGACACATTCTGATACGGTGTGAGTTAATTCTGTTGCAGCTGAAGTTGAGTGACAGTCCAGCACATCTGATTTAGACTTGAGTTGTGCAGTTGTAGTCCTAACTCTGAAAAAACAATGATTTTTCAAATGATTTTGAAGACTGGAATCTGTGAAGAAAACTTTGTTTTTCTCGCATGTCTCCACAGTTTACAAAGAATCTAAAAGCAGGGAGCTTATCCCAGCTGACATTCGGCAAGAGGCGGGGCACACCCTGGACAGGTCGCCAGACTATCACAGGGCTGATTCACCAATTAACCTGCATGTGTTTGGACTGTGGGAGGAAGCCGGAGTATTCAGAGAAAACCCACCTGCTCTGCACACAAGGGTTCCTCCACCCTGGGTTTCGAACCAGGAACTCGCTTGCTGCCACAGCCACAATGCTAACCACTGCACCACCAAGTTGCCCTATATCAAAACATCCGTTCCCAAATTCTCATACAACTAGTGCAGTGTAATCTAAGTCTCATTTATCCAGTTGTACGCTCAGTACTTCCCAAACACATGCACTTTCACTTAAGTCTAACTATTTGAAACACTTCTGCATTAGACTAGTGTGCAAAAGGTAAGTGTGTTCAAACACTTCTTCTTCTTCTATATTCTCCATTTTTGGAGGCATGCAGGAGAAACAATGTTTTCTTTACAAATAAAGGTAACATGGAGTGAGACATACAAAAGGTCATTTTGAGGGTAAAGTGCACCTTCGAGTCTTGTGGTTCTGTTGCTCAACTGACTGCTGCTCTGTGGTGCAGCTTTTTATACACATTAAGAGTTTAACAAACAAATACCACTACTTTTTAAAGTTGTTTCCCCTCTGCTGTTACTCAGCGTGTCCTCTTCACTACAAGTCCAACAGACTTTGGCCACATTGAGCAATTAGAAAATGAGGAAGCCTGTTGTCTGACTCAGGTCAGCTGTTGTGATGCACATATGATAGCTAAATCATGCACGCATAGTTATTCATACACTGGCCAAATATAGATAGGATTCAGACAGTAAGTCAGTGGGTGTTTGTGAATGCAAAAGTTCAGATACTTGATGATGACAGCAGTGCAGTTTTTGCCATTCAGAAATACTCGGGAAACTGCACACAGAAAAGTTTAGAAAGAAAAAAAAGAAGCTTAAAACTATGCAAAACTATGTGCAAACATATGAAAGAAAACCACAGGAAACAAAGACGAAGAAAAACTCACACAGAGATCATACGGGCTAGAGAGTTTGTGCAATGTTTTAACGTAGCAGCATGAGACAATGAAGAGACAGATGGAGCAATACACTACATAACGAGAAAAAAAACTGATAATGGAAAGTCTGGTAAAGAAAATAATTCAATCATAGGCACAGCAGAGAAAAAAAGTTTATACAAAGGTGGCTATATTTGGGGCACATTTAAGGTAAGATCGTCGGGGTGTTTGGTGATCCATGCGTCACTGTGTTTCTTCTCCAGCTTCCTCTGTTAAAATTTAAAATGATTAATTTTACTGCAGTGACACGTCAAAGATGCCGTTTTTATCCGAGCTGTTAAGCTACTTCTTTCTACATTACAGCATAAAGTTTAGAGACACCAGCCGAGCAGTAGCTGTAACTAATAATACCACACAGAAGAGGAAGATGGTTGACCAGGCATCGTTGTCACACACCCAACAGCACAACTTCCTGCTTGTGTGTGTGTGTGTGTGTTTGTGGTTTTGACAGAGACGCACAGAGAGAGAGAGAGAGAGAGAGAGAGAGAGAGAGAGAGAGAGAGAGAGAGAGAGTATGCAGTAGGTGGATTGAGTGGGAACATTTTTAACAGTCTTTAAAGAAGTGACCGAAGTTGCAGCTGACAGCAGCAGAGAGCGGGGTCATGGAGCCACAGCAGATCAGAGAGGGATACCTGGTGAAAAAGGTAAGAATAACTACAAGAAAACACTTCTGACTTCCTCTGAACGTATAATTCTGAGACATGCTTTTTTACAAGTCTAACACGGAGATAAAATAACAGAAGTAAAAACTTTGGCAACTTGATGCCCAGTTCTGGGTACGTGGAGCTTTAGCTTTGTAGCAACACACTTAAAATATTGTGTAACAAGAATGTAAATTGGCATCTACATGAAAAAAACTTAAAAGTAATAAAATTGCAATACAAGTGTGTCAAACCATGCAGGACCGCAGAATGGACGATGTATAAGCCTTTTTTTGAGTTTTTGAACCAAGAGGTGATGACAACTGCAGTGGCAAGGAACACAGTCGCATTTAGTGCAGCTTTAAGGCTAGTCCAGATGCATCTATCACCCACACTGATAGAAAATGAAAAAATTAACATCACGATAAAGTCTGGACGAGATAAAAAGCGCTGGTAGAGAGAGATATTGCTCCAAGTCACTGAAAGGTTGCTGCATACATTCACAACTACACACTTCTGTTCCACAGTTGCAACAAAAACTCAAGTTCCTGCTTCTGTCCAGAAGTCGGAGCAAAACGTGCACTGTGTGTTTTTCAGTTGTGTTTCACCATTTATCACCATTTACATACACGCGGAGAGTAAACATAACTGCCATGATCTGAAATAAACACTGTGTTGTTGTAAGATGTAGTGAATATCCCCGAACACGCAACGAAACTAATTGCTGCTCTGATTAACAGCAGTGGTCAGGCACATAAACAGTGTGTGTGCACAGAGGTAATGTAGAAGCCCTTTCCGGTATGAAAACCAGAGATATTCAATAAAGAAAACAAAGTGCAGTGAGAGTTTCACACATTCAGTACTTAAACCCACATTTTCACACTCTTTTAGATCGAGCCAAGTGTGACTTTTGTTTTCTACACAACTCACACGCCCATGAAAACATTAATTAACACCATTTTACCCATTTGACATAAATGTATCACCCTGTATGCTCTTTTCATTTTGTCCTATATTTGTGAAGCATTTCATGAACTCCGGTTCGATGTGCATGACAGTAACGAAATCATAATTGATTGTCTTTCTCTGGTTTGATGATGACTGACACATCAAGACTGAAGTGTATCATCGTATGAATGATGTGATGACACTATGGCGGCTATAAATAGCCACAGCGGTGCATAATGGTCATGCCTTAAATGGCTGAGGCGCTGTCAGGGAACCTTTCTTCTTCATGGACAGAGGGGAAGGAATAGACATATGCAAACAGTTGATTAATGGTGTGTCTGTGTCCATTTTTGGCATACTGTGGGAGGGTCAATAGAAATGCAGTCAAATGCTGCTGTCAAGGCAAAAAATGGGTCAAATAAAAAAAATGTATCAATGTCCAGCAGTCCAGGCATTCACACAGTAAAGGATGGACAAGTGTCATATACCTGTTTAGTTGTTTATTTCATGTCTGTAGATTAAAAATATGTATTGTCATAGGCATGGTATTTGGAGTCAATCAAACATACACCGTGCTGCCCACACATTCTCACTCCCAGCTCATCAAATACCAGTGCTTGGGCAGTGGCTCACATTTAGACACTGAGGGATGGTGTGTGAATTTACACTTGTTAACGTGCATTGTGTCTTTTCCAAATGAACTTTTTTACAGAAAACGTACAGTTTCAGCTTATTAGTTTAAGTTCAAGTTCACTTTTATTTATATAGCACGTTTAAAAGACCTGTCACGGTCAGCCAAAGTGCTTTACAGTGCAGAAGTAAGAAAATATACATATATAAAAAATACATATATGCATATATCAATACGCACACACACATACACCCATACACATGTACACACATAATGTACATACACATATACATACATATGCGCATACACAAAAAAGGAAAAACTAGGCTAAGGTAGACGGTCCTGTGCATCGGAAGGCCAGGGAGAATAGATGTGTCTTTAAGGCAGACTTAAACCTCACCACGGATCCCACATGTCTAATATGTAGTGGCAGGCTATTCCAGAGCTCGGGAGCAGCTACAGAGAAGGCACAGTCGCCTTTAGTCTTTAATTTAGATCTTGGTATATCCAGCAACAGTTCTCTGGACGAACGTAGAGCTCTGGCTGGATTTTGGACCTGAATAAGTTCTGCAAGATATAGGGGAACCAGACCAGTTAAAATCTTAAAAACAATTAATAACACTTTAAAATCAATTCTAAAACGGATGGGAAGCCAGTGGAGGGAGGCCAGAACAGGGGTGATGTGTTCACGATTTTTGGTGCCAGTCAAAAGGCGAGCGGCAGCATTCTGCACCAGCTGCAGGCGGGGGAGCGAGGTATGGTCTAGACCAACATATAAAGAGTTACAATAATCCAGCCTGCAAGATATAAAAGCATGGATGACCCTCTCCAGGTCATTAAAAGATAAATAAGGCTTGACTTCTGACAGAGTATGAATTTGGTGAAAGGACCCTTTAACCACTGTGCTGATTTGTTTTTTAAAATCAAGGTTAGAATCAAAAGTTACACCAAGGCTTTTTATAAAGGGGGTGGTTTTGATAGGAAGGAGATCCTAGCCATTAAATGAACTAAAACAGCCTCCTGGAAGGCCAAATACAGTAACCTCAGTTTTATTGTCATTAAGGTTAAGTTGGCTCTGGCTCATCCAACTCTTAATGTCGGCAAGACAAGCTAATAGAGGTTTCAGTGGGTCCTTAGAGTACAACCGAAGAGGGAGATAGATCTGCACATCATCCGCATAGCAATGGAAGGATATATTGTGCTTATGGAAGATAGATCCCAGAGGCAGCATATACAAGGAAAATAACAGGGGGCCTAAAATCGACCCCTGAGGTACAGAGGAGAAACTGCCTATCTGCACAGAGAAACTCCTATCAGTCAAATAGGATGTATTAAATAAATATGGTCTCTTTAACTTAAAACATAGGTACAAAAAATGCTTTTAGCTTTACTTCCTTAGGGTTAGGCTACAGAAGTATGTGGTTAGAAAAAAAAGTCATGGTTCGCCTCAATATAAGTGTTCATTTTGATCCATTCAGGTCACCAGACTATCACAGGGCTGACACATAGAGACGGACAACCATTCACACCTACGGCCAATTTAGAGTCACCAATTAACCTGCATGTCTTTGGACTGTGGGAGGAAACCGGAGTACCCGGAGAAAACCCACAATGACATGGGAAGATTATACAAACTCCACACAGAAAAGCTATCCTACCCTAGGTTCGAACCCCCCACCGTGGGTTCAAACTAAGAACCCTCTTGCTGTGAGGCGACAATGCTAACCACTACACCACCGTGGCATGGCTCCCACCTCATCAAATACCACAAATAAGTATGTTTATAACTAATATAATGTAATGTCATGTGACATACCTCACTAGCGTAGTATGCTACACATATGCATTAAAGATACCTTGATTGACTTTTGATTTCACCCAGGACACAAACAGCCATCTCCTGGGTAAAAGTCCACAGTTTGTTAGACCCATCCACCTCCCCTCATGCCAGTTCTTTGCAGTCTTTCTTGCTTTTTATATTATGGCAGTTGCTCGGGGTGTCAAATAATGCTGCCGCCCAGTGTGTCTTATACTGCCACAAAAGTGTATCAGTATCGGAAGAGTTGGAAGTGAGACCAGGTTGGTCCTGCTGCTGTAAACACTTGCTAGACCACCAAATTTGCATTAATCCACAACTAAAAATAGTCCCTAAGGTATGCATATTTTAAGTGCAGCTTAGGTACTTTTTGCTACAAACTAAAGTGCCCATCTGATTTAAGAAATCACTTCTCTTTTCTCAATATGAAACTATATTTTGTGACCAGTTTTTGAAGTTACGCTTTTTCCATGAAACAAATCGGCTTGAGGCTGTAAGCCACAGACAGGGCAAGGAGGTCACAAAGTACTGAGAGATCTAATTTGGATTTGTTAACAATGAGAAAAGTCCTGGTTAGTGCTGATACCCGTGGGAGTGGACTTTGGTCTAGCATGAATGCTCAGTTTAATGACATACACATATAAATCTGTTTTTGCATAAACAGAGTGTCGGTATCAAAACCATACACAGAGCTATGTATGACAGAGAGCACAGTACAAATGATCCAGTACTGCATCCTGCTACACACAGTGCAGGGCATGAATGACTTGACTGAGGACTGCAGCTGTTCACAAGCAGAAGGCTGATATTCCAACACTACGTTTTACATGTTTCTGTTGTTTTATTTATCCCCTGCATGGCTGAATCTGAGGAGCACACCCACAGCTTTCTTGTGATGCTTGAAGTCATGTGTTTCACAGCAGATATATTTCGGGAAGACTTTGGTTCTAACATAACGTTACGTAACTTTAAATGTAATAATTTTTCAAAAGCATGCCCCGCTGAAAAAAAAAAGTCACACTGGTTAAACAGCTTGCTTCTGTTCCCCAAGGGAGCGAGGGAGCAGAGGATAATGCAAGCTCAACAGGACATGAGAGTTTGTGAAACGGAACATATATAAACACAAACCGAAATTGTTTAAGAGAAGGGTTTCCAAAGAAAGTAATTCCTTTTCTCTGTACCCATTACCAGAAGTCTGTAGATTCATTTCTGCAATTTAATGTGGGCTTGATCAACTAAAACCCATCTGCTGCCTGTAGGCCTGCAAGTTAACCTTTCACTTCATGTTATAAAGCTCAGGGTGAGAAACTAAACAGAAAGCAAAATTAATATTTACAGAGGGAAATTCCTGTAAAACTAAGCATTTATTTTTAAGGTTTCATCAAACTAACAGACATAAGTACATTTAGTGATAACAATGAAATGTTGAGATAGGTATCAATAAAAAATATTCTGTTAATGTACAGCATGTTTTCTGTAACAACGAGGCTGCCTGTTGTCAACTATCTTATTGATCCTCAGGGTACACTGCTAAACTCCTGGAAGGCTGTGTGGGCTGTGCTGTCAGAAGATGGGGTGGAATTCTATAAAAAGAAAACAGACCGCTCTCCGAAAGGAATGATCCCACTGAAGGGAGCCACGCTCATCAGTCCTTGCCAGGATTTTGGCAAGAGGACGGTAAGAAAATGTCAAGAACAGCTGAACTAGCGCTGAAGGATTAGAGATGTGAAAACAACAGTATGAGTTTATAGGATTTGTAACAGAGCTTAAGACTACATTGATTTAAGATACTAAATTTGAATATCTGATTCATTCGAGACAGCTAACTGAGTCATATTTTTCCAAATTAGCAGCAGCAGTTATTGTTGATTATCCTCATATCTAAAGGAAAATCTCAAGAGAGAACAGAAGCTGTAGCAGCGTGACTGATTGATAATGCTCCATTTAGCTGGTGTTCAAGATTACCACAGACAAGAAGCAGGATCACTTCTTCCAAGCTTCACATGTGGAGGAGAGAGAGTTATGGGTCAAGGACATCAAGAGAGCCATCACCTGCCTGGATGGGGGAAGAAAGTTTGCCAGGAAGTCCACGAGACGCTCCATTCGCCTGCCTGAGACAGTCAACCTCGCGTATGTACTGTAGTATCTTATTGGTGGTGAAGATAATCATTTGGAAATACCAAAAAGTAGTTTGATGTATTCTAAGAAGTGACTCTTAGTTAAGTCCCTCCTTATGTTGTTACACCCGATACCTGACTGTTGACTTTGCTAGCTAGAATTATAACTGTTGACGGATTTTACCAGCTGTAGAGAGGTATCTGATGAAGCTAACATCTCTGAATTGGTTGAAATCTCTGCAGCTGACAAGAAACCCATGAAGGGGTCGTCAGTATGCTAAAAGACTGAGACATTATTACATGTCCCAGACAAAAAGTCGGCATCATAAGTAGCTATTTTAGGCTACAGAAAAATGTGACATCAGACTGTTACTTCATTCCAGCATAACCTGGTTCGGATTAGTTTATTCTAGAAAATCATACATGGACAAGGAACACAGAGATAAAATGTATGCTTTGCTGTTGCTGGTGTTTCAAGTAGTACAAAAACTTCAATTAATAGCCCGGGCTATTATTTGCTCAAATCATTGAAATCAACAGGCCTATGTTTGGGACAGGCCTTTAATACCTTTCACACAAAATAGTTACTCAGCAAAGATCGGGGAATACAGTGTAACTGTTTATTTAAACCAGTATGATTATTACTTGTACGAAAAATTACAGCTCTCGAGGATTACGGCACCCAGCATACCGACACAACAGCACTTTATCCTGTTAAAACAATACTCAGAACTTGGATTAATTTTTATGAAAAATGCTTTTGATCCTTTTGATCTGAGGACATTTATGAACTGAAGAAATATGAATAACTCGCTGGGTAATCAAAGAATGGACGCATAATTTGAGGTAGCCAACAACCTGGTTTTATACATCCGAAAGAACTATGAAAAAACTGAACTGCTTGGCAACCAGACTAGGCTTCTAATTGAGACAGGCGATTATACGTGTACGTGGACGTACAAAATGCAGAAGTGCCTACGATATGGTAGTACTGTAGGCGGCTCTGCCCTTGGCATTGCATGATAAAATAGCATCCAAGTCAGGTACACACAGTGGATGTGTCAATCCTGTACAGGGCTAATTGAAACTGCGTAAAGTTATGTGATTGGTTATGCCTCTTGGACTAATGTAAGCATTACGAAGTGAGTTAGATTGACTCATAAGTGTGCTTTTGGTATTGAAAACACTAAAATAAAAAAAATAAAAAAGACAAACTTAGAGCCTTTGTTTATCAGATGCACACCACTTTGGCATGTGGAGAAACACAGAGCATTTCCATCTGGCTATTTTTATGTGCATTTTAAATTTGCGGGAAAAAAAGAGTGGAAATGGCAAAAATTTAAAAAAATATATTGCAAAAAAGAGTTGTTAGGCTGGTTGGAGATGGCAAAATGGGTGTACAGATAAAGGTAAATGTGATGAAGTGCAGTGGAAGCAGATTCAACAAAGAAATGGTGGTGTAATGGCACCTGAGGGGAGAATTAGCACCACCTCCTGCTTACCTTGATAAATCAACTCCCCATATTTGGATGGAAAAGCACATCAGTTTGCATTTCCTTTTGCACATTTTCCAAAAACTAGTTTAAAATGTGCTCTACATTTGGATGGAAACCCATCTGTTGTGAAACCTGCAGGCCTGTTATGCTTATATTTGAAAGCTAAGCTACGACTGGACAATTCCTGCTCGGTGTAGAGGTTTATTAACAGACAGCTGGTTGTGCTTATTTAAAATGATTTCATGACAAGACATGCTGACAGTTTCCACATTATGTTTTCATAGTGAACTGTACGCACTGATGAAGGACCAAGATGATGGAGTAAAAGAGTTAAAACTGGAGCAGGAGAATCGAGTCTTCAATCACTGCTTCACCGGTAGGCTTGCTTTTATTAATGTCACCAGTGTGGAAGATGTTATTTTTTTTTACCTTCTAATGGTGTTACCATATTTCGCTCCCTCCTCATGTTTGTGCAGGTGCGACGGTAATCGAGTGGCTGATTTCAAAAGAGAAAGTGAGAAACAGGCCTGAGGCCATCATGTTAGCAACAGGGCTCCTGAATGAGGGTTTCCTCCAGCCTGCAGGTGACCTGTCAAAAGATGGAGCAGAGAGTGTAGAGCAGACAGCCTTCTTAGATCAGACACTTGCTCTTTATTACTTTGTAAGTTCAAAAAGTAATTATTGGACACCATATTTAATTAATTATGTTGGGAATGATGAAACATGATGTGCATGTACATGGCTGTGCTCTGTGGCAGGCAGACAGCGGGTTCTTCTGTGAAGGCTACTCCAGTGATGAAGACGTGCTTCTGAAGGAGGAATTCAGAGGAAACATTGTGAAACAGGGCTGTTTGCTGAAACAGGTGAATCAGAGCGCGAGCAGAAGTGTCACCGTGTTTTCGTTAAACTTTATGCATTTACAACGGTAATATAAACTGTGTTACTAACAGGAAGAATAACTTGATGAGAGGCCAAGATTGATGTTGTCAAGCTATGAAACATCACACCTTTTACTTTTGACTTCACAGTTGCACTCAAATAGACATGAGGAAATTTCTGTTAATTATACATTTTCACGTACACTGAAAGAGGAAGTTTGTTTCACAGACCGCAGCGTTTGCTGTTTAGTATTGTTCAGCAAATCAAATAAAGCATGTTGTGTTATTTTATCACAGGGACATAAGAGGAAAAACTGGAAGGTGCGAAAGTTCATTCTAAGAGACGACCCTGCTTATATGCATTATTATGATCCTACAAAGGTAAATATACTGACCTTTAGAAGCTGAAGTGACAGAGAATCAAGAATAAGAGTTTATTTTATTTACTTTCTCCCTTCTTTTGTGTCATCTCTTTGTGTCAGGGTGATGACCCTCTGGGCTCCATCCATCTCCGTGGGTCTGTGGTTACAGCCGTGGAGTACGTGCCTGACGGTGAGTGGGACTGGATAAACATGCCCTATTCCTCCCCCACTGTGACCATGAAATATAATTGGTGTTTACTGTCAGTTTCTTATCAGCTCATCCCTTTCAACTCTCATTTTTTCTGGGTTTCAGCCAAAAAATACGACATTGACGGCAACCTCTTTGAGATCATCACCTCAGATGAGACTCACTACTTCCTCCAAGCTGCTACAGCTGAAGAAAGAAAGGAGTGGATCAAAGCAATACAGGCAGTGTCAAAAAGTGGGAAATAACAGGAGCGGTGGGGCAGCTACGGTTAAAGCTATTGATTGTAAAATCCCACGTTTCATTAGATTTAACAGTGTACCAGTAAAGTATAACTGAATGATCATACGGCAGTGCTGTGTCATTCTAGAGCAAATTTCAACCCACTCACCAGAAAGAAAACGCTTGTATTGCACTGTACATTTCTGCAAACCACAAATACATTAATACTTTACATTTCTTGTGAGGGTGTGGTTAGGTGTAGGCACAAAAATCACTTGGTTATGGTTAGTAAATGGTCATACTTTGGCTTTAAACACCTATGTTTGGTGGCACAAAGGCCACGAAAAAGCAGGGTGTCACTAAAATCACCCAGGTTTGGTACAAAACACCTGCGACACGGCGAATGGTCACCAAAAAAATAAGCATTGCTTGTTTTTCAAACAGCGGTCTGCAGCTTGGCAGGCATCTCACTTTAGAAATACAGTATGCACGACACATGCAAATGTACCAAATTTGTGGTTTGCAGAATGGCACAAGTGCTGCAAGTTTCACTCCTCTACACTATCAAAACATATATCAGATCATGCGGATTATCTGGAATGGTGTGCAATGACTTTTTTTTTAAGAGATTTTCCAAGCTTTTATTTACGAAGTTCGCAAAAAAAAACGTAAAAACTTTACAATGGGTTTCTATGGGACAGAGCTAGAGTGTGTGATGTCATTGCTAGAGTGTGGATTGTCCTAAAAACTTCTCAACAAATTGCTCTCATTGCCACAATTTTCACTCTACATACATAAGGTATACATCAAAACGTAGGAAAATGTGTGCTGGTCGCAGAAATGTGATAATGGAATCACACATGCTTACACATTTGGCTCAGTGAGCCTCTAAGCAGAGAAAGAGCCATTTTTTTCCCATTCATCTCTGTATAGCCTAAACTGGTATGAGAAATTTCTTGAAAAGAGCTGGGGCACCAGTTTTCTAACCTGCAACCATGATCCCAGTTTTGACATCAACTAATGCTGTGATGTTTCTATGCAGTATGTGCTGTAACTAATTAAAGAGAAATAAATGTCATACTATCTGAATTCAGCAGTACAGCTCTTTAATCACATATGCTCAATCATATTTCTGTAGCACTTCACATTCCAGCTCAGTAATAACAAGTTAAAAAGCAGTAATATCATGGGTACAACAGGCAATACATGAGTAATACTGTAGTATATAAACAGTAAATAACCTGAATAATAAGGCAAAAACATGAGTGTAATACTGGAAATAAAACTATCAGGAATATCATGGTAATAACATGTTAATAGCCGTTTAATATGCTAATAATAATCTGGCTAACTCAGGCTAATGGGATAATATCACTTTAGGCAAAATGATATTAGAGACGGGGGTAGTATGGTTAAATAAAATTAACTACTAATTCTACTTCTTCTACTACTACCACTTCTACTGGTACAACTACTACTGTACAACAACAACAACAACAACAACAACAACGACTACTACTACTATTACTACTATCACTAGTACTACTACTTCTTCTACTACTACCACTAATAATAATAATAATAAAATAATAATAACAATAAATTGTTAATGTTTTGCCTCAATATTACCTTAAAATATTTTTACACTATTATATTATTTATTTATTTATTTATTATATATTTTGACATTATTCCCCTAATACAGAAATTAAATCCTTTTTTTCGTCACATAATTGCCAAACGTTATTACCTGTATGATAACCATGTTGTTACACAAATGCCACCCTCTTGCATTTATGCTAACATCCCTTGTCTTGTGAGTGCTACTGTTAAATCCTTTCATCGCCCTGAGACAACTCATTCTGGTATCAAAACACACATTACACTGTAAAACTTTTGCACTTGTAAATACAAAGTCTGCATTAAGCTGTATAAGCATTATGCGGCTGTAGCATCAGAAACGTGAGCACTCTGAATATAAAAGGCTGTTTGACAGTTAAGTGTAGTCACATGGAAAAAAGGCGCTCTGTGTTTTTAGTTTGAGGCTCACTATTCTGCCCGATGTGGTTTTTCTGATTTCCTCCTCGTTCACTTGTCTTTCAAAAGTTTGAGATAGTTCGAGCTATCATATGGGCACACTCGGTTCCTGAGCGTGAACTTCGTCTGAATCATATGCCGCCTTCACACTTCACTGTCACTTTGTGGCTTACAGGCCTACCCTGCATCTGTGAGAGAATTTATCAGTGGCAAAAATGACTGGCTCGAGCTGCAGTATGACTTCACGGAAAAAGAAAGAAAAAAAACTTTAAAGTTGAGTCGTTATTTAAACGCATGACAACTGAAGTGAAGATAACGGATAGTGAAGGATAACGTCCATTTTGTTTGAACTTAGGGTGTGTTTATATAGCATTAGCTCTTTTGGCCTTCAACTCTATCAGCAGTTGTGATATTACACCCACCAAAAGATGTTCTGAGATCTGAGAATGTGAAAAATAAGTCAGTCAGGGCCATACACATTTTAAACAAACCCCCAGGAAAGCCAAACATACAGTAAGAGACAACAATGCCAAGTGGAACATTTAATTCTCGAAATTAACACTTTATAGACAAACCTCCTTGTTGAACTTTGACCTGGTGTACTTGCCGTAGTTGTGCACAGTTCACAGTGGAATTAATCAAATTTATTACATCAGGATATCATCTTGTTTAGGCACTTTTTGCTGCCTTTTAGTATCAAGCTGTTAGCCTCCGACAAGGCGTAATGAATCACTTCAGCACATTGTCCTTTTTCTGTGGTGAAATCACCCACTCCCTTGCTCAGACAGCAGTTTTATTTCCTCTCTGCCCACTCTTCAGCAAACACGTAACACTGTGAGCCTGAGGGCAGGAGCATGTCATCCTTAATTCAAAGAAAAGTAAATCTCACTTAGTTTGATTTATGCGGACTATAATGACTGACTGATTTAAGTATAATTGTTGATTGATAGAACTAGAATGACTGCACTGAAGTTGATATCTGTAAGAGTGTATAAGCATAACTGTGTAGCTTCTTTATACATTTTGTACTGTCAGAAGAGTAAGCATGCTATGGATTAGGTTCAGTTCTGTACAAAATGAAGCTTATTGTCACACTGAGTGACTGATCTTCACATTATTATTATTTTTAGAAATCATGCATCAGTGTGGCTGACTGCATATATGTGTGTGTTTTACCTTTTAAACACAGGAGGGCACTATATATCAACCTAACCTTCCTGTGAGTCATTGCAGAGTGGAATCTTTCTCTTTCAGTGGTTACAGGTCAATTTTCCATTCTTGATTTGTCCACACACTGTGGACAATCACCCACACACAGCCTCAGAGATTGGTGTGTATGTTAAGCTCAATGAAAAAGGAGCAAGAACAAATTCATGCTATGAATTATATTTGAAAAATGGAAACTGTGAGCATTTGAAGCACAATCAGAATACTGAAGGTGTGTCTATGTATGAAGCAAAAACATGTTAACATCACTCAGTATACATACTATAGGGTCTTCTAAGTAAAACAATCAATTGCAGACAGCTGGTGAGGTGAAAGGAAGTGTAAGAGTTATCAGTCCTGGTTGACGTATATGTGGCTCAGTAAAAGTTGCGTTGTTGCAATTAAGGTGCTGTGCACATGTAATTAACTTTAGCTTTTACAGCAATGTGATGATTTAGAACCAGTGAGGATCTATGAACAAATTGTAAAAAAAACAATGCAACTGTTATAAGGTGTAACCTCTGTTCAAACTGTGAGGGATGGGAATAGAAATGTGGGTCCAACCAAACTGGGATACCAGAGAATCTGTTCTGGGAAACCAGATAACAAGCAATTCAATAGAGACGTCATCAGAGACTGGTCACCTGCACTGGTGGTAGCAGATCAAAGCAGAGCTTCAAGACAAAGTAGCTCTTTCAGCTGTTGTGTAAAACACTGACCCTGTAGAAAGAACACAAGCATCCCACATACCCCACACTGTGCGACCAACATCTTGTGAGCACAGATTAATGAGACAGGGAGCTGCTATTCTAACATACAGGCACCGAAGTTCAACAGGTATTAGCCTGTTTTCTACAAATTCTATCATTGATAAAGATGTTGATCGACTGCTCCTAAACCCATACTGATGTTCACTAATGTCAGAAAGTTAAGGTGGGGATGACACAGGTGTATAACAGCAAGGCCACTATATATAATCCATCGTGTATATTCTTATTCCGATTCTTCTTATTCAAAATCTTCCGCCTTTTTTTCCGGCACGCTCCTTGTCCTGCAGCGTTGCCAACACACAAGACATATATCAGATCATGCGGATTATCTGGAATGGTGTGCAATGACTTTTTTTTAGAGATTTTCCAAGCTTTTATTTACGAAGTTTGCAAAAAAAATATGTAAAAACTTTACAATGGGTTTCTATGGGACAGAGCTAGAGTGTGGATCGTCCTAAAAACTTCTCAACAAATTGCTCTCATTGCCACAATTTTCACTCTACATACATAAGGTATACATCAAAACGTAGGAAAATGTGTGCTGGTCGCAGAAATGTGATAACGGAATCACACACGCTTACACATTTGGCTCAGTGAGCCTCTAAGCAGAGGGAGAGCCATTTTTTTCCCATTCATCTCTGTATAGCCTAAACTGGTATGAGAAATTTCTTGAAAAGAGCTGGGGCACCAGTTTTCTAACCTGCAACCATGATCCCAGTTTTGACACCACAAATGCAAAAAAGACATCTACACATTTTGGGAGAATCTCTTCTCTGTGATGGTATCCATATGGGGAACTGCCCATTGGTCCGACATCCCATTGTTCTGACCATATTAAACCCATTGTTCCTAAGTCTGTTCCAAAATCATCATGATGCCCTGTGGTTAAGGTCTAGTTAGGTTTAGGCACAAAAACCACTTGGTTAGGGTTAGGAAAAGATCATGGTGTGGGTTAAAATGAAAAAGAAAGTGACAAACACGTAAGCCGTGAGCCGTTCAGCACCGCGGACAGTCGGACTAATGGGATGTCGAACCAATGACATGGACCCATCTATATGTTGACAATTAGACCCATAATTTTGTCTCAAAAGGAGGAGTTTGAGAGGTTTCAGCTCCATTAAAACAGCTGCCTGCTCTGAGCTGCTGACTGCCCCTCCACTGCCTCAGGTATCCCCATTAATTACCATGGCAACAAGTGCGTGTACATGTCTCAGGCATAACAGCAGCAGAATGTCCATTTTAAACAGCATGTAAACATTATATATCAGTGTTTTCCATCAGTCACATACTGCTCCAGCCTTTACTACTTATACTACTGTAATACTTTTGGGATTATAGATTGTTAAAAGAGAAGTCCGGAATTTTGCACTTTGAGCCCCAGTTTGTGTTGTTTATGATGAAATGGAGTGGTTAATACCAAAATTGTGACGATTGGTCTTTTTTGGAGACTTTGGCTTTCCCCTGCCTGGCTTAGCAGTGCTGCCTATGGCCATGTGTAAATCTGTCTTAAAACCTCCCTAAGCGTTTGTACTCAAATCCATGAAACTCATCGAGTGGTCAGTGTTGAACGTTGACGTTTTGACATAAAAATCGTAGCCAGGGTTTGATGTTGTAATCCAGTGCTGGGTTCCTTTGATCCAGCATGTTGGGTTGATTGTACAACCTGGGTCCAAGGAACCCCAGCACAAGATTAGTCCATATTTTACCTATTCATATTTGTGCCTAGGGACACTGGGGCACCTCCCTGGTGGCACACCTGGGGCAGCCGGGTGGTGAGCATCTGACGGCTGGGCCTAACATAAGAGTTTTACCCACTGCATTTTACCCCAATGCCAGGTTTGAAGCAATAAGCAAATTTCTTCCAGCCTCTACATTTCTTCTTCTTGGGCTTTTCCTGCTGCCCAGAATTATCAACTTACATAAGCAAGCCCCTTTCTCATGGCATGACAGTAAAGTAAAGATGTACTGAAAGCTCCCGTCTCTACAATGTGTGTAAAGAGAGAGGGAAAATGAGCAAGTTTCACCCTGCTGACTTAAGTCATATTTTTCCACCCAGTCTGTCCATTAAGCTACAAATCCTACTGAAAGTGGAGTTGCACAGTTTTGATGTTTTCCAACTGCCATTAAACTAAATTGGCGGAAGCAGACCGCTTTCCTATTGTTCAGTTGAAATAGAAAATACTCTGAGAAGTCTCATGTGGATGGAACCCCTATTTGGCAAGTGAACAACACTTTCCAGTTTATCTGCATTCACATGGAGATGGCGTCAGTCGCAATGAGCACCTCCTGACTCACACCTGAGTTTCGCCAAACTGTTATTCTAGGAGCCCTTTTTTGACCAGCATGAAACAAGGTTTACCTCACCTACCACTGGCAACTCCCCAAGAGCAGTCTTTTATACGAGCCCACTCTCACATTACATGGGTTTTTAGATTGGATCTGCGCCGTGCTGTTAGATTGTAGTTCAGCTTCTGCTCAGGTGGAGTGCTTCAAAGCCTCCTCGGACTAAAAGTCATATCTTCCATCAACTATTCAACAGCCACAGGCTGTGTTTGTAAGATTGGACATGCCACCTATTAGTCTTTTTAAGGTTTTGACGTCTGAGTCCCAAGCTAACACAGAAGGCTTTTCTCATGCGCTGTTAGTACATATACTTACAAAAAGTAATGCAAGACATTTGTAAACCGTAAAACTTCAATTAGTAGCCCAACCTATTATTTGCTGAACAGGCGTATATCAGGGACAGGCTTCTTATTGAGACAGGCCTTTATTTGTCAAAATGTGTAGCCACACCAGGCTAGTAAAAGGGACTGAGCGTTAAATTGGGACCAGGCTTTTAATTGAAGTTTTATGGTATATCTTGACCCAGGATTTGTGTATAACCCACGTATTTGGGAAGGATGTGGTCACTTGGCCAATGTGCTGACAGAGCGCTGACACAAGTAAACAAGGAAGTAGTCCACATTAGGTGGCAGGTTGGGGTGATGGATGAGAACAGTGTTTGGAAACCAGTGAAATTTGAGTCATTTTAAGTTACGCTGTCACCGTGTTTCTTTTCCTAAACCCAATCAAAGTAACTACAAAGTACTTGCCTTAACCTTACAAATGTGACTTTACGTTAAGTACGTAACTTCACATTAAGTACGTAACTTCACATTAAGTACGTAACTTCACATTAACTATGTAACTTTACATCAAGTACGTAACTTCACATTAAGTACGTAACTTCACAATAAGTACGTAACTGCACATTAAGTACGTAACTTTACATTAAGTACGTAACTTCACATTAAGTACGTAACTTCACATTAAGTACGTAACTTTACATTAAGTACGTAACTTCACATTAAGTACGTAACTTTACATCAAGTACGTAACTTCACATTAAGTACGTAACTTCACATTAAGTATGTAACGTCATTTGTAGTGCCCTAATTTGTTGGATATCAAAGGAACCATTATATGTGCATTTTCATAAGATACACAAACCATTGTTTGAGGATACGTTGAACACAATACATAGTGAAGATGACATCATCCTGGAAAGATAAATTCAGGGAACTTCATGATTCAATAAGCGACAAAAATGGTCATATACATACAAAAAGAAATACAATATAAATAATAAATTCTCATGTTTTTTGTCCTAATTCCACACAACAGAGTCTTCCTATCTTGGCTTACATGTCTGCACATTATGACATATTCTGTGAAGAGTGTATGACATGGTATGTTTAATTCTCTCCGAAGAGCCATAATGCACAATAGGAAGTACAAAAGTTTATTTGGTGGATATAGAGGTGAAACTCCTCAGCAAAGGTGGATGATTTTGTGTTTTGTTATCCACATATACAGTCGGTACTGCATTTGAGTTTTAGTGTGTAATAAATTACTTTTTTGTAGCCAGATCATGTTGTCTCCCTACTTTAATGCGGCCTTTGAGCCGAGCTGTGCCAGTGACAAGCTATAATTAACAGTAATAACCCACCTGAATCAATTATTCTAAGACGGTTTAAGGTATTAGGCATCAGATTAGAGCAACAATTTTCTAAAATTATAACTTACTTTTATGTAGCAATAGCTGCCTGTAACAGGGATAACAGAAAAATTACTCAGATAAGAATGGATGATATCAAAAATCCCCTCATCCACAAAACATGAATGATATGCTGCCATGGAACCTTGTCACCAATTCTGAGCTTCTGCACCAGCCACATTGGAAACTGTTTTTACTACAATGTCAAACAGCCAAAGCTATTTCAGTCAAACCATCATCAATACTGCCTATCTGTATATTTTATTTGCATCAACAAGTTTAGGCTGTTGCTGAAATTTCCTGACCTGAAAGCCTAAAGAACAGTCAAAAGAGATAAAGACTTAAAAACTGATATTCTGAAGCCTATACTCTTTACGTGTATTTATTTTCCAGAGAAGAAATCTTTCCTGTAAACATTTTTATATGGTAACATCAATCCTCTACCAGCGGCAGCAAAATTGATTCATTCTCAAACACATCAGGAGTCTTCCCTCAGATCTCTGTGGAAATAACAGCCTTTTTGGAACAAGGTGCACCTGTATTACCGATTCATGAAACAACTGTTGGTTGGAAAAGCCTTTTTCCTTCCTTGCAAATTTCAGTCCCATATTTACCATTTTACAAGACCAAAATCTAAAATACAAAATAACTTATTTTTCAGCTCCATTCATATGAGGAACAATGACTCATGAGTAATCTGTCCGCCCTGTTGTAAAGTTTAGAAAACGAAATATACTTGGTTAAGGTTCAGGAAAGATCAGCTTTATGGTAACACTCCTTTCACCTTTTCTCAGCGGAGAGAGGATAGTCATTATCGCAGGAGGTTGCTTGTCATGACCATTTTTCTGGGCAGTGCAGTCTCCCTCTGCATTAATCCACTTTGAGCTGTCATGTTTCATTGTACAACAAACAAGGAGGCGGGCAAAAGGTCAGAAGATGTTTGAAATAATTCACACAATTTGTCATTTGGAAGGTCACGCCGGGAGGTATTTCAGTCTGGAGTATTTACTTTCTGCACAGGATGAAATCACCCCATATCACCTCAGTCTGTGCTGAGTTTTATTCAACAAAAAATGAAACTACAGCATGTGGTGTAAATGCTTGTGTCTCTCACACACCGTCTTTGATTGTGAATATAATGTAAAAGTTCTGCCTTAAAGCAGAGATTGTAGTATTGACTAAATTATGGTCCACACAGTAGTGACAATGAAGTATTAATCATAGTATATATATTGAATTTTAATAACAAATAAAGTAAGTACAGTGGTGGAAAAAAGTTTTCGGACACCCCATGCATTTGTGAAATATTGCATTAAGACTCACTCTTAGGTCTTCAAGTGCAATTTCTTTTAGTACAGTCACAGCCAAAATACTAAATAAATCCTAAAAAAAGCCATTAAAGACTTAAAATTGATTGGTTCCATAAAAATACATAAGAAATTTTGAGTATTGGGTCATTTTGGTACCAGTGATGAAGGTCGTTCTTTTTATTAAAAGACACAATTTTTGTTGCCAAGCTTCGTGTCTACATAAAGCCAGCACATTTGAAAGTTCTTCAGACACAAAAATGGCTAAAACAAGGAACCTAATGCAGGAAACACGCCTGAAGATAAAGATTCTCAGCCAGGAAGGGTACAGCTGCCGCCAGATAGCCAGGAAGTGCAGATGCAGTCCTTCAGCAGTTGGATACACTCTGCAGAAATACAGACGAACCAACAGCTTGGAAGACAAACCAAGATCTGGGCGTCCAAGGGTTTCTTCAGCAAGAAATGACTGCATCCTGATCCGCATGTGCAGGCAAAACTGCCGAATGACATCACAGGAGCTTCAGCAGCAGTTGTCAAACCAAACTGGTGTCCAGTGTTCCACCCGCAATGTACGTGGCCGACTTTTAGATCATGGCTTAAGGTCCTACAAGGCTATCAAGAAGCCCCTGATCAATGAGAGACAGAGGTTAGCCCGGCGTCGTTGGGCCCAGGCACACAAGAACTGGACAGCCAGGAATTGGAAGAAGATTTTGTGGTCAGATGAGTCCAGTTTCCAGCTTTATCTTCCTCCTACTAATGTGAGGGTACGCCAGGCGAAGCATTATCTCCAGCATGTACAGTACCTACTGTCAAGCATGGTGGAGGCAGTATCATGGTTTGGGGATGCATGAGTGCTGCTGGTGTTGGTCATCTCACTGTCTGTGATGGCACATTGAACTCTACCAAGTATTGTACCATTCTCGAAACCCACATGCTCCCTTCTGCGCGTGCACTGTTCTGTCGAGGTAAAAACTGGATGTTTCAACAAGATAATGCCCCTTGCCACACATCCAAGGCCAGTAGAACTTGGCTGCAGGAGCACAGTATCCAGGTCTTAGAGTGGCCAGCTCAATCCCTGGACATGAGCCCCATTGAAAATCTGTGGTGGATTATCAAAAGGTCTGTTTCAAAGCATAAACCAAAGAATTTAGAAGAATTAAAAGTAGTAATTCAAGAAGAATGGGACAAGATTACCCCTCAACAGTGTGAAAGGCTCGTGGGGAACATGCCAGCCAGGATTAGAGCTCTACTACGTGCCAGTGGCAGGACTACTAAATATTAATTTGATGATGTGATGGTTTATTTATTTTTTGTTCAGTTTTGAACACATTCTCTGTTATTTGTTGACTTTGATACCGACAATGTTGAGAACTGACATATTGAAACTGTCAAGAATTTAGTTTTGTTAGTTTTTCTTGTAAACAATAAACAAAAAAATATAATTTGTATTTGTTTGTATCTGTCTAATGCAGCCACACCTTTTGAAACACAAAAAAGATTTTTCCACAAATATTTCATGATAATATTTGAGATTGTGTAAAATTTTAAGGGTGTCCGAAAACTTTTTTCCACCACTGTAAGTACAAAATAAGCCTGAAAAACTGGAAAACAGAATAGAAGCACAGAGAGTTGTTGCATAGGGATGATACACCATCTCATCTAGTTGCATTGGTGTGAACTGACAGGTTTTTAACCGGGTGCAATATTCCTGCCTTAAATACTGACGCTTGTTTAATATCTTAACAATATGGCTTCTGTACCAACCTCTAGATTCAAAGTCAGATTAAGAACCCACAGTATTAAAATGTACCACAAACATGTACTTATGTTTATGGCAGTGTTTCTGACTAGTAGCATTCATTAAAGTTGCACAGATTTTTAAACCACTCATGGCAGCTCTCCAGTGTTGTGCAGCTTTCCAAAGCACCGACAAGACGGTAACACCAAAGGACAGGTAGGGACCTTTCTCTTTATTTTCTTTTTGTCCCTTGGGTAAAGGAGAAGCTTTTTCCCAAAGCCAGCACACGAAAACACTTAATTTTCTTTTACTCTGTCCTCCATGATATTGGTTCATTGGAGGCTCATTGGATTTGTACTGTCCAGGTCACAATAAACAACCAGTGCAGCAGCTGAAAGAAACAAGGTCAGCGAAGGCACAAGAGAGAAACACAAAACAGCTGTTTTATTCTACTTATTTACTATATTTGAATTAATTGTTTACTTTTATCTACATATAGCAGGCTAAATTAATCCACATTGGAGAATATCATTGTCCAATATTAATAATAAAGTAAAATGGTGTCTTCTTTGCCAGGATAAAGCAAAAGAACTGAGGTTTTTTTTTAATGAATGAGTCTTTTATAACCCTCCCTGCTCAGAGTAATCCATCTCCTGTATCGTCACAACGCCTTCATGTTTGACTTCAAGCCTTCTGACCCATGTGGACAGTAACTGAAAGATGTGATTGACAAAGGTCTGAAGCCCGCTGGTACTTGAGCTGTTGGGTTTGTTATTGATGGAAGGTCTTGGCAGGAAGTTGATGAGTGATGAGAACTTGTAAACATGGCCTTCTTTGTTTAACTTGTCCCCCTCCTCTTACTCACTGGTGTTCCTGAGTGGGTAAACTCCGGACTTTGACAGCCTGTCATCATTACGCCGGCTCCACGAGGAGAGAGTTAAGTCACAGTGACAACTAATGACACAGTTATATGGGTGGTTTTTCATGCCTGGTGGGGAGGAAGTCAAAAAAAGGAAGTATTGCTCCGTGGGATGTGATGCTGCCTTACAGATTAGAATGACACACATGCATCATACTTCGTTGCGCCCTGTGACATTATCATGCTCGTATTTCGAACCACATAACCAAGGCATTTATAGCAATTTAGCTTGCATACTGCTTGTTAAGTAGACCTAATGCCATGCCATTAGGTATCCTATGGTTCATTACTATATAAACATGTTTTAAATTGCAGTTGCCTTAACCCAGTTGTGCTGAAGGCAAAACGGCACACGCTTAACTTTAAGGTCTTACTGCTGCTGTACCCTAACAGCTTGACTTTGTGAATCATGTGAATTTCATGATTTTATGATTGAGAGCAAAAATGTGGCCAATTAGAAAACAGCTAGTACTTAATTACTTTGGTTTTAAAGTGTGTGCATGTTATATTTAAAAGAAGATAAGAGTGTGTGTACAAGTAAAAAATAAGACAGAAGTTGTGAAATTGTGATGTTTCTGCAAACCACGGATATGTTACACTTGTAGGTTTCATGTGTGTCATATCAACGTCTCTATGGTGTAATTCTGATCACGTGTATATGAGCCTTCGTCTCCATCAAGGGTAGGCAGAGGGGAAGATGGATGGCGTGATACTTAAGCGAGATTTATACTTGTGTGTCAGTGCTAAGCAGAGCCTACGCCATAGCCTATGCACATGGCCTACACCGTTGTGAGCATTTATACTTGTCATGGGGTGTCTGTGTCACTCTGCAGTTACACCTCCAAAACACTAGTTGGCGGCGGGGTTTCTGTGAAGTGTTGTGAAGTTTAGTTGATTGAAAACACACCCAAAACACACATTAAACATGGCTTAATATTGACAATTTCATACACAAGTACACAAATCGTCTTCACTATAACTCGCAGCATTCACAGACAAAGCACTTGTCTTTATCTGGACACATTTTCCCCACAAAGACAACATGCTAATGTTTTTAGCACAAGCCTATGGCATTTTACATTGTATGAATTAGCCTAGCAGCTAGCAGACCTTTCTTCTACTAATATAAAGCCTGGGACAACAGCAACATTTAACAAAGGTAACGTTACAAAGTTTGGTTCCATTGCAACTCAAAAGGTTCAACAACAAAACAACTGTCCTATACTAAACACATTTTAACATGCTAACATTATTAGCACAAGCCTATGGCATTTTACATTGTATAAATTAGCCTAGCAATAGGCAGAGATTTCCCCTACTCATATGAAGCCAGGATAAATCATACACAAGTCTTAAAATGCTAATTTGTGTAAGTTTTATTGTCTTCACAATTTATTGTTTCTGAACTGTGAAATTAAAGTAAATAAAAGCTTTGTTTCCACTGAGGGAAATGGTTTCAGCTTACAAAAATAGGTAGGAGATCTGCATCACTGCAACATGTAGTTACATTTCTTGGGAGGTGCATGTCAGGCCACTGTGTCAGGTACGGCGTAGACTCTAGGTTGATGCAGAGCCTACACTGTAGGTATGGCGCTGATTTGACAAAGAAGTATAAATCCTGCTGCCAAGCAGCAAACCACTGAAGTTCCACTGTTTGAGACCAACAAACAACAAAAGTGGTTGGTTTTAAGTGAGACATCTGCAACATTCCAGCTATGGTTGTGCCACCAAAAGCGCATGTTTTTTAGTGAGACATTGGCTGCATTTCCAGCTGTGATTGTGCTACCAAAACTGGTAATGTAAGCCCTAACAGGAGCTTTCCCAAACTGTAATTGAGTTGTTTTTGCACCTAAACATAACCACAGTGTTGTAAATGTAAAGAAACATAAAGTTTCAACAAATCCTTTACATAATGACATACACATTGCATATCCATGGTTTGCAGAAACATACAGTGCAAAGTTTTTTTCTGGTGACTAGGTCAGAGTCCATTAAGTTAATGAACAATGTATAAGGACTGTTCTTTAAAATGCAAACACACAATACTGTCTCAGTTCACACAATTATGTTCAGTATTGCCTATAACACTCTATAACAAAGGACAGTGGACAAATGGGCAGTTCTTCATTTAAGCTGTTAAAGGAACAGTATTGATCAAATTGTTCTCTAGTGAGCACAACCTCAGCCAGAATCATTATTCATGACCAGCCAACGATTTGCTGTCACAGGATGTCTCTAGCCTGCAAAGCTGTGGGCCATGTACGGGTAGGGAAGTGTACAAACATCGCATTAAACTGCTAGAGAGGAGGCGTCTTAACAGCCCTGGAAGAACATCCAAAATTCATTAGTCCGATGAACATGCTAGCTTCTGGCGAGACCTGTTGATCTAAAGAGGAGATTCTTGCCTCTGTGTCTTTACAAAATGGAGGAGTTTAGTGAGTTGAGAAAAATCTTCTTACACCGAGCATTTTCTGTCTTTACTTTTTAAGAGTATGGTGCAGGAATGGTGCAAACATATGGATGTATATGTGATGGTTGAATGAGTCACATACCATCCTTTTCTTTTTAAATCACTAAATATGGTTGAGAGCTATTTGAAGGCAATGGCGCAACACAGGAAATATATTTAACTATGCTGTGGAGAAACTGGGTGTTTTTCAAACATACTAAATCCAGATCAAGGGCAGAGGAGTGGATTATGCTGCAGGTGGTTTAAGAGGTCTGTATGAATATGTTAATAAATGTTTTTGACAGGGTTTTTTTTTTTTTGCCGTGAGTCTGGATCACCATTGGTGCAAATCTAAGCTGACTACAGCTATTATCCTCCACAAATGAGCAAGCTACAAGCTTTTAGAGACACTTTGATACCACATATATAACATAGCATTTCAGTGGATTTTTTCTTTAAAAGTAGTTCATTGCAGAAATGTCATATCCTCCTGAGACCTGAGCTTTTGTTTAGTATGCATTTTTTAATTTCCCCAAGCTATTTAGGATCAGTGGGATCTGATAAGTATTAAAAAAAAAACTAAGCATTGTCTTTGAACAGGACGCCACTCTAAAACATGATGTTCTCTTGTGGTGACATTGGGTTTGTTTTAAATGTAATTGTATAAATCAGTTCAGGAAGGACCCAAATGCAGAGTAACAGGCAAGGTTGATGTTTTAACACAAAGCAAGCTTTAATGCAGCTGATAAAAAACATCCAGTACAGGCAGGTGACCAAAAGGCCAAATGAAAGCAAAACTAAACTGAAAACCAACCAGGACAATACAATGAATTACACCAAGAACACAGGGGTAAGCACAGGAATCAACACAAGAATGAATGCAGGACGAACTGACAAGGAACAAAGGGAAACACACAGGTATATATACACAGAAAACTAATCACAAGAATGAGACACAGCTGGAGTAGGAGTACACAGGCAAAAGGAGGGAAGTGGAGATTGGCCAACCACAAGGGTGTGGAGGGGAACACTAGGGTGAAGCAAACAAGACTAATACAGAACAGGTGTGAAGGGAAGACTTTGGGAACAGGGAAGGACTAACGAGACAGGTGTGACAGAAAACAGGCGGGAAAACACACAAAGACAGGAAATAAAACCAGACACATAGGGTACGTCCCAAGTCCCTTAAAATTACTGCTAACCACCTAACCTAGCCACCTTACCTAACTGTTTAGTCCCTCCCACTTAGGAAAACATTTAAGGAGGGTCACACAGTTTTGCATGTATTACCATTGTTATTGAGTCATTTGCCGAAGTTTGTGGCAATTAAAGAACGGTCTGTAGCCCTGCCACTGTCACTGTGATGAGCATCAGTATCATTATTATTATTATCATCATTATTATCACTATTATTAAATCCACTCGCCATCATTCAACAAGTCAGCTGCTGAGTGAATGAGACATCAGACCTGTCAGTCTGCCTCAATCAATCAATTTTATTTATAAAGCCCAATATCACAAATCACAATTTGCCTCACGGAGCTTTACAGCATACGACATCCCTCTGTCCTTAGGACCCTCACAGCGGATAAGGAAAAACTCCGCAAAAAAACCCCTTTAATGGGGAAAAGAAACGGTAGAAACCTCAGGAAGAGCATGAGGAGGGATCCCTCTTCCAGGACAGACAGACGTGCAATAGATGTCGTACAGAACAGATCAACATAATAAATCAACAGTAATCTGTATGAGACAGAAAGAGAGACAGAGAGAGAGAGAGACAGAGAGAGATGCAGGACAGACGGTAATGACAGTAGCTTACAACAACATTAATGAAAGTAATAATAATAATTAATATTAATATTAATAATTAATATTACCTACAGCCTATTAAACATTATTCCAGTCACATGACATGCAGGACAATTAATGATGGGCAAATGTGTTTGTGTATGTGTTTGTGTATGTGTGTGCGCGTGGTGTTATATCACTCGAGCAGCTGCACATTTAACAGCCACGCATCACAGACAGTCCGCTGAACACTGCAACGGGTTGTGAATGAAATAAACTTAATTACAACATGACAGTCTTGCAGGAAATATCATTAATGTTACTCTTTGTAGTCACGTAGGCATGTGAATTACAGCGTTTCATTGCAAAGAATGCATGTAACGGGTAAACTTGCGCTATTTCTCTGCCATCTCGCTCAAATGAGACAGACGAAGGGGGCGGGTATTTATACGTCATGGCCTCAAGCTGAAAAAGACTTCCTGTTAGGAACCTCTCGTGTTACCTTACTCATCGCACCTAACAGATCCCTCCTAATGCCTAACGCTAACTCCTTACTGGCAGGAATAAGAGACATGAGACGGCCTTAAAGATGGCGGAGCTTGAACGACTTCCGGTTCAAGTAAGGAGTTAGGAGTTAGCAGTATAAAATAAGAGACTTGGGACGTACCCATGGGGAGAGAATCTATACACTAGAACCGGAAGCAGAGTAAACATTAAACAAGGAACACAAACAGAAAAGAGGTCACAGTTCAAGTCTAAGACTGTTCATAAGTGTTTGTTTCAATGCCTGAACAAGCAAAAACTAAACAAGGAATTGTTCCTTTTTTTATGCTGTATGAATTTTCCGTGCTCCATACACCATGTTAGGAATGTCCTTTTTGTCCGTAGGAACAGTCTGTCACACCCAGTTGGCCTGTGTGAAATGCTGTGATAATCCAATAATGAAATCCAAATGCCTTCAAACAAGACGATACTAAAGTTCAAATATCCGCAGACTGCTGTTAGCCGCTGTTAGCCGCTGTTAGCGTTGAGCCACTTGTCAGTTGTTAAAGGACAAGACGTGTTTGGTCTGTTTCGATTTACACCCGCCCCAACAGTCCTACGTTGTAAACACAGCCAGCATGGTGAGGAGGCGGTTTGTCAACTTGCGTCCCGTGTGTCTGTGTAGGAGCCTGAATGAATACTCCGTGAAGTATCGGATGACATGGTTTCATCAATGTTATCATAGCTTTTTGGTACACAGCCGCTACCGTTGTTGCAATATGCGTTTGAAACAGTGAGGCGCCAGAGTGCGCTATCCGTTTGAATGCAATATATGATTTCAACATTAGATGGGCGAAATTCCTACACACTGTGGCTTTAAGCAGGATGGAGTATAAGGTGCAGCAAACCCAAACTGTGATGTCATCTGAGGACGCAGGGTCTCAGGAGGATAGCGCAGTGCCTGGTATCATCTGGCTTTTGTATTAGTTGATATCAAAGGAGGCCAGCACTCACAAATGTCCTTTTAAAGATCATTTAATCTAGGCAGCAGCGCAAAAAACAATGGACGCGTTTCAGCCGTAAGCCTTCATCAGCCCCATGATGAATCACACTGACCGTCGGGTTTTCCTCCGATTGGATACTTTAGGTTACGATAAATGCTGAAGTAAATTTTGCAATTGTAGGAAAAAATGAAATTTAATTACCATTTAAGAAAAAGAGGAATCTCTGTGTAACAGCCTGAACCCTATGTACAGTACCAGATACCATGAAGTTTAGTAAAGTTTACGCCTAAGACACTTGGGAAGGGGAAGAGGGAATGTTAGAAAGAACTTTAATTAATGTCAGATTCAGTCCCCTGGACAGAGTCATCTGCTCCTGATTGCATGTCAAACTGAGAGTCAGCTGAGCAGGTCAAGAGGCTGACACATCACTGCTCCCACAGATGGACAATGCGCACACAAAGGTCAGACTAAATACAGCCTGGTGGGAGGATACTCACATGGGAGAAGATGGCCTTTGGGGCTTTTTGCTGGAAAGCCCTTCCTGACAGAAATCTTTTCATTTTAACTCAAACCATAATCCTTTTCGTAAACCTGACCAAGAAAGGACCTTGTAGATTATTTTTCAAATAGTGGGAAGAAAGTATTACATCCCCTTTACATTATGTGAATTATCATATGATTCACTAGTTTACCTAATGCCTTTGCTTCAATCTAGACATTTTCAAATACATAAAGCTCTCCTTAACATGCCAACAATAATAAAAACTGCATTTGATATATGGTGATACAATCGTTTGAGTCTATAAAGAATTAATTTAGGGGGGCATGGTGGTGAGCACTGACACCTCACATCGAGAGGGTTCTGGGTTCAAATCCACCAGCTGGCCGGCTCCCTTCTTCTGTGTGGAGTGTGCATGCTCTCCATGTGTCAGTGTGGGTCTTGTCTGGGTTCTCTGGCTTCCTACCACAATCTAAAGACATGCAAGTCAGATTAATTGACCCTTTGCTTATTCCTGCCCCTGGACGCAGTCTGGCCAATCATAACGTAGCATTGGGACAACTCAGACCAGGGTGTGACAACAACACAGCTGTGCTCCATTGACTCTAATGCAGTCGTTTCAGATTTCCTTCATTTTCAGGCTGGTTTTGTGGATTTGGAGCTAAATATTGTGCCTGGGGCATGTCGTGTATTAATGATACTCGTTACCTGGAGAGGTTGGAAAAAGATATACGTTTCTTCCCTGTTCCAAAACCAAAATCAAACCCTGAAAAGTGTAGGGTTAGCTAGCTAGCTACTGAAGAAATAGCCTACTGAATGTATGCACGTGCTGCTTTTGCTTTTTAATGATTATAACAGTGAAACAAAGACCGACCCTGCTGTACAGGAATCAGTGAAGGGAAGCAGGGAAACTTTGCTGATATTCAACCATCTGTGTGTCATCACAGTGTGCGCAGATGAACGTTGTTTGACTTTCCCAAGAGATCTCTGCCTATCTGGTGGTGGAGGTCTGGGTGCTGGCAGCAGCACAGGGGGCAAAGCCAAACACTGTTCATCTGCACACACTGCGATGCCACACAGCTGGTTCACTATCAGCAAAGTTTCCTTTTATATTCATTGTCTTGTGTGGCGATCAGCAGTGATGTGGTGGTTCACTTTTACACTATAATCTGTAGCCTATAGTTCGGCTTTAGCTTCTAACTATCTTTGTCTTTTTAACTTGTTGTTGCTGCTGAGTCAGTTTGACATCCTGGATATATCCTTCAAACACAGACTGTAGACCCCTCTGTCTGCTTCTCTCTGGAATCACTATTAATATTTCTTCAGGGAGTGCAGTTAGATACAGTGTGGGCTCCATGCTTACTCTGACAGCTTGGTGGACCATCACAACGGGGCGGAGCTTAGCGAAAGGTCAGTTGGTGACTCTAAATTGGCTGTACGTGTGAATGCGAGTGTGAATGGTTGTCTGTCTCTATGTGTCAGCCCTGCGATAGTCTGGCGACCTGTCCAGGGTGTACCCTGTCTCTCACTCAATGTCAGGGATAGGCTTCAGTCCTCCCGCGACCCTCTACCAGGATAAGTGGTTACGGAAAATGATTGAATGACTTTAATTTATTCCAGTGTCTGATCAATAGAAAATAAGTAACTGACTGAAAGATGTGACTCATATGTGACTCATTTATTCTGAAAGGTTGTGAGTAAACATAAGCCCCTTTAGAACATGCAGTCTTTCTGTGAAATGTCCGGTAACATTTCCTGCATGCTGTGATGTTTGACTGGAGGCAGGGACTGATATTCAGGAAAATCTATACCGCTTATTTCCCACCTCAAGACCTAGTAACATTTCAGGGAATTAAAGGAGTAATACTACAGGAGCAAGCATGTGAAGGGTCACATCCATCTGACAGAAGACGGGAACGAGGTAACCAATAATGATGTATTTGAATCTTCTACTTGTTTGCTTAGAAACTGGAGCTGGTTTTGAAAATAATAATGAATGAATGAATAATGATCTTATCTCATAATTATCTTATGATACTGTTTGTACAGACCAAATCTAGACCATAACTTTAAAGAGACCCAGCAATGTCTCCAAGAGCAAGTACTTGGTATCAGCAGTGAGGAGAAACTTCCTTTTAACATTCAAAAATCTCAAACAGAACCAGGCTCCCCTAGGTGGGCGGCCAACTGCCTAATAAGAAACATCTTCTGCATACTCATACATCCGGCCTTGCCTCGTCTTCTTGTTCTTCTGTTGAATTTTATGGTGGTTGACATCCATAAATGTTGCATTCCCCCCACCTGCTGGACTGTCCCTTGCTCCATGTATTCTGGCATTGACATGGCATTTGTGAAAAGGTGAAAAATGGAAATGTTTTAGTACGTTGTGCATGTGTGAATAGAGAAAATCATCAGCTGTACTTGAAAGGTTATCCTAGTAATTTACTGGGAACTATGTGTGATATATGCTATACATACAACGTATATGGCTGCAGTGTGGACACAGTAAGATGAGAAAACCATTTTGTTTTCAGCGGAATTTAATTCAGCCCCCTGCTTTAAAATGGAGAAATGTTCCTTGTGAGTTTATGCAAACATCATGCAGTGCAACGTCTATCCCAACATTATTGCTAGTCCGATGTATTCCTTCATGGCAGGAGTGCATCCATATGCAAACTGAGTTTTGCCAGCAGCATAATCCCTGGTGCTCCAGGGAAATAAGTCCAATATTTATTCCAGGTTTGGCTACAAAAAATTCATTTTTCATCCCATAGTAAAGTGTTGACATATTTCAGTATTATTCCTACAATATCCAGTAATTATTAATGACTCATAATTTAAAGATTAGACCTCAGTGGTGCCAACCATACATTACTCCAGCTAATGTTGCATTGTAAAGATAGCATGCAACCTTTGAGTTGGAAACAAATTAGAAAATAAAAAATCAAAATCAATAGAAATCTTTTTACTGAAGAGATCTCTATAGGATCTTGCTGAGTTTTATTGTGATGATTAACCAATAAACAGATAATCTCACTTGTATACTTTGTTTTTGCATGATGTCTAAAAAATATGAAGAATGATGGTCAAACCTCACCACTTTACGGAAACCACCTTATTTTATGTGCATTTGGCTGTGATGTAAGTGGGTTTTTTTGTCACGTGTATTCTGTACACATCTGTGTTTTATGTCAGTATAACATGCTACTAAAGCCTATTGTGTAATTTCCCTTTTTTGGATAAGAGAACTATCAGAGGAGTGTAATAATTGCCATTCTTTTCAATACCACGAAAAATAATGTGAAATCGTGCCTGTGAAGAGCAGGAAAATATGTGGCTTCCGAGAAATACAATCTTGAGGAGTAATGGTGATGTGCAAACACTCTCTGAGAAATAGCCCATCGGAGCTGGGCAGCCTGCTGACAGCAAAATATATGTGTTGGAAATGCTGTTTATTTGCGAAACCTAATAGTCGGTTCTCCAGGAAAGTAAGGTACACGGAGAGAAAAAAACACACACCTGCATTAACTGACACTTAACCCACAGGGGCCAGAGCACAGAGACTAATGTGGCCAATAAGCACGGAACCTGATAATGGCAAAATAAACATTTCCCAGCTTCAAACAACAAACCTGTAAGAAAATTAGCATAAAAGGGCGACAATTTTTACAAGCTGCTGACATACTAAACAAAGACTTAATGGCCAACTCAGGAGAGGCATGACGAAGCTCATAGTAGAACAATAAGAACGACGCTCAGCGTGGAATGAGGTTAATAAGAAAAAAAGGTCAGTATCTGCATTTTAAAGCAAATGTGTTCCAGAGACATACTGTTACTACTGTACGGAGGGTAAATGGTTAGGAGCTTGTAAATCAGTTACGTGAATCAAGATGTGTAGGGCCTTTTTAACCCACTGCTGTGAATTTACATAAAGCTGTTAGCAGTCAGCAGGCCACCGCGCTTCAGGTAATGGTAATCTAATGATGCACTCTGATTTCACCATCAAAAAAGCAGGATGCCGGAAGTAACTAAAGTGAACTGAAATTTCTACCTTCAGCTATAATGTGCTGCTTAGAGTAATGTTGTGCCTTTTACTTGAGTGCTTTATAGAGGGAAATAGTGTAGCTTCACTGCAATAATTTTTTGAAGTTAAACAAAGACAAACTAAAATCCTGCTTGTCAGCCCTAAAACAAAAAGAGAAATGCTGTTTAATAATCTGATTTAACACCCTGGATTAAATCTGAGGGTACAAGTCTTGGTGTGATCCTGGATTCAGATCGAATCGTCAAATCCCACATAAACAAGGTAACAACAAAATCCTTTTTCCACCTCAGAGACACAGCTAAGGTACGACCATTTCTAAATAAAAAAGATGCAGAGAAATTAATTCGTGCCTTTATTTCAAGCCGCCTCGACCACTGTTAGGCACTTTTTTAATGGCCTCCCAAAAACACCACTGCGAAACTTCAGCTCATTCAAAACTCTGCAGCTTGGTTATTAACCAGCGCCAAGAGGAGAGAGCACATCAGGTCAGTCTGAGCTGCTCTGCACTGACATCCTGCTACATTTAGAATTGATTTTTAGGTCCTCCTCCTTGTGTACAAAGCCCTTCATGGATTGGGACTGAGCTACATCGCTAACTTCCTTGTTAACTATTTATGCATCTTATACATCTACCCCACTATCTATACTTCCAGTGTTGCTCACAGATTGCTTAGTGGAGTACCAGAAACACACAAATCAATACACATGGATTACATAGAGTACATGCTGTCTGTTTACTGCTGTAATCCTCCTGTTTATGTCCCACACACAAAGCTGGGTGCCTGTCATCTTCACTCTCCCTCCCTCCATCTCTCTTGCTTTTCACTCAGGCTTCTTTGTGCTTGACCATCAGCATCTCTGGTACCTTTCTCTCCCCCACCTGGCTGTTTGTCCTTCATTCAAGATGCCTCTCTTCTTGTCTCTCTTCCTCCCTTGTGTTTGTTTCTTTCTCCTACTTGTGTAAATGGTGTGCTTGAGCTTTGCCTCTTGTCAGTCTATGTAGCCTTTTTTTCTAGGTCTTCATGGTGGAGAGGATGTGGTGTAACTCAGGTCCTATCTGTTTAATGAGACCTCAAGTTGCTTAGTGTCCTCCCAGATCTTCATGTTATATACATATATATAATTTGGTCACACTGAGTGTCAATACTCTAATTGTACTATGTTGACCTACTTCGTTCAAGCAACGTCAAGAAGGCAGCATCAACATCTAGCGCATCTGTCCATCTTGGGACTGGGATCCTTCCTCTGTTGCTCTTCCTGCTCTTCCTGAGGTTTCTTTCAAACCTCAGGAAGAATTAGTGATTTGTGATACTGGGCTACCAGTAATTGAATAAAACAGACTTGACTTTACAAATATGAAAATACCAAAAATGAAAAAAAAAAAAATGAAAAAAAAAACCCAACAACCCCAATTGACCCTTCGCTAAGCCTCTCCCTTAAACAGTCGCTGTCCAATCCTACCTTAGCAACCGTGTGTAGCAACCGAGAGGTCTGTCAAGCTTTCAGCAGAAGCTAATACGCCAAAGCGGTGTGCATACGGTACCTGCAAGTCCGACACCCGATATCCAAAAAGTGTCGAAGGTGGTGTTGAATTTTTCCCCTTCCCCAAGCCCAAGACCCAAGGAGAGAGATGCCAGATATGGCTAAAACAGTGTGGAAGACCACACAAACAGCTGAACCCAGCAAGGATCAATAAAAACACCTATGTTTGTTCCAAGTTCAGATGCTAACTAACGTTAGCTGCTCTCCCTTCGTCTGCCCCAAGGAGGGAACATAACTCAACATTAACTTAAATTTAAACCATATATTGACTTACCCTGCTGTACAAGAACATTCTTTGTCCTTCATGTGAAGTGTCAAGACATGGGGTACCTGACGCTTACATTGTGAAAGGTGAGCTTTTCCCTCTATTTTAATGTTCTCGTGATTTATACTCCGCCAGCAGATGATATTGTGAATGTAGCTCTCACATGCATATTGAAGACCTTTCTGTTGGCTTCTCTCTGATATCTCCGAACAGTTTTTCCAGAATTTTGATGTTATCTTCTTTGGAATATCTCGTACTGATATCACTGAAAACTCCATATTTCTTATGCTAGGAGTGAAAGCTTGATGGACGTAGCAACATTAACTAAGGGGGGCGGGGCTAAGTGAAGGGTCAATTACAAATACAAAGGAAAAATGTCTGTCAAGTGTCCATTCCTGTCAGTGTAAATGAAAACATTAATATTGATTATAAAGAAAAATCAAAATTAATATTTCTAGTTTACGCTGTCCCCCACAACAACTCCTGGCCACATAGCCCCTCCCCAAACCCTTATCTCTGGTGTGTTTTTTCCTAGTTAAACTCAGCACAATGTTAGAATAAGAAAGAAGCCATAAAGCAAAGATATTCAAAATTGTCAGAAGTAAATGTTTAGATTTGTTTTACTTGCATCTTCGTCTGGATCTCTGCATCAAAATATACATAGTGATAAAACCATATACTTTTTCAAATCTTCATTCAGGTAAGCTTGGGAGTACATGTGACAAAAAAGCAAATATCTTCTAAATGTGTTTCAATTTCCTTTGTGCATGATGCGACACGTCTTTCCTTGAGTCCCAGGTGATGTGACCTCTGTCATTCACACCTTGATTTTTTTTTTACAAATGACAGTCACAAAAATCATTAAGGTCACACGACCTTCTGCGAAAACCATCTCTGTCATGTTGAACAAGGTGTGGTGGGGGATTACTGTGAAGTTTCCTGACTGACATCAGGATAACATTGGTAGTTGCTGATAAATAGTGTCACCACCTCCCCCTTTGTTCAGGGCAGGTTGTTCTGGCCTGACCCTTCACTTACTGATGGATTGGCAGCCTGTTCAATGTCTTTTACCCAATGTTTGCTGAGATAGCCTCCAGCCATGCATGACCCAAGGCAGGATGACTGAGTGTGTAGATAACCATCTTCTTTCCTCTTTCAAACCACCTTTGGTCTCCGTCCATCATGTGTGCTTTGTGACCATCAGAGAACTGACTTGACATGATGAGTCAGGATCTTTACATAGAATTTATTCTCAGATGCTGAAACATGGTCATGTTCAATTTCATAAGGGTTAGCACTCTACTGGACTCTATAATTAATACTATTCAATATCATTAGCATGCAATCACCCACTGAAATTTGCAGAAACGAAGCTGGCCAAATAGAACGTGCCTATATTGCAGTACTGAAAAGCTGTCTGCCACACTGTTCCCTTTAGTGACAGTGATTTGCACACCGCAGTGACAAACCTGTAGCCGGTCAGGATCAGTGTGACTGGGTCGATGTTATGTTGTGACAGGGCGTTTAGTCACTGGGCTCCACACACCGTACCCAGAAAGTTTAGAGCAAAGGTTACAATATTGTAACACTAGTCCTATTAGCACAGGCGGAGTCCTCCATGTAGAGGCCCTGCCGGTCTTACGCCCCTCACTGAAGAGGATGGCGGATAGTGTGATGGTATTGTTGTTTATACTTTGTGGGATGCAGGCATTTTGGTCCTGATTGGCTGGCTACATTAATTCAAATTTCAATGGGCACTGCATGCTTGTGACTGGAGCAAAGTATTATCCATTGATTCCAGTAAAGGGCTCCCTACTAGAACTAGGGTTACGGTACTGTAACCTTTGTTTTCCAACGCCAATAATTTTTCTAAATATTAAAACTACATCTAATAACTCTGAATTATAAAAGATATGCTGTGTGATACCTCAACACATTTAAAACAAACTATTTTGGATGTAAATGTATTTTGGCAGTGACTCATATGATATTCTCAGAGTGTCTTACAACGAAAAGAAGCAGGCATGAATTAGCTACTTTAATTCTGCGGCAGAGGCATACTGAAATGTAAAATTCATGAGCTGGCCAGGTTGTTAACACATGTTCGACAGTGGGTTTCAAGATTTCAAATTAAAAAGACAGCAGAGTGTCAGTGCAAAGAGCAAATGCATGGTGATTCTGAGAGCATGACACCAAAACCCGAGGCTCATTCTTATCATTCGCTGTGCACTTCCAATTTATCCACAGATAAGACATGATCACCTATACCATTTATAAGGATCCAGAAATTCCACGTATATAACGAGAACAAGAACAGCTCGTGGGCTTTAGATAATCTTGCCAAGTCTTCATAGACCTTTTTCACAGCAGACATTTTGGCTTTGAAATGTTCAAGAACATTGATGACAGCTGCATTCCTCTTGGTAATGGCCTTGGTATTGTCCATGTTGGCTCACTGGAACAGCTTACTGGGAGACTTAATGGTACTAAGCCATGCTGATGTCATTAGTTTTCCTACTGTGGCAAGTCCAAATGTTTGACAGAGGTCTACTGTGGCACTAGTGTTCTCATTAACAGTGTGTGCCAACATGACTGACTAATGAAATCTGGGATGATTTAAAAAAAGCCAAAGGAGGGGCTTTTCTTTAGCCCCTCATTATTTCTATGTGTGTGTCTGTACATGACAGGGTTCACAATGACGGTCACAGTACTGTATGCTGTGTGAAGTGTTCATTTGATAATGAATGAGTCCTTGGATGTTATAGGCAACTTACATAAAAGAAAAAAAACAACAAAGTACAGCCCATTAAATAAAAGCAGCTTTTCATTCCAGGGTCTCATTGTTTATTACAACTGACGCACATACAATCCATCCATCTACAAAGACAACATGCAATATATTGACTCTTTTCAAAGAACACATAATCAAGACATTTTTTAAGACATTCAAAAGACGTGGGAATATGTCTTCATTGGTTTATCTCTTCTTCAACTGAACCTTCTCAATGCTGTACATTCCACAGAGTGACATATAATTCCTGATTTTCAAAAAAGAAAAACACAAAACACAAAACTTGAAATATAAATACAACGGTCAATGAAAGAACCTCTAAGAGTTCTTTGACCTTCAGTGAATTTGAAAACAGACACTGTACAGGCAATACAAAGATTAGGTACTGTAGTCAACATCATGGATCAGTAAAGACAGTGGCAGCTGTTATTTACAAGTATTCCATGTCATATTTCATAAACACATGCTACAACACTTCACAATTACACAGTGTAAAGTCACAGTGTACACAACAATTACATTCTCATGGAAGTCCTGCACTGTATCTGCTGCTGAATAACAAAGTTTGATCTATGTTCAGTGACCTGTTTGCCCTAAATCAGACAGAGTGCTTTCTGTACCTTTGAATCTGCATTTGGGGACTGGACACAGGTCAGAAAGTAGTTGAGATGACGATTTGTTCAGCTATGTGTTGCCTAGTAGGGCGTTTTTTGCTTTGTGATGCGCCTTGTGTTTCTGCGCTCTGGGTACCTGGTGTTTTTGCCGGAGTGCTCTGAACTCCTTGAGTTGAAAAAACTTTTGTCATCTTTTTTCCTATTGTCCAATTCGATGATTTGGGAGGCAGGCCTTCGCTGGTGGTCACAACAACAAGTTTACAGTTGGTAAACAATGGAGGAGAAAGTGGTGGTAGCGGTTGCTGGATACACAGAGCTATACGGCCTGACAACAGCAGGTTGTCAAACTGCCCCTGAGTCATCCTAAAATATGTCTGGAAACAGCCATCATGGATGCGAAGCTCCTGGACCAACTGGTGGTACTTCCCATGATCCACCCTCCTTTTTAGGGTCTCATGTACCCACACTGATCTCCACTTCCCTGTGCCTAACAGACTATTTACTGACAGCCTCTAACCCTAAACCAGAGCTACAGCAAGTACCCTCTTCCTGTCCACTTTAGTAACCAGCTATTAATTACTGTGAAAACAACAACGAAAACGAAAAAATGATATTGTGTAAGGAGGTGATAGGGTAGTTGCCTGGCAACAATTAAAAAGGTGCAGTTTTTTTAACTGATGGCATTTAATTTAAAAACAAAAAAAGGCAGTATGCTGCACCTCGCATTTTGCAACCTGCAAAACGCTTTCTGTGTGATCAGGGCCAATATTGCATCCTACCACTTGTCATAGCCACCACAGAAGGCTGCCTCTTAATAAATCTGATTGGACAATAAGAAAAATGACATTGGGCGCTTGTGTTGAGTGCATTTGAGCACTAAAACATGTGGCACTCAGCAACTTAAAAGCAGCGTGCAAAACGGCTAACTCTCACTGAACACCATTTTAAAAAGCCACCCCAGGCTTCCAAAACACATTCTCTTGATCGGAGCCCTAGGATTTGACCCAATGCAACACCCCATAAACCACCATACTGACATAGAGTACATGCATTCACACATAACTGAGGCAATTCAAAGAGATTGAGTGTGTGTTACCAGGATGAAACATCCTGAAACAATTTATTGTAACCAACACAACACTGTAACAGCCAAGGACATTTAGAGCTGGGGAGATTTAAACGCTTTGGACTATGAACTGTATGTCTATAGGATTATGAGTTAATATTGTGAGTTATGTCTAAAATCTTGCTCCTGTCATGTATATATAAACTATATGAACATGTGCTTTATATGCTGGGATGGATAGTTCCTGTAATAACAGTCATATCAGCTGTGTCTTGAGAGGGAGATATTGTAGAAAATATTAAGGTATGTAAACTGACAGATTTAGTTTTTCCCACAGTATTGCTCTAAATAAAAAATAAATAAACAAGGTTAGGTTACAGTCAAACTAAAAGCTCCATATGGGAATGCAGTACGTACTGTGCTTCACAAGGTGGCTAGGCAACAAGGAGACATGGTTTAACCTCCAGGGCAGAGGTTGATGCTTCCTAACTTCAGTTCACCCAGCACTTAAGAAGCAAAACACAAGGACTTTACCTGGGTCTTGACTGTTTCATCAAAGACAAACTGAACCCTACACTGTACATTTACTACCACCTCACAACTTTACAGCTAATTCCCTCTTTGCTCCAATGGCCAACAGCTGTCTGCTCTGGGCGTATCCACCGTCACTCTCTCTCGTACACACGTTTGACCACACACTTGCTCTGCAGACACTACACACTGCACGCAGCTGCATGGGGGGAGGGAATGATGACGAGTCTCTGCATGGTCTGCAGCTTTTGCTCAGTTTGCTGTCACATCTGTTTACCCCTTGCGGAAACAAATAGCTGAAGTGAAAGTTCTGTCACAAAACGATGTTGTTACGTATCCTTGTACATTTTTTAGTGGGTATATGGAAACCTGGAGCTTTTTTAGGATCTATGTGTGTATACATGCCCATCATGTAGACTACACTACCAGTTTGATCTTTCCTTGTGCTTCATGATGCTTGATATCCTTCCAAAATGTGATTTAACCATGAGAGAAATGTCCCACGTCAAAATTATCATTCAACTACTTAATTTCTGTACATTAACAGCCCAAATCTAAATGAGTGTTACATTAAGACGTTCTTCTCTTCACCTCAAGTGAATGCATTCAATCTCCTCTGTTACAGGCAAGGTGGAGGTCCTAATGTCCATCTCATCCACAGTTTTAGTGGGCGTATAGGTCGACCTCCAGCGCAGCAGTACAATCTTCTTCAGGTATTTAACCGTGTTGTTTTTGACAGTCACAAAACAGAAGGTATTGATCATGCTGTTGCTCATGGCAATGCACTCGATGATGTAGAAGGCCACCAACGAGTTCTTCTGACGGGAGATGAGCGTTGGATGGAAGTCTCGCAGGATGGTGAAGCCATAGTACGGTGCCCAGCACAAGATGTACGCCGTCAAAATACCGATCAAGACCATCACTGTCTTGCGGCGACAACGCAGCCTCTTCCTGATCTGCTCTGTCTGGAAACCTGGGACATTCTTGAACCAGAGCTCGCGGGAAATTCGGGCGTAGCACATTGCCATGGCGATCACAGGCCCAACAAACTCCACAGCAAAAACAAACAAAAAGTAGGACCGATAGTAGGCCTGCTGGTCCACAGGCCAGATCTGGGCACAGAAGACTTTGTGGGTGGTTGGGGTGGTGCCGCCATGAGGGTACATGGTCTCTGAGGCAAAGTAGGCGGAGGGAATTGATATCAGGATGGGGACGATCCAAACCCCTGTTATCAGGCAGTAGGCTGTTTGATACTTCATACGAGGCTGCAGAGGATGGACTATGGCCATGTACCTGGAAGAACACAGACATATTGTGCATTTAAGAGGCAGAGAATACCTGAAACATAATACAAAGCAATCAAACTGCCCTGTTCAGTATTCTGAGTCCTGTGGGATGACAACAGACTCAGCAAATTGCTCTCAGTCATTCATGGAAGATTGAAGTCTAATACACAGCGCTCCATTATTCAGGGGACTGAATTTTTCATGCTGGTAGAAGGTAATCCTTTATGGAGTCAAAAAGCATAGGTGCTACATAACTGCAAAAATCACACTTGCTCCCGCACACACATTGAAGCTCTGTTTATTGGGTCATTGGGTCAACGTTGACCCAATGACCCAATAAACAGAGCTTCAATGTGTGTGCGGGAGCAAGTGTGATTTTTACAGTGAACTTGTCTGGGGATCTGATCCCAGCACCACCCACTTCAAGAGAAAGAGAATGTGCATGTTGATTGAGCCTTGGTAAATACAAACATAAAAATGTTACTAATGTTTGTTAGATTTGTTTAAATCCATATTTTTTTAAACAGCCTCATATTTTCAATCACAGCATGGTTAGAAACTCAAAAAAACATCAAATTTTTAAATTGAGAGGTCAACCTTTTCATTAGAGTGGTGAGGAAATGAGTCCAAAAGCTCAGAAATGAGTTAGCATTTTAGCACCCCCTGTTTTACGACATAAAATACATCAGTAAATATCCCACTTGTACATTTTTAAACCTTTACGTTTCTCATAAAAGACAGTTGCTAACAAGCAGCTAAATGAGACACAGAACGTCATCATGTCGAACACGGCTTTGAAGCCTTGTTGTGGTGCTAGCATTTAAGTCATGCGATTATGGTATAGGGGTGGGAATCACCAGAGGCCCCACGATATATAAAATTAGCACAATACTTCAGTCATAATACAGTATTATAGTAATTTTTAACGTTTTCTGATACACTGAGTATTGTGATGACATACTTTTCGATTTATTACATTTTTTCAGCGGTTAATAATGCCCCTCAAAGAAAACATTTTCTCACTTCCATCAATTCTATTGCAGCAAAATGCTCTTCTTGAGAGAAAGAAAATTAATTTCATTATTCTAGTAGGCTACCAGAAGTTTGATTTGTACTTGCAAAATTACTAATTTATATAATTAAAAAAATGGTACTTGGTGTCCGTGTTTTAATAAAATATTGCCACACAAAAAATCGAAGCTATTGGGTATAATAGCAATGGGGTACAGTTAAGCATGTACTGAGGTATCTCAAAGGCACAAGTAACAAAGAGTTGTGTTACAGGAAAAGTGATGAGAACCTGAGTATACAAGCATACAGTGATGTGAATTGGGCTGCTGATGTCAATGACAGACGAAGTACAGTACAGGCCAAAAGTTTGGACACACCTTCTCATTCAATGCGTTTTCTTTATTTTCATGACTATTTACATTGTAGATTCTCACTGAAGGCATCAAAACTATGAATGAACACATGTGGAGTTATGTACTTAACAAAAAAAGGTGAAATAACTGAAAACATGTTTTATATTCTAGTTTCTTCAAAATAGCCACCCTTTGCTCTGATTACTGCTTTGCACACTCTTGGCATTCTCTCCATGAGCTTCAAGAGGTAGTCACCTGAAATGGTTTCCACTTCACAGGTGTGCCTTATCAGGGTTAATTAGTGGAATTTCTTGCTTTATCAATGGGGTTGGGACCATCAGTTGTGTTGTGCAGAAGTCAGGTTAATACACAGCCGACAGCCCTATTGGACAACTGTTAAAATTCATATTATGGCAAGAACCAATCAGCTAACTAAAGAAAAACGAGTGGCCATCATAACTTTAAGAAATGAAGGTCAGTCAGTCCGGAAAATTGCAAAAACTTTAAATGTGTCCCCAAGTGGAGTCGCAAAAACCATCAAGTGCTACAATGAAACTGGCACACATGAGGACCGACCCAGGAAAGGAAGACCAAGAGTCACCTCTGCTTCTGAGGATAAGTTCATCTGAGTCACCAGCCTCAGAAATCTCAAGTTAACAGCAGCTCAGATCAGAGACCAGATGAATGCCACACAGAGTTCTAGCAGCAGACCCATCTCTAGAACAACTGTTAACACGCAGAAGAGATTTGTTTGGGCCAAGAAACACAAGGAATGGACATTAGACCAGTGGAAATCTGTGCTTTGGTCTGATGAGTCCAAATTTGAGATCTTTGGTTCCAACCGCCGTGTCTTTGTGAGACGCAGAAAAGGTGAACGGATGGATTCCACATGCCTGGTTCCCACTGTGAAGCATGGAGGAGGAGGTGTGATGGTGTGGGGGTGTTTTGCTGGTGACACTGTTGGGGATTTATTCAAAATTGAAGGCACACTGAACCAGCATGGCTACCACAGCATCCTGCAGCAGCATGCCATCCCATCCGGTTTGCGTTTAGTTGGACAATCATTTACTTTTCAACAGGACAATGACCCCAAACACACCTCCAGGCTGTGTAAGGGCTATTTGACCAAGAAGGAGAGTGATGGAGTGCTGCGGCAGATGACCTGGCCTCCACAGTCACCGGACCTGAACCCAATCGAGATGGTTTGGGGTGAGCTGGACCGCAGAGTGAAGGCAAAGGGGCCAACAAGTGCTAAACACCTCTGGGAACTCCTTCAAGACTGTTGGAAAACCATTTCAGGTGACTACCTCTTGAAGCTCATCGAGAGAATGCCAAGAGTGTGCAAAGCAGTAATCAGAGCAAAGGGTGGCTATTTTGAAGAAACTAGAATATAAAACATGTTTTCAGTTATTTCACCTTTTTTTTGTTAAGTACATAACTCCACGTGTTCATTCATAGTTTTGATGCCTTCAGTGAGAATCTACAATGTAAATAGTCATGAAAATAAAGAAAACGCATTGAATGAGAAGGTGTGTCCAAACTTTTGGCCTGTACTGTACATCTGGTTATTGTATAAGCCCAACCAAGGGCAGCACTTAAGTGTCATGGAAAACCAAAAAGCAGGCAACCGTAGTACTGTCCACTTGTGGGTCAGAGTATATTGCACTTGCCGCTACCATCCAAGAGTGTCTGTACCTCACACAACTTTTAGAGGGCATAGATAAACATCTATATACATTACCTAAGGTGTATGAGGACAACCAAGGTACTGTTGCCTTAGTCAAAATACAGTCCACTGTGAACAATGGGAAAATACTCTTAGAGTATTGTCCTACTGATCAGATGGTAGCAGATTTGATGACCAAACCTCCAACAAAATTTAAGTTGATTAAGTTTGCCAAGTTTATGTTTGGAGATAACTGAAAAAAAAAAAAAAAAAAAACTGAAAAGAACAGAAAAAAAATTAATGTATTTTTGTTTTTGTTTTGATGTAATAATGTAAGAGTAAGTGGGGGTGTTGAGTTGGTGCTCCCAATTATTAAATGTTTATTTGTTATTTTGTGTTTATGATGGGCAAACTTAATGTTATGTTATGTTTATTGATTGATTGTTTGAGTTGATTGAGGACTGATTGATTGGCTGACAGGCCAGCTGTCTGATATCCATTGTGGGCGTGTTTAATAAAAGCCTTGCACCCGCAGCTGAGTTCAGTTGTGTGTAGGTGAAAGGGGAAACAGCGGAGCGTCTCCAATTCAAGTTTATTTCTTTCAGTATATTCTTTCATCCTTGTATTTGGTGCTTGATCTTTTAACTTTTGGGTTCACAATGCTGAGCCACTGTATAGCCTTACTCTGCCAACAAGGTCTTTGAATGATGCTTCAAATGTCTGTCATCATATTTTATGATATCATAACCCTAAAAGAACAAAAGAAATCATCAAACAAAACATAAGAAAACGTGAACAATAAAGTGATTCATTGGATTAAATGACTCTTTTTCTATATGAATGATTAAATGTAATTTATGGCGCTAGACCGCCTGTTAACACAGGTCCGTGCCTCTCTTTGTGTAAGGCAAGCTGAGAAGCAAACAGTTTTTTGGCCACTATGAAAATGTTTTTCAAAGGTCGAATGCCAACAGATATGGATTAAAAATGTTGCAATAATTGCGATAAAATATATTGCGATATATTATGATCCATTACCTTTTTTCAACTGTAAATTGTGTTCCAAAAGAAAAACTATGTCAACATGTGTTTTATCTAATAAGATAAAAAGTGTTCAGTCTGTCATCTCACATCTCACGATATTGTCACAAAAAAAATACTGCGCTACGATGCTGTATTGATTTGTCGAGGGAACCACAGCGATGTTAATTTTCATCTTGGCCTTGGAAATAAACCCCATCCTTGCAGCACTCTATATGGATACACTTCATCCATCCTTCATCCACAAATTTTTTTTTTATGTATCATGCGGTATTTTTTTTTTTTTTTAATGTATATAATGATGTGCTAATGTTCAGCAGCATTACACAGCATCCTCTTGATAAGATTCCTGTTTACATACATAGCCTATTGTAGTGATACCGTGTATTATTTCCATGTGACGAATGATGAATAAAAATGATGATTGATGGTGGATGAGCTTCAGCTAAATGTTAACTAACTTATTTCATATTTATTTTCCAACACTGTTGTCTTATTCACTTCACTTTTCTGCTGCAGTATTACCATGTACACTACCTTAGAATACACGTAAGATCTAAATATGCACTATATATTCAGGTCACCACCCACAAAAGGAGTAAATTATCGCCCATTATTTTGGCAGCAGGCATGTGGATTTTCAATAACAGGCTGCGCTCAGTCAGCTGTTGTTTGTGGTGTAAGCTCACACAAAAGCGGGGGGATTATTGACTGAACAATACAGAATAATCACTTCGGCACACTTAACACTCCTTTTCCAGCCTTCACATTATGTTACATCTCCTCACAGGGCATCTTGAATTTTAAATAAGTGGACTTTGTGTACACTCGTGCTCACGTGTAGGTGTCTCCCTACATTAAGGCATGCACTACAAGGCGGTGCAATAACGTGACATTCATGTAGTGCAAGAAAATGCATGGAATGGAGGTGGTGGAGGTTGCATTCTGGAGACCTGGGTTCACTACAAGAAAACTAAACTTATGCACGGTGTAAAAGTGCTCAAGTTTGTTACAAGAATGGCAAAAATCAATAGCAACCATTTGAGAGACTCCGACTTTAATCAGTACTTACAGGAGCATGGATTTAAGGCCTTTAAATATCTGAGACACAGTTGCAGGCAATGAAGCAGTCCGCTCAATTAGTGACAGGACAGCTTATGGTCCTGTATGGATGACATGCAGTAAGGAAGTGTTAATGATCTGTGCCTCTCCCAAAGCAATCATGCTCTTTAGCATCGTTTATCCAACTGTGTTACACTCAGGGGCTTTATCAGTAAATGTGAATACCCGCCTTTTCCACAGCAGACATGTTGACTTGTCAGCACAGGTGTTACTAATAATAGGGTGACCATATTTTGATTTCCAAAAAAAGAGGACACTCGGCCCAGCCACGACATAGCCTACTTAAATGATACTCGCAGTTTACTCAAAGATGCCTTATCATTTTAATATATTTAAAATTTATATGTATGGATAGAAAATTCAGTTATATTACCAAATAATATCTCTCAAAGACCACAATTCAGATGGGACACATACACACACTAGAGTGTGGCTACCCGATCCGAGCCTGACAGGTCCCAACGGTAGGCCTACCCGACGGGTCGGGCCAGGTTCGGTCAAAAATGTATAAATTGTATTCGGGCTCGGGTTGGATTCGGTCAGCTTTCAGTGAAAATGTAGTGTAAAAATAAATAAAATCCCATTGTCTGTCCGGTTTATTGCTTGGGGACTGTTATTTACACCTGAACACAACACACACACATTGGCTGTTTGTTTCTCTCTCTCCCCTCGCTGGAATCCTTGGACCTCCTGCCGCCCACTCCCATCTCAAACACGGAGGTCTCCCTCTCCGTGGAGCACCCATGGTGCATGCCCGGCCTGTTAAATAGCCTGTAACCATAACAACTGTGTGACACAAACTCAGTGCTTTAGTAATTAAATAATGTCGGGCTTGGTTCGGTTTCGGACATAACAAAACAGAATGACTGTCACGTTCGGACAGAAATATGCGGCCCGTGCCGCACTCTAACACACACACACACAAGGAAAAACGGACATTATCATCAATGTAAAAACACCCCCCGGACGCCCTGGACAGGACGTGAAAAGTGGACATGTCCGGGCAAAAGAGGACGTTTGGTCAGCCTAACTAATAACCTTAACGACGGCTTTGTTCTGGTTAAGTGTCCCAGTAAGCCATGGAACACCAGGAGCCTGAAACTGGAACAGCTGAATGAAATCCAGCCATAACTGGTTTGATCATTCACACCTGTGTCTTTCCAATGGTCACATGTCAAAAAGTCACATGTGAGAAAAGCCTGTTTGAACATGTGTGTATCTGTGCTGTCACTCCCACCCTCTAATTAACTGGGCACGCTCATTGATTCAAAATAAACATTTCTCACCAGTGTATGACATGTTTTTGAAATTTTTTGCTGCCCTTTGTTTTCTGGTCTATCTACATACTGAACACACAGTATCCTGTTAATTCAGTATCCCCTGTAATTGAAGTAGGGGAGTGCAGGGAACCTCCTAACAAAGGGTAAATTGTGACATGGACTTTTTAAGTGGTTACACAGGATCAGTCCTTTTGTACTTCTGGCTAGTTGACCACAATACCACTAAACAGTGACCCACGAAATTCCATAGAGTTCAGTAACAAAGAGTAAATTTCTTTGTGGTACTTGTTTATTGATTACTGAGCTGTCTATGTAAGTCTCCGAATTTCAACCATATGTCATCTTTATAACTTGTCTTCTTGCCTAAAACAAACCAACGTTTAGAACTATGAACCCAACTCCCAGCAAGGGTTAGCTAGGCTTGATAAAAATTTCCACAAAGTGGGGTTAGCTGTAACACCGTGTTACAAGTACTACAACTTGTACCCCGAGTTTTAACAGATCTGGGGAAAACTGCATTTTCCTACTGTGCAGCTTGGACATGAAACAATCTTCAAAAAGAACTAAAATTAGAAAACACTTTTATCCATTGATAAATTTAAGGGCATCATAAGGTGTGCTTGTTTTGCTTGACAGGCCACTATGTTTCAATAGTTGCTGTTTTATTGTGGATTTTTGTATTATATGTTGTATGTGTTGCATTTTAAATGTGTTTTGATTGGCTGCTACCTTGGCCAGGTCTCTTTTGTGAAAGAGATTTTCAATCTCAGTGGGACTTCCTGGTTAAATAAAGGTATCTTACTGACACACAATTTCACAGTCTTGTCACTATTCATACATTCAATACTCATATTTTTTCATGTGGATCCAGGTTACCCAATCTTGAATTTTAAATAAGTGGACTTTGTGTATACTCGTGCTCACGTGTAGGTGTCTCCCTACATTAAGGCATGCACTACAAGGCGGTGCAATAACGTGACATTCATGTAGTGCAAGAAAATTAATGGAATGGAGGTGATGGAGGTTGCATTCTGGAGACCTGGCTACATCTATGAGTCCAACCACTGAATATGGATGATAGACTAACAGATGGATGGATACCCGTATGGATATCTATCTAGATATCTATATCTATAAGACAACATGATCTTTCCATTCATGAAGCATTGGTGTTTAGATGAAGAATGGATAGATGTTTGGATATCTATCATAGATAGATCCATAAACAGTGTCAACCTATAGTATAAAGATTAAATTGCGTTGAAGAGACTTTTCCAGCAAGCGTTACAGCTAACCCTCTGCCTGTTACAATGAACCCCACCCATGAGGTACAGTAAGTTCTAGAAAAAAAAAACAACTGTTCATTTGTAGCAGATAATGTTAGAATAAAACAACCAAACAAAAAAAATCTCAAACAGTTTTCATAGCATTAAACTAAAATGTGTTGTATATGTTGTGCCCGGCTCTCCCCTATGCTTCTATGCGGTTACATTCAGTATTAACATGCTGCTATGCTAATGCCATCCAATCCCTTCTCTTATTATAGATATTTCCACCACCTTTCAGTTTAATTATACTGGATGAAAGTACTTAAATGTGCTTAAAGTACTTTGTCCTACGAGTGAAGTTGCCAGAATGCTCACATTGGTTTTTTGAGATCTGTATTTTTTGGTATGTAAACAGCATTATTTCCCGCTCAAAACATCAGTGATGCATGTTTGCAGTATATCCAGCCCGTGCCATAGGGGGGGGGGGGGGGTAAATATAGCCTGCACAGATGGACAGGGATATACACATTCATCTACCTCTTGCATACTGAAGGGAGCAGCCCACCAAGGGAAATGTTTTCAAGCTAATTACCAGTCAAGAATGAATCAAAGCACGTCTTTGAAGCACTAGTGTGCACGAACGCAAATATTTTATTTTCATGAATTATACATCAAGATAAAGCTCAAGCGCAGTATAATGCCAATGAAGCAATAAACAGGACTGCATCACTGATAAAAGTAAACACAACTGCTTCAATGTGAATAGAAAATGAGCATGAAGCAGCGGAGAGTAGAGACGCTTCAGTTACACTTGTAGTTTGTGCAGCTAAAATGTGGTTAGTGATCATGGCTTGATTGAAACCAGTAATTCAAAGACTGGCAACAGTCTGAAAATCTGTTTACTGTATCTGCCGATAAAAATCAGTCTCAAAATCTCTTGGATACAGCAAGGCGACGAACGAGTGGATTGAGTCACCAAAGCTGACCAAAGACCTGATGTATATGTTGTTTGTGACGCTCTTTGAGGAGAAAAGACAGTGTTGCCGGATAAAACACAAAAGCTTTGTTGATTCAAATCTCTGTAGACAGTACTGGAAAGTTTCTTGCTGAACTGAACACATGACAAAAAAATAACACACTCACCTGTCAATTGCAATGGCAAGCAACGCGTTCGTGGACACGTAGAGTGACACTGTCCGGAGATAGTTGACGGAGGCACACAACACCAACCCATGATCCCAGGAAAGCTGTTTGACCACATAGTAGTCCACCAGGAACGGGCAGCACACCACTGCCACAATGAAGTCTGAGATGGCCAGGTTTGCAATGAGCAGGTTGGTGAGGTTGCGGAGCTTCTTGTAGCGTGTCAGCATAGCGATGAATATGAAGTTTCCAAAACCACAGACGAGCATGATGCAGACAAGCACCACGCCGATAACAATGGTGGCCACGAAGAAAGCTTGGCCTTGTGTCGTGTCTGGGATCTCATCAGGAGGGATGCCGTAGTCCATGTCGTAGGTGTCCATGTAATGATCCAACTTGCCTGCTGGGAGATTCTCCTGCGTCTCTGTATAAGCTGCTACTATGTGGCTGATATTGGAGTCCCCCATGTCGTAGCACGTGCTCTTATTTACTTGTGATTGAGAAAAATTGATCCAAGAAATTAAGTGAAAAATTAGGGTGCTTTTTGGTGCATGGCGCCAATGATTCCTTGAGCTTAATTATGAACTTGTTTGTGTGCAGCAGCTCATCTTCACCTGGAACAGAAAGTTCCCATGTCAGCATTACTCACGCAGGGTCAGGATTCATGGCGACAACATATGATCAAAACAAATTACATGAGCTCAGTGCTCCAGACGTAATCAAGCTGGCATCTGCGACATTTCTGTGATAGTTTCTGATGAAAAATGTGGGTTGAGCAAAGACCTTTGTGTAATTTATTAAGACCTTGTCACTTTACAGCAAGCCAACTTCACAGACTAGGCTCAGTGTGTTGACAGGGCGTTTGATTTGCTGCAAAAGTGGTCACTTAAACCCCCCTGCAAACATGAGGTAAAGCAAAAGTGTAATATAAAACCAATTAAAGGAAAAAAATAATACATTTCACCAGATTAAACCACGTTTATGTTGATGCAGTAGCACAAGGCAATTATTACAATGCAAGAGAGACAAAGAAATGATCTTAAATAGCTTGCTTTTACAATCAGGATTTATGGGATCTCCACAGAGGTGGTGCCTCATTAAAGTAAATGAAAGAAGTTATTGCTTGAGGTGATCAGTGATGGTCTATTTTTAATGCAGTGCCATGCAAAAATAAATTAATAATAACATCTGCAGAGGTAGAAGGAAAATTGACTTTGAATTAGTGCTCTGGGGTAGTTTATAAAACCAAACTTGGCTCTATTAAGCTGCAGGTGGTCTCAGTTGGAGTATTAAACTGTTAGAGGTTATCACATCCTGCAGGGGGGTCACAGTCTGTGAATTAAAATCAACACAGTAAAAAACAAGCAAACAAAAACACTCAGATGTAGACTAATAATTGAAAAAGAGATGCTTTATCTTTCTTTATTATAAGAAGTATTAATTTCTGATGAGTTTCCAGATAAAACCTAGAAGACACTCACCAGTAAACGTTGCAGAAGGTCCCGCGATTCGTCTCTGCGAAGAATGAAACAGAGCCGAGGTGTTGTTGGAGAGTCACCACAGAGCAGACAAAAGGTCTGAGTCCGCTCCGCGTCTCTGAGAAAAAAAAATAAAAGTTGCGTCCGCTTCTCCTCTGCCACAAGTGAGAAATCCGACGATGGAGAGAGGAGGAGGAAACACATTGACGTCTTTCAGGAGGTGAGAGGCAGGTGCGCGTGTGCGCGTGCACGTCTGTGTTGAGGGGCTGAACGGTAGAAAGTTCACCGCTAAATGGCTGTCCATAAATACAGTGTGCATAGGATGTTCTGTACATTACAGGCTGCATTTACCTTAAACAGTTCTCATAGCACTGCAGCATGAAGGTGCAGATTTAAAATATGACATATATATGACATACATATGCGGTCACTCCATGATTATACTGTAGGCATACTTCTTGTTCGCTTTAAAGGGTTAGTTCGGGATTTTTTAACTGTTCAACTGCTCGTCAGTGCAAATAGCCAATCAGCCAAACACAACTGTCATCAGTAACTCAATGCATTTAGACATGTAGACATGGTCAAGGCGACCTGCTGAAGTTCAAACCAGCATCAGAATGAGGAAGAAAGGTGATTTAAGTGACTTTGAAAGTGGCATGGTTGTTGTATATTTCTGAAACTGCTGATCTACTGGGATTTCCATGCACAACCATCTCTAGGGTTTACAGAGGATGGTCTGAAAAAGAGAAAATATCCAGTGAGCAGCAGTTCTCTGGGTGAAAATGCCTTGTTGATGCCAGAGGTCAGAGGAGAATGGCCAGACTGGTTCAAGATGATAGAAAGGCAACAGTAACTCAAATAACCACTGGTTACAACCAAGGTCTGCAGAAGACCATCTCTGAACCAACAACACGTCCAACCTTGAAGCAGATGGGCTACAGCAGCAGAAGACCACACCAGGTGCCACTCCTGTCAGCTAACAACATGAAACTGAGGCTACAGTTCACACAGGCTCACCAAAACTGGACAATAGAAGATTGGAAAAACGTTGCCTGGTCTGATGAGTCTGGATTTCTGCTGCCACATTCAGATGGTAGAGTCAGAATTTGGTGTAAACAACATGAAAGCATGGATCCATCCTGCCTTGTACCATCTTCTGATGGCTACTTCCAGCAGGATAACGCACCATGTCACAAAGCTCAAATCATCTCAAACTGGTTTCTTGAACATGACAATGAGTTCACTGTACTCCAGTGGCCTCCACAGTCACCAGATCTCAATCCAATAGAGCACCTTTGGGATGTGGTGGAACGGGAGATTCGCATCATAGATGTGCAGCCGACAAACCTGCAGCAACTGTGTGATGCTATCATGTCAATATGGACCAAAGTCTCTGAGGAATGTTTCCAGCACCTTGTTGAATCTGTGCCACGAAGAATTAAGACAGTTATGAAGGCAAAAGGGGTCCAACCTGGTACTAGCAAGGTGTACCTAATAAAGTGGCCGGTGAGTGTATAAATACCTTACATGATCCCTCTTCAAAAATCCTAACCCTTTATTAAAGCCTCACAGATGATATATTCTCTGCTTATGTCTAAATATAATGTTGAGTCACAGGACAGCTTCACTTTACTGCATCTTCACAGTGACCTGGATATAAACAGGTGTTTACACAGTTACTAAAACATTTTTTTAAAACATGCAGTAACTAATTATTTTGACCACTTGGGGACAGCAGAAATCAGCTGTGACAACACTGAAGTGTTATCACCTTTAAAGCTGACGTGGGAAACTTTCTGCAAACAGTGGGCCTACTTACGCTTCCATCGGATATGTAGCAACGTAAGCATTCACATGGCCACCTGGTAAGGCCAATATTTATCTTGTTTTAGCTCCGAATGTGGTCTCCACGTGACGTAAATGTTGTCATCCACCTATGTCTGCAGGGGGTCTGCATGGAGGTCTGGGGACATCTGTGTGCAGCCCTTTTTTTGTGACTGCGTTGACAGTAAACCTATCCCACTGCACATGCTCCACTTTCAAAATATAATCTCTTGCTCTACAATCCAGTCCAGTCCTGTTCAAAACATTGTGGTTAAGCCAGCAGTGGCCCCGTATTGCAGTGAAGTTAGTTCTAAGCTGGATATTCTGCAGACATTTGACATGTTCTCTGGTCCCAGCAATGTCCTCTTAGCTCCAGTTCTATCTGATGTTGGCAGTGAGAGGACACTAAGCTTCCCAGCCCTCCCTCACACCCTCAGTTGTGATATGACAGGAACCACATGCATGACTTCAACTGTCCGCGAACGTTCAATGCTTTAAGTATGTCTGAGCCTTAAATCCTGACTAAAATATCTTACTCTTCAGGCAATAAATGCTCCACTATGTTACACCAACTAGTCGCTACGTTTTACAAGCTGGGTAGATAGTGTGCAGAGGGTTTATCAGAGATTTGTCCCTGAAAACAGCAGCCAACACTGTGCTGAGCAAGGTCATCATTATTTTCAATGGAAAGAGCAACGACTGGTTTTTATAGTTCAATCAAATTCAATTTAAAACCCTAGATGTGCTGACCCCTAAGACGCTGATTCAGTGGTATTAAAGTGAAGGGTATGGCAGTGGCAGCACACCACCAAGGACTGGATTGAGAGCCAAGAACATTTTTTAATTCAATAAAATGTAACTTTTTAAAATGCCTTAACATATCCCTATCAAAATAATACTGTAGCTTTGTACCTTTACGATTCCCTGTGCCTGAATCTCTGAGATGATTGCAAAACACAGAGTAACAGTCCCTGGTGGTGGATTTTCCTTCAGTTTGAATGTCTTTAGTTCTCATGTAATGCAGATATTTAAGTGTAAAGCTCTCACCTAAGTGTAAAGTGCATCATGTGATCACAAGTGCTCTCCTCCCTGCCTGTTTCAGATGAAAAACCAAACATGTTTGATATTCACACCGGTGGCTGCTACTGACACTGATTGCAAAGTGGTTTTGGGGAACGTAATCAATGTGAGAGATGGAATGTCTTTGTCATAATAAACAAGAAATCATGATTTGTTTTCTGCTGCGAAGGGAAAAAAAAATCCTAACAATCAAACATTTATTATGTTCAGTGGGTTGATTATAAAAGGCAGAATTCTTTAAAAATGCTACTCGCTGAATCTATAAGACTAATTAGCAAGACTGTGGATTCAGTGTGATCTTTGACTCTTTTTTTCCATTGGGGGCGCCAAGGTATGGACATTGCTGTGTGGCTGTCACCACCATATCTCTGTGGTCAACCACCCTGAACAGGAGATAAATAGACACAGACAGCAGCACTGATGACTTCTTAGAATCAATTCCTTATTGTGATGGAAAGCTAGCGCTGCTGGGTTTTGTATCACCTCTGACAATCATCTGTCAGTGGCGACGAGATGACTTTTTGTGTCCTCTGACATTAAGGGCAGCGGGCTGGCAGATAGACTCAGTGTGGTTTAGATATAATAACGGATAAGAAGAGACACGGGTGAAAAGATAGACAACTCCTTCTATCATCTCCAGTGGACACTAACACTTGTTTTCTTTTCTAGAACTTGAACATATCCACCCTTCAGCTCATAAGAGATGAGAAAATTGCTTTTGCATGTCCCTATTAGTTTTTATTACCCTCTAAATATCAGGGGCTTCTTGCTCGGCCATGATAGCGTCTGTCGCTGTAGCCCAGGAGGCCTGACCAGCAGGATAAACACTAGGCTTCAATTTCCAACTCTGGACAGTTCTCTAATCTCAACCGGGCTTTGGATTTACTGCTGCTCGTAACCAATGAATATAGATAGGAAAAAAGACGGCAGTGTGATCCTGACGTTCTCTTCTCAGCCATGGAGAATATGCACAAGACCTATAATCTATGGCCTCTGCTTGAGGTCTGACAGATAGTAACATAGTTTATTGGTGACACTGTTATGGGGGAATAAGCAGCAGTGAAAGAGAATCGATACAAATTTATATATGGGGTTTAAATCTGAATGGATGCAGTCTGCTTTGGCAAGATGTTGGTTCTGCTGGAGACACTAAGAATTCATCCAAACTCTCTGTCAGTGTTCGCCCCCTCAGGCATTATTAACCATTCTGTTCCATCCCCCTGTATTTCTTTATCATTTGCGTGTTTATTTTGTATTAATCCTTCAATGCATTTGTGTGGCAGCCACTTAAGCCCGTTTCCACCAAACACTTTCGGTATGGTACCTTTGGAACCAAAAATAAACCTTCGGACATGGTACCTTCACTCTAGGTCCATTGAGTGTTTCCATTGCAAACAATACCCTTAAATGTGGGCAGGTGTTATCACAAGTAAAGTAATGGTTACATTTTAAATTTAAAGGGATAGTGCACCCAAAAATGAAAATTCAGCCATTATCTACTCACCCATACTCCCCGGGAGGCTCAGGTGAAGTTTTAGAGTCCTCACATCACTTGCGGAGATCCCAGGGGAGAGGGGGTAGCAACACAACTCCACCTAATGCAGGCTGACGGTGCCCCAGATTAAAACGTCCAAAAAAAACACATAACTGAAACCACAGAATATCTCCATACTGCTCGTCCGTAGTGATCCAAGTGTCCTGAAGCCCCGACATAAAAAGTTGTTTGGAAAAACGTCATTTGAACTCTGTTTTTAGCCTCATTGTAGCACAGTGTACAGAGAAGCAGTTAGAGCTACAGGCTACAATGAAGCTAAAAACAGAGTTCAAATGACGTTTTTCTTTTTTTTTTTTTTGTGGTTTCATTAATGTGTTTGTTGACGTTTGAATCTGGGGCGCTGTAAGCCTCCATTTAGGTGGAGTTTTGTTGCTAGCTCCTCTCCCCTGGGATCACCGCAAGGGATGTGAGAACTCTAAAACTTCACCTGAGCCTCCCTCGGCATATGGGTGAGTAGATAATGGCTGAATTTTCATTTTTGGGTGCACTATCCCTTTAAGGTGTGCTGATGGATTCACCTTGTCAACTCACGCATTGAGCAACATTACAAGTAAACATTCCACCTTAAAGGTTGGCAGAAGTCGGCCCAGTGAATTAAGTTCTTTTTCTCAGACTGCAGCTGCTGCAAGAGGCAGCAAAACATCCTTTCATTTTATAGTGACAGTTTACTAATGTAAAACTTGCCACGGTATGAACAGTGGTTACATAACCAGCCACAACTCTGAGCAGAGCTACCGCCCGCTATTCACCAATCAGCAGAGTGCAGTGTTCACAGCTCCACCTTTTAGTACCAGATCTGTGTGCTAGGTACCCCAACAGAGGGGGACCAAAAATGGGGACGGTACAGAACGGTTCCATTGGTGCCACCCACAACTTTTCACAGTGGAACCAGAAAAAATGCGTACCGTACTGCTTGGTGGAAACAGGGCTTTACTGAATATGTGACTTGTTTTTTTTGCTTCTGCAGGACAATGGAGTCTATTAATGTGCTTGTGGGAGCTCTTCATATTATCCCACCCACAGAAAAAGTGCACATTGCTGTAAATCACTTCCTCATCAACTGGCTGCAGGTTAGAGATGACCTTAACTGTCACTTCACGTATCCTCCTGCCACAGTTCAGGATGTAAAAAAGGATTCCAAACCAATTTCACACTGAAAGGTCAGTGGCATACCTCAAACAATGTACGTCATGCGCTACCCAATTTCTTGCCTTTCCAATGTTCTATATATAAGCAACGTCTCAGTGTGCTTATTGTTTGTAATCACAGCACGTCGGGAAAATGTCACATGGACAATCTGAAGGCTTTAGGAGTCATTCCCTGACACAAGGAGAGATTGTATGCATTGAGCGCGTCATTGACTGATACACCTGGAGATGCACACAGGCATGAAGCTGGACATCCTCAGAGAGATCGCTCATTAGATAGAGGGAACTTTCCCGGTCTTGGTACTGTGGGAAAAGGCAAGTGCTGAATACTAAACAAAGAAAAAACGGTGTATGTTATGTCAAGTTTGGCTTTTTTTCTGTGTTTTCAAGAAGAACACGTGTGTTATTTTTGAGTGAAGTGCCACATATGAGTGTGCTGAGATATTCGCAGCAATCATATCTTCGGCAGGAAATGGTACAAGGAGGATTTTATCCTTTAAACAATAGATTTAATTTTTGTAGATAGAGTTCATCACATTGTCTTTGAATACATTTAATTAGTCAGGTACTGTTACTGAATGTGAAAGAAAAGCACGCATCTATTGTTTGAATGGGAAATTAGCAGTATAGCATTACTCTAACTTTATTATCTCAATTAAGGTTTTTGTTTTGTAGCTCCTGCTGCAGCTTCCATCACTGCTGCTCTTGAGCCGCGGGCTTTGCTGGGCCCGAAATCTGCTGAAATGCTGATGTAAAGCCATTTGACATGTGTTTCATTCAGCCGTTTCACAGACAGCTTGCTAGATCCATCTAGAGGGACATTTAGACTGACCTTGTACCGCTGCCTGCAGAGAGCAAGCCAGAGCAGAAGCTCCTCTGTCTCTTCCTCATTTTTCCATCACTTTCTCTTAGTCTTATTTCCGCTTAATGTTTCTGTGGGCATAAGAGAAAAGAATGGAAATAAAGAAATGTAGAGATGTCAGCTAAAAGCACCTTGAGGGAACAACAATTAGAGGCTCTTTTTCTTGTTATTGTGTTTAGAGTGCTGATATATTTCAGCTTCTGAGTCATCTTCACGGCAAAACATTGCCACATAGGGTGCATTTGAATGTGGGCTTTGATTGCTTCTATTAAAGCAAACAACATGTGGAAATAAAGACTGAAGCTACATAACAGACCAGAGCTGCATCCTAAGTGGCACAGTTCAATTACAAGTTGCTTCCCACTCATTTTAGCGTTATTTTTTTATATTATCTGGCGACCAACAGAACTTATACAACAACAAAATAACTATTAAGCATTCACTGTATTGTTTGATCGACCAGCTGCCTGCTCATCACCAAAACAATGAACACATTTCTCTAATTTAGGGTGTGGTGCTTTTGTAATCATGAACTCAAACACATTTAGTACCCTCCTGTAAATAAAAAACAACATTGTTTTCAGCATTCACCGTGTGTCACCACTTAGCCACTTCTGGCAGGAGTAGTTCTCCACAGTCCACACAAATTGCACTGCACGAAATTTCCCCTCTGTCCTGTGGTGGGCCACCATCCAATCTGCCATGTCAAACAGGGATCTAGAAAGCAGCTGACTAAGAACCAAAATAATGGTGTGTGACAACCCAGTGCTTTCCCGGCCGGCCAATTGTTTGTTTTTGTAGTTCTGCTTTGTCATCAACAGCGTGGCTTTTCTAATCTCTGCCACAAAGGCCACAATAAACTCTGGAAGGCCCCAGGCTCGTAGCATGCGTGGCCACAGCTAGAGGGAGGTTTTGTGGGCTATTTCGCCAGCAGCCAGTGCTGTGCAGCGTTTAGTCTAGCATGAGACAGCCAAGGGTGAGCACCCGAGTTTTCACACAATAAAGGTGCTGAACGGGACCAAGCACTCCGGGGATACCACCAACCCACGGGAGGGAAGCGTACCACCATGTACAAGACCAGCTACCTGCACGAGGTGCGAAAGGAAAAGTACGAGCGCTCAGATGTCTTTGATGAGGAACCTGGGGACTCTGAATGCTCTGCAGGCATCTCAGCCATCCAGGGATGGGAGAGCCTTCAGGAGCTCAACAGCCGCTTTGCCCGGTACATCAACAGGGCACGAGTCCTGGAACAACGCAATGCCGTGTTCCGCAAGCAGCTGGAGACGCTGCAGCGGATGGAAGAAGCCAGCGGCCTAGAGGAGGCCTTCACAGAGCAGATCGATGTCAACAGGCAGCGAATCCGGGAGCTGTCGTCTGACCACGCCAAGCTGGAGCGGGAGCTGAGAGATGCTTGCCGCATGCTGGATGAATTCACCAGCAAGTAAGAGAGCGGTGGTCTTATCTACTTCAGAGATAGAGTCATTAGAAATGTATAGAAATGTCAAAATTTAGAGAAAGTGATAATCTTATATAAATGAAGATAGTGGTTCACAAAAACCTTTTTTTTTTTACGGTGTATGCTTTTAATTTCTTCTGGACTATTATTGTAAGGCAGCAGTACTTGTGCAGCTCCTGAGTCCAAGACAGAGTTTCCTTCAGGGACAATAAAGTATAGCGTATCGTATCGTAAATAAAATTTCTTAGGAAATCAGCAGAGAAACTGTGGATGAAGAGATAATAACTGTCACAACGGATGCAGTTTTTAAGTCGAAATGATCAGTTTACTCCCTTATAATCAGGTCGTCATACAGATTGCTTAAAAAATCCATTTATTCTGAATACTGTAACATGTCTAGTTATCATAAAACAAGGCACTGAATTAACATCTAATTAAAATAAGGGTAAATTAAAGGGTCAGTTCACCCAAATCACTGAAAAAAAAGCACATTTTCTCACTCACCACCAGTAATATCCGTGCCTATACTAAAGCTAAATGGGGTAAAATGGAATGTCATTTGTAATACACATCAAGCAGCATTTGAAATCATCTCAAAAATTCCACTGCGACATTTCGTTCCAGAAAGATTCTCTATGTTCCCCTGGATAATCCACATACCGCACTGTCAACAGCTTTAATAGGGACTATTTGTTCAGCAGAATGTAGTTCCAGTGAAAACTGTTCACAGTGAGGTCTCTGAATTATCCACAGTAACCATTTTTCCAATGCTGTAAGCAATTCAAATGAAATTCCACTGACTTCAGTCGTACTGATGTGGCGGCAGGAATCCCCGAGGCAGTTTGCTTAAAACCTGCGCAGTAATATTGTATCTACATGGATGCATGCCATTCAAAAGTTACAGCTATCTACAGACATGGTGCAATCAGCTGTCAGCAGGCAGCAAAGTCTCACTCCATTATTGATTGAGTTGAGAAGAATATTGACCAACTCTGACCGAATCAGCAGGTGAAGAGAGCTGGATTTCACCAGGTGTAGCTTCGATTTGCAGCTCTGACACGTTACGAACACAGAGGTGTCGTGCCTCGAGAAAGTGATGAGTTTGTTCATGGGTCCTGTTGCGCTGTGAGCACACAAACACAAACATGCAGTAATAGTCATAAAACACACAGGTGTATTCAAGGTAGGTATTCCTGTACCGTGAAAGGCTGCAGCTTCAAATTATAAAGTTACACTGTTCCGTCTCCTGCTTTTTATTAACACATAATCGAGATGTTTTATGTTCCAGATATAGAAATGAATGTGATTATCAAGAACAGCTTCGGAGCACACTGGAGCAATTAAACAAGGTACTGTCTGTCATACAGTTATTGTGCATCAAAATTCTCCACCATTTAAACATGGAAAAAACTGTGCATGTGATTTTACTTTGCTGGTTTTGTTAACTGGTTTGAGGTGGCCAGTATGATACTGGGTCGGCCACTTAAGAGTTTTAAACAATGTTGCAGGACTGCAGTTTGTCACTTTGGTGTCTTTTGGCTCGTTATGAGCTCAGTACACTTAATAGTGTTTTCCCTATTGTTGTTTGTTCTCCTGTCCGCTCCTGCAGGAGGCTGACGGTGCTCTGCTGAGAAACCTGGAGTACCAGATACAATCACAGTTCCTGCAGGACGACATCAGCTCCACCAGAGACAGACACAAAAAGGTCAGTGGCACTAATGGTAAAGTGGATCAAAGTGAGCTTCAGTACAAAGGAAGCTACACAGCTTTCAGTTCTGTCACCTCAAACACCTCCCTCAATACAATACAGATTTTGGATAGGATAACCACTGTAAATGTCTACCTTTTTTATGTTTTCTCGATAAAACCTCCTTGTAATTGATTTGGCTGTTATCAGACCATTTAATGGCCATTATCAGTGGTGATAAGGGTTATTGATGTGTAAGTAGGCGCCTGCCACACTTGCTTTTAGGCAGAGAAGGCCATTATCAGGACATAAAATCAAGCTATCTGCCAGAAAGGGCTTTCACATAAAAAGGGCTTTCTACCATGTGCAAGGAAGTCTACATCCAGGATGGGCGGGAGAGATGGTGAACAGGACTTTCATCCAGGAAACTGGGGTTGGAGTCCAAAGTGAAATCAGTATTTATACCAAACCATGATCTTTTTGGAAACCTGACCAAAATGTTTTGACAGTTAAACCTGTAAAAGTGAAAGTGGAGCCTAACAAACATTAATTGGCTCTATAGCAGCCTTCTGAACCTACCAGTAGGTGCAGTAGGCCCACACTGACCCATATCTTTGAGGCTTATAATCACAGAAAATTGACATTAAATGGGCTGATAACATTCTGATGTGTTTCAGACTATGGTAGTCTCTGTGTAAGACGGTAGAAATTGTTTCTTAAAAGTTATCAAATATGTAGTTTTGGATTGTAATGTGCCCTTTTGTAGTATTTTAACTACTTTTATGGCACTTTTTGTCAGGTTTTTTGTTTATTGTTTTGTTGTTTATTTTCCATTGCACAATATATTTGTTTTTTAGACATAAAAGCCCACAGAGAAACCCTGCATCCTAGAAATTGTGTTTTTATTTCACCAGTTTCACCAAGGGAAACATGCTTTTTTTGTTCAGTGGCAAACCAAAAAGCACTTTAGTTGAGGTATGGCTTGAATTTTAGTAAAGTGTCTCATGATTCAAGTTGCTATGAAAGTCAAAGTGAACCTGATAATGGCCATTGAATGGACCTTTAGCAGCCTTCTGAACCTACCAGCAGGTGTAGTAGGCCCATACCAACCCATATCTACGAAGTTTATAACCACAGAAAATGGACATTTAATGGGCTGATAACATCCCGATGTGTTTCAGATTATGGTAGTCTCTGTTCAAGACATCCAAATAGAGGTCGTTTCAGGTTATCAAATATAGAGTTATGGCACTTTTTATAGGATTGTCTGTTTATTGTTTGTGTTGTTCTTTCATAATTCTGTGTATTTCCATTGCACAGTACATTTGTTTTTAGATATAAAAGCCCTCAGAGAAACCCTGCGTCCTAGCAATTATGTTTTTATTTCACCATTTTCACCAAGGGAAACATGTTTTCTTGTTTAGAGGCAAACCAATTTAAATTTAGTAAAACAAAAACATCCTGTCTCATGATTCAAGTTGCTTTTACCTCAATCAAACTGCATTAGGGGCCAAAAAACATAGTGCTTAAGTAGTTAAGAGCAGATATCGTATTACAAGAATGAATGTTGGGGGGGGACAAAGGAAATAGGTTACCAGTGTGTTTTGCAGATACTTTCAGTGAGAACATTTTGGAACGTACATTCATCTTATTATGTTGATAAGAAAGTTGATTCAGGTGACGTTAAGGTTCTCTCAGAAACATGTTTTTTGTTATAAATAATTAGCATATAAATTTAATTTCTGGGAGAAAGAGTTACACAGAGAGATTATCTTTGGCAGTGAACACTGTAATTGCCCATGTACGTAATACAATATGTACCTTTAATGTATTGATATAAATAGAAGGAACAGAATACCACAGAGATCAGCTGCTCTGTCAGTGACAAAGGGGAAAGTGTTGTGGGCTTTATAAGTGTATATACATCAATATATTTTCACTCTACAGCAAAGAGACGTACAGCAGAGAAGTGACAGTGAACAACAGCAATGACGCTCACATTAAAGCAGTACTTATCGATGGCTCTCAGAACATGAGCCCTCAAAAGCCACTTACTGACAAATGGCTTCAATAATCCCTCTCATTGTTCACAGCAGTTAATATCTCTGACATATTGCATTTTGAAGTTGTGCCCATACTGGTCTTTCTGACAGTATCTTCGATGTCAGAGTGGTGTATGTTGTATGGATTTATTGGATAACTCAAAGTCAGTCGATAAATTTAATCCACACCACGAATGGCTGTAATTCAAAATGTACTTCAGAGCACAGTGTGTTTTTTCTTTCTGCTGCTTTTGAACACTCCTCACCTCGGGCTACCACTCCTCAAACGACAAGGCGAAAAACCTTGCATGGGTGCCAAAGGATGTGTTATGATGTACCTCGGGCTTTAGCAACAATTTACCTTCTGTGATGTGAGTGAGGACAGAATTACAGATAAAAAGTAACAGCGCTCTTCACTACTGACATATGACAGGAAAGCCTAAAGGAAAGAAAATGTGTGCAGTAGGAACGGCTTGAAGATGCAACCCAGCAGCCACAAAAATGCTGAGACAAAAGAAAACTACACTGCTACATACTGCATCAGGCGTACTTTCCGCAGACTCTTGCCTGACCAATTTCTCCCCCTTTTGATGACGAATTAATCCGTGACTCTGCAATATTGAGATAGCATATCAAAGGGCACTGCTGTTACTATATTATGTGAGAAAGAATAGGGAGTCACCTCACATGAATATTGGGCTTGTGGTCCTGAGCTTTGAAGTAACCCTCTTGAGGGAGGAAATATATCTCTTCTTTATTAGGGAGTCTGAGATTACGCTTTTGCAAATGGATTTTAAAAGAAACTTCCTTTGCTGTGAAGAAATGCTCGCATCGTTTATAAAAACATGTCGGCTAAATGACGGCCCTTTATTGGATACTGTCATTCTCTTACCCAAGTGCAAAGTAAATAAGCAAGAGGTGTGTGTGCAGAGAAGATAAAATAAAAGCTTAGGGATGTTTTTCCTTTTGCTGAGTTGTATATTTTGTGTTTACCTTCTTCCTCTATAGAACCTTGCAGAGATCCAGACCTATGTAAACATTTTACAGCAAATCAACCAGACACTTCCCCTTGTTCCCAATACGTCAGTGGGCATCTCCGAGGTGAGGTCATTAATGTTGTCACTGTGTGTGTGTGTGTGTGTGTGTGTGTGTGTGTGTGCGCGCGCTGCAGTCCCTGCGGGGGAGAGGATGGTGTTTGCATGTGTGTCAGCCCTGGCTACGTGTCTGGGGTTGATGAGGTTACCGGCTTCTCAGTCCGATTGGTCGCCTGTGCCTGCATTTGTCTGTTTTACTGTGTATACGTGTGGGCGTGCATGTGTGCATGTTCAGAAAAGACACTGGAACAGTCCACGGGACACATGCACAGGCCAGCAGTTTGAGGGTGACAGGACACATAATGAAGCACGTGCTGGAAAAAAAAAACAAAAAAAACAGACAAAAAAACACAGTTGTGAATGCGAATTGTTCAGGGTACTGTTGAGTGGCGTTTGTAGCAGTTGGAGTCTCATAAGTGTTTCTCAGAGGCAGAGCTGCTCTGGATGCAGAGATTGTTTAATTGGTTGAGTTAAATCTCAGAGGGCAGAGAAAAGGAGAGCCACAGGTCTTGGCTGCTGAAATCCAATGAAAATAGGACAAAGGTAAACGAGGAGGGAGATCATTGTATGGAGCTGTTAGTCCAGCTGCTAAGGAACTCTTAACAAATGGGTCACCTGATAGGAGAAAAATAACGATGACTATTGAAATCACATAAATCCTATTGTGAGGCCTTTTTAGATCACCGGATAGCAACACATTGAAACAGCTGGGGCAGAGTCATGCTGTGCTCTCCAATGTCATCATTAAAACACTTCTAGCAACACTTAAGCAAGCCAGTTTATGTTCATACCTGTTCTAAAAATATACAAAGATATACTTTATTAATCCCTGAGGGGAAATTCTTTTTTTTTTACTCTATTGTCAAATGCACACAGGCCTGAAATACACACACATGCACAAACAGGACCTATACATGCATTAAATGGAGAGATGTCAGAGTGAGGGGGCTGCCTTGGACAGGCGCCCTGAGCAGTTAGGGGTTCGGTACCTTGCTCAAGGGCACCTTGGCAGTGCCCAGGAGGTGAACTGGTGCCTGTCCAGCTACAAGTCCATACTCCATATTTGGGGGACTTCAGCTGGAGATCCTTCGATTCCCAACCCAAGTCCCTATGGACTATATAGACAACAATTATTTTACATGCAATTCAGTTTTGCCAGTCTCTGTAACTATCATTTCTGGCTCACTAGTTCCAGTGCCTTGCAAAAAGGTTTCAACCCCTTGGCGTTTTTCCTATTTTGTCACATTACAACCTGCAATTTAAGTTATTTTTATTTGTATGTAATGGACATGCACAAATTAGTAAAAATTGGTGAAGTGAATTGGAAAAACTTGTTTTAAAAAATTCTAAAAAATAAAAGAAAGTGGAAAGCGGTGTGTACATATGTTCACCCTCTTTGCTATTAATTCCCTAGGTGCAACAGATAATTACTGAAATAAAGTCCACCTCAAAAAACATGTCATGCTGCGGCTGGCTCACAGAACATCTGATGATGGTGTGCACATTCAAACACGGATCCAGGGAGCCATTTCAACATTTTATTGCAGATAGGGCAGTCTGAGACAGTTTTATGGTGGTTGTTGGATGACTTTTTTCTGTAACAAGGAATATTTTTTAAAAATTGTCTGCTGTGCATAACGTTAAACAATGATAATAATGGAAATAATATTAGTAAATTAGGTATCATTTAACTTATGTCATTAATGCATCCTTATCTTAGGAATCTTAGAACAATAACACAAAACAATCTGTTCACATCAGTCCTCTCTTTGTTGTCCCTGGCATGTTGGAGGGAAAAAGAGAGTCACAGGCCTGAAGGGTGGAGTTAACATCACCTGTGCACAATCTAAGTGTCACATGCTCTCAGTATATTTATAAATGTTCTGTAAACTTCACTTGAAAGAAAACTGAACCATATCTACTGCTCCAAAAAATGATTTTACTTATTAGGTAGGTTAAAGTTGGCTGTCTAACATACATTTTTGTATGTTCACAGCAATAATCTATTTGGCCCATTAGTGAAGATAAATCTCCATCAAGGAAACTTTGCATCCAGAAGTCCAGAGCTGACATGATTTAATTTCCCTTTCTTTGCTTATTGGCTTTAAATTTAGGTAATTAATCAAAATGTCATCGTAATTTTACTTCCTCTCCAATGAGCGCACATTCATGCCTCACCTCTTACAGGTGTAACTAATGACATTAATGATCTTCGAGTTCACAAATTTCATATTAAGTTTAATTATTTATCTCACAATGTGGTAGGCTTATGTGTTTTGAGATTTGGAGAGAACAACTTAGAATTAAATTAGTCGTAATGATGCATTTCAAACATGGAAATCAGAACAGGAAGTCATTATTGGATTTTGATTTTTAAACTGGTCCAAAACCTAATAATGTGGCTTCATAAGAGAACACTCTGCTGCTAATAAATGTTTGAATATTATAAATGGTATAAGTTAAAATGATTGGAAATGTTGAGAATCGTGACAGCTTATCATACATCTACCAGGTGGACGAGTAAAGCTCCAACAACAGCCACTTATGTCACTTTTATCATTATTAATGCAGTTTCTAGGGAGTGGACACTGCACTCCAAACACTCATTTTAAAGAGTAGATGAACAGAACACATCACTGCTGTCAGCAACCTAATTGTTATAGTGCCCTTAAATTAAAAAATCAATCACTAAAGCTTTAACTACAGTGAGGCTTCAGGGAGAGACTGGCTGTGTGTGAGCCTGCATGTGTGGTGTGATGTTCCTGCTGTAAAGGCACACTGTGCATGTCTCTGCATTTTCTCATTGATTTGTGCTCACCGTGTGAAGGAACAGGAGAAGCTGCTGGCCCAGAGGAAAGTGCCGGGGCTGCAGAGTCAGCTGGAGGAATACAAGAGCGCCCTCTGTCAGCTGCAGGCCCAGAAACAACGCCTACACGCTGAGGTGGGTCACACGGTCACCAGGACAACAGGAGGTTTCAGGTTAATTACATGCACCGAGCCAGTATTGACAGATTTAAAATGAAGGGGATTCCTCAAAGGAACCAAGTGTATTTGCATTAAATGAAAGACAGGCACCAGTAAGACCAGTCCAAGATCTGGTTTACTTACACTGATTTTCATTATTAACTATTGTGCAGATTATAATCACAATTAACCAGACAAAAATAGATAAATAAAATAAATTAAAAAAAAAATAAATAAAAAATTAAATTAAATTAAATTAAATTAATCACATTTGAGTTGCTGTAACCTAACCCGTTGCTTTTTTGCATTTTTGTTTTAAAATTAGTTAAACAATGACTTTGAAAATTGCCTCTTTTTTTTTCAATCAACTAATTTAAACAATTTTAATCGACTAAAATTTCAAAAAAAATTAATAGGGTGAAATGTGTCTTATTATCCAAAACCTGTTCAGAAGATAACTAGTAGAGGTTTCACTCACAAAGACCACGCCAATAGAGTTATAGACTGCAATTAGTTTATTGAGGGATGTGGGTCGAAGGGATGAAAGTCGTGGGATGAGGGGATGTAGTGACAGAGAAGGAAGAAAGGTTGGGGTAATGATGGGAGAAATTGTCATAGGGGAGGGAAACAGATAAGGAGTGTTTAAATACTCTTGGTGTGGAAATGGATGAGATTGAGGCATGTGCTTTGTTCCCAATCTTACTGTAATCTAGATATAGAACTACATTTATTGACAGAAAAGTCAAACACAAACACACACAGGAAAAAAAAAATGTTTTCTTATATTTGAGTCAACACACCAATCAACAATCAGTTATATCTAATTTTAGAATATTTTTTTAAGGGACATTTTCATTTTACTTTCTGCTTGTCTTATTTCACTTTATTTTATCAGTTAGAGAATAATAACTACTCACTAAGCGAGGCATTCAATAGGCCTTCACCCTGCAGCCTCAATGATGTTGATGATGCAGAAGCACCACTAGATGTCAGCCATGACCACCTTGTGACAGAAGCGTAGTTAACAGCTTTAGCAAGGGCAGTGTCTCCTCATAGGACATGAGAAACAAAGGACTGTTTCAGTTCAATGGAATAAGATGCCAAAGAGTTTTCTCACTTGGCTGCTTTGTTCCCACAGGTTTTGACTAAAGACATAATTCTGCAGTCTGCAAAAATGATGCTCTTCATGCTGCTTATATTATGCATCATGTATCTCTTATCTATTTGGGCTCCGTTTTAACTGTTTTAAATTATTAATCACATTGTTTAACATCAATAAATTATTGTTTTGTCTAAAAACAGTGTTTTGTATGTGTTGTATTGTGTTTTTGTACTCTTATCAGAAATACATGACATGACACATGCATTGCGCTGTTAAATCTCCTCAGGGGGCTTTGTAAGTTTACTTTATTTTATCATAATATCTTAATTAATCTCTTCTTTCAGACTTCAATGTTGGAGCAGTCCATCAAAAGCACACAGGAGAACTATGACGACGAGATCCAGATGTACAACGAGAAAATCGAGTCTCTGCGGAAGGAGATCGAGGAGGCTGAGAGGTCCCTCGAGAAGTTCACCAGTGAATGTCGCCACCTTGCCATGTACCAGACGTCCCTCGAGAACGAGCTGGAGAGGTACAAGAGGATCATCGAGAACGAGGATAACAGGTAAACGGCCTTCACCTTGTACACAGGAGACACACTTACACACCATGCCAGGCCTGACAGAAGAGGTTAACTGTTCCCTTCAGTCAGGTTAACTTTGACAAAAATGGCCCATGGTGGAATGAAGCCCTTCATTGAAGGTTGAAATGATCGCTGAGAAACAGTCACTCTGACTCCCAGTAAATCCAATATACACTGCCTGGCCAAAAAAAAAGTCACCACCAAAAAAAAAAGGTCATACACTCTAATGTTTCGTTGGACCGCCTTTAGCTTTGATTACGGCACGCATTCGCTGTGGCATTGTTTCGATAAGCTTCTGCAATGTCACAAGATTTATTTCCATCCAGTGTTGCATTAATTTTTCACCAAGATCTTCCATTGATGATGACCGCTGCGCAAAGCCTTCTCCAGCACATCCCAAAGATTCTCAATGGGGTTAAGGTCTGGACTCTGTGGTGGCCAATCCATGTGTGAAAATGATGTCTCATGCTCCCTGAACCAGTCTTTCACAATTTGAGCCCGATGAATCCTGGCATTGTCATCTTGGAATATGCCCGTGCCATCAGGGAAGAAAAAATCCATTGATGGAATAACCTGGTCATTCAGTATATTCAGGTAGTCAGCTGACCTCATTCTTTGAGCACATACTTTTGCCTAACCTAGACCTGACCAACTGCAGCAACCCCAGATCATAACACTGCCCCCACAGGCTTGTACAGTAGGCACTAGGCATGATGGGTGCATCACTTCATCTGCCTCTCTTCTTACCCTGATGTGCCCATCACTCTGGAACAGGGTAAATCTGGACTCATCAGACCACATGACCTTCTTCCATTGCTCCAGAGTCCAATCTTTATGCTCCCTAGCAAATTGAAGCCTTTTTTTCCGGTTAGCCTCACTGATTAGTGGTTTTCTTAAGGCTACACAGCTGTTCAGTCCCAATCCCTTGAGTTCCCTTCGCATTGTGCGTGTGGAAATGCTCTTACTTTCACTATTAAACATAGCCCTGAGTTCTACTGTTGTTTTTCTTCGATTTGATCTCACCAAACGTTTAAGTGATCGCCGATCACGATCATTGAGGATTTTTTTCCGGCCACATTTCTTCCTCGAAGACGATGGGTCCCCACTATCCTTCCAGTTTTTAATAATGCGTTGGACAGTTCTTAACCCAATTTTAGTAGTTTCTGCAATCTCCTTAGATGTTTTCTCTGCTTGATGCATGCCAATGATTTGACCCTTCTCAAACAGACTAACATCTTTTCCATGACCATGGGATGTGTCTTTCGACATGGTTGTTTAGGAAATGAGAAGCAACTCATTGCACCAGTTGGGGTTAAATAACTTGTTGCCAGCTGAAAGATAATCGCCCATGCAGTAATTATCCAATAGGAGGCTCGTACCTATTTGCTTAGTTAAATCCAGGTGGCGACTTTTTTTTTGGCCAGGCAGTGTATATGTAAAGCAATACATAGGAAACAGATAGAATAGATTTAATCATGAAATTGACCTGAATTTGGATCAACAGCTGCAAAACATTTATTTAAAGGAGCAGTGTGTGGGATTTAGTGGCATCTAGTGGTGAGGATTGCAGATTGCAACCAGATGAAGCCTCTCCTGGTTAGAATCTCATTAGTGTTCATTGTTCAGGAGGTTTTTACCGGGAGCCGAATTAGATCTGCAGAGTTCTCTTCCTCTTGAAAACAAAAGGGCCAGGGGCTGTACTCACAAAGCTTCCTAGTGTTAAGAGTTGCTCTCAGTGACTTGCTCTAAAAAAAATGTATAGAATTGTAATGTCTTTTTTAGAATTTCCCCTTTAAGTTAGGACTAGGTCCTTGTAAAGATAAAGGTTATTTATGGAGCATCTTAAAAGACCTTAAAAGAAGTCCTAAGGTGAAAAACTGTTTGGAGCATGGAGGAGGACTTTTAAGAGAGGCTTAAGAGTTTCTTAATCAGAGGAGAAAATGGTGGAAACATAAAGAGGTCGGAGAAATATTTTCCAAACGCTGGATGGACAGTGAGTAAATGAAATGCTACTGATTAGATTGTGCAGGAAAAGTATGTGTGGTTAATCTCATTAGGGATACGCAAACATTTCCCTTCTAACGCTATAACGGCAAAAATAAAATGATCACAACACTAAGATATTTGGGAAACTGGAAAAATGCAACAGCACAGCAGAAACAACTTAGGTCTATCTCAACCTTCCATCAGCAGAGTGATCACAGCATTTCATTTCATTTCCACTGGGTGTCCACACCTTGCAGGCTCACAAAAGGGTGTGTCTGTGACAACCAATCACATCTATTAAAAGAATGCATCACACCTAGCAATGGAGTCAACCACACGTCCTCACTCGGATAAAAGTTTTTGTCCCTTCCTTGCTCAAAGTTGCTCTGAGAACTTTCCTAAACCACTCCTACGCTAGGACTCCTTACAAAAAGCTTTTTAAGCTAAGTTCGAAGGTCTCTGAGAGGATTCCCAAAGATTACAGGCGTTTAAAATTGATATAAACACTGAATAAAGCAGTTTCATGATACAAATCTGTGTTTCTCTGGTGCTGTTTAGCTCATTGGAGACAGGCCACTAGACTAGCACCTGCCAATTTGTGCTCACCTTTTTCCTCTGTTGACTTGAGATCAAGATCTAGATGAGGTTTTTAGTGGGAGCAAAATCATCTGTTGCAGAGGGAATGCTAACTACAGCGGGCTACACAAAAATGCAAAAATATAAAAATCTGAATGGCCTTATCGAGAGCCAGTGCTTGTGTTCGTTCTGGGCCACTGTAGAAACATGACAGTAAAACATGGCGGACTCCATGGACGAGGACCGCTCCCTGTGTAGATATAAATGGCTCATTCTTGGGTAACAAAAACACAACAATTCTAATTTCCAGGCTATTATAAACTTAAAAAAACACACTTGTTATATTATAATACATTTCTGCCACTATATCCTCCTAAAGGATACAGTACATCCAAAACTACATCCAAAACTCTGCTGCCCGCCTCCTCACCCACACCAGCTCCCGTGAACATATAACCCCTGTCCTGCAAAACCTTCACTGGCTCCCTGTCCCGTACAGAATCAATTTCAAGATCCTCCTCCTCACCCACAAAGCCCTCCACAGCCAGGCCCCCTCCTACCTCACGGACATGCTCCACCACCACACTCCCTCCCGCAACCTTCAATCATCCGACAAAAACCTCCTCTCACCCCCACACAGGACCAAGCACAGAACCTGGGGCGACAGAGCCTTCTCCATAGCCGCCTCCTCCCTCTGGAACACCCTCCCTATACACATCCGTGACTGTCCAAATCCATCCACCTTCAAATCACTCCTCAAAACCCACCTTTTCAAATCCACCTTTAACCTTTAACATTAGCTTTTCGTTCTCGGTTCCTCATGTGCCCTCCTTTTCTTTGTTTTGCACTATGCTTTTGCACCTTGTTGTTTTATATTGTCCTTGTCTTCTGTTTATGTCTTTGCACTTACATGTATGTACTTCTTTTCTTTGGTTTTAAATGTAAAGCGTCTTTGAGACCTGTAAAAGCGCTGTATAAATAAAATGTATTATTATTATTATTATTATTATTATTAAATCCTACACACTGAACCTTTCAAGATTTAATTTCTTGTAAAATTCCCCCAAGAAGATGCAGAGCTATAGCTAGGACTTTATGAAATCTCAAGCCATGAGTTCAACTTCATTTAATTCAGTTATAGTTTCTCGTTAGTATAGTATAGTTCCCTACATAAAGGTCTGCTGTTTCATCATGACCTTCTTCACACTTACATCTTGTATCATCTTGTACCTCTGAAAAGCTAAATTAAAAAAAATGGTAACTATTAAAAGAGTTCACTCCAAAGAATATCAGAATCTGCCTTAAAATAACACCATAGGTAACTGAGTGTTATTGTAAAATGGAAACCCCCACAGGTCATATGCTGTCATAACTAGGTTATTGTAGAGTGCTGAATCAGCCAGCAGATGACACTGGGTGACAACAAATGTTTCTGTTACTGCACTTGTACAGCAAGAGGCTGAGTGTTTTTTTTTTCCATGTGAGATCAGATAGATTTATGTCATTTAAAGTTACCTGTTGTTTCCTTTTTTTGAAAAATGTGAATAACTGATTTCCATGCATAGCAGAGCTGTTGAGTGCATGTGCAGGTTGTATAGCTGACATTTCACTGCTCTCTTTCCTGCAGGTTGAATTCAGCGATAATTGGCACTCCCATTACCCTGTTCACCACTAATTACCGCTACACTCACACACCCACTGCATCGAGCAGGGGGAGAGGTAAGGGCACCGTGAGCACATCACAGCTGGTTTACATTGAGAGTCACATTTGAATGCACATACAATCAGCTGCCATTGTTAGAGACAAAGCTGACAAAGCAATGTCTTTATTGTCTTTAGCAACCCAGGACATTTGAGTGTGTTGGTGCATATCCAATTCTGGTCTTTTCTTGTTCACCAGTTCCAGCTAGTTGACTTGTGACCTTTTTGTGTTCAGATATCACCCAGGCTATCCAAGATATCACCAGCATCAAGCCCCGGCAGAAGATCCTGGCCAAGAAGGTCCTTAAGAAAAAAGAGCTGACCCCGAAAGATGTGATGGACAGTGGCCTGGAGGAGAAAAATGGGGGCACTGCTGAAGAGGCTCCAGATGAAGACACAAGGAGGACTCCATCTGTGGAAGTGGGTGAGGAGAGGGTGAAGAGAACAGAGCAGAGACCTGTTCTCACTGGAGTGTCTCCACAGGATGTCCCCGACGGAGCTCAGATCAGCAAAGCTTTTGACACTCTTTGCAACATTGTCAGAGACAGAATGAGGAAGTACAAGAAGCCTGAGCCGATCGCTGACTTTTATACCAAGGGTCGTTATGTCCTCGTCACTGGCGACGGCAGCTACCTGGATCCATGCTTCTGCACCTCCACACCATCAGCCGGCCACATCTTCGTCACTATCAGAGACGGAACGATGCCACCCTACGAGCCTTATGCACCCGTCATACCCTCTCCTCTACCTCCAACTCCTCAGCCCATAATAGAACCCAGGTCTGTCAGTCCCACCCCACCTCCTAATGGAGAAGGAGAAGGAAAGGACGATAACAAGGGTGGCAAAGGTAAGGACAATGGAGGTAAAGGTAAGCACAAGAACGGAGAGCCTCAACCTTTTTCTAAAGATCCGAGCCCAGCTCCTTCACCCTCCGAACCCAAAGAACCCACCCCAGCTGCCACTCATCCCAAGAAAAGCGGGGATGACAACGGGCCAAGCGGGCCCACTCCTAAACCTGCGCCCCGCGGTGCCAGCACCAGCTCCAGCTCCAGTTCTAGCACCAGCACCAGCACCAGCACCAGCTCTAGCAGCTACACCCCAGAAGCCATGAGCTACGAGAAGCTGGAGGTGGTGGAGTCTGTGGAGAAGTTCTCCAATGATCGCAAGGTTAAAGGTTACGAAGAGACTTCCATGGTGGTGGAGACCATGATCGAGAAGTCCAGTAAGAAGAAACACTGAAACCACGTCACCTGACATGAAGAGTCAGTCAACTCCACCAGGGTCCTCCATGGTTCAGGTCCTCTGACAAGAGGACAATGCCACTGTTCCTCAAACTACTGTAACAAGACCAGTATTTTTGTCTCTGAGAAAAACCAATCATGCTTAAAGACCAACTACACATTCCTGCTCTGATATTATTCACTGCTCTTCCATTTGCTTGCAGTCTCTGGTCTTGCGTCCAGAATACGTTTTGCTGGTTCCATAAGTACTGCTGTTGTTGTTCGACTTAACAACCATGCTCATGCTATGAGTCCTTTACTGTCTGAAAACTTGGGACAATGAAAAATGAAGCTCCACACCACCAAGAAAAAAAACAATGAAAAGACATAAAAAACTAAGAAGTTGTGCCACCCCTCTGAACTCTGTCTTAGAACTCCAATTTTCCCCTTTGAGCTCATTTGTTCAATTGGATGCCACTGCCTGCCCTCAGCACAATTTTGCTGTGAATTAATTTGCTTTGATATATTGAATAATAAAAAAGATTCAAACATCAATTGAAACCGTGTTCTCCTTCTAGGCAGATACTCTGTGCCAAGCACGACACACACGTATTTGATAGGTCATAAAACCACTCAGGCATGTATACAGACACAGACATTTTATGTTACACTTAAACAATTACTCCCAAGCTCTAAAGGAAGATATATTTTTGGTGAAGTCTGCAGCATCCACAAATAACTCATTCATTTTTTATGTGACCTTGAGTAGCTGACAATGGCCACTGCATTTAGTATGACCCAGTGTGTCTGCAGGAAGTACAGTGTAGCCGTCTTGCTGCCTCTGTGAGTTCCCCAGCACTCTGTCTATATGCAGTACTTTTATTGAATACTGCCCAGCACACAACAACATGGCTGCTCGGCTCCTCCAGTACACATCTCCCAGTCCATTCAATTTAAAACCAAAAACTTAGGCAGTGTCCTTCTCCTTAGTCTGTGCCACAGCACACTTCGGCATGCAAAAGGCAGAGATGTAATCAGAACAAACCAGCAGCAGCTGTGTCAATCAACTCACCTGGTACTACTTTCATGAGCCACCACCCCACACCTCTCCCCTGCAGCTGACTTCTAACCACACCCACCTCCACAGACAGGATAGTTAGATGAAAAGAAAAACACAAAGATGATCTCTTATATGAAATATGGAATGACCAAACGGTGTCAGAGAAGATCTGTGATAATCATAAGTAATATCTGATTGGATTAAGCTAAGAAACTTAAGACACAATATGTTTGAAAGTTCAAAGAGAATAAAATGCTGGATAAAAAGAAAACAGCAAGGGGTGGTGAGCTTACTCTCCTTATTGTAACAGAGTTGTAGACTTACTTACCTCTTTGAGTAGTTTCAAAATTGGTAATGTTTATTGTGAAATTTATTATTTAAAGTTTAATGGACTGCACTTGTATAGTGCCTTTCTAGTTTTCCGACCACTCAAAGCACTTTCTACACTACGTCACATTCACCCACTCACACACTGGTGGCTGAGGCTACCATACAAGGTGCCACCTGCGACTAAGCATTCACACACACTCACACACCGATGGAACAGCCATCGGGAACAATTTGGGGTTCAGCATCTTGCTGAAGGATACTTTGACATGCTGGAGCCGGGGATTGAACCGCCAATCTTCCTCTGCCTCTGAGCCACAGCTGCCCACGTTTTAAGGGAAAAAAATCGTGATATAGGTTAAAATGAATAGCTTATTACCAGAAGGGACTTTCTGACAGAAAGCCAGAGGCGCTCTAGCCATTATGAAGTTCGGCCAGTCCAAGGCTGAACATGGATGTATTAGCTGGTGGTCATAGAGATTTTATTGTTTCAATTTTTGATGTCAGCCCTCAACCATAGGCCTGTGGGCCAGCTTGCTGACTGGCCCTGGCAGCCGCAGACAGCACTGAGCGGAAGCTGCCTGTCAGACTGAGCCAATCTCATGCCTTCAATACTCGGGGGGGATACGAGCAGCCCCTCCCAATTTGGACTGATCCTCATTTTTGTTGAAATCTGATCGGCTCATTGTTTTCATCAGGAAAAGTTTCTATCTGTCTTCAATTTTTTTGGTAAACATATTTAGCGAGGCGAGAACAGAGAGCTGAAAAAGAAATGTGTGGTGCAGAGAAATTACGAGCTAAAAAGCTAAAAATGTTAGCGCAAGATGCTAAATGGGCTAAAACCTTTTCCGTGGTCAAAGGGCAAAGGTTGCTGTGGCCAGTGATGACTGTTGGACTGCTCCAACGCTCTCTGATGATGTGATGTAGGACAGTCTCCAATTTTGGGAGTTTTTTAGAGGATATAGGCCTGTATGCCTTGGAGGTTGGCTGTATCTGTCTCCAAATATTTGCTTTGATTTTGAAGATAAGCTGCTTGTTTTTATTTCTTATTACAGACATGTTTTTGTGCTGATGTTAGCAGTAGTTTGCATTATACTGTGACTCAGTGCTCACTGAGGCTTGCTTGGTCTGGTCTTGTTTTGATTCAGTGCAGTGGTGATGTGCTTATACAACCTGAGGAGGCAGGTGGGTGTCAGCAAGACATCATGAAGTGTCTTTAAGGTCTCCAGTACAATCAGATTCTCTTTTTTCACAAAAACAGTATTAGTGTTACAGTTTTCTGCTCGTGCCCTTCAGGCGCTCACATTAAAAGCCCTTGTCACCTCAAAGTTTCATCAAAATTTCAGTCCCAGTACGGCCCTGCAGAAAGTCCTCCGTGCAAAATCCTCCCAGTTACTGTTGAAAGTGCTCATTCACTGGCTCAGTGTTAGGAGGTGCAAAGGGGTACCTGCTGTAGTCTGCTCTAAGCAATCCCAATCCTCATGTCTATACCAAACTAAAGAAGAGTGCGAACAAGTACGAGTCACGGAAAAAATACTTGGCCAACCAGGCAGAGGACTGCAGTTAGTGAACAGTACAAAATGTGCAACAATGCAATAGAATTAAGGATGATGTATAATACTGTATATAAGTTATGGTTAACATCATTGTATCTCAGCATAATCACTGATTTAATGCACCACCTAGCAGCCAAGTTACACAAATCAAACACACTTATGGTATTGCGTAGGTGCATGCTGGGTCTGGCTTGCATGTTAAATGCTTAAATGCTCATGGTGGTGAGACGTTTTGCCTTCAGTGCAGAAAACTTTTTATTTGAACCCAAACCAAAACCTCACCAAGGCAGGGCTTTCTGGCGGTAATCCCTGAACACAAATTTCTCCCAACAGCTCCTCCTTCTGCTGTGTGTGACAATTATCCTTGAAGTGACTGCAGAGCCTCTTTCAGCTTGTTGAAAAACTTTGAGGAGCGCAGTGGGACTGGTTATATTGGGACAAAGAGGCTGAGTGGACTGGTTGTAATATGCTTTGAGAATCAACAAGCAGAGATGTTGAACCTAGAGCAGATTGCGGAGGACGTCACGGTGCACAAGATTCACCGAGTGCCATCCACACAAACAGCACACTCATTAATGTAAGCCAGGATACAGAGGAGGGCGTCAGTGTGTGTCTTCTGTGCAGTTTCTACTTTGCTTTGATATGTGTGTTTGTGGCTGCAGTTGCTGTGAAGTTTAACATTATTTATTACAGCCTACACCTCTGTGTTGTCTGCCCTGATGATGTTTTATGCTGCTGTTGATCCTATAAGAAGTGCAGGCTATTTATGTGGCTCAATAATGCTTATCCCCACCACATCGTCCACAGCCGTTTTATTTATTGCCTGAGTCTTGCCTCTTTATTGTTTATTATAGTGAGGCTATACAGAAAAAGGCGACTGGATATTTAGAACTGATAGTCAATTATAGAAACGCAATTTATTGTTGGTTCGGACATTAGGGCTCTATACTATACTACTATACTTATTAATGTGCACCTCCTCCTGTACTGCCTTAATGTGCACATTCAGCACATCCAATGTATCAAAACATTGTTTGTTTTCTAGTTGGAGCCGTGCCTCATTTTCAAACTGTATGGTTTGACTAAAATGAACAATGACAGCAACATAGTCCACGATGAGCAGCGCTAAAATCAACCTGCGTAGTTGTCCCTCCATTGTGACATTAGAAAGTGTCACTTTTATCTTGCAAGTGTACTCTTCTTCAGCGTTTTGTTTACTTCCTGGATTTTTCCCACATGGAAATTCTGACCAATCAAGAGCAGCTTTCTCGTGCAAGGCATTTTATCTGGTCCGCTTGTAAATGCCGCCGTGAGGACATGAACCAACTCAACTCAGTCCCTGATTTGGACCAAGGCAAGACAACTCTAGGTCTGAAAGCACCCTAAAAAACTGTTATGGCAGTGATTTATTGAGCACACTTAACATGTACCTTGGCACAAGTAGCTCAGGCTCCACTTTTTAGGGGGAGTTTTCTTTTATTTGACAGCACAGTACAGAATGAAAGACACATGGGGAAAGATTAAAACTGGGTGTGTTATGGTTAGGTAGCTGCTGCTTGTGTGCCAAAGACTACATTTTTCAGATGGATAAAATTGAACTCCACATCCTCGGTCTTCTGTCATAATTTTCTGTGTTTCTGTATCACAGTTTTGGCCCTTGAGATGACTTTTACTCGGTATGCTCGGTGGTGTGTTGCAAATCACTCCAGTGCTTTAATAAACAGCTGAATAGATTTATTATAGCATATGTCAAAGATTATGAAATATGAACTGAGGACCACAGGCTGCAAAATGAATCACATATTCCTCTCCTTGTTTATATATAAACAGTGCATGTCACATAAAAATATAAACGGAAAGAAGTATCACTGCTCTGTTTGCAAGATATTAAACTTTAAGTAGAATGACACAGAAAATCATTTACAGTCACAAACTGTACAACAGTTGGCAGAAGAGAGGTGCAGGGCAGTTAAAGCAAGAGCATGAGAGAGTGGATTATATTTGCTTTATGTACAGTTCTGTTGAGTGTAAAAATCCAGGTGATAGAGTTTTCTTTGTCTATGTAGAACAGATTATTAAAGGTTACACTTTTTATCATGACTGGATTACAAGAAACATTCATTGAAGGTTGGGGGCTAATTGAAACACTTGATAACAAAAAGCAAAGTGAAGAGAGGTAGACAAAAGGGAGGATGATGAGAGACTGAGAAGAACTGAGGCGATTTAGAGAAGGATAGAGCGAGACTGCGGGGAGGGAGAAAGATAAGAGTGAAGGAGTCGGCAACATGCAGATGGGAATTTAGTTGTTTTTACTCAGCAAGCTCTTGAGACTTCTCTCTACAGCCTCATCCAGCTCCTCCTCCAGCTCCTCCTTTTTGGACATTGCGAGTTTGGACTGATAATCACGTACTATCTGGTCTATATAAGGGGCACTTTGTGTTCCGTGCAGCATGAGAGTCCACTCCTTCAGGACTCCGCGCTGTGGTTCCTCGCCCTGAAAGCCCACCTCCAGGACCCAGGTCCCGCGGGGGTCCTCGCCCCAGGTGTGCGTGGTCATGAAGGGCCACTTGTCGAAACCCACCTTGGAGTCGTCGTCGCGGGGCCTTCTGCTCAGCAGGATGGACTTTGTGCCCATGGGCGAAGTCATGTTGATGTTGAGGTCGCCGCGGCGGCTGGCGTTGACGGTGACCACTGCCTGAACGTGCTCCAGGTAGCGGACAAAGTTGTCCTTCCCCTGGCAGGCTTCAGTGGTGATGGCCAGCACCAGTTTGTTGCCAGACTGGATTTTACTGGAGAAGAAAAAAATAGATTGAGGAATATAAATTTGTGTATCAGAGAGGCAGATAAAAGTCAATCATCAGTGTTAAACATGAGCAAAATGAAATAAGACGGAACATGGACACATTATCACCACAATAAGATGGCTTTAGGCCCTGATTAGCATGTAGCTATATGTAGCATTCATATTTTCTCATTTACTTAAATATGAATTCTGAAAAATTAAACAAAATTTGATGTTAAAGGGCTCTTGTATTTGTATTTTGGGTTTTCTACTAGAACATGTTTACATGCTTTAATGTTCAAAAATCACTTCATTTCGGCTGGGATGTGTGGACAACCAGAAACCATGGTTTACCAGAACCATCCGGCATCATGGACAATTATTAGACATCAGTCAAGGATGTAAGAAGACGCAAGAAAGGACTACATCACACTGCACGATTCAAAGGAGATAATGGGATCCCATTTCACTGCAGTTGTATCATGTATTATTTCATGTTACAAATAAATTATGATTGATTAGTTGATTGATGTTTTCCTCATACCACCTATGCTGGAACACCTGTATTAACCCTCTGTCTTAAACACTCTGGGCTGAATTCACAAAAGGATTGCGTGACTTTTGCGGCCGCTAAACCGGTAAAAATGGAGCAAACAGATACGGTCTAATTCACAAAGCACGCGCAGAGGGTGAAATGCTCCACTAACTGCGCTGCCAAGCAGATTGCGTCTCGGTGCTCCGGTGTTATTTGCACGTATTTAAATGAGGTAATATGCATATATTTGGCGCAAAAATTGCCCCTTTCTATGCAAATGAGCCTCATTGATGAACAACGTCTAATTCATTAACACCAGCGCTAATAGCCACACGCAGTTTGAGTGAAGTAAATAACGTCTTTAGAAAGCTGGTGCAAACTGGGCGCTCCTCTGTTGAAGCCTCTAGCCCAGACTTTCCAGTGATCGTGGCAGCAGTGATCGTCTTTTAAATCAGTCTGTAAATAATATTTTGACATTATTATTATAATCATTATTATTTTAATGGCATCCGAAGATATTGATGCGTTGAACAGACAGTCTTCATTCTTTGTGAATTCGGCCCTCTGTCTTTTTAAGCCCATTCTGCTCTGACTGGTCAGTGATTCAGGGTTTTCTGCACTTTAACAGAGTATAGCGGCATTTTCTACAAGAAAATCCCCAATAAAAGCATCTAAACCGAAATCTTCACAGCCTGACATGTTCTAGCAGGAATACGATCTGAAATCAGGGAGTATTCTGGAGCACTTGTTTCCCTGATTAGCATGTAGCTATATGTAGCATTGTACTTGCAGCTGGGAAATGACTGCGTATGGTGGCACTTTCTACCACAAGAAAAAAAAAGTCACAAGGCTTCTAAACCAAAATATTTGCAACCAGACATGTTGCAGCAGGAACATGATCAAAAATCAGAGAAAAATGAAAAACATCAGCAACCAAGATTATATTTTGCCCTGATGTTAGCATGTAGCTACATGTAGCAGTGTAGGCTATGTAATGTAAACACTTGCAGTAGCGTGCCTGGTGCAGATGACCATCTAAAGAAATGTGTCATCTCATTATTTAAAATTTTGCCCACATTTAAATATGAACATTATATGATATTTTATATAATCATAATAATGGATCAATTATTTCAATACAACGACAAAAATCTGCTCAAAACAAATAGAAAACTGAGAAAACCAGTAAATTTTCACATGTGAGCAGCTGGAAACAGCAAACGTTTGACACTTTTGTTTGATAAATTGTTAATTAGAAACAACAATTTTACCAAACACAAAACTTTGAACGATGTCCAATAATACCTCACTGCCTCTTAGATGAATTTAAACAACTGTACTGTAGAAAAGCATTTATTATATGGCCAGCTGTAAATCTGAGCCATGTTGTCAATAAACTATACGTGTAAACACCTGACCACCTCTGAATTGTAGCTCCTTTTCAGTGCACAAAGAGGTCCTTTTTCATTTTGTCACAACGGATTTGTCCACAGCAGAGTGTAAAAGCAGGCAAATCTAAGTATTGTTGCTTCATGGTAGGGATGACATACTGCTGTTACCGTCTCTTTGGGTGATGGAAAGGAAGAGTGAGAACACAGCAGGGCAGGGGTGGTGGCCAAAGGCTATGAGGAGGCTTAATAACATTATTAGAGGCCAAGGCTACACCGCAGGCAGCAGGGAAATGGGGGTGGAGAGAAGGCAACGGGGACAAGACACAGAGAGTGAGCGAGAGAGACGTTTGGAACAGCACTCAGTTTGAAAAATGATTAATAGAGCACTACGCTGAGCACAGAGAGGTGAGCTGCTGAGGGCTGATGAAGCAAATTACTATTCCCAGAAAAACAGAACAATTCACAGCGGGGTGTTTCACACTAAGTTACGCCCTACACTGCATGTTGAGACGTCTGAAATAACCAAATATTAAACTGTTTTTTCTACTAACAACTCTACTAATGACTCCACATACACTCACTTTATTAAATACACCTAAGTGACATGTGTAGCATGGTTGTTGGTGCCAGACGGGCTGATCTGAGTATTTCCGAAACTGCTGATCTACTGGGATTTTCACACACAGCCATCTCTAGGGTTTAGAGAAGAGAAAGTATCCAGTGAGCATCAGTTCTCTGGGTGAAAATGCCTTGTTGGTGCCAGAGGTCAGAGGAGAATGGCCAGACTGGTTCAAGATGATAGAAAGGCAACAGTAACTCAAATAACCACTGGTTACAACCAAGGTCTGCAGAAGACCATCTCTGAACCAACAACACGTCCAACCTTGAAGCAGATGGGCTACAGCAGCAGAAGACCACACCAGGTGCCACTCCTGTCAGCTAACAACAGGAAACTGAGGCTACAGTTCACACAGGCTCACCAAAACTGGACAATAGAAGATTGGACGAAACGTTGCCTGGTCTGATGAGTCTCAATTTCTTGTATCAACAGTTCAGGCTGGTGGTGGTGGTGTAATGGTGTGGGGAATATTTTCTTGGCACACTTTGGGCCCTTAGTACCAACTGAGCATGGTTTAAACACCACAGCCTACCTGAGTATTGTTGCTGACCATGTCCATCCCTTTATGACCACAGTGTACCCATCTTCTGATGGCTACTTCCAGCAGGATAACGCACCATGTCACAAAGCTCAAATCATCTCAAACTGGTTTCTTGAACATGATGATGAGTTCACTGTACTTCAATGGCCTCCACAGTCACCAGATCTCAATCCAATAGGATGTGGAGGAAGGGGAGATTTGCTTCATGGGTGTGCAGCCGACAAATCTGCAGCAACTGTGTGATGCTATCATGTCAATGTGGACCAAAGTCTCTGACAAATTTTCTCAGAAGCTTGTTGAATCTGTGCCACGAAGAATGAAGACAGTTCTGAAGGCAAAAGGGTGTACCTAATAAAGTGGCCAGTGAGTGTATGTAGGCTGTATGTGCAGAAAGAAAATATAAAGAGACAACTTCAGTTAGTGCAAGTTATTTATCAAACTTGCAATTTGCCGCCACTTCATTTTTTTCTCCATTTTCATTATCATTAAAAGTGCCATTACTGTTTATGTTTAATCACTATAATTAGTTTATTAGAATGTGTGAGTGTGTTTATAACTAAACCTGGGAGTGAATATGTCCAGATTTATACAGTCTATGGTTTAGATCTCACTTTGACCCCCACAACAATTTGTGCGCAGCAGGTGCACAGTTCCTATCAGATAATGTTCGGAGTAATTACATCAGTCGGTCATAGAGCAGGGAGAGGGATGCCTCTGAAGGGCAGGACCAGCGTAGATTAAAAACAACCCCACACGCACAGTGGGGCACCGTGTGCCAGCTTCACTGATAATGAGAAGTTCTCCTCCAGCTAAGTAAGCCACAGCCATCCAGAGCAGCTATCAGATCAATGCTGAGCAGTGTGTTTGCAAGCATGGCTATGCTGGTGTTTATTGCTTTTCTCTGGTGATACACTATCATCAGAGGTGGGCTTGTTGTAATTATATCTGTACCACAATAGAAGCAGCAGAAGCCCTGTGGTGCTGCTGTGGAAACAGTGAACTGATGAGAAACAGGGATGTTATTTTTCCCTCATAAATACCACCTTTACGAGGGGTTATTCTTTCGGATATTTAAGGTTCGTCCATGTCCGATTGACGAGCTGATGCCACTTTCTTCAATGGAACGTGTAAAGGCACAGCCACTCTGCATAATAGGGCAAGTCCTCACCACCATTTGCATGTGAAATCCTCGGGGATGCAATAAAAGCACATGACTCTTAAGGGATGCTCCTTTTTTATCTGTCAGTGCTCTCAAAGGAGGCACACACACAGGCCCACTTTCACACCATGTTGTTGACTGCATTGTCTGCAGAGCGCTGATTAGAGACTAAAATAAGGAATTGGAGATGTTGATGGTTGCAAAAAAATACACAGACGCACCTCAGTCAGTCTGCTTTTTTTTTTATCTTCACCCACACATTGACACTTACACAATGCATGTGAAAGCGTTAGTTCACGCACACATCTGCAGACATGAACACCTCCACCTGGAATCCCTTTCTGGCTGTCAGTCAGTCTAATTGACAGTGTTTTCAGGGCACACCATGCTGGGCTATTTGTGGCACTCTAATTAGAGCGAATAAGAGGGCTAGCCACAGGAAACCACCAGGCATCACACACGGGAGCTCAAAGCCTCAGGATGTGATGAATGGATGGATGGCGGAGCCCTCGTGAGGCAGCCAAGGGGGGACGGAGGAGATGAGCGGGAAAGGAAAGGCTGACAGGGAAGGAGGCTGGGAGGACAGAGATGAAAGTGATGGCAAGGATGTGGATGGAGGAGATGCAGGGAGGAAGATAGGGTGATGCAAGGGGAGATACTACTTAATGTGAGTGGATACAGGAAGGATGAGAATGAAAGATGCAGGGCAGAGCTCTGAGGATCTCCTCCAAAGCAGAGGCCAGATGGATTGTTATCAAAAAGCTACTCTACCCAGAGGCCTGACAGCAGGAGTGAACATTAAAGCATGTGGGGAATATCTCATGCTTAAAATCAAGTCATTTTAAAGGAATTTTTATGCAGTATACAAGACATAGTTCCTTTTCAAACTAGAATGACCGCCCCACAGTTGTTTGCCTCCACCAACCAGTCAAGTTGCAGTTTAAATCCATGTCCGTCCAGACTTATATGACAGTAGGCAATGCTTCAAATGTGGATGTTGCTGCAAAGATGCTACAAATTCTAAAAAGTAGAGGCTTCACACACATCTTCAGAAGATCTAAACCATCAGCACAGTTTCAGGGTGGACACCCAATATTACTGTCCGCAATTCAATCTGACAAAAGGTGTCCCATTCTGTTCCCGAGTTATAGTGTTGAGTAACGAGAGAGAGCCAGAGAAGTGTTTTTGCAGAACATCATGGTGTCACAGTGATGTTGACCTTTGACATTTTGGATATAAAATGTCATCATCACTTTATCCTGTTAGACATTTGCGCAAAATGTCTTTAAAATCAGTGTATGAATTCCTCAGTTACGGCCAAAAACATGTTTTGTGAGGTCACAGAAGCCTTGACCTCTGACCACCAAATTGTAATCAGTTCATTATTGAGTCCAAGTGGACGTTTGTGCCAAATTTTCCCTCCTGACATACTGCGTTCACAAGAATAGGATGAACAGAGAACCCCAAAACATAAATCCAGTCATGGCTGTCGCCAGCGGGGAGGCATGCAAATGACTGAGGTACCATTAGCTTGACAAGGCATTTAGTAATGACTCTTTAGTTTGTATTTTTGGATTCAAATTTAGTTTATAAATATTTATTACAACCTTTTTGTCAAAGCCCATGTGGCAGAGATTTTACATAACCTTGCATTTGCTATCTGTTTTAGTTAATATTTTAAGAAGCCCTTCCAGACATGTTTTACATTTAAATACTCTGCTTGCCAAGTTACACATGATTAAAATTACGTCTGCTCCTTCTTCCTCAGAGAACGCAATCTTTTTTTTTAGTTTAAAAAATGCAATTATCAGACACAAGGTATCTGCTACTTCACTGCAAGGTGAACAAGTATGCAGTGCTCAATTCAATTCAGTAAAAAAAAACGAAGAAGAAAAGCTATGTGGATGTGTCTACAGTAGTTTCCACATTCTGTAAGTTGGAAATTGGACTAGATGTTACAGTCCCTGATGGTCATGCTTGAGACTACGCGTGGGAGTAATAGTGCCGTCTGGGGTCCGAGTGGTAGCCAAAGGGTTAGATGGATAGAAAAGTGTGAGAGAGCAAAAGTAGATAGGTAGACGAGGATTGTCTTCCAAACTTGTTGTGATGTCACAAAAGTGAATCCAGGTTACTTTACTGCAGCTACAAGTGACAACTGTATTATGAAGCCAAATTCTAATCCAATGTATAGCATCTGTAATAAATTTGCTAAACGACTTCCAGGTGGCCACCAACATCATTAGACACTGATACTTAGTTGAATTTAGGGTGACCAACATGACAACCTTTAATGCCAATGCCAATTTCATATAGAATACTGGTGACAGATGATGATGATATTTTGTCAGTTTAAGTTGTGTTGTTAGGTAACCAATAACCAACTTTATCTGAACATCTCATGCCAACGACATTTTGACATAGAATCATGACATTTAGTCGCAGGGTATGGAGAATAAAACTCAACGTCTGCAAAGCTTCATAATGTTAGGGTCCACACAACATGAAATTCTCATGTTGTTAGACATTTAAAATGTTGCCAACCTGATTTTCATTTCAACCAAAATTTAACATCTGTCTGATGATGTCATATTGACATGCGGTGCCACCTGGGCTGTACCAGTATTGAAGATTAAGGCCTTGTTTACACGGATGCCGATACAAATAAAAACAGATTTTTATTTATCCTGTGTAAAAAAAATTCCGGGTTTACACGATCAGTTGTGAAAACGATATCCCTGTTTACACGGTTACACAAAAATGGCAGCTTTTTGCTGCAATTAGCATGCCAGGCCAGTGGGTGGCGATATGCCATAGAAGAACGTTATGCATGCACAGTGTTTTGTTTTCCTCTTGGCGCTAGTGATAACAACAATGATAAACTACATTTTAACCTTATGTAGCATAGTTAGCTGCTATGCACTTACTAATATTCGGCACAGAAGACGATGTAGCGGTGATGTTGATGCAGCAGTGCTAAGTTCATTTGTAAGTAGTAGCTCGTAAGTAGTCCCAAAAGTGCTAACAAAACGTTAACAACCCCGCATATGTCCGCCAATTTTTTTTTTTTTAAAAAAACTTTCACTTTGGAAGGTGTTCTTAAAAATCTGTTTTCGTTGAGAAAAACGCCGGTTACGTGTAAATGATAGGTGCAAACGCAAAGATAAATACCCATTTTCAGAAATATGCAGAACCATATAAACAGGCCCTAATACAGTCAGTGAACTGTCCCAGGAATGTAAATCAAACAGCAATAGTTACCTAAAGTTTGCTGACATTAGCTAAGATTAGCCACCATAAGCTACAGGTCGCACCAGACCAAGTGTGTTTGATTGTGTACAAACTGAAGTTTTCATGTGTAATACAAACAATGTTATAGTCCTTCTCTCAAAAGTATCATACTCTGAGCACAGAAAACCTTTACACATGCATCACCCTGCAAACTAGATGCCACTAGATGTCTTCTGAGCATCTCTTCAACAAGTCTGTGAGGGATACTCACCATAATCTTTCATACAGAAATCCAATTCAGATGTCAGAAGAGTAATGCAGTGATTAACAAACACGGCCTGTCAGGACATCAGTCTATGTCGTTATAAATCTGCAGGACCATCAGACAGACTGAGCAGCTAATCTAAATATTACTGGGTTATGAAGTGGACACTCCCATCGCATATCTGTTATTGAATTAAGCCTTAGTGGGATAACTCAGTAATTAGATGAGTGTGTCTTTTGTGCTCAGCAGTGTTTTTCTCTCAGCATCTTGGTGAAGGTTTGAAATTGTAAAATATGTGGTGATTCCATGTAACATGCACTAGGTATAGTATTTAAAAAAGAAAAAAAGAAGTAAAAATGGGTGGAAATGTGACTCACTGGGCCTCCTGAATGGATCCGGCTACGCAGTGGAAACGCTCAGGCACGGTTTTCCATTCCTTGGCCATTTTCACCATGCCCCCAGCGTCCAGGACACCGTAGCCAAACAGGTGGTTGAACTCGAGACCCACGCCATTCCTCCTCCACTGGTGGACCTCGTCATGGAGCTGGTTCCTCTTGGAAGTCAGGACTGACAGGTGCTGCATGTCTCTCCATGTCAGGTTAGGGCTGGGATGGACAGCGAGGAGAGTCAGTATTGTTAATTAGAACTGGTAGACATGGTAGCGGGGGAAAAAAACAACATTAACTAATATTAAAACATTTCTGCTTCATGGTTTTGCCTTAATGACACACTTTCAATTATCTAAACATCATAGCGTCTGTACTGTGAGGCAGATGGCTGCCTTTGTCTGCGTCTCCCTCCATTATCTTGGCTCTGTGTAGTGACAGCTTTGTTCTGGCTGACTCACTGACTCCTGCCGTTGGTTCAAGTGTGTTTGGGCAGTAAAAAGGCCGTGCAGCCGTCCTAACAGCCTCGTGGGTTATTTGCCACCGGACAGGGCGAGCATCCGCTCCCCCCAACAGCAACATCATTATTGTGTGTGCAGAGCAAACAGTGTTTCTTTGCTCAGCTCCACTAACTGGTGTCAGTTAATGGCAGCAGAATCTTGTCAGCACTTTAATGTGAGAAATGAAGCATCTGAGAGAAAAGAACGGCTCCCCTCTGGGATCTGAGAAGCAGTAATTCTCCAGGTTTTAGATTTGTCATATTGGTTTAATTATGTGTGGGCGGGTTTACTTAAGTGGCATATGTTTTCAATTATTTTTCTGATCCACAAGGAACAATTTGCTCTGAATTCACAAGGATTACAAAATAAACTCCACCTTGTACCACAGTGTTAATATGACACAATTAACACTTTCTTGTAAACATCACTAATAGTAGTGATAGCTTCTGTATCACCATAAGCCTACACACAATTTTCAGGCACTGCAGTGTGTTTATCATCCCATCCTCTCTGCTACAAACATATAGTATATAAACTGTATTTTTCCAGTCTTGTACTGAGATATACACTGATCCAAATGTGATTTGTGTCCTTGGCACAGGCACATAGAGTCTGTACTTTGTGGGCGACGGAATAAGCGCTGCTTTGCTTTTCATTCGGCCTCAGATTGTGATAAATAAGCAACTGTGTGAAAAGTGGAGAGCTGATTCGTGCCTTGAAGAAGTTCAGACACACACACAGAAAATAACTATAAAGGGATCTGAGTACAGACATTGATGGAGGAAGTCAGAGACATTGATGCGATACAAAAGCTCAAGGTTGTACTTTGAAAAGAAATGCTCATAAATGAATAACATGCAAACAGTTGTTTTTTTTCCCAAATCAAAAATTATCCGAATCTAACGGCTGACAGAATGTTATTGTAGACTGTTACCCTCTGACCAGCACTTTCTTCAACACAGAGAAATCAAATGTGTAATGTAATAATGTTTAATACATACAGTTGATCTAAATCAACAATCATTATTGCATCAATTATTGCATGTGTGTGGAAGGAGCAAGGTGACGACATACTTAGCCTCAAGAGCCAGAGCAAAGACACCAGCTGCTTCTGGAGCTGCTGCTGATGTTCCTGAGTGACGCAGTGTGCAATTCCCATACAGGTCTGTGGTGGCCTGAAATAACCAAATCACAGGATCATTAAGTCACTCAACATCCTCCCCTTCTTGCCCACAAAACTGACACCACCCTATCAAACAACAAAAAGAGCAAATACATAATTGTCTCCCTTTTCTGTCTCTGTCCCTCCTATTTTTGCACAGCCCCTAAGATCCTGACTCAGACATTTAATACACAATTTTCTCATTAAGCACTTGCAGTTTAAAGGAATACTTCACCCCCCAAATGACCATTTGCATATCAAATACTTACCCTGTATTTAAATTGAATTGATAAAAAAAAAAAAAAACCTCTTTTGCATGCCTGAACGAAGAATCCAAAAACAAAGAAAATTCTTGTGCAGTATAATCTCGGTCTTATTTACCCAGTTGTATGTTAGTACTTCTCAGAGAACAGCATTTTCTGACAGGGATCTGAACTAAAGGTAAAACTTGACTATGCTCTCCTCAGTGCCAGACTCCATTGACAAAAACAGTGATTTTACCTCGCTTAACATGGGAGCTACTGGTCTACCACTATGCGGTACTTTGTGTTAATGTGTGACTTTGGTAAATCCAAACTAACTCTTTAAGACGCCAAAGTCACACAATAAAACAAACAAACTACCGATCGAGGCAGTGGTGAACACTCCTGTGTTCAGTGAGGTAAAATGACTGTTTTTGTCACTGGAGTTGGGCTTTGAAGAGAGTTTACTGTGAGAGTTTTACTGTTTGTTCAGTTGCCCATCTTAAAGGCCTGGATCAACATATTCTCAAAGAATAGTTTGTACGATAGCCAAGGAAAAATGCATGCACAACACAATATCTTATGAATTAGTGCAGTTACAGTTACGTAATAAATGTAAAGATACAGAGGTTGGGTATAGGCAAGTAAAGTTTACCAGTTTTACCTCGCTTAACACAGGAGCTGTTGGTCTACCACTGCCTCGATTGGTAGTTTGTTTGTTTTATTGTGTGACTTCGGTGTCTTACAGGTTAGTTTAGATTCACCAAAGTCACCCAATAACACAAGCAAACTACTGAGTAGTGGTAGACCAGTAGCTCTCGTGTTAAGCAAGGTAAAATTCCATTTATGTCAGTGGGGTCGGGCTTTGGAGAGAGATTACAGAAGTTTCACTTTCAGCTTAGGTCCCCATCTTAAAGGCCTGTCTGGATCAACATGTTCTCAAAGAACGGTTCATATGATAGCCTACAAAAAATGCATGCACTACATAATATCCCACCAATTAGCGCCCCTCGAATGAGGTGTACATCGTTATTGTACAGTTACGTAATTTTTGGAAAGATACAGGGTTAGGTATAGGCAAGTAAAGTTGTTGTGGATAGGTTTAGGAAAAGAGACATGGCAATGAAGCACCTTAAAATGACTTTAAGTTCACTCAAAGTTCACGTAGTTCCAAACACGCCTCCACAGGAAACCTGGACCTTCCCAGGGTAAGGTCTAACCACCCTAACCTGCGTCCTTATAAGACTGTGTCAGACTGCTTCCTTGTTTACTACCGTCAGGGCACTGGTCACATGATCTCAGCCTTTCAAAAAATGTACGAATTTGTATGCATTACTTTTCGTAGAATAAACATACATACAGTTTGTGAGAACAGCTTGTCTGGATAAATGTGGCTTATATTATACTGCATGGGTTGTGTGAGAGTTCGTAAACAAATGCTTTGATATAGTACTTCTGTTGTTAAATGTGGTCACCTATGCCTTCAATTCATCAAGAATTTCCTCCGTTTTTGGATTCTTCGTTCACTGTGGAGGCGAGAAACATGTTTTCTTTACAAATTCAGTTCAACACTGGGTGAGTAATTAATATACACATTGTCATTTAGGGTGTGAAATATTCTATAGGGACATGTCCACAATCAATATGATCCTTTTGCTTCACATATAATTTGAAGAACAAAGACAGAAAAGGATGAATTAGAGTGCAAAGTGTACATTGGCTGAACTGTTATATAAACACATCAGCAGGCAAGTTATATTTATATTTACTGAATAAGCATTTAATTATTTAATTTGGCGCTTAATTAGAAATGATAACAGATTGACTGAAATTAGAGGGGAACCCCTAGGGAAGATCCGTGGCTCTGTCAACAGCCAAAGGTGATTTGCATAATCACAAACACAAACACCGCTGCCTTTGTACCCTGGGAAATTCTGCTCGCACACATGCATGGTATGGAACATCACTCGATATTCTCAATGATTGCACGTTAAGATAAAAGAGCATTCCTTCTCCGGACACTTACCATCAAGGTCAGGTATTTGTTGTCAATAAAAGGTGGTAAGTATCACCTGTTGTGCTGTTTTCAAGATGGGGTTAGGGTTAGGGTCTCTTTTTGATTCTAGTGACTCATCCACTCTGTTTTTTTGATGATCACGCACTGGTGACACAATTCTCCACGTAAATGCTCAGATAGCTGTGAGCCAGTTCCTGTTGTTTCAACTTATAACTCTCTGCTGATGGTTTTCCTTGTCATGGTAAAAATAAAGCAGTAAGAACCAATAACAGAGGAGTCCATAAAAACGTTTTCATATTTCCCTTAATAACAATTTACATTTCCTCAAAGGCCGTGATCAACACAGTATAGCGGGTGCTCTTGAGCATCTACAGCAAAATGATGCATCTGGAAGTCCAGGGAGGTAATCACAGAAGAGCTATTCCTCCACCCAAACTCCCATTTTTCACAACCAGCCAGCAATTACAGCGTAACAGCCTCTCAGGCTGGTCTCATCCAACCTCCTGAAAAGCTTTGTATATAGTTCCTGCTGGGCCAACTGAAAAGAAGCTATTTACAGTTAAGTCCATGAATGAGGACGTATCGTTGAAAGATATTACGAAAATGTATTGAGCTGTCTTTGCTAAAAGTGTACGTACCCACTGTCAAAGGTTACTTCAGGGACTGTCAACAAGATTTGATAAACTTAATGTTTAAGATGATTTCTTTTTCAGTCAGGTGAAACATGTATTTAACACAAACACACTCACAACGCCAGCCTCTGGGTTCCTCTTGCGTCCGTTGCTGAACGTGGATGCCAGGGTGGAGGAGCAGCTCTCATCGTACAGGGCCGTGCGTCCGTCGTTAATGGCTGAGTTGATGGAGATTGTCCACATGCTCGAGGCGTAACCATCGCAGTTGCAGTCGTCATAGCTACCACCATCTCCTGATGCCCACACGTAGATGCTGCCTTTTCCTCCACGTCCCTAAAACATCATCATTATCACAGTTCTGGTTAGTGGTGGAACATACATGGGTGAAATTAGACTACTAATCATGTGCATGATCTAACTCCAAATGATTAAATAAGGAATCAGAATTATAAAAATAGGACAAAATGTCAAAATGTAAGGAGGGACATTTTCAGCTAATAGATTGCAAAAGACATTTAATTTAGGGATCTATCACTCAATCAAACCCTACCCATGCATGTACAGCTGAACATGCTATTCCAGTGCTTCAGTCACTTGAAGAAGCTGTATGCAACATTCAGAGCATATCTATGATCCAGAGTCTGAGGCAGGATTGCCTGCACATGGCTCTCAACGTGGAAGTGGTTGAGCCAGCAGCTAGCAGCTAACGGTGCTAACAGAGCGAACAATGCCAGCAACTGTTACAGTGCTGACAGAGCCAACAGTGTTAACCTGGGTAGGAATAAGAGGGTAGGCATTACACTTCCATGAAGATGGTAGTCAACCACTATAAGTCATCATTATCAGCGTTAACTGCCTAAAGCCCCATTTCCACCAAGCAGAACATTTTGGTACAGTTAAGTTTGGTCCACTTTTTTTTCCATTTCCACTGTGAAAAGTTGTGGATGGCACCAATGAAACCGTTCTGTACTGTCCCAATCCTCACTTAGTGAAAAAAAAAAAAGTGTTGCAGAGCGTCGTTCCTGTGGGCTCTGGCAACACTGAGCTTGCCTGAGGAGGACTAAATGCACACACCTACTATTTTTAAAAGTCCCATGGAGAGAGACTCTCACTGCAGCCTGTTCTAGTTTGTTCTGAAAATGTCTGTGTGCAACCTAGTTCTGTGGACGATAAACAAGGTGCAGACTGATAAAGGAGGGAATACAGTGATTGCAGGACGGAGCAGTGAGTGACAACCGCGCCCACATTAAAGAGTACTGTTTACAGTGGAAACGCTAGGGTCTAGGTACCATGTCTGAAGGGTTCTAAAGGTACCATACCTAAAGTGTTTGGTGGAAATGTTGCAGGGCCGTACAATTAGCCAACCCACACACCCAGGGACTCACAGGAACTAACATGAATCACCGGCTACCAGAACAGAGAAGCTCTGATGACAACACACACAAAGGGAGCGTGACTTCAGGGCACCATTACCAGCAAATAGTTGTTTGCTGCTATATTCATTCTCTGAATGTCGCATACGGCTCCTTAATAACTGGGCTTCCCAGTTCACTGCTCACTGACTACAATCCCTTCAGACCTCTTGGGTCGTCAGGCCGTGGTTGTACATAGAAAAAGATCAAGATGGTGAGGTGATTTATTTGTGTCTGTTGGCTGGATGTAGGGTTTATTGTCTTTTGGGGGCTGAGTGCTTAATGAAAGGAAGAAAGACCTGGGGAAAGTTGATGGACAGGAGAGGAAAGGATGACACGAACGACAAATTAGCAACTAGCAATGCAAAAACAAAAGAAGCGGTGGTACATTATAAATCAGTGGTATCAAAACAAATTTAAAGAAGACATGATGATACTGATGCTACAGTATAAACTTGAGTTTCTCAGATCAAGCCACAGCTGATGGTAAAAACCTGACTGCCTTTCATCTTTAACCAGGACACAGGAACACAGCCTTACGGACAAAGTCTGAATTAAGGAAGATAACAGGACGTTCATGGTTGAAATGTATTTAAATGAAAGGCAACAAATGGAGACACAAGCATACAAGGTCCTATCTGTGACAGCCTTGCTTCCTGCAGCATTCTGAGCACATCAGAGCTATTATATAATTTTTTAGTCACAGCAGGTGGAAAGGCATTACAGTAGTGATGAAGGCATGAAAAAATTAAAGCATTTTATGTCCTTCCTTTTTGCAACGGAGCATAATACCTTCTGTAGATTTAAACACACAGTAAAATGTCATCTTTGTTGCTGACAGAGTGCCTTGAAACATGAAACAACTGACTGTGGCTCCACGCAGAGAGCATCCTCTTCACCATACGCTGCACCTGTCTCTACAAAAGGCCGACCGTTTTCCCCACAGAACAAAAGATCAAGTGGAGGAGGAGTGGCATGTTCTTCCCTTCACGGTGCTTATTTATGTCGCTCTCTATTTGAATTGCAAAGACAGGTTTGAGCACCGTTGAGCTCACCTATGAGCTTTGGGCCTTCTGCTTTCTGTCTCCCGCGCAATCCAAACAAAGTGCTTTAATTTTGCACGGCACTCCGTGTCATTTATTTCCATTATCGGTGGCAATTTGCAGTTATGCTTAAGATGCAGACTTGAAGCCGCTCTGTCTGACTCAGTTGTTAATTTAACATAATGTGCTTCTTAATTTTAAATGTTTCCTTTTTTTCTCTTTTGTACAGTGCACATCATGCTCAGCCTACACAGAAGCTGCTTATATAAGTGATCATTAGAATCTCAGTGGCAGATCGCAGAGTGGCTGTTTGATTAGTTGTGTTTACATGATCGGAGATGACAGTCAGCTTTGCTCCTACTCAGCTACCCTGCCTGAAACGGGGTCATTTCAGAGCAACCCACACCTGCCTGCATGCAGTGCATGATGATTAATCAAGCAAATAATTGGCAGTGGCATTGTTATCATGGCACCTTTGTGTGTGTCAAAGAAGACTGCCCTTCAACCTGAGGGCCTGCGTTTAAGTCTGCAGGTCTGCGAGAGTTTTCACCATGCTGAAGTGTTGTCATGCAAGACCAGAATGCCTAATCAGTTCCAGAAGCCCTCGAACTCTACTCTGACTTTTAGGGGGCAATTATTAATTAATCAGAAAAACATTCTTGTGGAGTTAAAATTAGTGTCACACATTACAGGTGATGATGATGGATTGACTGCCCATTTATATTCTTTGCCTCGCAACTGGCTGTTTGTACGATCAGCATCAACATTGACAACAAAATTGCCGTTACATTTCTGCAAACCATGGACAAGTTACGTTTGTATGTTTTAATTTTATGCTGTGGTTGAAGTGTAGTTAGGTTTAGGCACAAAAACCACACAGGGTCAGGTAAAGATCATGTTTGACCTTAAAATATCCAACTTGGTGGCCGCAAACATGGCTCAACATGTGCCGAACTTTTGTTAAATTAAAAAATGTCACAACAAAAAGGGCTGGACATTTCATGAACTTCTGTTTAAAAAAATGCTTGTGCTGCCACCAAATAGCTGGAAATGTCCTGAACTCTTATTTAAGAGTGCTGCTGTCTGCTACTTGGCAGCCATCTTGCCAAGGTGTCACCCCATACACTTGGGCTGTGTACTGGCGAGCAGTGGATTGCACTGTGCGTACATGTTTTTCAATTATTTAAAATCCTATCTTGAAAATAAAATTGTGACAAAAGCAGCACATCGTGTCTTTGGGTTCTTTTTTACTGATGAATGAGCCTGAGATGCGTTTTTTGGCTGTGACCACTCACTATGACGCAAATACATTTGGATGCTGATGATTGGTGCACATGTCACGAGCCAGAGGTCAGTGTATGATGAACATTTCTGGCCACTCTGCAGGAGTTTGATGCAACAGGGAGACGCAGAATGAAGTTCAAATAGGTAGGAAAACTACTTAATTTTCCAATCTGGCCTTTTTATTGTTTATTGGAGCAGCTTGGTTTGGGCTTCGTGTTACATATTGTTGCTGTACATTTGTTGGGGTCTGTATTTGTATTCATCACTTTCACGGCCCTGGCTGTGGCACTAGTTTTCCTGTGTGTCTGTGCCGTGGGCATGGCACCTCCTTCACTCTCCTAGGTTCCTGATTACATCCATTCAACTCACCTGCTCTCTGCTGCTCACCTTAGAACCATCCAGTAATCAACCCTGTAGTATAAAACATCATCTCTCCTCTCCAGCTCGTTGAGTCTATCACTGTGGTATAGTCACACTTCCGGCAATTGTTCAATTGTGAATTCAACTCAGACTTTTGCTTGTGTACCTTTTTCGTGGATACTTGCCTTGTGTTTTTCTGTGTCATAGGATCACTGCCTGCCTGCCTGTTTTCTGCCACACTCCCAGCCAGCAGCACTCCTCCAACCTAGTTTGCTTCCCTGCCGTCAACCTACTCTCCTCAGCCTCCATCCCCTGGATTTTTCAAAACACCTTTTTACCACGTCTTCCAGAGTCTGCGTGCACCTTGTTGATTGTAACAAACAACATCATAGCACTACTTTTAATGCAGTCTGAGCAAAGGAATTAGTATTTGCCTGCATCAGTAAAACAAAATAAACGTCTTTATGTAAACCAATTATTAGCATTTGTACGTACAAATGTAACATATCCTCGGTTTACAGAAACGTCCCATGCCAACATTTTATTCTGGCAACTGGGCTGACAGAGCCCAGAGCAGCCTCAGAGTGCAGACCTTTTCATCTTTGTATTAATAGCATACAGTAGAGCAGAGCTTCACTGTCCCCATGGGGCAGTTTGGTTTCGACATCAGTCATCAGTCAAACCAACAGGAAGAAACAAGACTAAAAACCTACCGAAGCAAATTACACACACTGTGTAAAGGGTCACTTGATACAAGTGGAACAAATCAGTACAATTTATCCTGGCTAGTTTCTGGCACATTATTCTAAAAACCCGGTGCACAGGGGGTTTAACATGGCCTTACCTTGTTAACACCATCAGCCATAGCCTGCAGCGTCAGCTCTCGGGGTCCATCCACCGTCTTTCCGTCATCAGTTGGACCCCAGCTGGCGCTGTAGATGTCAATAACCTGGGGCATGTGGCTGATGGATGATGCTTCGATGATGTCAGTCATAAAGGGCTGATCCAACATCCTGATACCTGAGAGAGCAGCATCTCCATATGAATCTGACATTCAAATTCCAGTTACTATTGCTTCACCATATTGTATATTAGCTTTATATCTTTGAGACAGCACAATACAACACATTTATAGCATCTTAACCCCTGACACCTTGACAACAGCAGGACAGTGATGTTAGTATCATAGAAGCACACATACCAAGCAGTCAATAGTCATTTTCGTATTGCTCATGTGTAACTCCCAGAGCAAACCTCAAGAAAAATCTATATGAAACAGAAACATGGAGCTTTCCAGATTAATGGTGTTGTCCTCTTGCTATGTGAACTCGAACTGCACTCTGCAGTAATTTGCAGTAATCGTATGAGTAGAGGAATGCTGCTTAAATGTGGTTCAATACCAAACAATGCAGCACCATTTTTTCCACAATACTGTATGCATACATCCCACCTCTGATCCTTTCATTATACTGTGATCAGAAATGTGATTTTCTAACATCATTTACAGCTCATTGCTATGCTCATTGCTCAAATATGACACACACCTGCCACCTTGGAGTTGTAGGCGACTCCCACGCCGCAGATGTTGTTGTTGGCTGCCGCAGACACCTCTCCAGCACAACGTGTGCCGTGACTGGTGACATCAGAAAAAAAGCAGAGAATGTACTTAATGGGATTTGCATGACTTTACATGAATTTACAAAGGATATATTGTGGGTTAAGTTCAAGATAAGATTCCCCAGATTAGATGCAACTCCTGCTTTTGTTGACTTTGTGCCAGACTAGAATGAGGAAAGAGGTTTAGCATTTTCCCCCGCCATAAATCAATTAAAAATTAGCATAAACACTCTGTGACCTGAGGAACATTAGCTCAGGTAGAAGCACCAAGATTTATCCCTCCATTTCGCCATCACTCATCCGAGTCTGGCTGAATGTGTTTGCACATATCAGTGTTCTGTGTGCAGCATGTGATGTGTGCCTATCGCTCCATCCCTCCACTCCCCACAGCGACACTGCAGAGAGTCAACCCCTCTCTCCCAGCATGCTTTGCTACAGACAGGCAGCTATTTATAACAACCAGCTGATTAGCCAGCGAGTTGCGCCCGACAGTCAGCAACTGCTACACTGGCAAACCCAAATACTCCCCTCTCACTCCCACACACACGCGCGCACACACACTGATACATCTGAGCAGATGGAGGCACGAGGAGAGGCAGAGGAAGAATACACACCTCTTTGTTCCTCTCTTCGGCATGTGTTGCCGTGGCAGTGGATCACCCGATGTGACTGGGAGATGGGAGCCAGATAAGGCTTTATCAGACAGAAGGTCGCCACTATGAACACTGCGACCCTGAGAGGAGACTAGACTTGTGCTCGTCCTCCGTTATCTCCCTTTATCTCCTCAAAGTGAGCGCGTAAAAACAGGCATCATGTTTTCTGTGGTGTTGTGTTGGCCAACAGCTCCATTTATACTGCACTATTATGTCTTATTGGAGCTATGCGAAGAGAGGAGCTGCCAGACTCCGGGGATCACACACTCATGTGCACACAGAAACACACCGAATGTGTATTTATAAACAGGGGTCCACTGGGTGAGCTTTACCTGTTGAACCAGTCATCTGTGTAGCGTGGAAATGGGAACGGGTCATTGCTGCTGAAGTCGTAGCTGGCGTCGGCATTCTGAAAGGACCGAATGGATGCATTTACAAAAACAACAACATTGAGACAGAAAAACAAAAGGAGAGAAAGCAGAGAGGAGCATTTCATGGGGAAGTGCTGACCTTATCACAGCCTGCTGTGGCACCTGGATGGATTTTTCCAAAACATGGCTTCCCAGTGAGAAATACTGATACCTATAGTTTGATGGGTACACCTAGCTACACAGTTTAATGGAATAGTTCAACAGTTTGGGATACATGCTTAATCACTTTCTTGCCAAGAGTGAGATGAGAAAATCAATACCACGGTCATTTCTATACAGTACATATGGAGCTATAGCCAGCCTTGCTTCCTGTTTTTAGCTTAGCTTAGCATAAAGACAAGAAACAGGGGGACTCTGCTAGCCTAGCTCTGTCAACGCTAGCAAAATCTTCCTACCAGCACATTTGTTTAATGTGTACAAATATTAAACAAATATAGCATGATAATTTGTGAGTTTTAGAGGTGGTATGAATCAGAGGTCAGACAAAGTCATCGATTTGCAAGTCAAAGTAAGTCCCAAGTCCTTGACTTTGAGAACTGGATACAGCATTGGACGTGGAGCTCTGTTCATAACTATGAAGGTTGCTCAGTGGTGCACGAAGCCAAAGAAGTTCAGTTTGTTGGCCCTAAGACCAGGCACACCAGAGGCTTCCATCAGCCGAGCCATCCACTTCCACCATCTTAAATGGGTGAAAATAATTCAATCCAAATGTTTTCGCAACAATTGGATCAAATCCCAATGGTAAAACCAGACTTTTTACGGGGGTTGTGATGCTAAAAACGTATCCACTGATTTAGAGACATCTCTCTCACCATGTAAGTCTGTGGGGCTACAGGGCATCATGTGACAGCGGAATTGCACTGTTTGGCCACTATGAAAACTGGCTTCAAAGCCCTGCACACTTCCATAAAAAAGTCATAATGCTCTTATCACCAAATGTAATGCCATTTTAATAACAGAGTAACATTATATTCAATTTAGAAATATAATGAATGCTTTTTAAAATTTGAAGGCCTGTCAATTTGTCAGAAAATTAATCATAAAAAAGAAGTGCTGTTTCTGTCCTGACTTGTTGAAAGTCTTTCTTCTCATATTTGAAAAATGGCTGTAACTTTATCTTCCCATATTGCTTGGGGGGAAGGTGTAGTGACAATTTCTATTTTTTCCTTCTCTGACACCTCTTTTCCTCACTTCCCTCCCTCCTCTTTCTTTAGCACTGATTAGTTTCTTTCATTCTTTATTCACTTATTAACCTAACTGAGTTCACCTGTTCATTCCTATTTACACCCTGAACACCATTTCACTCATCCTTTCATCATCATCACATGGGGCGGCAGTTCTGATTCATTACCCACTTGTTTTTGCTTCCTCCCCTCCCTTTTTTGTTTAACTACAAGTTCTTCAGTTTGAAAGTGAATCTTTGTGTATGCCAGATGAAAATGTCAGTGGCTGTGCATTCTGATCAATGCCTGTGACAGCAGACCTCTCCTCTTTAACAGAAGATATCAAGTATTTTCAAGTCAAACGGCTCAAGTCCAAGAAAAGTAACGAGTTCTTTGTGTTTATTAAGTCCAAGTCGAGTTGCAAGTGTCCGAAACAAACTGAAGAAGGACTCACAAAGCAGACTCACAGACTGGAGAAAAAAAGCTTGAGGTCTTTAATCAGGCACCAAATCAACAGGAAGAAAGGGTGTTCAAAAAGGCAAAAACTGTCAAACATACACTCACAGGAAACACTGGAAGTGTCACTCGAAGGTAAAGATGATCAGGCAACAAAGGACTTAAAGGACTTAAATATTCTAAGACAAGGGAGAAAATGAGATACAGGGGCGGGGCAAGTAATCATAAAGGAGGGAAACCTGACAAGACGTGGGAAATGAGACGAGACATTGGTTACCAAAATAAAACAGGAAACACAGGGATGACAAATAAACATGAGCTCAGGAGCTTGACGGGTCATGACAGCAAGCCTTTTGTGATATTGTCAGGTCGACTCTAAAGTCATTAAATTTGCCCAAGTACCGTGATTCAATCTACTCCTTTGCTATGACAGAACTGTAATAAATAGAGGGTTGCAATGTTAAGTGTTTTGTTAAAACTGTTTTAAAGAAGACATCCCAAAGCTATCAAAAAAATCTTTACTCTGCAGCGATGCCGGAATAATGTGTGGTCACAGTGGGCATTTCAAGCTGAGAAAATAATGGCTGAATCACTGCCAGCATTTAATTCCACATGGTCAAAAGTAATAGGATCAGAACGAATGGCAGCGGAAAAGCAGGAGAAACAAGTTGCAAGAGGCGCACATCTCCCAGAGAGACATTAATGCAGTCAACATAATTACCAGATAGCCATGTCTGAAGAACACACACACACACAGGGCTCAGGATTCAACAGACACACTCGGGGAAAGTCTCACTCTCATTGCTCTTTCTGGAACACACTTCCAAAGCTTATTCAGCCTACCGCAATCTGCTGTAATCTCTTCTTTACCCATCACTCATGTCACTTGGAGTGGAATCTATTTTGCTCTGTAACCCAGTAACAGGTGCTTCGTGTGGTCATGAGTATGGAGGAGCCACAGACGTGCTCATTTAGCCGTAGGACTGAACACATCGGATCAATCTTGGGGGCTGTTTCCACACTCGGGCCCGACAGCTCTGCTGGCTGACATTTAGACGAGATGACTCAGTCAGCGACAAAGAAAATGCACAACGGCAAAAGCTTACTGACCCAATGGAGAAACACTGTAATTATCACGATGTAGAGCAGGTGACTATGGAGGAAAGTAGCAATGCTTACGCCGATGATGAAGCGGCAGTAGAGAAAGGTTCATGCCTCTGTGATTGTTTAAGGAGATGTGATCATAAAAAGAAGGGTAAATGCCATCTTTACTATTTCTTTCTTTGGAATTACTTCTTATCTCTTCTCTCTCCTATATGTCAAAGGAAAAATAAAATAAAGTGTTAGCAGGTGGCACAACACCAGCAGTGTAGAAAGTGTAAAATTTGGCTTGAAAACGTTATCAGTATTCACAGAGAGAACATGCCGCTCCCGAACAGGTTTTGTGCTCACATCAGGAGCAGGAGCATGAGTGCGTTTTTTTAATTTATTTTTTATTATTAAATGGAGTGAAAAGTGCTGAGGCCCAGTAATAAATGACACAGGGGGCATGTCCATGAATCACTTGCTGTGCTTCTCAAGCTCATATCATCTGCTATCAATCAGACTCTGTTCTTCCTCCGGTGTCCTGTGAGCAACCGGGGTCAAAATAATGGATTGTACCTGGTCTCAGCCGCATCACCTTTCCCCGGCAACCCTCGTATGTTCACCATCCTCAGAGCGAAAGGTAGGAGAGCAGTGACTCATAGCTGCTATAGAGGAGGCCAGTATGCCTCGTCTTTATAGACTCAGATGAAGTCAAATAAAAAGTTTTTGGATTGGAATTAATAGACAGTAACTTAAGCAAAACTTCTTTCTATGCTAGGCTAAAAAAAGTGTCTGTCATTTTCCACATCTAATCCACTATATCTCAGAGGAAAATAATGTACTATTTACTCCACTACATCAAGAGCAGTTACTGAATAATTTTCAGATTTTAAAGGTTATACTAGTGGTTCCAAACCCATCTGACTTGTGACTCTGCCAGCTGACATTATTCACACCATCCGGTGGGGTTTTGCCTGCTCTCGGACTGTTGCTCGAACTACAGGGAAACAGGAAAATGTATGAAGCATGTAACAGGCAGAACTTGACATGGCGTCCCAGAATGTCAACAACGCACCTAGGGTATCTTTCATGTCATATGTGGACATGGAAGGTCCATAACCAAACATCGATATGTGAAGAGATCGAAGTGAAAATGTGTTGGAATGAGAGCATGAATGGTTGTCTGTCTCTATGCATCAACACTGTGATAGTCTGGTGACCTGTCCAGGGTGTACCCTGCCTCTCACCAGATGTCAGCTAGGATAGGCTCCAGCCCTCCTGCAACCTCCAGGATAAGCAGAATTAAAATTTTTTTCCTACATTTCCACCATGTTTCCCATGAATAACGCTCAACTCCCAGATTTAGCTTGTTACCCTTTGCAGATCAAATCCAAAGGTTGGGAACTACTGGCATAAACTGCCTTACTGCATATAAAGTGGCTCTTACAACTCGTTCTTACACTTCAATGTATTTAAATGTCATATATAATACTACATCATTCACAGCAGCCATTTTTCTGCCGAATAAGTACCTTTTGATTGATAATATTTATGTGTTTTAACTTAGCATTTTGAATTTAGGGGTGAGTATTTCTTCCACCGCTAAAAGACAACTATTCAAACCCTGAGTGGAGCGTGTCATGTCGTTTTGGATGTGCTTTATGCCTGACTTATTACTAGATTTCAATAAGAAGGGGAGTAAACACAAACAAAACACCCTCATGTGTCCCTCTTTGGGCCATTTATCATGTTAACATGGCTGATTTCTAAAGTCCATTTGGTGCTGATAACCTAATCTATAATCTAGGAGGGTGAGGGCAGGACTGCTGTATAATGTGACCTTGCCTTGAAGTCCTTTGCAAGATGCTTAGGAGTCAAAGATGAATGAAGCTGTCTCACAAGGTCGAAGACGGACACTGTCCATCTATCTAGTCCTGAAAAATCGGTTGTGAACATCATCATAAGCCATTTCCATGACGATCACCCAACACTATACATCTCATGAAATCATGTAATGTTATAGATACTTTTGCCTTTTGTCTCTTTTACTCCCTCTCGCATACAAATTCAAACAAAAGCAACATATAAGATCAACTTTGTGGTAATGTGACACCACAACATGTTGTCATGGTAACTTCCCGGGGTGTATTAAGACTTGCAGCAACACGTTCGACCGAAGGGATGTAAAAATTGATTAAAATAAACGTCACACCTCCGATCTTTTCTCACGGTTCTTTATGAGACATGCTGCTGTTACTTAGAAATCCTCCCAACATTGTAGTAGCCAAACACAATACCAGTATTGATCAGGTGTTGGCAAGCTCGGAGATAAAGAGAGTAACTGTATACTCGTAGCTCTGTTGCAGGAATTAGATCAAACTCACCATAATGATTGTATTGTAAAGAAATCAAACCATTTTCCCAGTTGATTTTCACCACTACTGCTATCTGATATCAAAAACTGTTAAAGACAGGGAATAAACAACAACATATATCTGCTATAATATCACTTGTATTATACTATTGATGTGTTTATGTATGCATTTAGAGCTCTGTAACTACTGGCATATGCAGGTAAATGTGCCATGAAATTGAACTTCCAAGTTAGAAATTTCTTATCTCAGGACGCACACCATTGACTCACCGTATCAAAGTACATCTGTTACAGTATGATCATCACACCAAATGAGAAATCTTAAAAACAAGAATGCCCTTGCAAATACAAACAAAGATCCACAACCACACAATCAACTCAAAAATCGAACTCAAACACCGGACGAACCCAACATGATATTTTCCTCTATTTTCATGTTGTTAGCCGGCTGATAGTAGGAGGTCTTTGTAGGTCTGCGAAACACCATGACGACGGTAATGCACAGCATGATGCATCAATCCAGCAGAGCGTGCTCCTGCATCACCCCAGCTGAGGCAGAGTGTTATTTTTGGGCCGAGGCTCATGTCTGTTCACAGGCAAGAAACATGCGAAGGCAGGCAAACGTGGTGGTGAGACTACAGAGACGTGCACATCGGAGAAAAAAAATGCAAGCCACATTTGAAAAGATTGCTCATTGTGCACAAGCTGAGGCGAGAAAGTAAAACAGAGAGCACCCTGCACGGTGTAATCTTTGGTTCCTCTTTTTAATATTATACTAACAAATAGGTGAGATGAGGACACAGAACCCTGGGATTTCCGACAAGATTCTTGCTAAAAAAAAAAAAAAAAAAAAAAAAGCGTGAACATAACTGTCAAAAGGGGGTGTTCTGAGGCCAAGAGAGCACCGTGACTCACTCTTTCACAACACCAGTATCTCTGGGAGGTTTGCATATAAGCATCCTCGATTCAAGACGACAGCAAAACTGCAAATTTTATAGTCAAATCAAACTAAGCCTTCTGCATTTCCTTGTTCCATTTAGCAATCCCTCTTGTCCTTTAAGGTTTTATCAGTATTCTGGAGATAGAGCATCACATTATGCAGCGCCAACTACCCTGGCATTATCTCTGCTTGTGACAGATCGGCCTGCCATTGTGCCTGCCACAGTGCAGTGTGCATTAACATTAAACAGCTTGGCTGGCCGTCTGCCTGTCTCTGCGTCCTCCAGGAATACAAGGAGACTCGGCAGCCATGAAGGCAACTTGGAAAGCACCTGTCACTGCCACTGGCACACCACACTGCAGCCCATGAAATCCAGCACCTGAACCCCTGCTTCACTTATTAACAGCACTTCAAAGAAATGAAGCAAAGTATGAAATTCAATAACAGTGAGGTACTCACATAATTTGATGCCAGGTCTGGATGTAGATAGTCGATGCCTGAAATGTAATTTTGACATTAATCAGTGATGTAATTACGCTTGAGAGGGAGTGCTTCACAGAGCATAGCATGACCTCTAGACAGGAGACAGGAGACAGGAAGGAGGGAAAGGCCTTGTAGTAACAATTCACATACAGTAATACAGTAACACCAGTTCTTCAGAATAAAAGCTGACAAAGCATGCAGACAAAAAGTATTTTATTAACTCGATATTTGGTGATGTTAATTTTTGAGGTTGTGACAGTAGCATTAGCTACATGCTAATGCTTGACTTCACTTCAACACATTAGCTTCTTAAAGTACTGTGGCACTTGAGGGAGCAGTGTGTAAGATTTAGGAGGATCTAGTGGTAAAGAATGCAGATTGCGACCAGCTGAAATTTCTCCTGGTTAGAATTCACTCCATTGTTCAGGAGGTTTTTACCAGGAGCCAAATTATCCGCAGAGGTCTTCTCCTCTCCAAAACAAATGTCCAGAGGCCTGTACTACAAAGCAGGATTTGAAGTTAGCGAGGTAACTTCAGAGTTAACTCTGGGTTTTCAGTATTACATAGCTGGTTATCTTTTTACCGGGATAAATCACCGTGGTAACTTATGCTGAATAGGTAACCTGCTGCGGAGCGGGATAACTTTAGAGTATCACAACCTGTCAACACACTGACGTCTGACCATTTAGATCACTGAAGAAAAACTATCCAAGGACAGAAGTCTGGAGTCTCAGGTAAAAAAGAGGAGCCTATACAATATATTGTCACAGGTCAGCAGAATAATTTCACTTTTCGGGTCTCTATTTCCATGGTGTCCGAACAGAGCTTCTAACAAATACAGAGATCCTTTACAACACTAAACACATGATTTTAGCTGCTTTTTTAATTTATGCAAAGTTTATTGTAGTCTGCAGCGACAGTGTTGCTATTTTACAGCCTGATATCATCACAGCAGCTCAAAATAGCATGAGACACCTGTGTGTTGAGATAATATTTTATTACAAAAACAATCCACACACTGTTAATTGGCTCCCATTATTATAAATGCCACATTTCAGTCAGATAAACCCCATCAGTTATTAACTACTTTTCCACCCTTTGGTAGCAGACACAGTCTGGCGTCACTTTAAAGTGTTTCATTTGACATATTCAGAGTAGTTTCATCATCTTCCAACTACATAGCAAAAAATACTCTATACTATTGTCACATACAGCCCAGTGACACCTACATGTAATATAAGACTCAGCCAACAGTGAACGGTGAGTTTTTACATTTTTCATTATAACATTATAGAGTAGCGTTTACATCCTGTGTCTTTGATTTTACTGTCTCGCAGTCGCAGACCATCGGTACCATTTCATGTCATATCATATGAGGTAGCCAACTTAATTCATGGTTCTGATTATGTCACTCGTAATTAACACCCCACCTTCAGAGTTGACTGAACTTGTTGATAACCAGCTTTGTAGTACCGGTTATCCAGACGGCCAATGTTAGGGTTAGTCAAACCAGATAACAAAAAGATATCCTGGGTAAGTTGAACTGGCTTCATAGTACAGGCCTCTGGTGATTAAAACGTGTAAAAGCACTGGATAAAGCTCTTTTACATTACAAATTAGTGTTTCTACAGCGCTGTTCAACACGTCACAAATGGGCTGCTAGCCCAGCGCCTGCTAATCTGTGCTCAGCTTTTTCTTGTGATAACTTAAGATTCAAATGTTCAGGAGGTTTTTACCAGGAGCCGAATTATCTGCAGAGGTCTGTTCCTCTCCAAGACAAATGGATCCGGTGATTTAAACCAGTGAAAACACTGAATAAAACAGTTTCAAGTTAAAAATCTACGTTTTTCTGATGCTATTCGGCTCCTCACAGAGGGGCTGCTAACTACCGTGGCCAGTGCATAAACGCAAATGGCCCTGTGTAGAGCCAGTGTTTGGTTTGTCCGTTCTGGCTGCTGTAAAAACATGGTGGACACCATGGATGAGGAACTGCTCCCTATGTAGATATAAACGGCTCAGTCTAAGGTAGTGGAAACACCATAATTCTTATTCTAAGGTGATTATACACTTAAGAAAACAAACACTGGACCTTTAAATGCTTCTTTTAGAGTTGAGAAAAATCCACTATATCTTAGGCTCTTCATTGCACAGTGAAGCTTCTGGAAAAATTGGTTTATGTGTTGTATTACATCATAATTTTATGTTCTGAATCAGCTTAAACAGAAAATAAATATTCTACATGCCAAATTATCTACATATTCTAGAAAGCAACCTTTTGTTACCACTCATTGTGTTGTTAATTAAACAGATGTGAACAAAGTAATTAATTAAATCAGCACGATGAATATATGCAGGTATAATTGAGTGTTTTCAGACAGCGCTCAAGGGTAAGAACCAGCAGCACTTTACACCCACCGTCGTCCATGATTGCGATGGTAACTCCTTTGCCCGTGTAGCCCAGTTGCCAAGCTTCAGCCACATTAAGATCCAGCCCAGGGGTCCCGTCTGCCTGGCCTGTGTTTATCTAATCACTCAGACAATATGGAGAACATCCATGACTCATGGCACCCAGGTGAGCCACCATTAGAAAATTAGTCAACGTGGAGGATGTGTGTGTGTGTGTGTGTGTGGGAAAGGGAGGATGTAAGGAGTGCTTGGGGGCGGAAGAGTGAAGGTGAGAAGAAGGAGAAGTAAATGTCACCGACACGACATGCCAAATGAATGACGCTGAGCTTAAAAGTCACGGTGAGGGTAAACAAGAGGGGAGGAAACTAGGTGGCATGAGATGGCATGGACAGTATTGGCAAGGCTAATTAAAGAATGAATAACAACGTTGATTCAGAGAGTAGCGGGGAATATGCCTGGCCTCTGAGTAATTAAGGTAGAAGAATGTGGGTTGGTGCTGAAGGTCAGGCGGCATGCAGACAGCTGCTTGGCTGATTACTCACCAGATACCACTGTTTGGTGAATAGAGGGTCACTCATGTTGACTTCAATATCATTGATATTCCTGTAGCCTCGCTTCTGACGACTAAAACCCTCTTGGTCAAAGACATTTTTCACCTGCAAGCAAAAGAAATGCCAGGTCAGGGTCAGTTGAAAGGCATCAAATGATCTCACGAAACCTGTTCTAAAAGGGTCACGCAAAGAGCAAGATGGGATAGAAGTGCACGGCACTGCCTGTGCAGGAACACAAACTAGAAATAGGATTTCTTATGACGGGTTGAGATGTAGGCGTGTGCTGCTCTGCGCGCAGGAAATCAGCAGACCCAGCTGTGCTCTCCTGTAGCATGAAGGCAGAACATCATGTAAATCAAAAGGGCTATTCTTTTCCTCCTAATCAGAGCGGCTGCAGCTGGAGCCAAGGCTTCCAAACTCACCTGCCACACAAGAGACGGAGTTTCTTTTTCTTTTTTTTCTCCTTCCTCTCAGTACATTTTCAACAAAAAGCCACAGCAATTACACTCACAAATACGCTTGTGTTTCTTTGAATCATCAAAGACACTTACAGGCGGGTGAACAGCTGCGTTTTGGATTACAAATGTTCACTGAAAGCTACAACAATACCATTTATCAAGCAGCAGAAGATAACATAGGAGAGAGGACGTAAATGATGGGGATAAATGTCTTGGAATTTAGGGGCTTGATTAGCTGGCGGCTGTCATCAAAATGATTGGGTGTCTTTGACAATGTTGTATTTTCATCTGTGCTACGTTTAGAAATCAAACCAACATCACACTCTCAACACTTCCCCTGCCTTCATCTCTGGTAGTAGGTGTGAGGCAACCCTGTCCCCTAGTAATTACATTTGTATGTTACTACACTACTTTCTTAGATGTGTTGACATCGTAATCGCTGCCTGAATTATGTTCAGAGACAACATTTCTCTCAGGTGATGAAACACTACGTTCATGTACTGTGTAGGCTTCGGAAGGACGTGGCTGAGGAAGATGGCGGGCTGTCTTAGATTCAGGCGACAAAAGTAGTCCAGTCACTCTGCGGTTTGACTCAGGGAAAATTGCATTCGTAATCATTCAAGGTTTTTGTGGATCAAGGCAAATTCAGGGCTCGAAATTTGGGGCCATTATGTCACAGCATCACACAAAGAAGTGCATATCCCTGCTTCTGAACATGATATTTTCATATAATTTATGTCTGAACATTAGTTTTTTAGGATGTTCTTTCACATATAACTGTCAGATATGATCTGTCCTGAATGTATATGTCCAATTAGGGGGTACCCATACCCCAAAATTACCTTTTTTGAACCCAGACAGTCAGAAAAGTCAGTAAAATTAGGTTATAAAGCATATTATCATTACATTTTCTGTACATACAGATTTGTTTGTCCATGAGAACCATGATGCATATCGGCACCCAGACTGTAGTCTCGCTCACCAGACCTTTCTCAAGAAAAGAAAGGTCTGGCTGGGCCGACTCTCACTTTAAGATTGGAGAAAAAAACGCCCCGGCTGCTTGTATTTCTTTCAACCAATCACAATCGTTCTTGGCGGTGCCCCAGCAACGGTGCGCTTGCAAAAATATTGCCGGGGGGAAACAGGTTTTGGTGTAACACACCCACCAAAATATCGCCTACAGGACGCGAACCATGGCAGAAAAATGGCTACATCCCCACAAGATCAAACACCGCAAAAGTTAGTAAAGGACGTGTTGAAAACTGCAACCGCAGGTGGTAGGGCGGGACTTTCAGTGGGTGGCTCGTTCCGCCCAATGAGAGGCTGATCTTTGCAGCGAACTTCCACCCACTCAGACTACCCAGACTGAGACCTTTAATGAGACCAAAGTTGGAACAAGCTGCCAATTGGGAAGGGTTGTGTTGAAATATCATCTATAGATAGAGTTTTTACTAAACTAGTATTTGCCACCTTGGTTGGTGCCAAGTACTGAAAATTCTGACCTGGGCTCACGGACTGGACCAATAAAAGACGATCACCACTGATTCCCATAATGTTTTCAACCTTAACAAATGAAGCTCTTGCGAAAGTTCAGTCAGGAAGACGATACTTTTCATGCTCAGGCTCTAAGTTTCTTTCTCACCCTGCTATTCACTCCTTGCACCTATGCTCTCTCACAATCTCTAGGTGTCATTGTCTGGGTAGGTCAATCGAGTCATCAGCTGACTCACAATCAACCAGCGACACACCTTCTCTGTCAGCCTATCATCTTACTGCTCCTCATTTTTAATATGGTTCTTTTTCTGCTGTTGTTCTTTCTTGCTGCCGTCGTGCGCGCCCTCCACCTCCCCATCACCACCTAGTCTTTACGGATTCATGAGCCTCATCAGTCATCAGCCTCAGAGTCATCAGCCACCACCACCACCAGTGTCTGGACTCCATGGGGGGATTTATCCTGCTGCTGCTCAGATGTCCCTCAATCACAGAATATCTCCCTTTGGTGTCCAAGCGCCAAAGACTTCTGTTAAATCTTAATCTGCACAAATCACCTATTAATCTGTACACTCATATTCTGTATTAAATATTATCTTACTTCACTCTTCTGTCTCTCCTGATTGAAATAGACGTTTCCACTATTGCACCGTATGTGTTTCCTATCCTATCTAAGACATACAGGGTGTCTTTTTCTGGTACATCATCATGAGGCACAGCATTTCATATTACTTTAATTACTTTAATATTTTTAATTTAAATAAACTGTTTTAAGTGAATGACAGAAAGAAGACGATGGCAATAAGAGTAAAAACGCTAATAGCATAGTTGAATGGAATAGAGTAGAGTTGAATAGTTGCTAATCGAACCAGTCAGCTCAACCCAACCCTTCACCTCTCTGCACTACAATCCTCTACATAACTCTCAAACATACAACAAATGATGACGTTATAGATATGAAATATATACAGAATAATTCATATCCAGTTTAGATGCAGATACACCCATAAAAGAAGTGTGGCATAAACTGTGGAAAATTCGGCAAAAAAATTGGTTGTTGGGTAGTAGCACTTCAAATACAGGTACAATACACCAGAATATGCTCTTTAAAATTTTGGATATTGATACATAGACAATCCAATATTAACATAATTTCACCCAGACCACATAACTGTAACATTGCTTTTGACCTTGAAAAAATAAAATTCCATTGAATCCATGTAGGTATACTTTTAACATATGATGGAAGAGGGTGTTAGGACCAATAAAAACTATAAAACACCATTGCAATTTCTCCTAGGTTGGGCCCATTTTTGAGTTAGATTGACTGGACTAAAGCACTTCCTGATTTGGGTTGAATCTTAATAGAAAAGGTAATAAAAAAAATAATGCAGTGGTCACTATGAGTGGATGCTTTATGGCAACATTACCTATTTTGGCGGAAAACAACTGAAATACGTTTCCAGTCTCAACATTCTTGCAACCAGACGAGGTTATTTGCTACATTTTCTCATTATATTAACAGAAAACGTAATTTCCCTCAAAACATCTTTGGTGCTTCAGATTAGTTGTATATAAACTTGTAGGAGGCAATATTGTGTGAAGATGTCGCCAATCAACGGAGGCCATATCAACTCAGCTATTCTAACTTGAAGTCCAATTTCCTATGAGGCTTCATCAGGCGGGCATCTTCGCACATTTGGAAAATCTGAAGAGGTTGAGGAGAGGTAAAGGAAGCACGAGTCGTTTAATCAATTGGAGTCTGGCAATACCTAAACCAAGCCTGAGGTGAGGCTCTCAGTTTGAAATATATTACCAGCAATCTGCTTTTCACCAAGGTCTCAAAGACAGTGATTTCATTTGATGGTTTAGGTCCTTTTTCCATCTGTTTATGCGTGTATGTGTACTGGTAAGACTAGCAACTGGACTTTCTTTGCATAAAAAACTACAAATACATCTACACCTTAAATATCTTTTTGATTCTGCTTTCATACATAAAAAGGTGATGCTAATAATAAAAAAACAGTATGTCTGTTCCACATCGTTGAAGCCACATTTTGAAAACAGGTCCCCACGGCTAAATGTTCCTCTTGTGCTTACCCTTAGCAAATTCACTCTAGTGTGACTGAGAGAAACAGGCATTGTTCTGTGTGTTTACCACCACAGATAAGAGAGCAGAGCAGCACTTAAGATGGCCTTTTAAAATGGCCAAAGCCTATTCATCCAGATCTTTCTTTTATGGCATACTCTAAGCAATCAGGAGGCACACACACTGTAAATCAGCACGACAGCAAGTCCTTTAGAATGACAAGTCAGCTCTGAAAATAAAAAATAAAAAACTAAATCACTGTCTTGGAGGATTTTTAAATGGTGAAAATAATTTCCATGTTTTTTTTTTTTCTTTCTGAATTGGCCTCGTGTTACATTAGCCGTCACATAATTTCATTCACATTCAGAGGGAAACTACCAGCACTCTCTACATTACCCCCCGCTCCCCTCCCTTCTCTCCATCCATCATCAATTTATTCCATCACTTGGCAGAAGAGCTGGTATTTCCCTTGAGACAGCATGTCATGCTGCCCACTCACAACATCAAACAGTGCCCATGCACCACCATCACTCTCCGCCTTTGCCCACTGCCTGCTCGCAACTCACAACGCTCCAGTTCCCTTTGAATCAAAGAGCCGTGCTGCCTCTCTCCTTTCTCCCCGTCCTCATTTCCCTCCAGGCTTTCCCAGCCATGTGTCTTTCAGGGTCAGGGGATGCTGCTCATTCACAAAGATTTATTCTATTTTTCCACCTTTATTTATGTCAAACGTACTTCCTGGTAAATGGATTTTAAATGTATGTAAAATAAAATACATATATGGGAGGAAGGATGCATGGATGGATGGACAGGGTGAAGGCATGGGTGTGTGGATGAATACACATCTCATTTGGAATCAGTGTGGGACATGAGATGTAAAGGACAGGAGAGGACGAGGCACCGTAAAGAAAGATGCAGAGGAATACAAGGAAAAGCTAGTGGGTGAGTCATAAGTGGGTCAACATGCTTCACTAATAGAGTCCAACAAAGAACAGGCCTCCTGGGACAGTAGGAAATCCATCCAACACACAGTACACTACAATTGGCGCTGCTGCTCAATTAGTCATGTTTAAAGTATATTAAGTAAGTGTGGAATGACTCCTTTAAATAACATAAAACTAAGAGACTTTAAAAGTTCACACTCTTTTTCACCTTTAGGGTTTTTCTGCATATATGCATGCATAACTTTTCAGACGCAACACCTACTCCCTGTCTTTTTGACAGGTGTAAAACTGAGATATGTCCGCTGTACCGCCTCGCAACGCGGGAGGAAGACACTTCACAATGATAAACAGGCAACATTAAATCAGAGCAGCTGACCTCATCCATCCCAGGGATGCACAGAAATCAATAACTGCAGTGTCGCATATGAGCATGTCAAGCATCTGATTAAAAACCCAGCATCTGGAACGTAGACCTGCCCATGTCCGTGCTGTCTCACTTCCATTAGCTGTATTAGCTCGGTGGAGTGGCTCGCATTTATTTTCATTAGCGCCTCTCACAACCGCAATTAGAGAGGTTAGTTGATTGTCTGCAGCAGGACCTCCACTTTCACCGCCTCCAACGGTGGACGGAGCTAAACACACAGAGCTCAGCGTGCAGCCAAACTGTTTTATTTACGGAGAAGAGCTTGGAAGAGTCTGCAGGACATTGGGTTTATATTACGAAGGAGAGCCGAATTATTTGTCAATTTATCGATGAGTCAATGAGCTTTTTAAAATGTTAATCTGCTGTTTTCCCTTGCCTTATTATTGTAAGTGAAATATCATAAGGTTTTTTCATGTGAGAAGGAAAAAAACAACTAGCGGACAACATTTCACAAGGGCACAGATTTGGTTTTAACATTGGGATTGACACATATGATACACATGGGTCCTCCCCCAAGACATTTTGAGCACCAAACACTTCCTGTATTTCCCACAATGTCCTGCATTCTGGTGGGTTTTTCTGCATCTTTTTCTGCACAAATTTATGGTGGAAATGTCTTACATTTTGTCAAAATTAAAGTCTTCCACTGCTATTTAAAGGGACATGTGCCCTGCTTCCCCTCTGAAATCTATGCCTGGGACACCTCCTCAAGCTCTGAGGAAGTGTGATCCACATCCAAAATTAAACACATTATTACATATTATAATTCAAATGCCATTGGGCTTGAAATATAGATCTGATTTCATATTGGAATAGCATATTAGCATACTCGAATATCACTCCTATTTATATAATTTTACCACACTTTATCATTTACAAATGCAACTTCCTTCATGCATGTTATCAAAACGCTTCACAGGAAGGTACATAAACGCAAATCGTACAACACAAAAATGACCTAGGAAACAAATTCAAAGCAATACTTTGAATAAAAATCCAAAACTGCCACCAAAAGGCACGTCCATAAAGAGGGAATTTTAGTAAGTGATTTAGAGCTGGATATTGAATTAGTGGCATTCCACAGGGTTTTGAGTCGCCCTGATGGCTAAAGCACAGTCGCTTAATTTTTATGAGACGAGAAAGAAAGTCAGAAAGCACTGAGGATCTCACAGCTTATAACAGTGTGACAGTGTGTCTACACTTTAGTTTGCAATCTTGTGTCCTTGTTTTCCACACAACAACAACAACAACAACAACTCATTAAAATCCACTTAAGTATATTTATAATTAGAGCTTTTGTGTTTTCAGAATGAAGTTCCAATTAATTTATGTTAGTTGTTCAGCTGGTTGATGAAAACAGCCTGTTTAAGCCCCTGGACACAGATATGCAAAGGACCCAATCAACTCTCCTACATGGGAGCAAGACGCAGACTTTGGGGTGGTTTTTCATCTCTTTGTTGTCGTTATGCATCTATTTGTGGTTTTGTGTCTCTTTGTGGTCATTTTGTGTCTCCTTATGATTGTTTTGTGTCTAACTGAAGTAAATTTGTGTCTTTTCTTGTCATTTTGTGTCTCTGTGGTCATTTTGTGTCTCTTCTTGGTTGTTTTGTGTCTCTTTGGAGTAATTTTGTGTCTCTTTTTGTCTTTTTTTTGGTCTCTTTGGGGTCATTTTGAGCCTCGTCCTGATCAGTACGTGCTCATTTGACATTTAGCAAGTGAAGGCCAGGGGGCCCCTGACACTTTAGGCACCTGGGCCTGAGCCAATGTAGTCCCTTTTACTAATTCATCCATGGTCACAGTACCATAATTTAAAAAAACGATACTCTGGACCTCGGCAAAAAGAAAACAAACTCAGGAAGCACATGAAACAGGATAATTTAATTTTTATTAACAACCTGCACACAGAGCTGGTCCAGAAAACGCTACTTAACACACACCCCCAGTCACACGGTGGATTGGTTGCTAGAGGGGTGCTCTAACAGCCACAGGTCCAGTTCATTTTCCTCCCTGCTGTTTCATCTGTGCAGCTCTGGGTTGAAAATCTGACTGTCGATCTGTTATTTATCTATTAATAGCTTAATTTCAATACCATCAAATATATAATCAAATAAATAAATATAATATCAAATAAATAATAGGTATCAATAATTTTGTTAACCGTAGTCCTTTTATCAATGTTGTGAGGACGGGGCAAATGACTTCCTGGTGACATCGCTCAGTGTTATAGTTCTGTTACAGTTGCTTGTAGGCTATTCGATATGGACATTACAGTAGCATTATAGCTGTACATTTAGGCCTGTGTACAAGAACCAGACGTAGTGTGTTTAGTATTTGTAGGGAAACACTAATTTGCAACACCAGTCCACACTTGGCTTCGACTTGACAATGAAAGCTACACTCATAAGCCACTGACTGGGGACCAGCGCTCCTGACATCATCATCATCTGCACACCATAACATTTTCAAAATACTGAAAATACACAGCTCACGCTCTGCACTCAGAATTTCATTAAAGTGCATCAATATCAGCGTGACAAATCGATGATTTCTACACTACAGTCTCTCCCTGCATTTGAATTTTAATTATATCGCCTTCACAATATGTTCTTATTTCAATTTCCTGGCTATATGTCTATCCTCATGATGTTGGCTGCTTATTACAGTAACTTCTGTATTCATCTGGTGGCTTTTTGATATCCTGTTTGCCCTGTACCTTTTGTGTTGATGCATATCAGAGGCTGCAATAATAAATATGTGGTGTTTTGCAAGCTAGGCGCATCCAGCGTTCTTACTGTGCTGCTAAAGCCCTGATTTTGCACTGTTGTATTCCACATGGACACGAGCCTCAAAACAATCATTGTAATGCAAAGTGAATGGGAAGCCATGCTCTTCTAGGCACATGCGTACAGTAAACACACAGTGTGCTTCTCTCCGTGTGTGTCTGCTTACCCTGCGGTCTTTTTGGAGCCGCTGTCTGCTGCGGGCACTGCGTTTGCTCCGCCTCTTTGAAGTGTCCTGAGGATAGAAGTGAAAGAGCCCCTCTCCAAAGGGAAGCTGGGTAGAAAGAAAAAAAAAGGGGGGGGGGGGGGGGGGGGGGGGGGGAGGCAGAGATGAGAATAAACAGGCAGTAATCAGAAAGTGAGAATTGCAAATGCATACAGTGGATTACAAATGAAGGTGAAGGAGAGCAGGTCATCCTCCAGGTGGGAACAAGAGCACTGATTCCCTGGCTTTCACCTCGGGTCTATTTTAAGGCACTGGAGAACAGTACTGGAATCAACCATAATAAATCACAAGGGCAGGGAAATGAGATGCATCATCCAGAGCTTTCCCTCCAGCGCTATGCACAGATTAAAGTCCCCCTTATGCTTTAGTAACAGCCAGGGTTCGGGTCAATCCTCAAAATAAACGCTTTCAGATGCGCCTGTCAGATCTAATGTGAAAATGAAATTCTCATGGAAGGATGAGGATTATTCTTATCGTCCGCTGCTCTTTAATTCTACCATTGTTGCCCAAAGAACAGATGAATGGCCGTGATGCAAATAACAAAAAGCAAATACTGCACATTCACTGAATGCTCTTTTAGTAATTAAGGTTTTCTGAGTGTTTGCTGATGGCAGATCTCTCCCTCTCTCTTTTATCTCTCTATGTGCTCACATTTGTATGTGTATCTCGGGTTTGTGTCCCGGTCTAGTTAATTAAGCAACAATAGAAGATAATTCCAACGACACAGACATTGTTTAATGATGCATATCCCATTAAGACAAATATAGCTGCAGATTACATAACCTGGGAGGCAGTAGATGGGGTGGGGGGTGGGGGGGGGGGGGTGATCTAGTGCCTACAAGGAAAGGGAACTAGCAAACAGGACTGGTGATGCTGCACAACCTCCACACAGATATCACACTGTGATGAGTTACAGACTGAAACCAGGTTTTTTTTTTTTTTATTGTGGAGGTAAAAAAAGAAAGAAAGAAAATCCCCCATTCAGAGCAGCACAGACACCCCTCTGTTCACTGCTACGCTTCACTGGCTAAGGCTCCGGCCAATTTCACCCACACATTTATTTTGACATGTGACAAGGAACACACACTGTCAGGGTATTATTGCTATTGGTCTGCCATAAACGCCTTGTTATGCGTCTTTTGACATATTGTGATGCGCGCTGCATTTGTCAAGCTATCTAATGAGACACAGGTGAGTAGAATGTCTGCAGGGAAGGCCATGTGTGTCACGATGTGTAATCTGAATACCTGCATGTGCATGTGTGCGAGATATGGAGAAAGGATTGTTTTTGTTTTGTAAATGTTGCATTATATCACGTAAAAATGGATGACCTCTTTAACAAAGCAAGAACTTAAAGTAATTTAATGTAAATAAACTAGATTCTCCTTATTTATTAATGGAATTTAATCAGATCTCAATTTCATGTTTTGGGAGCAATATTCAAAGCATATTTTGCTTTATGGGACACTGAATGTGCTTGGAAACATAACTGAATTAGGCCTTGGTAGCTGTGTGTCCCCTGGGCCACAGGCCAGTGGGCAACCTCCTATCCAGGGCCTGTATTTGACTAGCAATGACGTCATCAAATTAAGCAAAAGTGCAATGAAGTCAAACCAAAATAAACCCACGGGAAACCTCTCAGTATGTTCCCCACTGGACTGCTTTTGTTGCTGACTACAGTGTGCTTGACTGTATTGCCAAATATGTTTATGGTTTAGCAGGTAATCTGATTATTTTTTGATTTGCAGTAATAAATAATTCATTAAAGTTTTTTCTCAAGAGGTAAAAAAAAAAGGGTTTAGTGGAGGCAATGCGTGACAATTTCACCGGAGCATCCCTCCACCCCGAGCATCCTTACCTTTCGGGCACTCTGGTACCCATGTTGTGTTGCAAGTTGGTGCGCCCCATCCTGTGCGTCCTCGTGCAACTGAACCAAAAGATGGTCCGTTAAGACTCCTTCTGCAGCCTGCGTCGCGAGCTGCAGCGCGTTCAGCAGCACTATAAATCCCACGGCTGTCCCATGTCGGGGAGATCCACGCATCGTGTCTGGCTTGTGTCAATCCGCCTGTCTGCCTGCCCGAGTGAAATCAGTGTGCGGGATGCTCCTCGCTAAAGATGGGAGGAGGAGGATGAGGAGCAGGAGGAGGAGGATGCAAAAAAAAGGGGGAGGGAGTCGAATCAAATCTTTTGCGGACGCATCTCCTCGTCGTCAGCTGATGAGACCAGTGGAAGTTGTGTTTCACCGAGGTGTAGCCGCTCCTGCTGTGTGCTGCGAGTGGCGAGGTTGTGTGTTGTGGACCAAAACCTGCATCCTCAGCTTTCTATCTCTCCTCCTCCTCCTCCTCTCATCTGTAATTCATTTACCTTACTCGCTCGGGTAGTTTCTGCGCGTGACGTCGTACCAATGGGCTCCGGCGGGTGTGTCCCGTTGTTTCGTCCCCCGGATGAGCTCAGGGACACTTTTCAGCACCTTGGAGAATTCCTCCCCTCGCCCTCAGAGTTGATGGGAATTGTATTGATTAGTTTCTGGTGCTGGCCTCATTGGAAACAGCTTCACATAATGTCCCAATAGGAACCAGCGCGCCATATATAGCTCTTGGTGACCTTTTAGAGAAAATACCTCCTGGACATGTGTATAAAATCATTACAGGCACAATTCCGCAACATACAATTCAGCCTGCAGTCAAAAGAAAATGACATCGTGTCTACTTTTAATATAACCAGCCTGGCCCTCTTTGTGTAGGGGAATGTAAGAACAGTCCAGTGCACTATAATTGGTCATTTAGATGTGAACAGCAGGTTATTGGAAAGAGCCCTTCTCTTACAAAGGCTGCTCATTAAAGCTCCCCTGCCTTCCTCCTGCCTCCCTGCTGCTGTATGATACACAAACAGGTTACAGGGCTTGTGCAGAGTGATGTAACAGTGATGTGCATGTGAGAAGGTGGAAAGCAAGAGGGAGAAATGAGTTCCGGTGAGGGTGATACTACTAACTAAGATTCAGCGAAAAAAGGGGGCATGTGTGCTTTCTGCTGCACAGCTGGAGAAATGGAGGTCTTTTCAGTTCAGCCAGGACTTTGGCTGACTGGTGACTTAATGCGACAGGTCGTTGCCCTGGCTTAAGTAAAGATGCCCCCACAGACCCTTTTATTCAGTGGCCTATTAAAGAGTCAGCAGGCTCTCCAATTAACAGAGCTCTGCGTGTGTTTTTATACATGAGCATGAGGACGGAGTGACACAGGGTTGTTTTGTTTTTCTGATTTTGAATAACACCGCTGATGTCATGTCGGAATTCATTTAGTCGGCCCCTAAAGCCTTATATTGTCTATAAATAAATTGCATTGCTGCATGCGTCAGCGCCCTGGCCAACACATTCTCACTCCAACCTCGTCACGAATCAATGTTTCCACACCCAGATACGATGTGAAAGGTACCCTGGGTGGGTTGGCTGTTGACGTTCTAGGACGCCTTGTCAACTTATGCCTGTTACATGCATTGTGTTCTTTCAAAATACACTTCCGTTTTCACAGGAAATTTACCGTCTACATACAGTATCTTTCAAAATAAATGCACCAAGTCATTACAACAAGGTCAACTGACTTTTTTGTTTCCTCCAACAACAAAAGCACCTGGTTGGGTTTAGGAAAAAAAGACCAGGGTTTGGCTTTACAATCTTACAGGACACAAACACTGCTCTCCCAGGTGCAAGTCGGTGTTTGTTGGACTTGCCCCACTTGGACTTTTGTCGCCTTAACTTTTATTCGTGTCCTGCCGTGTTTCTTTCTGATGCTGCCAGGCGCCATTAAACTATAACAGTGACTGCAGCGCATCATACCGATGTAAAAGGACAGCTTTGTTCATCGGTGTTTGATGCTGCAAGTCACTGCCCAAGAGTCACATTTTGACGACTTCGGAGTGAGATCGGGTTGCCCTGGCAAACGTATCCCCCCTCTTATAATTTTGTCTTTATTAGAAGCAATAACTAAGGAGAAATCAACGCAAATAAACAACTTCTTTAACAAATGATAACAATAAATGAATAAAAAAGGAATACAGTATTTGCAAATTTCGTATTCTTTCTTTTTTTATTTTTGAACTGCACCCCGGATTTTTCTTTTCATTTTCTCTAACTCTAATGCTCTCCACATACACTCCACTCCATCATACCCATCAACGTTCTAGCATGTTCTGACTGTGATAGTCACTCACTGATGAATATATATTTATCAGTGGACTCATTTTAGTAATCATTGTGCTGCGGAGGCACATCACAAAGCAGCAAGCTAGTCGAAACACTTAGCCGCTGGAAATATTCCCATCACTTTGATTTTGATGAAGATGAAAAGAACAACGTTGCTGCCGGTAGTCTGACTAAAACTCTTTTCACTGCAAAAAACGCATCCTTAAACCTCCAGTCTGAAACACTTGTGCTACTACGACCGACAACACATTAACGTGAAGCACCAGGAAATACACCCCACCAAAGGTGAGCCGTCCACAGCCCCAAAGGTCAGCTGCAGCTCTACACAGGATAAACAACCAAAACTGGATTTTAATCCTGGACAGCTGCAGGCTACAAAGAAGTGATGTAGCTTGTGGTTGGATATGTGGTGGATGAAGTGTTGCTCCATGAGTGATTTTCAGTCTTTTGGGCAGATCTTTAGGAAAATTCCGGTCACAGGCAACTGAAAACCCCCAGGTTAACAAAAAGCTATTTAGCCTTAGCTACACTTAATAGCTATGACCCTGACATTCACACAGAGGCACACATCTGAAGTATGAGGAGATACACAATTACTAATTTTATGGGGTCTAAGGGAAAAGTAATAGAATGAGTAATGTAACAAATTACTGCTGGCAGGGAGTTATAGGTAAAGGAGGAGGGGGGATTTTGGGGCCCCCCCAGGTGGCACTCTAGGTGAGTGCCTGCCTGTAGGAAGATCCGCCACTGACCTGCTCAAAGTATCTAAAATGGAGCTAAAACAAGATTTACAAAAAGCACTCCTGCTCATCTCACTAGTCCTCATGTTTCAAGTATTTAGCATTGAATCACTTTCAAGAGACAGCTTCATAAAACCAGTCCAAACTGCGAATTCAGTGATGAGGAATGATTCGTTTTCATGCTCTGCACTTGTTTAGTGAAACGTGAGCTCAAACTGTACATGGAGAGAATAAGAAAAGCCTCATAAAATATGCATATTTTATGAGCCGTGTTTTGTATTCAAAGTATTCATCTCTGTTAAGCCAGTATGCACCCTTTAGAAGATGCTAATCCATCAGCATAATGGTGCGCTGTCACATGCGATGTCGACTATTATATAATGTTATTAGAAAGGTGTGGTAACAAGGGAGCGCAATAGCACGTGGATCAGTTATCACAGAAGTCTGGAAAAATAATGAAGGTGGATTTTCTATAAGTAGATCCGCTTTTACTAATCACTGTTTCCATGCTCCCTGCAGACCTCCTCCCACACTCCTGCAATTCTGCAGCCCAGAGATTATTTATTTAGCTCGGGCAAGCCAGCAACCTTCCCTTCTCCAATAGTACATCATTCTTTACTGCTGGGCCCTCGTGACCAATCTGCGCTCCTGTTTTGACTGCTGATTCTCATGTACTGTATCCACTTCTTTATATATGTGTGGGAAACCTGTAAAGAAAAGCTGCAGCATCGTCGGCCTCTGGCCAGTAACTGTAGGAGGGTTTCGGCCAAATCACTAACAATTTATGTTGTGAGAGGAGTAGGCGTTTGTATGCCTTTAGACCTGCTCCGTCTCCCACTGTGTGAAGTAATACTCAAAGACTGTGACACCTCTGCTTCGTGCAGGTTAGCCTATAATTTTTACAAGAGGAAATAGATTTGATTTAACGTGGTGGAAATCATGTCACTCAGTTATGTGGAGTATAACCAAACTGGTGATATAACATCAATGAATTTAATCAGCACAAGTTGTTTCTGATGTACAAAGAAAGACGACGGCCTGCTAAAGAACCAACTATAATACACTCTCACTGTATTATTTGGTTCTATTATGAAAATAGTGTACAAGACAAAGCTGAGATCCATGTTAATCCAAGTGTCCTTGTTGGGGTCCAGGCTCAGTGACATATGTTGCATTATTGCCAGACTTTATCACTTTACTGCATTCATGAGAATTGATTATAAATATGTTTTTTGATGTGATTAAGTAAAGGTTTAAGAGGTCAACTACAGAAAATAAGTCATTACTTCAGTTTGCGGTCTTGAATGTGGTTTAATCGGGGCTGTAATAATGACATGTACAGCTTCTGCTACCCAATCATAGAGGGGGATCGCACAGTCATGGGCTGGCTTGGCTTGGCTTGGCTTGGTTTGGGCCCTCTGCCCAGCACAGCAAAGATTTGCATTTCCATTACAACAGGGCTACCTTCTTCAAGGTGTGTCTTAAACTGATGACGGCTTGAGTTGAGTGATGGCGTTTAAAAGCAGCGGGCTGATCAACGGCTAAAGTCCCCTGTTATCTTTCTACAGCAGGGCAGGTAAAAGAAGTTTACCTGTTGGAGGGGAGCTGTTTGCAGAGGTGCAGTAAGAGCCTGTTATCTGCAGCTCTTCATCAACATTTCACTGTGGCTGTTTCTGATTTCACTCTCCTCCCTGCTGTATTATCAGACTTGCCTTTTTTGAAGAAAAGCCGCCAATAAAAGTTCCACTAATGCAGTCATAGATACATTTCGTTTCCTATAGATTCTTCACAATAAAAGTCCCCTGTTATTTTGCTTATGTAAAAACTGTTATTGTGAAACAAAGAAAATTAGGAAATGTTGAGTTTTCGAGCAGCTACCAGGAAGATTCAGATAGAAACTACAAAAGCACTGAGAGCTGAACACACAGAGACTTTTAAAAACACCTCTCTCTCGTCTCCTGCAGACAGAGGTGAGTAGAGTCTCGCAACACATACATTTATTTGAGTGGGAGAAGGGGAGTCGGGGTTGGCTGTGGTCGGCGAGATGTCACCACTACCCCCTTGAGAGCGGGTGGCCTGCATTTGAACCTACTCCAGAGAAGGTCCATCTCCAAACACAAGAGTGACAATAGAAAAAGGGTTTATGACTTTTTAGGACATGTTTTATGACATACTGTCTGAATTTTCTTTACACCATTTCTATGGCATACTATACTATGGCATTTTTTATGACAGCTCTCTCTCCTGTGCTGGAAATAAATGTTAATTGGTGCCAAATTTTACGCATATTATAAAAGCATAAAATTGTCAGAATCAATTCATTATTGGGGGAGGACTATTCGATGCTTTTAAAATACTGGGGGGTACTTTAGTATTGTGAGTACAGCCCAGGGTTGAATACATTCTGTCATGATGCATAAGAGGCACACACAGCCATAATTGAACATAGAGTAATAATGAAATAGACACTACGACAAATATGAATGGTTTAGAAAAAACACATCATTGCATTCATTATTCAAACATGAATACCGGCTCGGGTTGAAGGTTCATTCTCTAATAGCAGTTTGAAAAATTATTTCTTGACACAAGGTCCAACTAGTGTGCTGTTTCTGAAGCTTTCATTCTTGTGGCCTGCAGTGGATGGCAAAACAATGATTCTTTAGATATTACAGGTAAGTAGAAGGCATCCTGGGAAATACGTACTTGATTAATAAAGGTTTTGAAGATGTTTTTAGCCATTTCTGAAGCAGAAGCTCGTCATCCATTCATCCATCCATTCATTTTCACCCACTTATCCGGGGCCCGGTCGTGGGGGCAGCAGGCCAAGCAAAGCACCCCAGACGTCCCTCTCCCCAGCAACGCTTTCCAGCTCCTCCTGGGGGACCCCACGGCGTTCCCAGGCCAGATGAGATATCCCTCCAGTGTGTTCTGGGTCTACCCTGGGGTCTCCTACCAGTGGGACATGCCTGGAACACCTCTAACAGGAGGCGCCCAGGACCCATCCTGATCAGATGCCCGAGCCACTTCAACTGACCCCTTTCGATGCAAAGGAGCAGCAGCTCTACTCTGAGCTCCCTCCAGATATCCAGGCTCCTCACCCTATCTCTAAGGCTGAGCCCAGCCACCCCACGGAGGAAACTCTTTCAGCCACTTGTATCCACGATCTCATTCTTTTGGTCACTACCCAGAGCTCATGACCATAGGTGAGGGTTGGGACACAGATGGACCAGTAAATCGAAAGCTTTGCCTTCTGGGTCAGCTCTTTCTTCACTACGACAGTCCTTGTTATCTATTTGCTTTAATTTAATGATCAAATGTAACTTGATCTTGCTAAACTGCATTGTGAGCATTGTGAGTGTCTGTAGTGCTTTTGAAACAGACTGTGTATTCTGGGCTTTAAACTTAAAATACTAAATATCTGGAGGATTACTGCACAATAGCAACGGGGACAATGGTTGCAAACATCTTGTGCCCTTTGACCCCGCTCCTCACATGAATAAGAAACACAAAGATAGTTGTCCAATGCTTCCTTCGTAGCACAGAGAAGACTTTTGTTGGAAATATCTCAGTCCTCCTCATCTTTCCCAATGTCTGAGGGCTCTTTTTTTCAATATGTAGAAAAGAGGCTTTACAACACAGCTCCATTAAAGATTGAACTCTTTGTAATCTTTTGTTATGCAATTTGCAGACTTCATTGGAAACAGTCCGTAATAATTGCAGTAATATGTTCACATGGCGGCTCTTACTGTTGTGGGTTGATTGTTTATTTAAAGCTCCGGAGACTTTTGGAAATTGGATATTTACAATGTTGTTTCATACTTTATGATTAGGCAACCCTATATTATGGGCCGCGCAGAGATGACATAACATTAATGGAGTTGTTAAAATGCAGGGAGTTGTAACTGCGGCAGTGTTGGAGGAGGAGCAGAAAAACATGGATCTTTAATTTTTCATACTTGCCCGAGGCTGGAGTGGATGCAGACTGCCTGTCAGTGTTTCTGCTGCGAGTTTCAGCGGAAACAGGAGAGATTATACCGGCAGCTACAAGCTGTGTGTGCATGCTTTATCATACAAGCTGATAAGCATGCACACACACGGAAACACAAGGATCACAAAACCATGACAAAGCCTCTGCAACCTCTGTCACCAAGCTTTCAACCGGACTAGGATTGTTCACTCGCTATCAGAGACAAGAGTATTGATCTTTCACTCCTGCGCTGTTATGTTTTCTGTGCTAAATGAAATCCATCCAGAAACAGTGAGAATGCTTTGCAAAAAAAGAAGCTGTTTTTATGCATTTTGTATGAGTTTATGAATAAATGATGATCAAAGAGAGAGACCATTCCTCTGCTCTCGTTTAGATACTGATTTAACCAACGCTCTCCAACATGCACACATTCACTGAGAGAGCAGTTGAGCGTTAACTTACTGACAGATCCTCAAGTAAAGACGTCCAAATGTAGCCAACATTTTACACTTTCCCTCTCTATTAGTGTCACAGAAATTAGGAGCAGCACATAGAAAGGCAGAGATAAAAAAGACAAAGGCAAAAGGCCTTTCTTATCCTTCCCTGTAGTTAAGCTGTCATTTCAGAGGCAGCTCTATACTCCACTGCTCCGTCACTGCCAGTTGGTGTTGTGGGACGGGATGTCTCCGAGTGAGTGGGGGATTGTGGGTACTATATCCGCATTGATTGCAGTGCGGATAGTGCCGGGAGGTGCACTTTTAATGGTTTCATTCGCTTTCTCTCTCCCTATCTCTTTCCCTGTGTCTCTCTGCTCCGCTCTCTGTATCATAGGAAGCCACTGCCTGCCTCTGGTTCTGTGAGATAAGAGGCCGGCCTTCACAGGTAGACGGATATCAAAACCCACAGGCTTCACTGGTCGTCATAATGGCAGAGGGGCGACAAGTGATGACATATCATTACCCTGCTGTCATTCAGTCATTCAATTTGGCTTCAGCTGTGGTCTTCTAGACATGAGACCAGGCAGCTGAATGGTCCTTGATTTAGACATGCGATGCAGTCGTGGAAACCAGAAAGTAATCAATACCAAACTCTGAAAGGCACTGGTCAATTTTTAGATTGGAAGATTACTGGAAAGAAAAATACACACGGAAGCATTTATGTTTAAGTCAGAATTCAGTTTTTGAAATGTATGCAGATGCACAGATATAATAAGATAATACCTCATTGCATTGCCATCCATCCATCCATTTTCAACCGCTTATCCGAAGCCGGGGCGTGGGGGCAGCAGGCAGAGCAAAGCATTCCAGATGCCCCTCTACCAAGTACCTCTTTCCAGCTCCTCCTGGGGGACTCCAAGGTGTTCCCAGGCCAGATAAGATATGTAATACCTCCAGCATGCTCTGGGTCTGCGCTAGGGCCTCCTAGTTCTTTGCCTGTTATTGGAACACCGGGGCCCCCTCTGAAGCCGGACCTGGGGGGGGCGGGGCTCACCAGCGAGCTTCTGGTGGCCGGGCCTTGGACCATGGGGCCCGGTCAGACTCAGCCCGAATTAATAATGTGGAGCCACCACCCTATGGGCCCACCACCTGCAGGGACTAGCATCGGGGTCAGGTGCATTGTGTGCTGGGCAGCAGGCAGGGGCAGGCACCTGGGTGTGCTAACCTGTGGTGTCGCAGACTGGCCCTGGGGACTGGCTCATTGCATAGCTGAACATAAAAATTCAGACACCTTGTAATACAAAAAAGTAATTGTCCGAATGTAAGTAGTTAACTGGGGAAGTTTCATGGTGATATCTATAGGTTAAAAGTCTTACCCTATTCACCTGTAGTATCTTAAAATGTATAGAATTCCTATTCTGGAGATTTTCTGTCAGACTGTCAAGACCACAGCTTTAAAGGGGCAATAAGCGAAATCGTTTCATCGCTAGGTTCGCTGTTGTGCACTGCCTGTAGAGCAAAACAAAGTGTGTCATGAGCCACACCTCCCTCTACCTCTGCTCTTAGCTATTTCCCTGCTTTCCTGTTAGCGTTAGCACTACTCGGCTGCCATGCTAACGCTCTAACTCCAACTGAGCCGGGAGCCGGTCTCGCGGAGAAGAGTTGGAACGTTAGCATGGCAGCCGACTAGTGCTAACGTCCCCACGCTTCTCCGCCAGGCTCAGTGAGCCGGAGCCAAGACGAGTGGGGACGTTAGCGTTAGCACTAGTTGGCTGCCATGCTAACGTTCCGGGAGCCTGCTTAAGTGTGGGGGTGTTAGCATTAGCACTAGTCGGCTGCCATGCTAACGTTCCAGAGGAATGTTAGCGTTAGCTCCCAGAGTTAGCACTAGAGCTACTACGGCTACTGGAGTAGCTTGCAGCTATGGAGAGCTTCTACCAGCTCTTGTAGTCACTGAGCCTCGCCTCCATTTCAGCAAATATATTGCATTTATTACAGGGACCATTGAAGTAGGCAGGGGAATAGCTAAACACAGCCGCCAGGCTGCCCGCCGGGCTACATTTTACAATGCTAATTGCAAATGTTAGCTGGGCTGCCGGGCTACTCACCTAGCACAACTGTAACGCCTGACCCATTGCTGGGACCGAGCCGCTAATAACTCAAGCTCCGGACATTAACCCATGCTACAATTGTAACATTAAATTTAATTGAATCGACATAGCGACATGTGCTTAACATTACTGTAACACTAATTAATTCACATGAATGTACATGAACGTGCAGCCGGACCGGCTTGTAAACAATGGGCTGGAGATCAACACAGAGAGAGGGTGTGTGAGGTCATGCTATACTCCAGATGAAATTACACCTCTAGTTCTTCACATAGCAATTTTTTAATTCCTTCAATCTAGAAATGATGAATTTCGCTTATTGCTCCTTTAAAGCATGGTACAGACAGGGGCTAATAAAGGTCGCCAGATCTTATTATCCTATCAGCAGCTACAGCATCAACGTTTTTTCAGACATTTACAAATCAGACATTTCATTACTAAAGGTACCACGTGAACAATCAATAGCACCCCTTCACGTGTAGAGAGGGTGCTGCCAGCAAGGCTGGGAAAGAGATTTGAGCATCACTATTAACGACCTGAAGTGTGGATCCATGCAGTGGAAATATCTATCTGTAACTGAACTAAATTTACTCAGTTCAGAGTTGCGTATCACACATAACACCTGCTCTCAAAAACAAAATGGATGCTAATATGTCTCCTCTCTCCTAAAAACCTTTGACTCTAGTATTGTCATGTTTTGGTTTTTTTTTTATATTTTGTCTGGTTTTACTTCCTGTCTTTGTGTGTTTTCCCGCCTCTTCTCTTTTTACACCTGTCTCATTAGCCCTTCCCTGTTCCCAGAGTTTTCCTGTCACACCTGGGGCCTGTATCACGAAGCGAGATCAACCTTTCCTGGGTTACCCAGACCTATCCTGGGTTGACTAACCCTAACAGTGGCAATCAGGATAATCGGTATCACGACGCTGGATATCAACTGGGTAACTCAACCCAGGGTTGCTTTATCAAGAGCCGTGAACGCGCACGCAGTGGACCAATCACAATCATGAGAGAAGTGCAGCGTCACCGAGTATCACTGAGCGTCCTCACAGAGTGCCGTATGTGAGGGAAAAAAAGTATTTCTCATGTGAGGATCAGAGATTAATTCTACTAAAATATGAGGAGGAGAAAAGCAACATTAGAGAAAAGGCCAACACTGTGACAGCTGCAGGAGGAGGAAACATGCGTGGCAATGCATAACGGGATGAATAATGTTTAGTTTTAGTTTAGATTAGTTTATTTGCACATAATGTTAAAAACAGACAGTATAAAATTTACAAGATTAAAAAAAGAAAAGTGCCGGAGAGGTTAGAAGCCGCTAAAAGCTTATCAAAGAAATTCCCCTGTCAAAACATCAATGAAATCACATAATAGAGAAGAGAGAGAAAAAAATGGGTCAGGAAAGAAGACATAGAGGAGGAGAGAGGGAAAAATCAAGACAAAACAAGGTAGCAAATAAAATTATGTGTAGGTTAAATTGCTCACCACTGGTTCAAGTAGCTACAGTACCTGTACCTGTACATCTGACACTGATCACACCCTTGAATCCCATGAAATCAATGCTGCGCAGATGAATTGCGTGTATTACAATTATCGTCTAACATCATTGCGTCTGATAAATTGGTCTTCTTTGTCATAACGTTATATATGCTACAATAAAGCTTAAAGCTGACGTCACAATTAAATCATATCAACACCAAATTGATAGTCTGAATAAAATCATCCTGATATTGAGCTGTGTTAGAAATTAACAGCTGCGCAGAAATATACCTAGTCTCCCTCTTTAAAAAACAAAAAGGAAAATCCCTCAAACACCATGAAGTGTAGACATGATAGGCTACTTTCTACATTTCCAGCAGCAAAGCTGTCAATTAGGCCCATTATCTTTAACAGGGATCATTTCCTCCAACAAAACAAAATGTTGGCATTAATTAATGGTGCTATTAAGTGTCCGCAAATGATCAGTTTTTTTCTTATGACATTTCGACTTCTTTCCACTCCTTTGTGAACAATCTTTTCATTGTCTGTTGTTGTTGCTTTCTTTTCTTTTTTAATGTTCAAAATAAACTTTCAAATCAAAATCAATCAAATGAATTAAACTTCCCGTCATGACTGGGCTGCATTTCTGTCAGCGGAGTCATTTTTTCCGAACAGCTGATTGGCCAGTGGGTGGTGCTTTTTATAGGATCAGATTCAACCCTGAACTTACCCTGCTCCGGAGCAGGATAGCCGTTCAGAGTAAGTTACCATGGTGATCTACCCCGATAAGAACTGAACCGGCTTCATGAGACCGAAAACCCAGGGTTAACCCTGAAGTTACCTCGCTAAGACATTAAACCTGCTTCGTGATACAGGCCCCTGTTCTGTATTAGTCTTGTTTGCTCCACCCTAGTGTTCCCCTCCACACCCTTGTAGTTAGCCAATCTCCATTTCCCTCCTTTTGCCCGTGTCCATCTACTCCAGCTGTGTCTCGTTCTTGTGATTAGTTTTCAGTGTGTGTGTTTCCCTTTGTTCCTTATCAGTTCATCTGCGTTCATTCTTGTGCTCATCCTCGTGTTCTTGGTGTCGTTCTCTGCTCTGTTTCCTGCCTGGTGTCTTGAGTTTACTGTATTATCCTGGCTGGTTTTGGTTCTTCTGTCATTTGGACTTTCTGTTACCTGCCTGTTCTGATTGTATTTCATCATCTTTATGTAAGCTCGCTTTTTGTTAAAACTTCAACCTGAGACAAGAATTTTGAACCTTGTTTTATCCAATGTTTGGATTTTTGTTCTGGAAATGTATGCAAATCAGTCCATATTTAGGTACATGAAGCCACCTTTGCATAGCTAAACATAGCATTTCAGAAAATTTGTAAACCCCAAAAAATACGTGTCTTAATGTATGTAACCAACTGGGGAAGTTTCATGGTGATATCTGGGGGGTCTCCCCATGAATCGACAAATGTAAGATTGCACAGGAGATCTGAAGTCTCTCCATGAAGTTGCCACAGTAAGTCACTGTTGAAGCAGGATTTAATTGCAGCTCCTCTACATGCAGAGTGGGCTGTAACACTGTGTCATACAGATCTATTACTTCCATAAGGCCAGGTGGAGCGGCAGGTAGCAGGGGGCAGAGGGACAGCATGAGGTTATGTTGGGCCTGATGTGCTGTGAGGCGTGGCAGACAGCAAGGCCAACTCAGGTGGAAACACCACCTCGATTTGTCATGGACCACACAACTCGGCGCAGAGGAAGATTAAATTGAACTCATCACTCTCCTCCTTCCTTACTCCCCCCCTCCAACTCTTATGTCACTCTGCCCTCTTTTTCTCCCTCCCTCTCTGTCTGTCTGCAAATCAGTCTATCATTTAACATTTCCTCTCTGCTCCATCTCCTAAAATTGTAAGAGCTGTTTACATCCCCCCTGCAGGACTGGACAGGAAATACTGTCCTGTGGGATACAGGTAATTCAGGTTACCACAATCCACAGCTTTCATATGTGAGGTTCGATGCTACACTGCTGTGATGTTTTGATTTTTCTCTCTGCAGGGTGCTAAGTAATATAGACACTATTGATATTCCTACCTGTGCTTCTGCTTCACCTTAAGCTAACCTTGAGAATGATATAACCTTAAAGAAGTGTAACACCGCAAATTGATGTTTTTTTGCCTTCAACAGCTAACGCACATGGTTGGGTTTAGGAAAGAAAAACAGGTTTGGCTTTATAATCTTACAGGATGCAAACACCGCTCTCTCAGGTGAAAGTCTGTGTTTGTTGGACCCATCCACCACTCCAACCCACCCTACTCGGACTTTCGTCACCTTAACTTTTATGAGTGTCACACCACGTTTCTCCACCGTCACCGAGCGCCATTAAACTATAACAGCGACTGGCCACGTTTCAAGGACGGCTTTTTTCCTCAGTGTCTGATGCCGCAAGTCATTGCCCAAGCGCTGGATTTGGACGACTTCAGAGTGAGACCGGGTTGCACTTTCCAGTACAGGCAGCTGCAGACCCAGATCCTGGATGTGTCTGAGTGAGACGGAGACAGCCTCCTGGAGGAAGACAACCTTTATCCAGTCAGGTTTCGAGAAACGTCATCGTCAGCCTTCTGCTTAGAAGTGGTGAATTTACAGCTCACAGCAACTTAACATGATGCAATCTCTGGCTTTTGTTTGATATCGATTCTCGGCAAAAAATGTTGTAGCACATTTCTGATCCTTTAACGTAATTTGCATGCATAACTTTGGAGGGCTAATTTGTCAAGTATATTAGGTGTCGCTGTCATCCTGAACATCTCACAGAACCACGTTCAGACTCTTAAACTCTACATCAGGTGAATCCGGTACAGCCCTGCTATCCACATATGAGGCAACTTTATCAACCTGTCTATTGTAAGTCCAGTTCATTCTATTTTAGCTCTGTTAATGTCTCCTGTAACTCCTGAGGGAAATATCTGGCTCTTTATTCTCTAAATGCTCCACTGGTTTTACAGTAGTTCCCAATGTTCTCTACCTAGTTGCTAACGTTGCCCTGCTGCTGTTTGATGCTGTGCAGGTACATTTTTTTTTGCTGAAAACAGCTGCCTCTCTGTGAGAGTGGTAAGAGTAAAGTAAAACATTAAAGCTGCAGGAAGAGAAATAAAAACTTTAACGATTTAGTACAAAACTGGGACGAATTAGCAGTTTATCAAATCCCAGTCTTTACTAAAGCGGTCAAGGGTCTTACACAAGTAGGCAGTCAGCGAAGGCAGAAAAACACATTCAGGGAAATCACACAAAATCCAAGCAGAGTCAAAAACCAGGGAATCAAACGCAAGGAAAAGGCTGAAGGGCATGAGGTGACAATGACAATCTGGCAGCAGAGAGGGAACAATGGGCTGATTAGTAACTATACAGGTGAGTGGAACAAGACACAGGTGGAACACATGAGGTTATCAGCAACACTCAACACACTAAACACAATGAGAACACATTTCAAAATAAAACAGGAACTGGACACAAACCCATGAACATAAATTCAACAGAATATCACAATAACAATGAGTTAAAAGACGATAAAAAGCTCTGTAGAGTTTAAGGGGAACTGCAGAGTCACTTGGGTTTGTCACATAATCATGTGATCCATTGTTGAGGTGATTTCAGACAGTGAGTGCTTGCAGCTGCTGTTTCCATTGTCGTCAATGTAAACACAGGGCAGCTGGTGCTCTCATGAACACGCATCGCTCTATGCCACTGCATGCAGAGCTTATACTGGTTCAACTTTTTCAACTTCAACCATGGCAACCACAGACAGTGAGGGGAATGGTACAGGAGCTGATCTGGGTGTTAATTATACACCTCTTCACCAGCGGATACCAGACGTGAAATGGTATTGGAGCAACACCAGCTTCAAAGTTTGATTTTCAAATTTGGGACAATACACAATGTTAATGACATTAGTTGGCATAATTTGCTATATTAATCATGCCATATTGTCATTTCCTGTATTTTAAGCTACAACCCACTCTATTAGCTTTATCTTTAGCTGCATGATAAGGTCGCAGTGCATAGCAGCAGCCTGTGTACAGGGTGATAGGATAAGAGGTCAGGTTCTGTGCCCTGTTGCTGCTGATTCAAATCATCTACAATATTAAAATGTATTCTCTGGAAAGCAGTGAACAAACATACAACTCATCATGATGTTATTTCACCAGCTACATTATGTTTTATTCACCAACCAGAGAGATAAACTATCCAATTGTTTCCCTTTCCGGAAAAACAAGTCATTTCTTCTCTCTACCGAGCTCCTTCTATAAATCCCTGTACAAATGGAATGTAAACTCACTGGGTTCATGCCAAGGCTTAGCATCAGTATGGGGAAAAATGTCCTATATTACAAATGGTCCGTGGAAAAACAATCCACTATCGCACCCTGTAGCACAGTTCTTGAACAGCTTTCCTCGCCAAACAGCAGTGGAGGTGCAGTGAGAGCAGTGGTACCACCCGCCTTGTTATTCAAAGCATTTTCCGAATATAAATTTTGTTTAATTGGAAAAGAAAAACAACTGTGCGGGCAAAGATTATGCATAATCACAATAATTATTTCCCTCTGTGTATTACTTATTTCGAGGTGAGTATTCTGTGCTGCCTAATGAATGCACCACCTAGGAGGGAATAAAAGGACATGCAAATTAACGTCAGAGATGAATCACATTCGTCGAGAGAGAGAGGGTGAAAGAAACATTCAGTCTGAGACTTACTTCACCAGTACAAGTCCAAATGACGTACACAGTCGTAACTCATTTCCGATAATGTTGGTGAATCTGTGACACCTACTGGTACACCTGAACCCATGGATGGATAACTGAACCAACCTACCAGACACAGGCCCAGGGGCCAAAATGTCAGGGGCCCCTGATCACCTGCATATGTTACTCAAACTAGCATGTACCAAGCTGAAGACACAAAATAACCACACGGAGATGTAAAGTAACTGAGAGGAGACAAAAAAAAAAGACCAAATAAAACACAAAAATATATCTCAAAGAGACACAAAATAATTAAAATAGATGCAATGGAACTACAAAGAGACACAAAACAACTACAAAGACACACAAACACACTTCAAAGAGACACAAAACAACCACCAGGAAATGTAAAGGAACTACAAAGAGACACAAAATGAAAACAAAAAGACAACAAACAGATGCAAAGGAACTACAAAGATACACAAACAACAAAAAAGACATGCAAAGGAACTACAAAAGGAATCACAGCGACCAAAGAAGACACAAATATATGTCAAGAGACACAAAATGACTTCAAACAGACACAGAATGATCAAAAAGACACAAATATACCTCAAAGAGACACAAAACAACCACAAGGAGATGCAAAGAAACTGCAGAAAGGCAAAAAATGACCAGAGAATAGACAAAAATATACCTCAAAGAGACACAAAATAACCTCAAAGGGACACGAAACAACCACAAGGAGATGCAAAGGAACTGCAGAAAGGCAAAAAATGACCAGAGAATAGACAAAAATATACCTCAAAGAGACACAAAACAACCACAAGGAGATACAAAGAAACTTAAAAGAGAAACACAATGAAACAACAAACAAAAGAACACAAACAGATGGAAAGGAACTACAAAGATACACAAATGACAAGAAAGTGCAAAGGAAAAAACGACCAAAGAATACACAAATATACGTCAAGAGACACCATATGACTTCAAAGAGACAAAGACAACTACAGAAAGATGCGAATAAGCTACCAAGAGACACAAGATGACTACAAGGAGACACAGAATGATCCAAAAGACACCAGTATACCTTAAAGAGACACAAAATGATGTCAGAGAGACACAAAACAACCACAATGAGATGCAAAACAACAAGGAGATGTAGAGGAATTGTAAAGAGACAAAAAATGACAACAAAGACATGAAAAGGGACCCACAACAACCAAAGAGACACAAATATACCTCAAAAAGACACAAAACAACCACAAGGAGATGCAAAGAAACTGCAAAGAGACAAAAAATTACCAGAAAAAAGACAAAAATATACCTCAAAGAGACACAAAATGACCTCAAAGAGATACAAAGGAACTACAAAGAGATGCAAAGGAACTACAAAGAGACACAAACAACAACAAAGACTGGCAAAGGGCCCCACAACGACCAAAGAAGATGCCATGAGACATGAAATGACTTCAAAGAAACAAAAACAACTGCTGAGAGATGCAAATAAATTACAAAGAGACACACATATACTTTAAAGAGATACAAAATGACTTCATAGAGATGCAATGGAACCACAAAGAGACACAAAACAACTACAAAGAGATGCAAAGGACCTACAAAAATACATAAAATGACCAGAAAAAAAGATAAAAACTGTACCTCATGAAGAAACAACAACATGTCTACATAAACAGACATAAAAGCACAAAAAGATGCATACGGACAGCAAAAAGAACAAAACAAATGAAAAAAGAGGTAAGACATTTTGCATCTCTGTGGTAAGGGGCCCAACATCTCATAATCCACCATGTTCAGAACCTCATCCTGTTATTTTATGCTCTTCTCTGTCTCCTTATATTGTACAGTTACTGCTTTCAAAAGGTCTTTGGCTTCTTGCTTTTCTGCTAATGAAACACGGCAGTGCACCAAACTGATTTGATTGTTGGAATATGTGATCTTGAGTATAATGTAGACATTGAGTTTTAAGTACAACATTGTTTGGTTTGTGTTTTGAGCAGAGCCCATTCTGCTCTGTGTCACATAATGGGATGATTTGTCAAAAGCACAACAGTAATCAGCTAAATGATATCAGCGGGTGCTTTGGAGTTTACAGCAAGTTTGTGAGTGAGCAATTCTCATCACTGAGGCACACATTCATGCCCAGCATGCATCCAGAAATGATGTTGATGTCATGACTGCAGTGGTTTAATTGCCATTACTAGTGTATCATGCCGAGTGCCTCCCAACATGCCAGAATCAAACACCTCAAACACATTTGCCGCTGATGATTTTGATTGGACACTGTAGAAAACATTACCTCAAAGTTAATTTTTCTAATCAAGCCTCCTATGCTGGACTTAGTCTTCAGCTATTCACAGCACTGCCAACTTTCCCATTTCCTTTCATACGCTCATTAAGTCTTCAGCAAAGTCAACCACCTCCAATCTGATGTCTGAGCAATTATCAGCTTCAGTCGGGCTGTGACGTTTGACGGTGCAGTGTTTAACACCGCATGCCTTTTTAGTCTGATGAGACAGAGCGACCTTTGAGGCACAACAGGAGAAAATCACCATGTAGCTACTGTCACTGTCACAAACCCTATTAAGCTTCATGTCCTCATACATGTGCAAAGAAAACCCTGACTCTGGAAATTAGAGTATTAGCAAAAAAGGTCATCATTTCCATTTGTTTCTGTTAGGTTAGACTCATTAGAAACTGTGTGTGTGAGTGTGTGTGCGCATCCTCAAAGTAAATTTGGGAAAAAAAATCAAAACATTAACCCAGGTTATTTCATCATGACTGCACAGCTAGAAATAGCTTAATAAACACTGGGAATGATGGGAACAGAGGGTAAAATGCTCAACGTCCACTCATCAGCCTCAGAAAAGTGCCTGTTTTGCTAAGAGGCTAATTTCTAATGTGTCTGTGACTACAGGAAGGGGACAGGCCAAGTGACCTTGGAAGGATATGATGACGACGAGGCTGTATTACGCAAACAGCATCAGCAGCATGCACAGACGTCTCTGTGTGTGGGCTCTGATGCTCTTTCCATTTTAAAAGGACATTAGAGCTAATGGTAATGGTATCTCGGAGGTTTCCAAGCCTCTTTCCTGTACTGCCCTATATACGAGCAGCAAAAGAGCATAGTCCATTAAGAAAGCAAACAATGGATATTTTTCATAGGCCACACAGGGCACAGGGTAAACATGTCTATGCCACAAACAATTAGCGTCGTATTGTGTGGTTTAGCAATTTAGCAACACTCAAGGTTCTGACATTATCCTTTGGTAACACAAACAAATTGACAGAAAGGGATGAATGAAAGAGGGAATTTTCAAGAAGTGCACTGCAGACCACTGCCCTATCTTGCAGTGTTAACAAAGGTGTAAAATAATTTGTGTATCCACCACCTGATTCAAATCTGCTCCAAAATTTGATGGGATCTTCCTTGGCCCATGCTTCCCCCCTCCACCAAGTTTCAGCAAAATCAGGGTAGTAGCACTTCATTAATCCTGCTAACAAACGAACAAACAGAACTGAAAACATCACCTACTGGGCGGAGGTAATAAGGGGTAAACATTTCCAGGAATCTGGACACAAAGTCATTAACACAACTACTTGACATTTAAGCATCAGTTCCCGAGAACAAAGGTTACTATCGGTGCAGAGAAATGCCTTGTAAAAAAACAATCTATTGTATGTGTGCATTATGCGTGTGGGTGAGCGTGTTTTTCCACGCTGCTAAGATGAAAAGGCTTTTTCCGATTACGTCCTTTGTGTGTGAACGGTGCACACTTAATCTTCAGCGGTGAGTCTCGCGGAAACATGGAGTTTGACACCTTTCATCAGACTCTTAACACAGATGTGAGAACCTGCATCGTTTGATCCACCGCGGCATTAGAGATGGCCACAGTCTCCTTCTGGCTCAGTAGCTGCACAGAGCTGACAGCAGCTGAACGATAAGCCTGCCATTCTGCCCACTGACTGTGAAGTCAGCGCAGCTAATTAGCAGTTCTGTCCTGGGCTGATTCATTTATTCAGTGTAGCCTCATTTATTTAATCGCGTGAAGGTAATTCATTTGCATATAGTTTCATTGTTTTCACTTCCCAACTTTACTAACCATGGCCACTTTATTTTAGATATGATTAAAAGCTGTTCACTTCATTATAACCAGTCAACTGTGCAGCGGATGATGTGCAATACTTCCTCCAACATCTTCCTCACAGATCCATTGTGCCATTGTTAAAAAAGCCTGGGAGCAAAGTGTGTAAATAAACCCCGTGCTGGCCGCTCCAGGAGGGTCAATAAAACTACAAGCTGAAATGCATTTAGAGATCCTCAATGAGAATCTCATTGTTCATTCTACCCCTGCAATTTGCGAGGATACCCCAGCCAATCAATACAAGGACCATTAGGCTTAACAAACCTGCTCCGTCTACAAACTGCACAAAGGCTCTGGAAAGGCAACAGCATGTATACTAGGACAGCCTGTCTACCTGTGAGGCAGTTTGTTTGTTTGTTTGTTTGTTTGTTTGTTTGTTTTATTAAGATCCCCATTAGCTTTTGCATAGCAGCAGGTATTCTTCCTGGGGTCTAAACATTACTAAAACAATAACAAGACAGATACACATACACAAATACACAACAACAACAATAACAATAACAACAAAAAAACATACAATACATGCTCCATACTGAATCATCGTATCCAATGTTGTCACATTACAGGAATGCCCTGGCCACACAATAAAAAAAACAATAAAAAAAAAAACAATTAATTATTAACAATTAATCTTGTCTTATGAAAAGCACTGCTTGATTTTGAAATTATCAACATTTTTCAGTTTTGTAATATAATTGGGGAGTGAATTCCACTCTTTCATTGCCCTATACATTACCATACGCTGCACAGACGTATTGGATTTAGACAATACGTCAGTGGGTATAGAGATATGAGTGAGTATAGTGTATGAGGTATTTTGTGGTTTCAGTTATGTGTTTTTGGACATTTGAATCTGGGGCACCATAAGCCTCCATTAGGTGGAGTTGTGTTGCTACCCCCTCTCCCCTTGGATCTCCACAAGTGTTGTGAGGACTCTAAAACTTCACCTGAGCCTCCATTGGTATGACGGTGAGTAGATAATGGGTGAATTTTCATTTTTGGGTGCACTAGTCCTTTAAGTCACAAATGTCCAATCCCAGAAACGCCCCTACACCTGACCTGCGCAAGGCTGCTGTGGATTTGCCTCTTGACAAAAATTAATAAGGTCAGCAAATGTTGAAAGGTTAAAATCAGGCAATTAATCTGATAAATATTACTAATATTTGTTCATTAACGGGCCCCTGGTCTCCTGGCATTTTGCAAAAGTGGCCCCCGGGTAAAGCAAGTTGAGTATCTCTGCTGTAAGGCCTCAGAGGCTGATGATTTGTACAAAGCCGGGTGTCGTTTTATTCTGACATGAACACGTGGTGACGCAGATAACCCCCCAACTACATGCAGTAACACCTCTAATGTGTACGTGTATGTGCTCTGTTTATACCGCACTGTTTGCTATGATTTGACACTTAACAAATGGAGTAATACATGACCATTTTTTCCATAATTAAACTTCTATTACAGCAGGGTTTTTTTATTATTCCTGTCAGTCATGTCACTCTCTGGCAACTAGCTTTAGGTGGCTGCAAGACTGAGATATGGAACTTAAAAGACACAGGACAAAACCTAATAGAGGAACCACCGCCTTGTGCAGCAGGCTGACACAAAACACCAAGATTCAGCATTCAAAATGAGAACTGCTGCGCTTAAATACACTACTAAAAATAATAATTTAGTGATCAAAAGTCACTATGGCAGAGTTTGGAGGAACAAATATGCTGTTTATTGTTATTCAATCACTATTCGTTGAAAAATATTTATTGAATTTTGAGTTATTCGCTTACAATGGTGTGTTAACAACCATTATCTGGAAGTAATGAGCCATTTGAGGTCATTTTTTTTTTCTCCTTTTTGTGCATAACAATGCCCATTCACTGCAAAATACTATTGCTTCATCAACATTATAATGCTTATTACCTGATTTAACAGCATTGCTGCACGACTGCTACTTCTAAAATTAAAAACATAGTACAGAACAGTATTATGATGACGTCCGCTTTTAAAAAAACGGGAAAGATTAGAAATGAAGAACAACGAAGCAAATGTTCCCGTGCAGAACTCCACACAGGAACATTTTGTTGTGTGTTCACCCACACATGTGAGCGGAAACACACTGAGAGATCCTGCAACTCAGAATTTTATTTCACCACTTAATTGCCTTACTTAGCCTCACTGCTTTTGTAATGGGTAATTGGTTGTCATGACAAACACTCAGTCTATTTATAGCTCAGAGGCTTGTGCAAAAAAGAAAAACCCTCTGAAAAAAAAACATTTGAAGACAGGCAAGCTTTCCGTGACTCCAGAAGGTATAATAAAGGTGATGATAGCCGGTCATTTTTCTTCTCCACGAATAATCTGTCAGCCTGGCGCAGGGAGACTCTTCAGGACAAAATGGACCCCAGCTTTTGGTTACATACAATAAAATAGTCATTCAGTATTCAGCCCTAACAGCGTACTGTCACATTGAGAGAGGACTAAAGCATCCTGCCTCTGCTGAGAGAAGCTAAATAGCTTTTCAGGCGTTCATATACTGAAAGAAAAAGAAAAAGACACAGTGAATAATTGTGTTGGTGTCATGCTGATAAAATGCAAACACATTAAAAAGCGTGTCTCCGCCGAGAGTTCAAGTTTTTTTCTTTGCGAGGCGGTAGACGTGTAGTCATGACACGTAAGCGTCAAACACAGCAGACAGCATTCTCCATGACCTCCGGCTCTGTTTTACCTAAACACATGCATTATTTATATTACAAGGACGTGAATAGACAAGACTGTGAGGTATCTGTGACCTCCAAGTCTCGATCATGCAACTGAAGGGATGAATAAAGGATGTCTTTTGTTGACAGTCTCAGACGGCTTCATTGCTTTCTGTTCGCTCAGCAAGATTAGTGGATATGTTCATAAGTGATTTTTTCAAAGCTTTGTGAGAGCCAGATATGTTTTCAGGACTCCCTGTCATTCTGATATGGTAGGTTTTCATTGGTTTAATGATAAAAATAGGGCAATATAAAATGTTTCTAGTTTGTCACAGAGCAAACATCAACTAGTGTAGCCCAGCAGATGTGTTGAGAAAAGTGGCTTAATATCCATCTTACTGACTTTAAGAGCTTTAAATCCATTATTTAAAGTATGACTCAAATGAGTGGCGATTGCTTTTTGGCCCCCTGAAGGCAACAGAACAGTGATAAACACAGCATTGTCGCCTCATGGTAGGGGTGGGAATCACTAGAGGACCCACAATATGATATTATCATGATACTTAGATCACGATACGCTATTATTGCGATATACTGAGTATTGCGATAAAATATATTGCGATATATCGTGATTTATTACCTTTTATTCCAACTGCATATTATTTCCCCTAAGGAAAAGTAATCTTAATTTCAGTTTTACTTCATAAGTTTTCAGTCTGTTCATCAGCTTCAGTCTTTTTTTTTTTTGCAGCAAAATGTGATGCAAAGCAGACAGACTGACTGACAAACACTGCCATAAATAGGGCTGCAACTAACGATTATTTTCATTGTCGACTAATCTGTCGATTACTTCTTCGATTAGCCGACTAATCATTTTAGCGAAAAATGTGTTAAAATGTTGAAAAATGTCAGTCTGTCTCTCCCAAACTAGACTCACAAGTCAGTCTTTAGACGCTTTGCTTAACTAAAGACTGATGTCTTTCTCCCTGATTTTGTGTTTAGATGGGCGGATACAATTTCAGAGTTTAAAAAAACTCCCTACGTTGCAGAACCAATAGTAAATCCACAGGGCGGTCCTTCGGTGGCTCGCTGAACTCTTGTGCTCGTAGACATAGTCCAACCGCGTTAAAAGTTTTAAACAACATCGCTGTAAGTCCTTCATTTCCACAATCTTGTGGACTGAGCACGTTTGATAAAATGGAGTTAAATCTCTCGGTATCCATTTTCAAGCTCGGACAAGAAAAGGGGGAGTGCACATTTCCGGGAGGGCGTGTCCTTTTAAAAAATGCAAGAGGCGTTGCTTTGTTGCCGTCCGTTTTCTCTGGTGTGTTAAACACACTTTAGAAAGGAGTGTCCCCAGACTATCAGAAGGCGGAGATCTGTGATTGTCTGGTGGCAAGACTACTCCCAAACCCCAAAATTATGTCATCTAATGTCTTGTTTCGTACTCCTGAAAAGGGTTGTAGTTCACCATAAGAAACTGCAATAAGAGTATTTTGGGGTACTTTTATAGTACTTTTATAGGAAAAAGGACTCAAACCGATTAGTCGACTACTAAAATAGTCACCAATTATTTTAATAGTTGATTAGTCATCAATTAGTCGACTAATCATGGCAGCCCTAGTCATAAAAGGTGTCATAAATGCTGCATACACCTGACGAACTGAGCTGTTGGCAGATTTAACGCCCTCTGCGAAGGCAGAAGAAGTGCTTAAGCAAAAAGAATCTCATGCAGGTATCCCACTAACTGAATGGCAACACACATGTTAGAAGCTTTGTCTGTTACAGTCACAATCCCCATTCTTGTGCTGCATTTTGCAGGAAGTCTGCGCCATGTACTGCTCTAATTTGGATAACGTGAGACAGCAGTCACCAGTCTCCTGTGAGATAATGTGCTGTTATAGTCACATATGAATTCACTGACCTTAAAGTCCAGGCGTCACAAGTTAATGCCACCCTTCACCCTGCCCACCCTTGTGCTAATTTTGTCAACCTAAGTGTATCCATTGTTAGTTGATGGGTTTAGCGTTAGCTTGGCTGTTAGCGGCTAATGCTATCTCTGGATGGTGGCATGTGAGGTGAGCCCTCATGTCCGTAGTATTCCCAGAGTATTCTCATATGACACTGTTTGTAAATTGCATGTGTCATATCCAAGTCCGTCTTTCCTTCCATGTTAAAAAATCCAAGACCTCTGCTGACCTCACCTGGGAAAAAACCATCAGCACCATCTAGTGGACCGAAAAGCAATTGATTTTATTATTCTAGTACCAAATGTATTGAATGCGTATTAATGACGTATATAACAAAAGATCGATACTGGGGTGATAATGACAGCAACTTTTTGAGAGAAACCATATGGCAGCAACGTTGTGGTGAGTGGAATGTTTGTTTAATGCAAACACATTGCCAAAGTCAAATTAGTTGAACGACTAATACGACAAATCTGACCAGATAATCCACAGATTACTGGATAATGTCTTTCCACCGAGAGAGGATTTCATTATTAGCGCTAGCAACTTACGACCTTTAATTGTGTATTTATCTTCCTGTATATCTGTAACCAATACGTCAAGCTAGTTTCAGAATGAGCTCTCTTTATTTGCATTTGTTAAAAAATTACAGGCTAATAGCTGCTCCTAATTTCCTCACAGTATCATTCATTTCCTGTATTTTTCTTTCAGCTTCATGACCTTTTCACCTTCCAGACCTTTATTAGCCAATTAGAGATGGTTAGCTGCTCTACACAAAGCATCTCTTGGATCATGATTGAAGGTTCTCTTACACACTGCTGAGCTTCCAAACACCCACACCCATTGTCACACACAAACACACGCACACCCTTTCCTTAAATCTTGCTGGTAACCACGGTGACAGGCAAAACAGAAGGGGGAAAAGAATGGAGGGAAGTTGATTTCCTTGGATGGGGAAGGTGAGGAGAGGGTTGTCTTGCAGAATGAGGTTTATTCAGGTGTGATGAAAATGTAGGCGACTGTAGAAAATAATGGAACAACATGAAAATCATCAATACCTCACTCGCTTACAGTCGGGGGAAAAAAGGTTCAGTTTTCCCTCTTCTTCACCCACACTGAGCCAGTCCTATTCCACACACACACACTTTTTAGTAGGCATTAACACTCTTCATTGGAGGAGTATGCTGCTCATCTTATTCCAAAACACAGGTTTAAATGCCTTCTCAAAAACTATTTTCTTTCCTCCACCAGAATACAGCAGCAACCCACAAGTAGTAGATACAACAGTGTCCTGAGTTGTTTGGAGGGTTGAACACACAAGAAATGAAATCAATGGTTTCTTTGTGTGCTTGTGTGACAGAGAAAATGGGTGGAATTACACCAGCTTGTGCAATTATATGAGTCAGAGATATAACACAGACAGAGAGAGAAGGAGAACAAGAGAGCAGGATAGATAAACACTGAGACAAAAAAAGAATATTGTCCAAGCTGCACTTTCTTCCTTGATTAAACACTTTTATTATCACTTTATCCTTGAAACATCTCGGCGACACACATGGTGCAACCGGTCAGTGGTCACACGCTCTTGACACAAAACTGGACTGACAAATACATTTTCAAATGTAAAGGGTATTAATCAAGTGAGAAGGACGCTGCTGATCCTCAGGCTTCAGCTGTGATTGATTTGTGCTGACTGATTGATTGATTTAGTCCAAACAAGCAGTGAGTTGGCATTTTCTGACACCCTTGAAGAGAATCCGCGCCGACAAACACTATCACTCAAACACCTCGGAGGCACTACTGATTAAGTCAGTCACACAACAGACATGCTTGCATGCTTTTTCCTCCAGTCATGCATGACATAAAGTCTTCCATCACTCTAGAGGATAATAAATTAAGTTTTCTGTCTGTCATTGTCCTGAGTAAAAGCCCTCTCTCAGGGGGGACAAAGCCCCTTGTTGTTTGCCCACGGGAAAAAGATGAGCTGTTCTATAAAAACTCATCCCATGTCCAGGGACCAGTATGTTTGCGCTTCAAATGTTTTTTTAACCTCAATCTATTTTTTTTCAGTCCCACATCAATTCTGCTCAATCTAAGAGAAAAACACTCTTTTTTTCCTACTGTTTTTCCAGTACACTGCCCCACAATGTTTTGTTTATCCAGGCAGGGGTGCACCAACAAGTTCTCATCCCAACTTGTCAAATACTGCTGCTTTGTCAGAGGGTCTTCATGTCAGAATATGACGTGCCAAGTACCCTCCTGTGTCAGCTGTGGATGTTCAAGAACACAGTGTCAATTTACGCTCATTATGCGCATTGTGTCTTTTCAAAAATACACTTCTGCTTTCACAGGAAATGTACAGTTTCTGCTCATCAATCGAGTCTTTTTCAAAATAAACTTATAATGTAAGTAAACAATTTGTTTTTAGGGTTTATTTCCTAGACATACTAGCACACACTTCTGGTGGCACACGGGAAATAAACGTAGCCTCCTGGGTAAAAGTCTAGAGTTTGTTTGACCCATCCACCTCCATACAGATATTCTCACTTTTTATGCTATTGTTGTTGCCAGCAGAGTCACAAAAGCCCCGTTTCCACCAAGCAGTACAGTACAGTTTAGTTCATTGCATTTTTTTTACTTTTCCACTGTGAAAAGTTGTGGGTGGCACCAATGGAGCCGTTCTGTACCATCCCCATTTTTGGTCCCCCCTCTATTGGGGTACCTAGCACACATATCTGGTACTAAAAGGTGGAGCTGTGAACACTGCAGTCTGTTGATTGGTCAATAGCGGACGGTCACTCTGCTCAGGGCTGAGCTGTGGCTGGTTTTGAGGCTCATGTAACCACTGTTCATACCACAGAGTTTTTTATTAGTAGACTATAACTGTAAAATGAATGTTTCACTGCCTCTTGCAGCAGCTGTAGTCGGTAACTTAATTCACTGGGAACTTTTAGGGTGGAACATTAACTTGTAATGTTACTCAATGCATGAGTTGAAGACGTGAATCCTTCAACTCACTTTAAATTTCAATATGACAACTCTGACCATTACTTTAGTTTTTATATGACATAAACTTTTAGTAGTGAGTGGATCTTCAAGCGTTTATATATATTAATTTTCGCCCAGGTTATGTGAACTGTATATAGTCTAATCCTCACTGGGAGAAAAAAGTGCAGTAGGCTTCAGCAATTAATTCCCAAGCTTGCCTGAGAAGGACTAAATGCACAAACCCGCTATTTCTAAATATCCCATGGAGAGAGACTCTCACTGCAGCCTGTTTATTTTGTTCTGAAAATGTCGGCGTGCAGCCTTGTTCTGTGGATGATAAACAAGGTTCAGACTTCCATCTGTGTCACCGGTAATTAGGAAATACAGTGAGTGCTGGACGGAGCAGTGAGTGACAATAACCCCGCCCACATTTATGAGTACTGTTTACGGTGGAAACGCTAGGGTCTAGGTACCATGCCTGAAGGGTAACTTTTGGTTCAAAGGTACCATACTGAAAGTGTTTGGTGGAAACGGGACCAAACTGCCACCTGAGGTATATTTTACCATCCCGAAAGGTGCCTCTGTGCATCAGTGTCTGACGCCGACTGACTTATATTAACAGTGGTATTTGACAAGGCTAGGCACAGCGTCAGGGGAGGCAAGCTAGGCACATGTTTGGGGCCCCCCAGAAATCTTTGGAAAAGGGGCCCCTGATGGCTACTCATATTGGCAAATGCAACAACAACTAAAATCTTTCATAAAGGCTCCTATGACATTGATACCATTAGTTAAGACAGTGAGCTAGCTACATATACAGTACAGGCCAAAAGTTTGGACACACCTTCTCATTCAATGCGTTTTCTTTATTTTCATGACTATTTACATTGTAGATTCTCACTGAAGGCATCAAAACTATGAATGAACACATGTGGAGTTATGTACTTAACAAAAAAAGGTGAAATAACTGAAAACATGTTTTATATTCTAGTTTCTTCAAAATAGCCACCCTTTGCTCTGATTACTGCTTTGCACACTCTTGGCATTCTCTCGATGAACTTCAAGAGGTAGTCACCTGAAATGGTTTCCACTTCACAGGTGTGCCTTATCAGGGTTAATTAGTGGAATTTCTTGCTTTATCAATGGGGTTGGGACCATCAGTTGTGTTGTGCAGAAGTCAGGTTAATACACAGCCGACAGCCCTATTGGACAACTGTTAAAATTCATATTATGGCAAGAACCAATCAGCTAACTAAAGAAAAATGAGTGGCCATCATTACTTTAAGAAATGAAGGTCAGTCAGTCCGGAAAATTGCAAAAACTTTAAATGTGTCCCCAAGTGGAGTCGCAAAAACCATCAAGCGCTACAACGAAACTGGCACACATGAGGACCGACCCAGGAAAGGAAGACCAAGAGTCACCTCTGCTTCTGAGGATAAGTTCATCCGAGTCACCAGCCTCAGAAATGGCAAGTTAACAGCAGCTCAGGTCAGAGACCAGATGAATGCCACACAGAGTTCTAGCAGCAGACCCATCTCTAGAACAACTGTTAAGAGGAGACTGCGCGAATCAGGCCTTCATGGTCAAATAGCTGCTAGGAAACCACTGCTAAGGAGAGGCAACAAGCAGAAGAGATTTGTTTGGGCCAAGAAACACAAGGAATGGACATTAGACCAGTGGAAATCTGTGCTTTGGTCTGATGAGTCCAAATTTGAGATCTTTGGTTCCAACCGCCGTGTCTTTGTGAGACGCAGAAAAGGTGAACGGATGGATTCCACATGCCTGGTTCCCACTGTGAAGCATGGAGGAGGAGGTGTGATGGTGTGGGGGTGTTTTGCTGGTGACACTGTTGGGGATTTATTCAAAATTGAAGGCACACTGAACCAGCATGGCTACCACAGCATCCTGCAGCAACATGCCATCCCATCCGGTTTGCGTTTAGTTGGACGATCATTTAATTTTCAACAGGACAATGACCCCAAACACACCTCCAGGCTGTGTAAGGGCTATTTGACCAAGAAGGAGAGTGATGGAGTGCTGCGGCAGATGACCTGGCCTCCACAGTCACCGGACCTGAACCCAATCCAGATGGTTTGGGGTGAGCTGGACCGCAGAGTGAAGGCAAAGGGGCCAACAAGTGCTAAACACCTCTGGGAACTTTTTCAAGACTGTTGGAAAACCATTTCAGGTGACTACCTCTTGAAGCTCATGGAGAGAATGCCAAGAGTGTGCAAAGCAGTAATCAGAGCAAAGGGTGGCTATTTTGAAGAAACTAGAATATAAAACATGTTTTCAGTTATTTCACCTTTTTTGTTAAGTACATAACTCCACATGTGTTCATTCATAGTTTTGATGCCTTCAGTGAGAATCTACAATGTAAATAGTCATGAAAATAAAGAAAATGCATTGAATGAGAAGGTGTGTCCAAACTTTTGGCCTGTACTGTATATGTCATACATATGTTAGGCGTGATCAGCACAGTGAAATGAACATTCCTTCCTAGTCTCCAGAAATGAAAGGAAAAGAAAAACAAGATGAAGAGGAAAAACAACACAAGGTTTTGTTGCTTATACTTTCTCCTTCTTCCTTTTATAATCACTATCTTTGAAAAAGAATCCACCACAAGTGTTGGAGTCAGGAAGTCATTTGACTGCTCTGTTAAGGAGCTGTTTTTGTTTCACAGTATCACAGGTCCTTGCATCACGCAGACACGCCAGACGTGACTTTTTGGGGTGTTCAAAAAAGACTCCAGTCGAAAATGTCATGCTCAGATGCTAACCAGACCTGAAGCTGTTGATTTCTCGGCTTTACAGGGTGCTGTGCTGCTGGGCGCAGAGGTGTGGGTGTGAGACCGGATGGAAAGAAAGAAAGGAGAAAAAAAAACTGTGGCCTGCATTTGGCAGCTGCTCCTTTAAGCTCACACACGGGAAACACACACACACACATACACACAGACATGCACACATATCAATCTCTGCTGTCACGATATCCCTGCCAGTCACCATGGTAACACTCTAAAACTACAGCTGTCTGACAGAGGATTGACTATAGACAGAAGTAACTTGCTGTGATTTGTGTATTTTGAGGATATGCGTAGGCCCACACATGCACACAAACTGCAAAAGATGCTGAGCTTTGGGACAATTGTTGGTAATAACCATTGAATCCAGCATCCAGTTCCTCAGTACATACTGTGTAATGGCGCCAATTTCATTCCAATATCACCACATACTGAGACAGATGCTATTTTTCCGAACTGAAATTACTTCCAGAAATGCTGCGGGGAATATTTCAGTCTTCTCTCCTCTTGTGAAATTGTCCCTGCTCCAACAGACCCCTCAGACATGCCCCAGGTATGTTTTTGCTGAGTGACATTTTGTGGTAGATGTCCCCATCTGAGACAGGTTTATATCGATCCAGGCTGAGAAGGCGACTGGAGATTGATCGTAATGTTTGACAGGCCCATTTCCTAAACCTCTAAGTCCGTCTCTCTGAGAACGCCTCAGGTGAGACAGAAATAAACTAATGAAAATGACCTGTTTGTCGAGGCCCCACAAATCAATGCGTGCTGCAGTCATGTAAGAGACTTCCCGAGACGGCAGAGAAATTAACTGTCAGCTCTGAGGAATATCAACGAAATTACTCAGTCTTTCTTTATCAAAATGAAACATCTTTGGCTCTGATCATCCGCAGTTGTAAATGGAGAACATTTGATTGAGATGTTGTATTCAGCACTGTATCTGGGTGAGCGCTGTGATGCATAAGGATACTGATTATTCAAAACCAATCATAAAGAGATTCAAATCATCCTTTGGAAAGAGCCTGAACTGTGACAATATGTCGGACCATGTTTAATCATGGTGGCTCTCTGTAAGGCTGCATGTGTGTGTGTGAGACAGGCATACATAGAGAAGATATACAGCATTTAGGGGGATGGTACATACAGAATAATGTAATAACACTTGAGTGACTAATGTAATGCAACACTTTACAAAAAAATCAATATGGTGAAGTAACTTCATCACAATTAAAAGGTCAGTTTGCAGCCTTTGTGAGCCTTTAAGGAGGTCTGACATGAAGCACTTTGATATATTTCAAAGCAGCATGCGACATCTAACACAGCTTTTAGCAAACTGCAGGTGCATCGGTCCAAAAACCTGCTAAATTATTACTGCTATGTGGTCAAACACAAGATACATTAACAAAGAACATAAGTCATAAACACACCAATGAGGACAGACATAAAGAAGAACAAACTGTAGGGTTTTGACAGGTAATTGTCATGCAACCTCATATGATCCACCTTTGTGACAGTATTTGTACAGTAATGATGCTTTTGATACTTTAATTTTAACACCTTATATTATACTGTTTATGTTATTTCTGTGGTAATGAGGTCAAGTTAATTAATTGCTGTCTTGTATAAAGTGGAAAGAAGCCTCATCACACTATACACACTTTTTATTTTATAGATTACTGTGTTCCTTCAAGTTGATACATGTAAATATGTTGAACCTTTCAACACTATTCTAAAGTACATGCATGTCCAACAGTTAGTGCTGGCAACTTCTCAAAACTTCTTCTGAATGCATCACTAGTCATCATCTATGAGTTTATATAAATAAAGACAAGATAGTCATTTTAATGCACTGATTCAGCATCACACTTGTATGAATGTAGGCTATGTAAGCCCAAAGCAATGTTACAGAAATTTCACTGACCAACCATCTGTGTTCTCATGCCCACTTCTTTTGCCCTAGTGGTTTGCAACAAGACAAAACCGTTTTATAGCGTTGCAGAGAAAAGTTGCACTGGCTGGTCTGAGCTCGACTTAAGTGGCGTTCATAAGGTCGGAGGTTCCAAGGTCCTGACCATTAACTCGGGGGAAAAGTGCTTTGAACACGTGGTCAGATTTTTTCGCTCGGAATGTCGTGCGGAAGTGTAGCAGCCCGAGGATCCTGAGTTGACGTGGCATGACGTTACAGCAATGGCGGCCCCCTTCGCTACCGGCGAGTCAAATAATTTTTCTTAGGTAAAAAAGACAAAGACGTCTTTAAGCAAATTCTCCACTGCTACACGTATACGCAGAATTAGTAACATTGCCAACACCATACATTAGCAAAACGTCTTTGACCTCTTCATTGACCTCATCACAACATCAGCCCAGCTCCATTGGGCTACAGCAAAGATAGCCTTGCGTGTTTGTTTACATCCAAGGTCTGATGTGAGGCGATGAACGCAGTTTTTACGGAAGTAGGGGCTTTTCCAGGCTTTTCACATCAGGTCCTCGGAAACCTCCAAGCCCTCTGAACGCAGCGTTAAGCCAGCTGATGATGTCACCTGCAACTCAGCAGGTCAAATCACCAACGACTGGTTTTCGAAGTAAGGCTGGTCACCTGTTTCAACAGCCAATCAGCTTGTAGTGACGTCTATTGGTCGAGTCAGACTATTGGTGAGGTAGCTTGCCTCAGCATGTGCTCCGTTCTCGCCGAGCCCTCTGTTTCCGTCCTCACGTTGTACCGGTGTTGGACGGTAGGTTGCTGCTGGTGCTCGTCGTATGCGCTTATGCCCCCACACACACATTCTCACTGACTGATTATTTAGTGCTAGTTATTCATATTATTGTCACATATTTATTATGAATACAGTCCACCTGATGCTTGTTTTGTTTATGTTTCACCATTTCATCACTACCACAAATGCAGCTGTAGCCAGTATCTCACTATCACTATCCTCATTCAAATGTTTCGCTCATCACTCATCACTATCTATGTTTAGTTTTAGTTAAAAACAGGACTGTTGCTTCACACACACATAATTACTTTTAACCTTCCACCAAAATAAAAATCCCACATGAAAAGAATAACTGTATGTCCTTTGCCTCTTGGTTTTCCTATTTCTGAGTGTTTCATCAGTGCTGCTGTGTACATTAGATTGACTGAGTTACCTCATCATCATTCATCAGTCTTAGATCCTCAGGTCTCACTGCTGTTATATATCACCATAACTCAGTGTTTCACCTGTGCTCCTCATTAGATTTACCAGCGTTGACTCAGAATGGTTTGAACGACACAATTTATTTCTCCAGTTGCTTTTGGGTGAGTGTGAAGGAGAGGGGATTGGGGCACATTAATTAGCCACACAGTTTCATAAAAGAACCTGATAATGTGTTTACTAAAAATAGCTAACATGACTAATTGCTTAAAGAAGACAATCAATGCCTTTTATAAGCAAATATGTGCAATTATTTCTCTGACAGACTTTATTTCTTTTGAAAAAGAGCAGATAAGCAGCAGACTTCTCTCCCTGCTGCTTGAGAGTGAATCATAACTTACTGCGTGCAATGTGGGTAGTTTTCTGACGACTGTCTCAAGAAACCTTGACACTGCTATAAAAAGGCTACATCTGCATTACAAATTGAATTCGATAATAACAGCACAATATCTCTACGGCAATTCAAAGTAAGTTACTTGGCGTGTCAGCAAAAAAGCACAATAAAATTGCAATTACATATCATGAGGAGTCAAAGTAGCTAGGTGAAAAACAAATCTTTTCAAATAACAGGCATTTCAGATTGATATGGAAAAGTGTTTATTGAGCAAAGTGAGTCTGTGGAGTCAAAGCAAGACAGATAGGTGTCAGACTGTGGGCGACAGAGGGCTGATAGTGCCCAGGGTTCAATGGGAGACAACACCACAGATGTAATGGGACATGGTCTGACACACTGGCTCAATAGAAGAATTGGCTGCACTCCTTCATAAAAGCCACAGAGTCACTGAAAGCAAGATTCCAGAAGGAAGAGGCTTCAGTCTCTCACATCTTAATCACAGTAGAAGTCAATGTCCTGGAACAAAAAAGCAAAATAAAATTTAAAAAAACATGAGATTAAAGTCGACAGCCACTCCAGAAAATTAAAGTATTCATCTCAGATACTGTCCCATAAAAGAGACAAACACTCACAGCTGTGGGAATCTGAACCGTGTCTTGTGTAAACTTTTGTGTCTCCTTCACCACAGTCGCAGGGAAGTATCCGATGATGCCCATCTGGTTCACGTACCGCTCACTGTAAACCTGCCAGGAAAAATAACACGGCCTATCTGACAAATTAATATGCACCACATTATATATGCTTTACATTTAACCTTCTGTACTAAACTTTAAGACATTTAAATGTGTGCTCGTTTCAGCTAGAATGAAATTAATTATTTCTGACATTTTGCTCTTGTCAGAAAGGCCAGAAAGTTTCCACTTGTTTGTCACAGCTGCTGCACGCCCTGCCTAGCATTTGTAACTGTAAGCTGCACTGATTATGAATAACATGGAAGAAATATTTACATACACTTCCAGACCAGAAGACTCCGGTGCCCTCCTCTGGTATGAGTTTAGAATACACATAGACCATCTGACCCCTCCTGATGTTGATGAATCTGCAGTCAGGAGCTATGAAGTCATCCAAGGCTGTGACCATGGACAGAACATCTAGTAATGGTCAGAAAACAAAAAAAAGGAAAGGGAATACATGACAAAAATCCTTTGAAAGTTATCAAGTGCATGCATTTTATTACGTCACAGTTTCCCCACTGCTTCTCTCCCCTTATGCTCTGACTTACGTGAGCACTCTGCATCTCCACAGATCTTGTTGTCTGCTAGTTTATCCATCCGAATGATCCCCCCAGTCTGGTGCAGAAGTCCCACACAGAGCAGAATCACCAGTGGATAACTCATGCTGACCGAAAAGAGCAGAAACCAAGACGGCGTTGTGTGTTTGCCTGCAGATGTGAAAGTGGATGTTTAAAGGAATTTAAGGTTGTCAAAAAAATCCCAAAACAGTTTTCTCAGCCAGGACTGAATGGGCTGAACCCCTACATCAGAGGTTGACTGACCAATCAGTGCTGAGTTTCAGAAATGCCACACTGTGGAAGTATTCCCACAGGGGAGTTGGCTGACTTTTCTAAACTTTTCTTTGCAGGAACAGGCAGTCACAGTTCATGTGAACTGTATGTCTTGAGATCTGTATAAAAGCAAGTTCATGCAGGTCTTTTGAAGAAGTAGCACAGTTTTGGACAGACAAAAATGTCCTTGATAAGCAGTATGACACCATTTAAGGTATTGTAACTAGAGGTCAAATCTAAATATCATCAGTAATTGGGAGCAAATGTAATGTAATGTCAGCTTGCTGGTGACAACTGGTTTGCAAGACAAATGTGTTAAACAAATCTACACAAACCCAGTCTAAGTAACATTTGGGCCACACATGATAGTCAACACTGTCAGGAAATGGAGGAAATGGAGTGATACACAGTCAGACCCACTTTCAAATGATGTCAAAAGCTATGGCCAACATATTTGTTAGTCAAAGTTAACTTCCTTTGAATTACACTTTGCATTGCAAACCTCTCTGTCCTCCTAAGAGCCCCAGAGGTCCACAGAGTCTGGACCAAAATAGGAGTCATATTTTCAACCTAACACCTGATGGCACTCTTGTCCCCTCGTCATAGCCGAGAAGCGCTCAAGAGTCTCTCTGTTTGTTTGGTGGTTGTTGCCAGGTGAAAAATGACAACCAATGTCATGAGGGCAATAGTCTACTGTAATGCTGTTGGATACATAAGATGGTAAGTGTTAAGAAGACAAGCCAGACTAAACTCAATGTTCAAGAAGAGGCTGTCAGTCTATTTTATTCTATTACTATAAAGCAACTTCAGCTTATTCAGAATGCTGCTGCTAGTGTCCTGACAAAAACTAGGAAATATTACAACATTTCTCCACTTCTAAAATCCTTACACTGGTTACCTGTAACACAGAGAATTGATTTCAAAATCTTGCTGTGGCTCAGCGCCCAAATATATCTCTGACATGCTTATCACATATGAACCGTCTAGGATCCTGAGGACATCTGGGGCTGGCCTACTGACCGTCCCAAGAGTCAGAACAAATAATGGTGTAGCAGATGATGTTTGACAACTTACCACTTTTAAGTCAAAGCTCAAAACATTCCTTTTTTACACTGCCTACTGCGCCCTGTAATGACAGCAAAATTATTTTTAAATCATCTTTTTTTCTTTGCACCTCTTGTCTGCACTTTTGCTGTTGTTAATGGTGTTTTTTAAACTGTAAATCAGTTAGTAATTAATTTTCTTGACTCTTTTCCGTATCCTTTATTATGTTTTATATTTCATCGCTCTGTAGATCACTATGAGTTACCCTTGTGTATGAAATGTGCCATACAAATAAAGCTGCCTTGTCTATTGTCTATTCCTGTTATGCTGAATCGAAAGTGAAAAAAAACCATTCAGGTACATCTGACTGATCACACTGAAAACATGCCATTGGTGGTAAAATAATAATGCCAAACTTTATGAAACGAATTCAGATTTTGTATTATTCTGTCGTTTTCTGTGTTTCAGGTTTTTAGCGAGAATATCATTCGCTTAATATCATTATTATTATTGTTATTGTTATTATTGAATATGAATATACAGTTTAAATGCTATTATTTCAATTATATAATACGTCTAAAGCTGATGACACAATTTTAGGTCTTATGGCATCATCTTTCGGTTGTACCCTGCTCCAAAGTCTTAGTAAACACTATGTAATTATTTCCTTTTTCGTCTGATGCAAAGCTCTGCAAAACAGCGTCCATCTGTGTGTGCATACGCTGTTAACACCCGGGTAGCTAGGCGGGCGGGGTTTAAGCCACATACAACCCAGTGCGAACCAGAAAACAAAACAACCGCCCACTCGCGCTTCCCAGTTAAACAAATCTTTGACATTTAGCTCTCTGACGTAAGCACACTGTAAACTCAAAACGACAGTCTCGGACAGGGCTGTTATTGTTCGGTTTGAAGAGTTGGGGGCGGTCGGTGCTTTGTTTTTATTTTGGGGGGCTTTAAGCTGCCACCAGCTGGCTTATTCGAGTCTAAAACAACCACCTGCAAGCCCGGGTCGAGGTTTGTTTAATTAGCACAGCATCTTTTTTATCCAGGTAGTGGTAAGCTAACAAGTTAGGTCCCAAAGTAACTGATGGATGCGCGTGTATCGGAGTTATTCGGCTCAGGAAATGGACACGGCTCGGGATCTCACGGTGCATCCAGCGTCAAGCCGGGAAACGGCTACGGGGTAGCCCCTAAAAAGGCTTGTGTCAAGCACAACAAGAAATCCAAGGCTCGATTCTCCCGCAACTTCAAACCGAGCAATAACACTCCGTATCTACCTCCAGAGGTAAGGCTGAAAATACGCGCACAGTTACCGCTAGCATAGTCAAGCTAATGTGATTTACGACCCATAACAACGGCTGCTAATAATAATGTGAGCCTAAATGGTGTCTGTGTGGTTATTATGGTATGGTAAACAATAGTAACGGTGCATTCACTGACCTTGGGGTTAGCTATCTGACACTGAGTAAGTCTGTCAACCGACCTGGGAAGTGACACGTAGCAAGTCTGTAACCTCAAGTAAAATGAATGAGATGAATACTTTGAGCTAGCATTAGCAACTTATAATTTGTTTGCCACACTAGTGAGAGAAACGTGTGTTTAATTAAACGACACTTGCTAAAGTTGGCTAGTTTTAGCTAGGTTAGCTAGCATAAGAGGAACAGCTGTGTTTGTAAATATCTAAAGGGGGGTGGGTGTGTGCTCGGTCGACCTACAGCTAGCTAGTGTTCCTGTTTTGACCCGACATTGACTCATCCAAGGACTATGTTACTACACAGTAACGACATATTACTATGATCATTTGTTTATAAAGTTAATTACCTAGACTTTAAACTCACTAAACATTTAAAGTGACCATTATTTTGTCAGGGACATGAAAGAAAGAATTGTGATGACCTTAAACTCCACATAAAAACAGCTTAGGTTCAGGGTTAGATTCAACATTAATTTAAGCTTTGCATGCATCTCATCCATGAATTTAAAGAAATTAGACATATCCCCTCATTACTATGCTCACGAACTCATAATGGGACATGTCTCAACATATTTCCTGGCTCCAGCTGTTGTTTCAGCTGATCCTCAGCATGTAACCAGCCCCACTGTCCTGCAGTGAGCACACCTGTAGGAATATTGGCCAATTTACCCTTTAAATGTATATTGATATTTACACATGCATGTGCTTTGTCTAATACCACATTAAGTAACTGTGTGTGAAGGCTAGCTAAGCAGTTAGTCAGCCTGTATAGCTGTCAGTGACTACCTATTCACCGTAGTGCACCGACCACTCATTCAGTCAGTCCGATTGCTTTTCTTTGTGTCTTTTAACAAATCAATAGCCTGTTGTCTCACTTCTCTACAGTCTGACAGCTGTTGTTCCTGTTCTGTGTCTGTCTGTCTCTCTTTGTCTCTCCCTTAGGCCGAAGAGGGGAATATAGAGTACAAGGTAAGCAGTTAAGTTGTCTTAAGTAGTGGCTTTATTGAACACTGTAACGATGAACAGCTCATGGTTAAGTCAGCCTCTTCATGGCAAGAGTGGAGGTTATAGATAAAGGTCAGTCATCATTATAATAAGCTGTCGGCAATGTGTAGGTAATGTGACAGAATATATAAGAGCTGTCTCACATGGTCTACCATGGAAAACCAACACCACAGTGGATTAGCAAGAGGATTTTTAGTATCTGGACAGCTGCCTCCCCCGCCACATCAATATGACTTTGACCAACACAAAGCGTCGACCTGAGAATGAGACTCAACAATTAATCCTTCTTCAGAATTACATGCTGCACCTTTAACTTTTCACAATCAAGGTTAAAGTTCAGCACTAATTTTCTGAGTCTTTCCCTTGTCTAGCTGAAGCTGGTGAACCCCACGCAGTACCGCTTTGAGCACCTGGCAACGCAAATGAAATGGCGACTGCAGGAGGGTCGAGGCGAAGCTGTCTATCAAATAGGTGTCGAGGATAATGGCATGCTGGTGGGACTGTCAGAGGATGATATGAGGACGTCACTGAAGACTCTGCATAGGCTGGCAGAGAAGTAAGTCAAGATATCAGATTCACTTTTTTTTAAGTTTAGTGTGTTGACACAGTCTGACATCAAGTTATAACCCTAACCAAACAAATAGTAATTAAAAACATGCCAAGGCTATTAAGTGATTATATGCTGTGTTTCTTTTTTCTAACAGAGTTGGAGCTGACATCGCTGTTCTCAGAGAAAGAGAGGTGGACTATGACTCTGACGTGCCTCGTATGATTGCTGAAGTTCTCATTCGCAAGGTGCCAGATGACCAGCAGGTTAGTGGGGCTACTGTGTAAGCATGTTAATATTTTGTTGTTTATCTGCTCTTTTTTTAATCCCTGCTTATTCTTTGTGTTATTCCCGCAGTTTTTGGACCTGCGGGTAGCTGTACTGGGTAATGTGGACTCGGGCAAGTCCACTCTGTTAGGTGTTTTGACACAGGGTGAGCTGGACAATGGACGGGGGAGAGCGAGGCTCAACCTCTTCAGGCATCTACATGAGATCCAGACTGGACGCACCTCAAGCATCAGCTTTGAAATCCTTGGCTTTAATAGTAAAGGAGAGGTGAGAAACGATCCAGTGCCAGAGAATAAATAATTTGCACTCCATTTGTTATGAAGAGTGGCAACATTATGTTGTGGTTCTCACGGGGTTTCCTTAACAAGATATTCAAGAAGATCACAGTATTAATGTTGTGATGTATTTATTACTCAGGAAGATACTGCATCTGCAAGTAGTGTCAGCTACACCTTCAAATGAATAACTGAGGAATACGTACGTTGGTAGGTATTTAAGATCATGGCACTCATAACATGATTGCTTATTTTCCTAGGTTGTGAATTACAGTGAGTCTCGAACAGCAGAGGAGATTTGTGAGAGTGCATCTAAAATGATCACATTCATTGATCTGGCGGGTCACCACAAGTACCTGAAGACCACCATCTTTGGCCTCACCAGCTACTGTCCGGATTTCGCTATGCTGGTCGTCAGCGCAAATACCGGCATTGGTGAGCATTAATTGATTCATTCAAGTTTCTAATGATGCTTTGAGCATCGTCGTGTCACAATTAAAATACACTGGTGTCTCTCTGTGTGCACGTCGTCTAGTCACTTTACTATTCAGATAAGACAAGCTGAAAGGGGAGCTGTCGCAGGGTCACAGGCCGGTAATAGACACTTGCCAGGCCAGTCTGACAGAGAGCCTATGTTTGTGTACACCTTTAGTGGACTTGGCCAGCTGTGGCTTTGCAAACATGTGATATCTGAGCTTATGTAACAGACTACTATTCCTACCACGGTTGCTTTACCTCTCCTTCTCCTCCCTGCCTGCCACTACTGAAATATCTCAAACACCATCTATTCATAACAGAGTCCTCTAACCTGCTGGAGGCGGCTCTGTGCTCCTGAGCATAAAGCAGAAAATTTTAACTTTCAGCCACTCCCTTTTTTTGCAAAGTGTTGCATAGAAAATGATTGGGGATGAATTTCACATGGCGCCACATTGAGTGGGTCTTCATCGTCACTTTGGCATTACATTTGAACAGCCTATTTTATTGTTAGATTTTGTATTTGCGCATCATATCCCTTGACCAACCCAGACTTTTTATGATAATGGCAATGACTGTGCAGGAAGCTTTTACGATACTCATGTCCGGGAGCAACATACTTTGAAACCTGAGCAGCTGAAACTGGCGGAACAGGCTAGGCAGCTCTTTGCATTACTTGTGTAGACGTAATGTTTGTTTACTCTTCTGTTTGTTTTCTATTTTTGGCTGTGATAGTAAACAGTAGTATTTGGGGGGAAAATAGTTGTCAGAAGTGGAATTCGAACACATACCTCCAGGGGAGACTGTGACCTAATTGCAGCATTTTTGACTGCTTAGGCACTCTGACATATTTGTGTCTGTGGTAATTCTTAAGTGGGAGGAGGAAGGGCTCTGACGGACACTGCAAGTGGGATCAAATTAGAACAAACCATTAATGCTTAATGCATGTTCTGTGCTTTTAAAAGCAATCGCCTTGAACAGCATAGGTTTATTGAGAAGTCCGAGGTTATGTTTGATTTTTGCAAGTGGCAAGGAGACGCGTAGATGTAACCTAAGCCTTGGAGACAACACTTGTTACTTAGCAGTCCAGCTCACAGCCTGCTGGAGGTATTAGGTGAACTATATTCAGCTGCTGTTAATGTATGGCTGGCAGTTTTCAAGTTATTGTAAGGTCATTTTCACTGATTTTGCAAAAGGCTGCAAACATGAGCATGAATCAGACCCAAGTTTGGTGTTTGAGTTATCTTTGAAAAATAACAATATTAGCTAAATAACAAAATGGTGAATTTTCTCACCCATATTTTGCTGTTTTTAGTGGTAAACAAAGAAACAACAGCGATGTTGCCTATGTACAGTAGTAAAATAACCCCCTGTGGGCGTTGCCGTGTTTGCGTGGGTGTGTGCTCTAAACTTGGGCATGCTGGGGGAAATGGGGTCAAGAATGAGGGCCACCTTTGCTATGCACCAGACAGAAGGAGGACACAGTGTCTGCAACCCTAGAGCCACAGCTTTAATTATGAAACAGGGAATGGAGCTGTGTAACGCATAGGGCTCATCTGAGGTTGTATCTGTGACGAGCCAAAAAGCCAGAGGGCGGGTAATCACCTCCTATCGTTCTGTGACACTTTACCAAATATCTTGGCACCTCCATAAGGGATGAGGGAACATTGATTTCTCCTATGCACTATGCACGTTCACCTCGGATGCTCTTAAAATAACACACAACTAGCAAAACAACCTGCTGCTCAGCTGATGAGGGGGTAAAGGTATTTTAAGTCTCTGCCAACCTGTATATGTGCATTACAGGTCAGTATCCTTAACCTACTTTGGCATATAGGGGGATTTGAGACCTATATCCACACCAATACATAATCGAGGGCCCTATGAAATCTGTTTTCCATTTAAATTTTAAATTTTCTGAATCCTGTCTTTTACGATTTAAGCACATTTTCTCATCAGAAGGAGTGTTCAGTCATGATGTGGATGAATAAATGTCACCAATTCAATAAGAAAATATTCAAAATGCAATGAACAATATTGCACTATTTTTCTCAAAGAAAGTGCTTTGATAAAGTTATAAAACAAGAAATTCCACCCTTTCTAAAATAAAGAGCTTCTCATGTGAAGCGCTGCTCTGCTCTAAATTTAGCTGTTAGGTGTTAAATTTCAGAGGTTTTTTGATGACTTAGCTCTCTCAGAAGGCCTCTCCCACATGACTGCAGGCTGCAACAGTAATTTCATTGTCAGTTTTTCTCCCCAGCAACACAACATCAAAGAATAAATGAATTTCCTTCACTATTTAGTGTTTTTTTTTTTTTTTTAACGTATAAGGGACACAGGTAACATGCTTTATACTCCCTGTGAATTTAATCCAGTAAATCTTATTTCCTTCTTATTCTTATTTTCCTTCTTATTATGTTACTCTGTTAACAGCTTACTTTGAAAAGCGGATGTAGTCATAGTGAATCCTGGGTTGTGACGATGCAATTACAGGTCAAAGTATGGGCACACTCCAATTATAGAAGCAGCTGGTTTGACCACAGATGCAAATGACAGCTGGCTTGATGCAGAGCACAGGAAGCACCAGCCGGGAAGCACAGAAGGACAGGATTTCACCTAGTGTCTCTGATTGATAAAAGGCTGTGGTCAAGCTCACATCTCCATGGTCAAACCAGCCTTCACTGAAGTCGGAGGCAACACAGGCAGAGCAGAGCAAAGTCTAGGCTACAGCTGACCTGGTGTTACCCTGGTGTTGGCGGCTGGTGTGTGAGGAGGAGCTGGTGAAACATCAAATCAGAAAGGACAGGACAGAAGCAGTGTGCCCATAAGTGACACTAAAACAGAGCAGCATAGTTTTTTGTTTGTTCAGCTTAGGTGCTCTAAAAAAAACACTTAGAATGGCAGGGAAAACCCGGAAAGCCCACATTCCTGTATGGCTGCCTCTCAAACCTTTTGTCTACAAAGGAACATGACCCACCAGACATGCCTCCAGGACACTGCCGCCACAGCCAAGGCAATTACATCGTGAACATACATGGTCGAATATTCCTGTGCTGATATCCTATCTACGTGACATAACAATCATACGTCATGGTAAATTCTACCTGGTCTTATCAGTCTGCACACATGCTCTCCTGACCCTCAGACTCACATTAAGTGCCAGCAGATAAGCTGTGTTATCTTCGGTCACAAGGGTCCTTTGAATCATGGATGTGGATTTCCTTACAGTGTGTGTTCAAAGGGCTGTTTGCTGAGGACACAGGATCCTGTCTGTTCACGTAGTGCAAATTTATCTTTGTCAGAAAATCAAGCATAAAACCTGAAAATGAACTTTGCGTTTGTGCACTTGCATGTGAAAGTATGTTTGATAATGTGAAGTGTGAAGTGATGTGAGTGTAGTAAAACCCTCTGACTACACCTAATTCAATCCCTACTTCTTTTTCCTCTCTTCCAGCTGGAACAACACGGGAGCATCTTGGACTTGCCATGGCCCTGAAGGTGCCAATCTTCATCGTCATCAGCAAGGTGGACCTCTGTACGCGAGCCACAGTGGAGCGCACCGTGCGGCAGCTGGAGCGTGTCCTGAAGCAGCCGGGCTGCAACAAGGTGCCCATGATTGTAAGCAGCACAGACGATGCCGTCACAGCAGCGCAGCAGTTCGCCCAGTCACCCAAGTATGAACCAACTACGTATACATAATTTAATATATAAATGAAAGGCGGAATCTTTAATTTAGAAGCCTTATGTAAGAAAGAGACCAGCCAGTGATGTCTTTGTGTCCTGATCGCATGCTTGTGCTCTCCCTGGCAGCATCACACCCATCTTCACCTGCTCCAGTGTGTCAGGAGACAGTCTAGACTTGCTCAAGGTTTTCTTCAACATCATCCCGCCTCTAAGCAACAGCAAGGAGCAGGAGGAGCTTATGCAACAGCTAACTGAGTTTCAGGTATGTCTCAGATGAAGTTTGTCCTTATATGCAAGTGATTACCTGGCAGATTAAAACTCAGAGGCAGTATGAATACATACACATGATTTGAATGTGCATCATTGCAGGTGGATGAGATCTACACAGTGCCAGAGGTGGGGACCGTGGTGGGAGGCACTCTCTACAGGTCGGTGTGTTAAAATGCTTATTTCATGCTCATCTACTCAGCATTTAGCACGGGCTCTGTCTGACTTACTGTTCCCTTTGAATGTGCAGTGGTATTTGCCGTGAAGGCGATCACCTTGTAGTGGGGCCCACAGACTCGGGCCAGTTCCACAAGTTGACCATCGGGAGCATCCAAAGGAACCGCTCGGCATGTAGGGTGCTCAGGGCCGGCCAGGCTGCCACACTCGCTCTGGGCAACTTCGATCGCTCATTACTACGCAAGGTCAGACACTTGACGTTGGTGCCAACTCTTCCTTTCTCCCCTTACTGCTCGCCTGTCTCAGTGTACAGAGGGAGTGTATGTTCCATGTATTTTTATCATGTTAGACAATGAATTCTAATCTCTGTGTACAATGTGTTTGCCACTTGCAGGGTATGGTGATGGTGAGCCCAGAAATGGACCCTACCATCTGCTGGATGTTTGAGGCTGAGATTGTGCTGCTCTTCCACGCCAAGACCTTCCACAAGGGCTTCCAGGTTACTGTGCACATTGGCAATGTGAGACAGACCGCTACAGTGGAGGCTGTGTATGGCAAGGTTGGTCCATCCACTGAGGTACAACTCTCCTGGAATTTGTCCTCTGCTTCTAAAACCTGGGCTTGTTATATCCCAGTGTGTTACATTAAGCAGTTGGACATTTGGTTTATTCTTAATGCTGTCTTTCTTTTGTTTTTCTGTTCTGATCAAACATCACCATGCCACAGGAGGAGCTGAGGACAGGGGAGAAAGCAGTTGTTCTCTTCAAGTTCATCAAGCACCCAGAATACCTGAAGGTGGGAGCTAAGGTGCTCTTCAGACAGGGCGTGACTAAAGGTATCGGCCATGTCACCAAGCTGCAGCCCATCGCCCAGTACCAGCCACCCCAAAGCGAGGATGACGAAGCCTAAAGTCTTGTGAGGATAACAACAGCAGAAAACACCGTCCCGCCCAAAAGCAAGGTGCTTTACAAACAACCTCCTGCTTCCTCCAAAGGCCACTCTGTCCTGCTCCCTGCACAGGAAATCCCTGTCGCAGGAGTTTGTTGTTTTAGCACCCTTTTCCAAAGCCTTGTTGTCATCATCATCCTCCTCTTCAGCCTTTTTGAATAACTGCTGATATTTTATTCTGCTTTCTGGTTTTGAGGTTTAAAGAGTGTTGCTTTTCACGGCACTGATAAGAGGAAAGCCCTCAGCCGCCTCTTTAACACACTCACTTAGCAACATCCACCAAAGTGATACTGTCAAGGAAATTGCTTGCAACGTTGAAGTGCTGCTTACACAGTTTACACCTAAATGCACTCCTAACACACACTTTGAGAAGAGAGGCCCACACACACTTGCACTGAAACCTAAAATGCCAGTGTTGATATACCTTTAGCGGATACTCGTTTACAGTTAAAGTATGAGATGCTTGGACATTAAGGTGTATCACCCAGTGTCACCCCACAGCAGCTTGTCTGTGTGACCAGCATAGTGCCTGACTGATAAGGACAAGCCTCACTGGATTTGAATACCCTTAAATCATCTTATTTAAGTAACAGCTAATGAGGTATGTGAGATAGGTATGTGAGATAGTAGACTGAGATACTTGTCAGTTGTATATAAGCTAAATCATCTTGCTTCAAGCTATAATATTGCTGACAACGGCACTTTATGAAGGTAAAGGAGAGCATAGGTATGCAAAGATAGAACTTGACCCAGTTTGCCAAGATGACTCATGTTGGCGATCACCTTGTAAGTGGTTTTGTTATGTCACATATGTCTGTGAGAATTCTGTTTTTTATTCACAAATAATGCCTCACGATAGCGCACTGAGACGGTAACGATCTTGCTGCCTATCTTTCAAGTGCTTTAGTTACTCAGGTCAGTTTAGATATTAGACAGCATTCCACGTTCACAGAACTACTCCAGTGGAGGTTTCTGTTGCTGACTTGGGGGAGGGAGGTTTAAGTGGGAAAAAAGACAAAGGTGTTTTCCCAAAGAGATGTTTGAATATCGATTATATAGTTCTTGAAGCTGCCTACTGATGCCGCTTTGTTTTAAAGCAATGTGTTGGAGGTACTTGATGTCGTCTCTTCACTTAAGTTACTGATGTCACTAACTTTGAGGGGGTTTAACACAGTGCCTAATGGAACTACTGTTTGAGTAGCCCACCATCACACCCCAAAGTTTTACAACTAAAAAAAAAAAAATCTAAGTTGGTGCTACTCATTGAATCAGCTTTTTATATGTAGGCGACGACTTTGAAAATGAATGTCGGTTACTCGTCTGTGTTCAAGGCCGCTGTTGGTCTTATTATGTCTTATTATAGCATGTTGATGTGACTTATAGTTTTGTTGTCCCGCTGACATCAGTGACAGAGAGGACAACTGGGATGTGTGCCGTTTTGTTGCACCCATTTTGTTGTGCACTCAAAGAGAGGAAAACTAAGAACGCATTTCAACCAAAATATTTTATAGCCTTTATGAAGAGTTATCAGGTGTTAGTTTGTTTTAATGCATCTGAGAAGTATTTTATAGATTTCTAGTAGTTTCAGGTGTTACAATTTATTCTATAATGTTTTTCACTGTTTTCGCAATATTCTTAACGACACCAACACATCTCCACTTTTTTCTGATCACGTTTAAGACCTTTTCCCTTTAATTGAAAGTGTAATATTTTGATTATTTGGGTGAAATGCAATATTTATGTACAGATCCAATTTGTGTATCATGATGTACATGAATAAAAGTTTTATTGTCTCTTTTGCAGGTGTTGAATTTTGTCATTTTGTCATCTTACAATTGCCCAACGTTTTGAACCATGTCATCCCACACCCAGTGTGTTGTCCTCTGGCTCACATGTCACAAAGTCATGACTCACCACGCAAAACTGATTTATAAAAGGAGTCGTTATTTCATTTCCCTGGCCCTGTTCCTCCTACTCTGCTCCCCAGCTGATGAAGGCTGACGCAAGAATAAGGTCCTCGTTCAGCTGTGTTTCAATGCTCCAGCGCCACAGAACAATAGGGTTCACCATGGTAGGAAAATGAAAACAAAACAGGACTCCGCTCATAATGGTGCAACTGCTCTCATCCTACTAGCAACCGTGCGTTTCATCAGCATTTCAAATATGTACTCTCGTCTCACAAAGGACAAACACCCTGCCTGTATCTCTTGAGCTCACAAGGAAACATCATCCTGCTCTATATTCAAGTGATTAGCGGCATCTGCTGGCACATCAGAATACTACATCACATACACAAAATTTTAAAAAGTGTCTTTAATATACTCTGATTTATAAAATTATTCCTTCAAAGTATTGCATGTCATTTTATAATAAAAACCATATGAGAACAAAGTACATAAATAAGCACTTTAAATAATTTGTAAACACTTATTTACTAAAACAAGCCCTTGTGTATCCCGTTACAACATAGGTTTCCATTCTTTGAGCATAAACATTAACTGTATTTGCATGTCTGTGATATGCATATGCATTGTCAGGTTTGTATTTTATTTGGTTTAAAAACACATCTTAAAAGGCAGAAAAGCAGCAGCACTTGAGTCCAAGTTTGAAGCAGAGCAGCGTCAACAGCAGAGGAAAGATGAACATCCTCAGTTCTTCTTGAAAAAAGAATCCAGAGTGCCCGTACTTCCACCTTGGGAGCGATGTCTTTTCGGCTGTGGTCCTGACTGGCCTCTGGTTTTTGTCTTGCCTCGTGCAGACTGGGCTCTGAGAGGAGTTAAAGAGATGCTGGAGGTAGAAGAGACAGCAGAAGAAGAAGAAGTGGGTGCTGAATTTGTGGATGCAGAGAGTGAATTCTGGAGATCCAAAGCAAAGTGATAGTCATTGTGTTCAGGCATTTCCCAAACCGACACCTCCTGGCCACAGCGTTCACAGTTCACCAGGTCTTCGCTGGCCACAGTGGAAGGCTGGTAATCTACATCTGGATCCGTGTTCAGCTCATCTCTTGACTCTTCTGGCTGCTGAGATGAGTTATGTTTCTCCTGTGGGCCTGACACAGCAGCAGCAGTGTCATCTGAGTCGTCTTTACTGTCAGGTCCAGGCTCATGTCCCATTTGAGGTTTGTTTGATGCTGGGGCCTGTGAGCTTCTTTCAAGACTCTTCTTGTGGAAGAACGAGGAAATGCCAGACTGGGGGCTGGCTGAACCATTTTTAGAACCAGAGCAATTGGTATCTAACTGACTTTCAGTGGCTGAGGTTTTGTGAGATGAGGAAGCTGGGAGAATCCCTGTCGATCCTGTATCATCCTCCTCTACGCCTTTTGCAACCTTCTGCCTTTGTTTCCCAGCTGCCTTTTGAAAGAACGACTGGATGGTGCCTGGTCCTTTGCATGCCAAGTTGTTTTTCAGTTCAGCAGGTGTCTGGGTCGAGGGCTGAGTGGAAGAGAGAAGACTCTGGGTTGAAGTGACATCGCTGGAAAGAAAGCCGGCAATGCCGCCTGCTGATGGAGCGTCACTGAATTTGCTCGCTGAGAGGTGGAGCAGGGTGAGGGGTGGAGTCCTGGGGACATGAAGCAAGATGGAGTATAATCAGTCGCACAGATTACCCTCAACCAGTGACTTTAAATATTCCACACTGTGTCATTATGTCCTAATTACCATGCTGCCTGGTGGTTTCCTGCCGTGTTGAGACTCTTGATGATGGCAAAGCTGTCGGCGGACAGTTTGGTCGCTTCGTAGCGCACTAAGGCACAACAGCGGGAGAAGCTGCTCGGCCTCTTGTCCCCCATCTGACGTACACCAACCGTCAACAATTTAGCCACACGACCATTCTGTAAGAAAGAGAGAAATGACAGTTACTAATGTGAAACACAGTTATATGTACTATATATAACAACAACAGGAAGTTCAGCTGAGGAATTAGACAGTGCTGCTGTAATAAGGGAAAGCAATAAATTACACAACCGCACATAACTCACCACTTCTCTGTCCTTAGTAAGTCTCTCCTCCAGCTCAAGGGCCAGTTGATGAAGCCAATATTGTACCTACACGGAGGTTGTTCATAATTTACATGAAAACAACAACAAACAGGAAGTTGCATATTTGTTAATAACACTACAAGAACATGTTAAATGCCATCTTCCTTACACATCTAGATACATCAACTACATTCTCTCAAAGTTTCATCACGTCCAGTCAGTATGAGACTAAAGTAAAACACACATTAAGTAATACTTGTCATTTCCTGTTGTAACACAGGGGAAACAGAGGCCGTTGGCCCGTACCTGCTCTTTTGTAGCCAGCGATGTCTTCCCGGGGAAGTTTTTACTGCAGCCAATGGATTTAGGAAGCTGCCTGGGTTTCACTGCTTCAAACTCAATCCCCCGACACAAGTCATACAGCCACTGGCTGCAAAGTAGACAGTTCAATGGTAAATGTGGCTGGTAATTAAGTATAAATAAAATGCTGAGAATTCAAGTCTAGTTAATTTTTGGAGCATGTTATCAAACACAGCACTTTTGGAGCACTTTTACCAATCTTATTGCTACAACAGTATTTGTAATTTTGCTGAGTATTTCCATTTTCTGCTACTTTTTACACACTATGGTTTGAAAATCTTTGCCCAGATCCATTTGATTTATAAGCACATGGACTCAGGTGAACTAAAAGAGTAAATTAAATTATTGACTAAGGTAATAAGGTCATTAATTTACCCCGGGTTTTAACAGATCTGGGGAAAACTGCGTTCTCCATCTATGCACCATGGACATGGATAGAGACACTATGTTTGAATAGTTGTTGTTTTATTGTGGATTTTTGTATTGTATTTTGTATTTGTTGCATTTTAATGTGTTTTGATTGGCTGCTACCTTGGCCAGGTCTCTCTTGTAAAAGAGATTTTCAGTCTCAATAGGACTTCTTGGTTAAATAAAGTTTAAATAAATCAATAAAAATACATTAGGAACTTAGGCCATGTTATGATTATGTCCATTTTACTTAATATTAAGATGGTATCTGGCATAATAATTGCAAAGACCAAGCAAGACCTTTGTCCGTCAGTCATCTTATGACACTTTTAACGGAATATCTGGCTCGTCTTACCCTGTCTTTTCTCCAAAGTGCTGTCCCAGTTCAGCCTGAGAGAAGCGAGTCAGATCCCCCATGTTCTCTATTCCCAGAGTTTCTGTAATGGAGGCACCCAGCTTCCCCCCCAGGTTACGGCTGCAATACAAAAGTGCAGTGAATTTTTAGTCGACTCTTGTTTTCACACTTCTGTGTTAAAGATAAGAGTAATTTGTGATGAGTAGAGTCTTTATGACAAAGTAGTGCTTTGAACTCACATCTTGCCGATGGGAAGAGAGTTGAAAAGTTCTGTCACAGAGTCCAAAGGCAGAACAGTTTGTCTGTTGGGTTTGTTCAGACCACAAGCTAGTTTGGCCAATACCTGGGAAAAGAAGACAGGAAACGATGACCACAGCGATGACAATTACCGCTCGAGTATCACACCTACATTATATTTCAAGAAACAAATGTTCCTACCTTGTTGTGTGATATACCTGCTGAACAGCGGAAACCTGTGTGTTTCTCTACAGCTGCTCTCATTTCCTCTACAATGATTGCCCCCAGAGTTAGCTGCAGTTCTGCAGAGTTCTGTTCCCCTAATAGAGGGACAGGTAAGGATGCCAGCCACTGCTGGAGACCTCTGGACCTCTGCTCCTCTGGGGACAAACACAACACTGTTAGGGGGATACTTTCTACCAGATTTTGGGGGTTTTGTTAAGTGTCAACACCAGTTTCCAGTGTCAGGTGCTGAAACAATGAAGTGAGTTCTCAGTTAGTCAAAGCTTGGTTATAGCCTACCTTTATCCAAGGCAGATTCTTCGGCAGATTCTTCCTGTTCAGGTGAGCTTTGCGGGTACCCCTGGATGTAGGTCGTCTTCAGCAGGTGAGGCTCAATTTGACTATCGGTCATGTTTTTCAGTCGCTGCTGGACCGCAGCAGTCAGATCCATGTAGGCTTCATCAATGCTGGCTCTCTCAATCACAGCAAAGCGGGACATGACCTCAATCACCTCCACGCTTGCCTCCCTGTAACTACACAGGGGTGAGGTGGTTATCTTTACAACTGGTCACAGGAGTGGAGGTATTGAAATAGCACAATATTTTTATTAAGGCTATGAACAGAAGAATTGGTTTATGGCATAATCTCAGGACAGTACATCACCAGTACTTACTGTGTCAGGTCTGCCTTGCCATGAGACTCACGCACTCGTGCCACCTGGAGATCCTGGCACAGTTTCTTTGCATCGTCCACCCACATGTTCCTGGTGACGCCATGGGCCCTGGCCTCGTAGCTCACAGCTATGATACTAACAGAGGATGATATTTAGTTGAGAACCACATGTTTACAAACCATGATCATAGGAAGTCCAAGATGGGTTATCTGTGGGGAATGAAGGCGGATGAGTTGCCAACACAGAGACAGCAATTTAAATGGTCCCTGCAACTGAAAACAAACGCAATCTCAAGCTGTCCAATCACAGCATTGACAGGGAAGGAGTCAAAGTCATCGGCCAGATGTCAGTGAACAGCCTGAGAAAGAGCATGAAGGGGGGTATGATCCACTTTCAGTTCCTCATGATGGCAACTTTGCAAAGCCAGTAAGAGGACCCTGAGTTCAGATTGTCATTTCAATCAATTTCATTTCGCTTAGGCCTAGTCATTCTTGTGAGTCTTTCCTGTGATTTAGCTTATCTCATTCTGCAGCTCTTGTTTTGCATCTTAGTTTTATGAGCTCTATTACATGAAATGTCTAATCTGTACTCCATGATCGATGCTCCTACTACCTCTCAGTGCAGTCAGGGTGCTTTGCCAATATGCAGTAGCTGTGATCATGACAGTAAAGCTTTAATTTACTGAATTTTGGGAGAAAAAGAGGGTTGTTTACGTTACTAACTGCAGCACTGTCGTATGAAGCAGAACAAACCAAGCTAACTGCACAACAGCATCGAGTTAAACTACAAACAGCTTTTTTCCATCACTTTCTAATCGAGGGACTGGCGCTTTCAGTTGCGTTGATCATAAAAAAACACAGTCTCTGTGTCAGAAACTCACCTGCCTCCTTTCCACGTCTTGTACTGGGCCACCACACAGGGAGTGTTCTTCAGAGCTGGGTTGAGCCTCTGCTCCACCTGCACGTAAAAGCAATCCATGTCCACTAAAGCTACCACTCTCTCCTTCCCGTACTCCATTGCAGAAGAGGAGAGTCGGTCAGCGAGGATAAAATATACACCAACTGGCTGGTGGTGCTGTTATTCGCATAGCTTTGACTGGCTTACTGAAGCGCAACCGGCGCCGAAACCTTCTCTTGTCGCTTTGTATTTCGCGCAGTCAACCGGAGTTACATAATAACGTCATCAAAAGGCGACGCAGTGGTGAGTGCGTCATCCGTTGTTATAATAGTTAGATAACGGTGGTAACTAGAAATTGTACACAGTCTACTGCTCTTTATGGGTGTGTATAAATAATACGAACATGTATAAATAATGTAAAATAATCTGCCAACGTTGGCATACTCCATAAAAAGAGGAAAATGGGCAAAAAATTCGCCACTTTTTGGCAAAATTACCCCCAAATGACTGCTTATAGTAACTCCTCCCTCAAACAGCAAATGTCCAATCATGGCTGACAATTTACAGGCGCGGGGGGTTGTCAAACTTTAAATTTGTCAACATGCAGAAAATGTGTGGTTCTGGTTCAGAGGCTCTAGTCTCTAGAGCACTAGTCTAGTCAGTATATAGAGAGTTTAAGTCATTTTTTAGCCCTTCAAAAAACAAGAAACTGAAGGTAAGAACTGTAGTAGCGAGTTAACTGGTAAGCTGCAAAAGTTAGCTTACCACCCACAGTAGTGACTTGCCATTTCTGCTAAGAGTTAGCATTTTATTGTTTAAATCAGGGTTCTTTAACATTTTTCAGACCAAGGACCCCTTAGCTAAAAGAGAGACAGAGCAGGAACCCCCCACTATTTTAGTATTGGGTCCTTAGCCGCTTAGGGGCTGTTCTTTACTTGTCAGAGGTCAGGGGTGGCTGGGGTGTGATTTATTTATTTATTTATTTATTTATTTATTTATTTTTTGGCTACAAATATTTTTCCTTGAAAAGTGTCTGGTGAAAAAAGCCTCAGTCTTTCACTCTGGTCTTGCTCACTGGTTAGTGTCCCCACTGATGTTTAATGGCTGAATGTCTGTTTTATTCCCTCTGCAGTCAATGATCAGCCCCTTGGACTTGGTGGTGTTGAGGACCAGTCAGCAGCTCATCTCTGTATGCCAACTCCCCCCCTGAGATAAGTCCCATCACTGTTGTATCATCAGCAAACTTAATGATGGTGTTGCTGGAGTGGGAGTGGACTTGGACGTGGGTGTGGAGGGTGTAGAGTAGGGGGCTCGCCACACAGCCCTGTGGGGCGCCAGTGCTGAGGTTGAGAGCTCTGGAGTTATGGGGGCCTACTTTAACCCTCTGGGAGCGATCTGACAGATGGATGCAGATGGATGAGGAAAGTCCCAGATCTGCCAGTTTTGACACCAATCTGTGGGGGAGGATGGTGTTGAATGCTGAGCTAAAATACATAAAGAGCCGCCTTGCATAGCTGCCCTGCTGCTCAAAGCATTTCATAGCCATTGGTGTCAGTGCCACTGGATGGTAGTCGTTCAGGCTGCTGATGGGGGTCTTTTTTGGCAGTGGGACTATAATAGAGGACTTCAGGCAGGACAGTGGACTTGCATATAGGGATTGGTTGAAGATCCTGGTTAAGACTTTAGCCAGCAGGTCTGCGCAGTCCTTCAACACCAGTCCAGTAACGCCATCAGGTCCCGCAGCTTTCCTCAAAATCACCACCATCATAGTGCGCACCTCACGCTCCTCCACCATGAGTATGTTGCTGCTGTGGGCTGTTGGGTGTGATGTGTCCACCTCTGGTGACTCCACCTCAAAGCGAAGAGGTTCAACTCCTCCGACTTGTAGCTGGTGATGTGCTGGACCCCCTGCCACACCTGCCTTGTGTTGTTGCTGCTGCTGAGGTGGTCTTCTATTTTCGTCCTGTATGCTGCCTCGGCCTCTCTGATGCCTCTCTTCAGGTTGGCTCTGGCAGCACCATGCAGTACTTTATGTAGCCATGGACAGCAGCCATGTAGTTGTCCAGGTCCTGATGTTCCAAAATTTCCCAGTTGGTTCTTTGGAAGTCCTGCAGCTCATGAGAGGCACCTCCAGGCCAAGTTTTAACAGTCCTTGTTGTGGTAAGAGCACTTTTCTCTGAGGGGGAGTGTATGTTGGAATTAAGAGCAGAGACATTACAGACAACTTTCAGGTCTTAAATTAGACTTAATTAATTAATTAAACATAAATGTCTATACACTGTACACATCTGACTCTAAAGGTAGTAAATGTAAAACAAGTAATATATTGTTTTAAAGCCATAAACACAATGACCAGTAGATTTACATCTCATCCAGACGAGAAGCATTTAAAATGAGGAAGTAACCGAGCTAGAATAACCCATCGTAATACTGAATGTGCTCATTTACTCAGGGCACTGCAGACATGACATCTCTATTTGTGCTTCCCCTAATACTCGCTGGACTCATGGGTAGGTCAGCTAAGCCTTAATAAGAGCACTATGCAGAAATGATAGTCAGGTTTATAATTAAAAGAATGTTAGCTGTTATATTGCTGTTCAGTAATACAGTTTGAGTGAATATTAGATATTTATGTTGTGTTTTAATTACAAAAAAACTTGATTGAACTTGATACTAACTTGTAACAGATGTGTAATGTAGCTATGTCACTGAGTAAACTGTAACTGATGGTGATGTACACAATGCTTTTGAATGTATCCCTATAAAATAAGTGTCTGCTGTTGTTTTCTCAGGAATCCACAGCCAAATTATTACAGTGAGTAAAGTGTCAGTCAAGGCTGGAGACTCCATCTCCATCCCATGTCTCTATGAGCCGGAATACAAAACCCATGTGAAATACTTGTGTAAAGGACACTTTTGGGACTTCTGCAGATATAAAGTTAAAACAAATGAGCCAGATGATTCAGGGAAGTTTTTGATCTCTGATGACCCAAACCGAACTATCTTCACTGTGACTATCAAAGATCTGGAAGTTAAGGACACTGCTTATTACTGGTGTGCTGTGGAGATGGATAAGGAGAATGATGTCAAAAAGTATTTTCATCTGTCAGTTACCAGAGGTAAGCACCCTTGATGCTTCTTAATGCACATTTTTCAGTAAAGTTTTTGATCTCTGATGACCGAAACCAAAGCATCTGTTTCACTGTGACTATAAAAAAACGAAAAGATGAGCACATTAGTTACTGGTATGCTGTGGACAGTGCTGATGAACAGCGTTTTGAGCTGTCAGTCACCACAGGTAAAATCCATTAAATGTTTCAAACACACATGAAATTATTTCTGTAAACTACTTGGTGGGAAAAGAAATCTTTTCACTCACGTCTCAGGTAATGAAATCAAATTATGCTTTATTTTGTGCTTTTGTCAAGGTACTCCAAGTCTGTATGTGAACCAACAAGAAATAACAGCATATGAAGGAGGAAGTGTGACTGTCAGATGTCACTGTCAAGAAAGAAAAGAACGAAAGTGGTGCAGGCTCTCACACCTGCATCCTGTCAGGTGTGTGTCAGAGCCATCTGAATCAATAGATGGAACAAGAGTGACCATCAATGCAAGTGCACCCAGTGTTTTCACTGTGACTATGAGTGGACTGAGGACAGACAGCAGTGGCTGGTACTGGTGCGGCATTAAAAACTTTCAGATACCAGTGCATATAACTGTTCATGCATTAACCTCAACTACAACTACAACTACAACGACTCCCAGTACAGCAGGTAAGATACTAACCTTTTTCTATTTACATAAATTAGCGACCTTTCATAATAAGTGGACACAGCAAACGTAACACAAATCAAATCCTGTCACAATGTCTGTTAATCCTGCAGTTTAGAATGTATTCATGCAGTTTACCTTAAAATCTGAGAATTACAATATAATAATCCACAATATGCGGTGTAAAAACACATTGTTCTCAATGTGGATTAACATTAATTTTCATGTTTTTTTTTATTCGAGACATTATAACGACACTTCCAACCACCGCCCAGCATTCCTCCCTGCTTACGAGTGCAGAGCCACACACAGCTCAGCCCACAAACTCCGCCATAAACGGGACAGCTGGAGAGAGCCAGCAAGATGAGAACAAGAGGTCTGTATTTCTTTATTTCACTCTCAACAGCTTAACTGGGTTCAGATCTGATTAACAGCTTTTTTTCTGCATATCATCCCCTTCCTACCTTTTGTGTTTACATCACAACTGATATGCTGTATACTGTACGATCTCTTCAAAACACTTAATCACAGATTTGAGCATGGAAGTTTGTTTTTGATTTTTTTATCATTCATTCTTGAGCATATATATTTGTTTTGTTGCATATAGTTCAGCACATTTTCTGTCAGACAAACTCCATGTTAATCATAGATGAAATTGAATTTAAGCTTATGCATTGCATTCTAGTTTTATAAATTCAACCTATGGAAGAAAAATGTATGCATAGGCCAATTTCAGACAACATACACTACCTCTTTATTCGTGCTTAAATGTAACTCTGATCTGCATTCATCCTCTAGTTCCACTATGGTGATAATTCTCACCACCACCCTCATCTTACTGCTGTTGATTGTACTTGCTGCCTTTTTGGGGTGGAAGATAATGAGAAGATGTAAGTCTGCTTTAATCTCTGTGCTAAAACATATTCAGGAATAAGATATCTGTTATTTTGTAATATCTTCAAAATGTCTTTTAGATAAAAACAAGCCTCAGAGGACGGACATCACTGCGGTAAGATATAGCTATGTGTTTCCCAGTATTAGTACGGTAATAAATGTGTGGTCATCTTCCTCACTGGCATATTTCCTCTTTGCTTGGTACATAAAAGATTTTTTACAATATGTCCAAATCAGGACATGAAGTAAACAGCATTTCAGGAACATGAACAATCAAGTGTATGATTTACAATGGTTTCAATAAGACTACACTGAGTGTGAGCTACTCAGTGACTAGATCTACTTAAGCATGGTGCATGGTAATATACTGCAGATAATACAAAACGGAAATAACATATACAGGCCAACAACAAATAGATGTATGGATATGACATATGTGGCTCATTTGCAGCTCAATACGGCAAAACTGGAACATTTTTAAAGCATTGTCTTGTTATTTTAAGCCTTGATAAAATGAAAAGACAAAGTTTTTTTATAATCAGAACAATAAATTAGCATTGATTATCAGCAGCAACCCTTCCTTCCTTCAAGTTTTCTCATTCCCAAGTAGCCTCTATGTTGTTGCTGAGAGGTCTCTTCAGCTTCTGTGCTGCTCTAACCAGCACTGTCACACTATGTAAAGTAGGGTCAACACAGACCTTGTGTGACAAACAATTGTAAATGTTTAAAACCAAAGAGGAAATTAAACATACTGTACACTGTACATGACTGCTCTTTGCATAAGTTAAACTCCAGATCATATGGCTATCAGTAGGTTTACTGACAGATAAGATGGGTCTGGAAGGGGTTAATGGTATTAAGCATAACACTGACATACACTCCATGACGGCAAACCTCTGATATGCAAAGCGACTTGTCCAGTAATATTCAAATGAACCAAACTGTTCAGTCACACAGGAGAAAGCAAATAATTCTAACATAACGTAACATACAATGAGATTAATGTCAAATTTTCAAACTCACCCCTCAGGGCTCACATACTGGGAGTGATCCTGATGTGCAGTATGCCACCATTGTTCATAAGCAACATGTAGCAGACCAGCAGAAGGTAAACCAGATGAGAATATTTTATTTTGTTCAACAAAGCATAAAAGACAACAGTGCCTGAAAACACTTTTGCCTACATTTGCATTTGTCTTTCCCCTGAAATTGTATTACTTTGAGTGTGAATCTCTTTCAGCAGAATGAAGACAGTGTGACATACAGTAACATTGTGTTGAAAGATCGCGTGCGACAAATGGTACGTGGCATCTAACAATGACAGCTATCTCTTAGTGACTGAAATGGGTTAGTATTGTGGTCATGATTTTCATCTATAATTATTCAGCATTCTCTTCTCTGTGCTTGTTCTCTCTTACAAGGCTGAACCAGTAGATGGAAGTGTGATCTACAGCACAGTACACTCTAGAAAAGCTTAAGTGCGTGTTAGCAGAGAACATGGGAGAACGTCAGTCGTGCAAGTATGGCAACACTGATGAAATCAATCGGATGTGCACTTTATTTGTGGTATGTTACAAGTGCCTGTATAAAAAGAAGTGAACATAGCCACCATGACATCACCCACTGGTTTGTGGACTGCAATTTTGAAATTTTTTGGCCGTCACCATCTTGTTTTTGGAGCCAGAAGTGACCATATTTGGATGAATGGGTGGAGCTGTGAAGGATTCCCACTGCTATGCCTCTGTACTGATTGACAGGTCACCATGGTAGCAACCTTTCTATCACGCTCTAAAGTATACCCTGCTTTATTGTCTATTTTACTCTAAATGGGATCATAATTTACAAAATGGACATCATGCTGTATTGAAGAGGACTTGCAACCAGTAATGGAAAAGCTTTACTGAGGTGATAAAGGAAATGAGAGGCAGGGTCATCTTCTCATGGACCCTATGATCCCAGTACAATCAGACTTTTGCTTGCACCCACTGGAGTCACCCTCTTCTGGCTATTAGAAAGAATGCAGGTTTAAGGCACTTGCTTTTCAGACCTGGAGGATGGAGGTTAGAACATTTCGGATAAATCAATCAACCCAGCAGTCTGTTATTGGAGCCATGTCAAATTTAAAGACTTTTAGTCATGGACGTTCTTCTATGCAAACCCACACACATACAGTTTATCAAATAATGTTAAATTTTTCACACACACATGCTAAAAAAAGCAAGAATTAAGGAGGCAACGCTAGCACAGTGGTGTTAAAACTTTAAAGGTGTGCTGTGGTGAATTTGTCGCTGTCAGTTTGAAACACTGAGTAAAAGCAAAAGTTGACTTTGGATCAAGAGCAGATCAGAGGCCAGTAAAACTGACCAAATTAAGGAAGTGGCTAAATGGTAGAGCAACAGTTTAACTCATATCATCTCTTGATACAGCTTCTTCAGTCACCAGGTTGACATTTAGCATTTGAAAACTATCATGATCCAGGGAGGACCTTTGTTCATTTTCATTCCTAGCTTTAACAAGATCAAATTTGATTCTCACAACATCCTGTTAGCCTTTATTGTAGGGCCAATAGAAAATGTAAAATATGCATCTCTGTTGATTTTATTTTTACTGAAAAGATTTAATTGTTATTTGTTTTTACTTGTGATTTTTTTTTACTGTAAAGCACTTCGTTTTTGTAAACTCACATACTCAAAGCAAAATGTAGCAGCATGATTATGTGCTTTGCTGTCAAACCAAATAAATGTAATTGCTTAAAAGGAAGAGGAAGAGATGTTTAGTAATATCAGGAAGAAAAAAAATGAGTCTGTGCATCGGTCCGTGTCATTTAGTCTTACTCTGCTGACTCACAGACATGGCTGTTAATCTCAGAGTTCTTCTGATCCTTTGCGGACTCACAGGTCAGTAACCCGTGTCATTTTATGTGCACAGATGTTTAGTCTTATGCTTTAGCTCGTTATGTCAATTCTAAAATGTCAGTCGGATGAATAACACACCAGTTTGTCTTCAGATTATGAGTAATCTAGGCACAATTACGTGTAAGAGGATTATTGTTGGCGATATGTGCAGTAAAATATTGTCTTTATTCTTGTTGCAGGGATTAACAGCATAACTACAGTCAGTAAAGTGTCAGTGAAGGCTGGAGCCTCAGTCATTATCCCATGTCTGTACGACAAACGATACATAAACCATGTGAAAGGTTTGTGTAAAGGATTTTATTGGAACCACTGCTCTTATGTAGTTAAAACAAACCAACGAAATTCTGGAAAGTTTTCAATCTCTGATGACAAAAGCCGAAGAATCTTCAATGTGACTATAAAAGATCTGACGGCTAAGGACACTGATTACTGGTGTGCTGTGGAGATAGATGGAGGGTCAGATGTCAGAGAGTATTTTCAGCTGTCAGTCACCAGGGGTAAGAGCCCTTAGGCCTTTAAGCACATTTCAAATCCTTTGCAACATTTTAACAGTTATAAGGAAAACCCCAAAGCAGGGTCTCATTGTTTGTTCTGGTGAGTGATTGTTGTCAGGCTACCCACACTTTTCTATTGAATTTGTTTTCCTTTAAGGCACACCCAGTCTCTATGTAGCTCAACAGGCGATCACAGGGTTTATTGGAGATGATATAACCATCAATTGCCACTATCATAACTCTGGAGTAATCAAGTGGTGTAGGCTGGGTGGCTCCTGTGTGACGATGACATCTGGATCAATAGTTGGAACAAGAGTGACCATCATTAGGATGATCCCCAATGCTTTCACTGTGACTATGAGTAGACTGAGCACAAAGAGCAGCGGCTGGTATTTGTGTGTTAATGGAGACTTACAGATGCCAGTACATTTAACCGTTACTGTGAAACCTACCACCAGTAAGTACAACAATTATAAAAGTATATTTGTCAAGCACAGGCATTTGATTTGATTTATCATAGAAGAGATATCAGAAATAGATAATGTCATTTTACTCTGCTTATCATTGTCTTGTTTTGGATTATAGCCACTCTTGCAACAACACAGAGGTTCTCCACTTTGTCATCTACTCCCGATCTCATTCCTAATACTGGAGGCGGATCGTTTACCAGGTCAGTCTTTGTTTTTACATGCAGTTTTTAGAGAACGTACCCTAACTTAGACTTACACTGTATTTTAGCATTGGTTAAAGGTATACTATGCAGGATTGTCAGTTACTGTTTCTAAATCCGCTGGCGTTTCGGCTCGCTATGTTTCAGCGCTGTGTCTTTTGGATGCCTGCTGCTTATGGTCTTACACCCTGCTGCTGCCTTTAAAGCTCCAATCTCATGAGTGCTGTGGTAGCACACACCTATAAATGTCCACGAGCCCAGAAAATAAGAGGAAAATAAGGCAGAGATGGCAGAGAAAAATACAATGCCTCACACCTCTAGCGGGTCACAAGACACTGAGAGGGATTACTTGTGTATGAGTCTATGCATTGTTTTTAGAAAATCCTGCACAGTATATAACAGTATAAAACAGTATAAAAACAGGCCGGTTACCTAACTGATTTGTATTGTGCACCCAATATGTATGCCGCAGAGCTTCCGTTGACCTAAAGAGCCTCCTCATCCCTCTGTGTTTGTTGATCCTCATTGTACTGGTGGCCTTGTTCATCTGGTTTTTGTTGAAAAGACACAGTAAGTCACAGTCAGACGTTTGATCAATCCCATTTATGCCAAATGTTTGTAATTCCTAAATATATTTTGTTTGACTTTTAGAACAGACCCAAGCAGAATCATCAGCCACAAGAATGGTAAGATACAGTATGTGGATGAATTTTCCAAAATAGACTTTGAACACTTTCATGATTCCTAGGACAATGCTAATGACTCTTGGTGATCCTTTAACTTTTCCCATTGTGCCACCGTGAGTTGCATATTTTTGGTGAGTGAACTGTATCAACTTCTATTGGGTAGATTGATACTGAAATTTGGTACTGGCATTGATGGATGAATTGTACTATCCTTTGTGATCCATTAACTTTTTATCTAGCGGCATCATTAGGTCAAATTTTCAGTTTGTCCAGTACTTTGGTTTCTAACCAAATTAGTATTAATTCTGTCAGCTGCACCATCTCAGTCATCCTTTTCACTCTCGCCATGAACATGATAGTCAAGTCAGCAGAGGTGGAGTGCAGGGTAGAGCTTAGATTCTCTGCCGGAGCCCGAGCCGGGTCGGGCCGGGAGCCCCCATCCCTCTGACGGACCCAGGCCGGGCCCAGTCAGATATGACGTTTTTTTTTTTTGTTAAAGCTATGATTTGATAATGTTATAGGCTATGTATTGTAGTGACCCTGCAGTAAATGTTCTGTTATAATGTCAATGTTCTGTGAGTTAATGGCATGTTTGGGATTGAATGAGGTGCGGGGGATGAGGAGGGCTGTGTGAGTGCGCGTGCTGGTGTGTGTATGAGCGAGCTGGAGGAGAGAGCAGGAGTGCACAGATGGAGTTACAGCTAAGTTGTTGTTTGTTGGTTGTTTTGGCGTGGTTACGCCTGGGCGAGGGTGTCTGATGTTTGAAAGACCCAAAACACCCCAGGTTACATCACTGATGATGTGTCCCAGCGCATCCGCAAGATGTATCTTTCAACTCCAAAGATTAACAGGCCTTGAGAGTTTTAGTTATATTTAGTCAACTTTATCCTGATTTTTGTTCTAGTTTTAATCAAAGAAAATACTTGACATCAAGACTGAGAATGAGCATGTCACTAAATCTTCAGCAGATTTCTTCTGGGGTTTATTCATCTAATTTTGGTGACAGGTTATGGTGGTGAACTTTGCCCGCTTAGTTTAGTGAATGTTACAGTTACGGTCATTCCTCTGATCATCATGCTTTGTCTTTGCTTTGAAAAGGATTTTTATCTGTACAAAAATAGTTCATGGTGACTGTTTCGTAACAATTTAATATGATTTAAACTGTATGATGGAAAATTCAATGCCTCAACAGCTTTGTATTTCAGTCGTGACAATCGGTTTGCTCTATCGACGAAAAAGACTTGTCTACATGTTGACTATTTTAACATATATGATAATTCCTCTTTTATAAATATAGTTGTGCTCTAATTGATGTATTTTTGACACTGTCTGAAGGAAGGTTTGATGAAGTCCTCTGACGTTTGCTTTGCTCCTTCAACACAGGCTGACGAAGTAACGTACACCACTGTTCAACACAAGAGCAAAACTTCAAGCCAGGTAACCCATAACTGCAGCGATATCTAGAAATCTGGTGTAAAAAAAATCTTTAAATGTACAGTTTCTCTGCAAAAGAGTATAAGCTGCAGGACTGTGCCATTGCAGAACAATCGCAGGATGTGTTATATCTTGTGGGTTTTTATCAGGAGAACATGGTAACCACTTTCAGAAACCAATGATGCACGTGCCGTTAAAGAAAATATTTTTTTATGAAATGGTTACTAAGGTGGAAATTTAGATAAACTCTGACTTTCTGAGAATGACATTTGGTGTCTTCTTCATCACAGGCTGAAGAGGAAGTTGCATACGCTAATATTGGCTTCAAAAGAAAACCATTGGGCCAGGTAACCTTAACACACAATTTGTGGTAAACAATACAAGCCAAGGCAGTAATTAGACATTTGTCACATAGCCCATGTGAAGTCTGAGCAAAGTGTCAATCATTTATGTTTAGCTGCATGTGTAATTTATGTAGAAAGTAGTCCCTCCCCCTCAGTGGTGACTCAGTGGCTCCGGCCTTGATACAGCACACTAAAAGACACACAGGAGACCTTAGTGATCGAACTTCTTTAACATATTTGACCAAGTGCAGCTCAATAAACTAATTTCAAATTCATTATTATCTTGCCCAGAGGTCCTACGCTGAGAATGATGTGGACGTGATGTACAGCTCTGTGGTCACCCTGAAGCAAAAACCTGGAAAAAGGGTAAGTATCATATTGTTTCTCACTTCCTGTTCTTTCATTTCAAATCATCACATTGGTATGACAGAAGAATTTACCATCTAATTACGCCCCTTTTTTAGTCTTTGTCAGACTAAAAACAAATTATCTTTGCTCTTCCTACTTAATTGTCGTATTTGCTTTCATTCGCCAACAGGTTGAAGCAGAAGATAAGGATGTCACATACAGCACATTGGCTCAGCACCACCACAACGTTTAAATGTCTGTCTGTCTTTACATGTCTCTATTACTGGACTTTTTTTTTCCTTAGACTGGAGTGTTGCAAGGTGTTATCAGCTGTTGTGCAGTAACGTTTTCCTTCTCCTTTTTCATTTGTTTCTGTTACACCTTTTTTTTTACGCTTCTCTGCATTTTTTACGGTATTATTTATGAGGCGTAAAGCTCAAATTGATATATAATCCTGAACCTGTAATGTATATTAGCCCTAGGTTTAATATATGACTTATATATAACGTAATATGTCTGGCCTGTGGTTCCTCAAGCACATGTTTTTCAGTAAGGGATTGCTCAGTGGTTCTCAGTCAAACTAAGGGGCTTTTTTTTTTTTTTTTAGAAATTACAGTTACTGCCTTATTTCATTTGCGAAACCACAGGCTAAACGCAGATATTTTAAGTACAAATAGGGTGATGTGTAAGTCCAGTACTTCAAAGGGTCCTGGCTTTCTGCCTCAGTGGGACCAATGGGTATACAACATCCTGTGATTGGTCAACAGATGTTAAAAATTCAAAGAAGGTGCTTCATCACCATTCAGGGTTGCTTCTGTGTTTTTGTGTTTTTCTGTGTACTGTGTGTTTCTGTAACTTTTGACATTTACAGTCTCATTTCAGTTGACAAAAAAGTGATCTGAAACCAAAGCAAGATATTTTTTTAATATTTGAGGTAGTTATGAAAAAGAATGTTTTATATAAATGAAGACAATTCAGTCCATACACCTTGAGTACTTTCTTTTTTTTGTAAATTGTGTATTCACCTGACGTAACATCCAGCCAACATTGAGCTAGATTGTTCCGTAGCTGCGTAGATATTTATATACATCTAACTAACCAATATAAAGCAACTTCCTTACAATGGAGGAAGACGCACTTTAACTATTGCATTTGCATATTTTGGAAAATTAGGAAGTAGATGATCAGTCTTACAGTGCGCTGGTTCGTGTTACTTTGTCTTGACTCACAACGACATGGCTGTTCATCTCCTCTTTCTTCTCCTCCTCACCAGATTAACAGGTCAGTCACAGGGATCATTTTATAACTGTGTGCATATTGTATGCTTCTAATGATTATGTCAGAAGATGATAATAATTATAACTATTATAATTATTATAATAAGTTTGACAAGTAATATTCTCCAGTTTGGTATTTCATAGACTGTAGACTGTAATGACCTTATATGTAAAAACAACTAATATAAATAATATGCAGGTCATATGAAGATAGATTATTGTTAGTGGATATAACTATTAAAATGCTATTTTTGTTCTTGTTGCAGGAGTTCACAGTGTAACTACAGTCAGTAAAGTGTCAGTGAAGGCTGGAGCCTCAGTCATTATCCCATGTCTGTATGACAAACAATACATAAACCATGTGAAAGGTTTGTGTAAAGGATATTACTGGGACTTCTGCTCTTATGTAGTTCAAACAAACCGACGAAATTCAGGACAGTTTTCAATCTCTGATGACAAAAGCCGGAGAATCTTCACTGTGACTTTTAAAGACTTGACAGCTGAGGACACTGATTACTGGTGTGCTGTGGAGGTTGATAGAGGGTCAGATGTCAGAGAGTATTTTCAGCTGTCAGTCACTAAAGGTAAGAGTCCTTAAAGCACCTTAACACACATTTCAAATTGTTTGTGAACACTAAAAAGGGTCTCACTGTTCGCTGCAACTATTTTGTTACTTACAATTAATAAGAATAAATGTAAAGATTGAGGACAATATTTATCCACCCTTTTTGTAACTACTGCATATAACACATCACAAGCATGTATCAAAGGCTTCTGTAATTTTCTACTGAACACTATTTCATTTCCTTTAAGGCACACCCAGTCTCTATGTGGATCATCAGACGATTACAGGATTTATAGGAGGCAAAATAACCATCAGTTGTCACTATAGAAACTCTGGAGAAACCAAGTGGTGCAGGCTGGGCCGCTCCTGTGTGACAAGTCCATCTGGCTCAATAGATGAAACAACAGTGACCATCAATGCAAGTGTCCCCGATGTTTTCAATGTGACTATGAGTGGACTGAGCGCACAGAGCAGCGGCTGGTATTTGTGTGTCAGTGGAGACCTGCAGATGCCAGTACATGTAACTGTTGATAAGCAACCAACCACCAGTAAGTACTAAGTATTTATGAATACTAAACATACATTTGTAATTTATAGATGTTTGTAAAGTAAAATCATTTGCTGTTTAACCATATTATCGCCTGCTCCTGAACCTGTGAACTTTACCTGTTTTTGCAGACGCACCACCTACAACAACTCAGCGTAACAAAAGGTCAGTGTAACTACTGCACACTGTTGGACTGTTTTATCAAGTCTGTTTATCTGTGTGCTTTAAATGTGTGTTGCAGTGTTTCAGTTGACCTTAAGCGCTTCATCATCCCTCTGGGTTTGCTGATCTTCATGGTAATGGTGACTTTGTTCATCTTGTTTATGCTGAAAAGACACAGTAAGTCTATGCTGTTTTTTATAAATCCAATTCATGCCAAAACTGTTTGTTATTCATAAACATTTTACCATAATATAGCCTATTGTTCATCGAGTTTTAATTCACTTTTAGAGCAGAGCAAAGATGAATCATCGGCCACAGCGACGGTAAGATATGCTGCTTCATTATATAAAAACTAGAATAGAGAATAGCGTAGAAACTTAGTTGAGCACATCTGTGATCACAAATACAGCAAGAAGTTTATGGTTATTTGTTCATACTTATTCATGTTCTGTCCTCTGCTCTTTTAACACAGGCCAAAGAGGAAGTAACATACAGCGTTGTTAAGAAAAAGAGAAAAACTCCAGCCCAGGTAAGGGACTGTATGAAAATTGTTGGGGCTAAACCCTTGCAAATATTGCTTTATTTTGTTTTTTTACTATTGTATGAAATAAGGTTTTGTGAAATTCCTACTGAAGTATTTTTATGACATGGTTTATGCCTTTTTCTTTTTCTTTTTTTTTCAGATGTGGTCATGTTGATGTAATCTAATCAGATGTTGTTTAATATAATGGTTTAAAGTTATTATTTTAATAATGTTTGGTTTTCTTTTCATCAGGCACAAGAGGATGTAACATACAGCGATGTAAAGCACAAGAGAAAAACTCCAGCCCAGGTAAGGGACTGTATGAAAATTGTTGGGGCTGATCCCTTACAAATATGTCTTTATTTTGTTTTTACTATTGTATGAAAGAAGGTTTTCTGAAAGTCCAGCTGCATTTTCAGTAAACTTTTATGGTAATTCCTACGGAAGTATTATTATGATTATTATTATGCCTTTTTTTTTTTTTTTTTTTTTTCCCCAAATGTGGTCATGTTGATGTAATCTAATCAGATGTCGTGTAATATAATGGTTTAAAGCTGTTATTTTAATAATGTTTGGTTTTCTTTTCATCAGGCACACGAGGAAGTAACATACAGCAATGTAAAGCACAAGAGAAAAACTCCAGATGAGGTAACCCTAAACCATCAAAACCACAACTTGTAGTATACAACACAAGTGCATGAAAAGACACATAAGTACACTCAAATAACATTTATAGTTTAATCATACATATGAGTAATTGAATAAAGCAAAAAGAGATTTTTAAAGAAAAAGTTTAACTGTTCAGCTGATCTATGCTTCCTGTCTGTGTCTTCTTTCTTACCCAGAGGTCGGATGCTAAGAGTGATGTGGACGTGACGTACAGCTCTGTGGTTATTGTTGAACAACAAACTAAGGGTACATTTTAAGAATATCTCATGCACTGTACACAGTGAAGTTTTTTCCCACATTTTTTTCATAGCCACACTGGTACCGTGGCTATGTGGATGGTGATGTCAGTCTGTCGGTCAGTAAGTCCATCCCTTTGGTTCAGCCTGAAATATCACAACAGGTATTGGGTGAATTATTTATTTTTTTTAAGATTATTTTTTGGGCTTTTTGCCTTTAATGAACAGGACAGAGTGAAATGGGGTGAGAGAGAGAGAGTGGGGGTTGACATGCAGCAAAGAGTTACAAGCCGGAGTCAAACCTGCGACCGCTGCAGCGAGGCATCACCTCTGTACATGGGGCGCCAGCACTATCCACTACGCTACCGACGGCCCAAGGTATTGGGTGAATTATTATTAAATTTGGCACAAACATTTCTGGTGTCCAGTGGAATGAATTTAAACAACTGTGGTGATCCCTTAATTTTTTGTTTGGCACCATCAACAGGTCAGATTCTTAATTTCTTATTAATGATCAAATACCTGCAAACATAATGATATTCCCATCAGCCTTAGCTTGCTTTGTGTATTGTGCTAATTCCCAAATATCAGTATGTTAACATGCTACACTAAGATGATGAACATGCACAGTCCTGCATTTAGATATTGTCATTATTGGCATGTCAGCATGCTAAAGTTAGCATTAAGATTATTACTACTTTGTCATAATATTGTGCCCTGACCTTTGACCCTCTTGCTCATACATGTGTTACCTTGGAGATAAAAGAAAACGGCATTCACAGACCTCGGCAGAGACGCAGGTCAAACCAGAGAGCTTTGATCTCGTTGCTTTTCAATATATGTAGTTTAAATTTTTATGTAATAACTGCGTACAGTGTAGATTCTAACATGCAATATCATAATCACAACAGTAAACCTGTATATGCATTTCTCTGTCTTTATTTCCATAGTTATGTCCTGTTGTTGTTGGTTATCTTTATGATGATTTTGTTAACTTAAAAAAATAATATTACTATTACTATTATTATTATTAGTAGTAGTAGTAGTAGTAGTAGTAGTAGACTGGTCATCAGTCACTTGTATTCGCTGTCATCTGGCACTGGGGCTTCTGACAGCTGTCAGTGAGCTGTCAACGAGCTCCAGTCGCCAAGATTTAATATCCAATTAGCAGTCAGAAGGAGAATTGGGTGAAAGAGTGGAAGTCGGCTTGGTGGATAGATGGAGCTGGGTGTCATCTTCATAGCCGTGGAATTGAATACCAAATTTTTTGAAGATTTGGCCAAGAGGTAGAGAATAGATAATAAATAAAAGAGGACCTAAGACAGAGCCCTGAGGAACACCACTAGTAACTGGAGAAGAGTTAGATTTGAAATTTCTGATTTGAGCAAAGTGAGTGTGGCCAGAGAGATATGATTTAAACCAGTCAAGAGCGGTGCCAGTGATACCAATGGTAACTAGTCTCTTTAGAGGGGTGTTATGTGAAATGGTATCAAAGGCTGCACTTAGATCAAGAAGAAAGAGAATATTTAAAAGCCCAGAGTCAGCTGCCACTGAGAGATCATTAGTGATTTCTTACCAAAGCTGTCTCAGTACTGTGAAAGGAATGAAAACTAGACTAAAATTGTTCAGACAGATTGTTGTGATTAAGGTGAGAGTGTACCTGAGCTGCCACTGATCTTTCACGTATTTTAGAGAGGAACGGTAAATTTGAAATTGTTCAGAAATTGTTCAAATTGTTAGGATCAAATTATTATTATTATTATTATTATTATTTGGTCATCAGTCACTTGAATTCGCTGTCATCTGTCATCGCGGCTTCTGACAGCTGTCAATGACCTCAGTTGATGTGATGTATCTCTTGCTGCGCAGAGAATTGTGGGTCAGAATAGCCAGAAGAGAATGCTGCGTAGTGCAAAATGTGACCAGATGCAGTACAACATCCTGGTATTTTTGGCATACTGCATTTAATATATTATGTATTAGCACATACTAATTCTTTCCTGGGCATTCTAAGTAGTATGTACAGGTATTGAAATGCAAAGTAAGTCTGATTTAGTGTTGATTTAGATTTTTTTTGGTTTTTTTTTTTATTTTTCTTTTCTGTCATTTTTTTCTTCTGTTCTGCAACAGGTTTAAGCAAAAGATGAGGATGTAACATATAGCAGCTCAGCAACAACAAAACCTGTAAATGTTACCAAATGTTGCCCCTACCCCACATCTTATCTGTCTATCACTGGACTCTTTTCTTCTAGATGATTGTGTTGTCATCTGTTCTGTGGTTCTACAGTAGCTTCTTTTTTTGTTTTGAGGATTTACACCTTTTTTCTCATCATCTTCTGCATGGCTGCAAAATATTTGACACAAAAACCCCTTACCAAAAACTATAATGATGATAAAATCCATCTTACAATCCTTCTTAAGCTGAAGAGGGTCCAAAAGTGTTGACAGAAATGATCCTACCCTCTCATAGAGGTTAAGAGCATCTTTAGACGCTCCAGAACTTGCAAGAAGTTTTTTGTCTGTACCTGTATCATGAACACTGATGCTGTTTGTTAAGTGCTGATGTAAAATGACTGCTACTGTTTAAATTATGAAACAAGAAAATAAAGTAAAACTGTATACACACAAATCAGTTCAACAATTGATTCATAGTGTGTGTTTGCCACTCTTATAAGTTTGATATAGAAATGATGACATTTACAACAGATTATCTGCACATTCATTAAGATTATAGGAATGATCACTGCTTCGTTTGGCCTTGAATATGTGCTTAACAGTGACATCTACCCCAAACAGCAGGTACAGCAATCCAAGTTTAATTTGCAAATTTAAAATCAAATGTTTTATATGGACACATGTACATACAACTTTTAATAGTGCAGGGATGATATAGTTGTGATAGTAGACTCAAACTTTATATGTTATAAATGGTGTTATAAACTCAAATACTGTCTGCACGATTACAGCGGTAGATGTTATATTAACGTTATCAAAGCAAGTCTATCACATCATATACAATGAATGATTTTTAAAATCAGGAAATAAGAAACCAGCCTGTCGTCTTTCGCTGCTCACTTGCCATCATGTCTGTTCATCTGCATTTTCTTCTCATCCTCACTGGACTAACAGGTCAGTCATAAGGGTCTTATTAGAACCTAAAATGTGGGGTTTTAATGCATCTAATTTTTTAATATTAGTTGTCATACCCTTTCTATTATGAACACCTACAACAGGCACATTCTAAAGGAAACATAAACATCAAAATCCTGCATATTTTTTCTTGTTGCAGGGATTAACAGCATAACTACAGTCAGTTAAGTGTCAGTGAAGGCTGGAGCCTCAGTCATTATCCCATGTCTGTACGACAAACGATACATAAACCATGTGAAAGGTTTGTGTAAAGGATTTTATTGGAATCACTGCTCTTATGTAGTTAAAACAAACCAACGAAATTCTGGAAAGTTTTCAATCTCTGATGACAAAAGCCGAAGAATCTTCACTGTGACAATTAAAGATGTGACATATAAGGACACTGATTACTGGTGTGCTGTGGAGATAGATGGAGGGCCTGATGTCAGAGAGTATTTTCAGCTGTCAGTCACCAGAGGTAAGAGCCCTCAAAGCATCTTTATGCACATATTAAATTCTTTGTGACATCACAACATTTAGGTGGGGGAAAAAATATCGAAGCAGAATTTCATTGTTTGCTTTGGAGGCTGATTGTTGTCAGGTTACCCACAATTCTCTATTGAATTTGTTTTCCTTTAAGGCACACCCACTCTATATGTGGATCGTCAGGAGATTACAGGATTTAAAGGAGGTAACATAACCATCAGTTGTTACTATCATAACTCTGGAGAATTCAAGTGGTGCAGGCTGGGTGGCTCCTGTGTGACGATGACATCTGGATCAATAGATGAAACAACAGTGACCATCATTAGGAGGGTCTCCAATGTTTTCAATGTGACTATGAGTGGACTGAGGACAGACAGCAGCAGCTGGTATTTGTGTGTTAATGGAGACCTGCAGATGCCAGTACATGTAACTGTCGATAAGCAACCAACAACCAGTAAGTACTGTGATTAATTTTAATCTTGAATTACTTGTCAAGTACAACATTCTCTAAATGTAAGTTATATTAGCATTAATAATTGTCATAATAAAGTCGTTATCATGGTGCTATTTTTTTGTCACCCACAGCTCAAAGTGGACACTCAAGGTCAGCAGCCTTTGCATAAATATTACAATAGAGAAATGTGGCCATTTTGTGATCTAGGAAACGGTCCTTATGGGAATATCTACATGTGTTTTTACTGATATTATTAGATATGTTCTACTGTAAGAGGCATTAACTTAAAGGACTTGGTAAAACTAGTGCAGGATATGACCAGGATGATGAATCAATTTTAGACTATAATGTAGGACTGCTGGAATAAGACCTCTGTTTTGTTTCAGTCCTCCTGATCACTCAAAGATTCACGGTATCCGTCTGAGCGTGCTGATCTTCGCTGTAATGGTGACTTTGTTCATCTTGTTTTTGCTCAAAAGACACAATAAGTCTACGCTGTTTTTCGATAAATCCAGTTCATGCTGGAACTGTTTTTTATTCATACACATTTTACCATAATATAGACTATTGTTCATTGTTGTCATTGAGCACTGATGGGAGGTTTCATTCACTTTTAGAGCAGAGCAAAGAAGAATCATCGGCCACAGCGAATATAAGATATGCTGCTTCGTTTTTAAAGTACATCTTGAAAATTAATATCACTCTTGTGTATTTTTTGTTGGAGAATAGAGTAAGCCTTGACATATAGAAACTTAATTGAGCACAAATACAGTAATAGGTTTGATAATAATTATTGGCTCATACTTATTCATGTTGTCCTCTGCTCTTTTAATACAGGCCAAAGAGGAAGTAATGTATAGTGTTAAGAAAAAGAGAAAAACTCCAGCCCAGGTAAGGGACTGTATGAAAATTGTTTGGGCCACAGGTCAGAGTGATGTGGATGTGACATACAGCTCTGTGGTTATTGTTGAACAACAAACTGTAGGAAGTGTACATTTTAATCTAAACCCAGCCTCACACAGTTTCTCATGTACTTTACATAGTGAAGCTCTTTCCCACATTTTTTTTCATAGCCACATTGGCACTATGGCTATATGGATGGTGATGTCAGTCTGTCAGTCTGTCTGTCTGTCTGTCTGTCTGTCTCAATATGTGTGTCACCTTTAAATCAGTCCGAATACACCAGCTTGAAAAGGTGTGTTTTCAGACGGGATTTGAAGGTGCAAAGGGAGTCAATATTGCGAATGTCATGGGGGAGGGAGTTCAAAAGGCGGGGGCGGAATGGCTGAAGGCTCTAGAACCCACGGTAGTTAAGCAGGCAGATGGTGATCTAGAGGATCTAAAAGTCAAAGAGGAGGGTGTGTAGATATGAAGGAGTTCAGACAGGTAAGAAGGGGCTTGGTTATGAAGGGCCTTAAAGGTAAGAAGCAGAATCTTGAAATCAAAGTGATATTTAACAGGAAGCCAGTGAAGTTGCTGGAGAACAGGAGTGATTTGATCTGTGGAGGGGGTTGTGGTAATGATATGGGCGGCTAAATTCTGGACTAATTAGAGTTTATGAAGACACTTGAGAGGAAGACCAAAGAGAATAGAATTGCAATAATCAATACAAGATGCAACCAAAGATTGAACGAGGATAGTAGCACTGTGAGGTGTAAGTGACTGGTGAAGACAATTAATATCATGTAGATGAAAGTATGCAGACTGAGTAACATTACTGATGTGGGCCTCAAAGGACAATGTGCTGTCCGGGATGACACCCAGACTCTTAACCTGAGTGGAAGGACTTTGGAGTTGTCAGTGGTCAGAGAGAAACGGTTTGGTTTAGATTTAGTGCCTACAAGGAGAACCTCTGTTTTATCACTGCTAAGTTTGAGGAAGTTGTACGAGAGACAAGGTTTGATATCCAGTAAGCAATCAGAAAGGGAATTGGGTGGTCTGAAGATTTGGCCAAGAGTTAGAGGGTAAATAATAAATAAAAGGGGACCTAGGACAGAGCCCTGAGGAACACCACTAGTGACTGGAAAAGAGTTGAATTGGAAATTTCTGATTTGAGCAAAGTGAGTGTGGCCAGAGAGATATGATATAAACCAGTCAAGAGCGGTGCCAGTGATACCAATGGAAACTAGTCTCTCTAGAGGGGTGTTATGTGAAATGGTATCAAAGGCTGCACTTAGATCAAGAAGAAAGAGAATATTTAAAAGCCCAGAGTCAGCTGCCACTGAGAGATCATCAGTGATTTTTACCAAAGCTGTCTCAGTACTGTGAAAGGAGTGAAAACTAGACTAAAATTGTTTAGACAGATTGTTGTGATTAAGGTGAGAGTGTACCTGAGCTGCCACTGATCTTTCACGTATTTTAGAGAGGAACAGTAAATTTGAAATTGTTCAGAAATTGTTCAAGTTGTTAGGATCAAATTATTATTATTATTGTTATTATTATTATTCGACTGGTCATCAGTCACTTCAATTCACTGTCATCTGTCACTGTGGCTTCTGACAGCTGTCAATGAGCTGTCACCAAGCTGTTTGCGGCTCAGTCAATGTGATGTATCTCTTGCTGCACAGAGGATTGTGCACGGCTTCATTTTGTGTTGAATATGAAAAATCTTGTTTGCAGCTTCATCATACTAAAGAGGAAGTAAAGTGCAGCAATGTTTTCATTCATTTTTCATCAAAAAGAGGTAGCCCCATATCACTAACACGCTAACATGTACGGTGAGTACACTTAAATAGCATATAAAATCAGGAAATAAGAAATCAGTCTGTCATTGTCTTTAGCTGCTCACTCGCCATCATGTCTGCAATCAGTCTGCATTTTCTTCTCATCCTCACTGGACTAACAGGTCAGTCATAAGGGTCTTATTACAACCTAAAATGTGGGGTTTTAATGCATCTAATTCTTTGAATATAAGGTGTAATACCCTTCACTTTGTATTTCAAATATGAAGACTGTAATGACCTTATATGTAAAAACAACTAATATAAACAATATGCAAGTCATATGAAGAAAGATTATTGTTAGTGGATATAACCATTAAAATGCTATTTTTGTTCTTGTTGCAGGAGTTCACAGTGTAACTACAGTCAGTAAAGTGTCAGTGAAGGCTGGAGCCTCAGTCATTATCCCATGTCTGTATGGCAAACAATACATAAACCATGTGAAAGGTTTGTGTAAAGGATATTACTGGGACTTCTGCTCTTATGTAGTTCAAACAAACCAACAAAATTCAAGGGTTTCAATCTCTGATGACAAAAGCCGGAGAATCTTCACTGTGACTATTAAAGATCTGACGGCTGAGGACACTGATTACTGGTGTGCTGTGAAGATTGATGCAGGGCCCGATGCCAGTGCGTATTTTCACCTGTCAGTCACCAGAGGTAAGAGCCCTCAAAGCATCTTTATGCTCAAATTGTTTGTGACATTTTAACAATTAGGTGGAAAAAAATCTAAGCAGGATCTCAATGTTTGCTTTGGAGACTTATTGTTGTCAGGCTTCCCACACTTTTCTATTGAATTTGTTTTCCTTTAAGGCACACCCAGTCTCTATGTGGATCATCAGACGATTACAGGATTTAAAGGAGACAAAATAACCATCAGTTGTCACTATAGAAACTCTGGAGAAACCAAGTGGTGCAGGCTGGGCCGCTCCTGTGTGACAAGTCCATCTGGATCAATAGATGAAACAACAGTGACCATCAATGCAAGTGTCACCAATGTTTTCAATGTGACTATGAGTGGACTGAGCGCACAGAGCAGCGGCTGGTATTTGTGTGTCAGTGGAGACCTGCAGATGCCAGTACATGTAACTGTTGATAAGCAACCAACCACCAGTAAGTACTAAGTAATTATAAATACTAAACATACATTTGTGAATTATAAATATTTCTACAGTAAAATCATTTGTACATTTTTTAACAAGCTGTTCAACCATCTTATCACCTGCGTTTGCAGACGTACCACCCACCACAGTTCAGCATAGAGAAAGGTCAGAGACCTTTGCATTTGTATGCAACTACTGTACATTGTTGGACTGTTTTAACTAGTCCATTTATCTGTGTGCTTTAAATGTATGTTGCAGTGTTTCAGTTGACCTAAAGCACTTCATCGTCCCTCTGGGTTTGCTGATCTTCATTGAAGGATGTTTGTTTGTTTGTTTTTTAATTCATTTGCATTGTGTGTTTCAAATTTCAGTCCTCTTGATCACTTAAAGATTTTCGGTATCCGTCTGGCTGTGTTGATCTTCGTTGTAATGGTGACCTCATTCACCTTGTTTATGTTCAAAAAACACAGTAAGTATGGTGAACCGATGAAACCAATATGTGTAAAAACAAATCTGGTTATTCTGAAGTATTTAATTTGAAATGAGGACTGCTGTGCGTTATTGTTTTTAAGCACGGAGAAGTCAGTAAAAAATGTTTTTACTGTCTGTCTTTTAGAGCAGACCAACAAAGAATCATCAGCCACAACAACTGTAAAATATGAGGTAAAATATGACCGCATTAAACCATAAAAGTAATGAATGTAATCATTGTCATTTGTGTTACTACAGTTCTGTACTGTACCTTTATTGTTATTTAAAGGGGATACAGTAATTAGAGCTCAACCAAGCATGTCTTTGATCACAAAACTATAATGTTTTATTGTAAAGACAGTCATGTGGGTGTGGATCTAATTTAATCTAATTTAAAATGTTGCAGTGTTACCGTAAAGTACATTTGTTTTTCAACTTCAACACAGGCTTAAGAGGAAGCAACATACAGTAACACTGAGCACATGGCAAAAACATCAAGGGAGGTAAACATATAAAGCGCTGATACACTGTCTCTAAAGTGGTGGGGCGCTGGTTCCTTCTGAATAAACCACAAGTGACTTGCAAACGTGTGAAGTTTATAAAAAACACTTTTTTAAAAGTAATTTCCAGCACAGAGTTTTTATTTTAAAGTGTCATTTCCTGCTGTAGACTGAGTGACTAAAGGACGGCTACTTGACAGAGACAGCAAACTAGCTCGATGACACGGCTAAACCCAAGACCAGTTGGGAATCACTGTAATACATGATAGGCATTCCAAAATACAAAGACACCTTTTCATCAAAATTCATCAAAAACATATCATATGTGTTTCTTCTTCTTTACACAGAAGTCTCATGTGGAGAGTGAAGTGGAAGAATAAAGTTCTGTCGTTAAAGCCTCAAACAAAGGGTAAATATTAAGATACCTGAACCAAGTCTGACACTTGTCACGTAATGCGGTTCAGTATTTTTTGCACCAGTTTTCCTTTACTCTTCCTTCCTCACTTGAATTTTCCCTTGTTCTCCAACAGGTTGATGAAAAATGTCTCAACAGCAAGTTGTTTTTCTTTGTGCCATGCATTTGTATCCAGCTGCAAGACATTACAAGGATTGTTTGACAAGGGCATAGATAGACAAATCTTTAAGCTTATCTGCAGTACATTTGTATTGGGTTTACTGCTCTACTTATTAGGCATAAATTCACAATAATATATCCTGATTTCTGTTTTCAGAATGTTTATAAAGCCATGCTGTAGCCTATTGTATTTTATCTCTGTTTTTTAATGTATATACTCTTAATTCCTTTGAAAGTCACTGAACATTTATATTGCATGTTAACAGAATATGAAGTGGTCTTAAATGTCACTGAATAAAGACAAATTTGCATCATGGAACACAAAATTATTTTATTCCACCAGCTTTGTGAAGCTGCAGACATTATCAATGCATTGTCATGAGAGGGAGGAAGATGTTGATAAAATCTTATTTTTGTTATGATTGGTGAGAGACAGACCACATTTTGTACATTAGACTACATAACTTCTCTTATTGTGGCTACTGCTACATGTCAGTATTGGATAGCTGCTCTTGTCTTTTGAAACTTTGGGTCCATTCTAGTGGTGGTGTAGTGGTGCAGGAATGAGACCTAAAACCCGGAAATGAGTCAACATTTTAGCACTGCCAGTTCCCTTGTTTTGAAGTCAACTGATTGTTTTAATGGGTTTTTGGTTAGATATCTGACATGAGATCTGTGGTTAATGCAAGCTTAAAATGCTTGAAGCCCTTACTACTTAGCTGTTCCCAGGGCTGCACACTTCTGGACAGATGTTGCACCTGGAATCTGCTGGAGCCACTCTCCTAGTTTGGGGGTCACAGCCCCGAGTGCTCCGATTACCACTGCCACCACTGTTGCCTTAACTGCCCACATCTTTTCTAGCTCCTCTTCCAGTCCTTGGTATTTTTCGAGCTTCTCGTGTTCCTTCTTCCTGATGTTACTGTCGCTCGGGATTGCTACATCTATCACCACTGCCTTCTTCTGTTGTGTGTCGATCAGCATGATGCCTGGTTGGTTAGCCATCACCAGTTTGTCAGTCTGGATCTGGAAGTCCCACAGGCTCTTAGCTCGGCCGTTCTCAACCACCTTAGAAGGTGTCATTCATTCTGACCTTGGGACTTCCAGCCCAAACTCTGTGCAGATGTTCCTGTACACTATGCCAGCCACTTGGTTAAGGCGTTCCATGTACACTGGTCCTGCCTACATCTTACACCCTGCTACTATGTGCTGAACTGTCTCAGGAGCATCTTTGCACAGCCTGCACTTGGGGTCCTGTCCGCTGTGGTAGACCCCTGCTTCTGTTGATCTTGTAAGTGCCTGTTTTTCTGCTGCCAATATTAGTGCTTCTGTGCTGTGTTACAGTTCAGCCTTTTCCATATATTGAGCCTTATGTGTGTAGGTATTTGTTGTTGTTATTTACTGGAAAGCAGCAAGCTGCTCAGAAAGAGCTGATTAAAGCTATTTCAAGAGAGATCTAAAGTCAGGTATGATAGGCTACACAGTCATTATTTTGTGCTTTAAAGTATTACCCCACAAAACAAATAAATGCACAATATATGGCTCCTTACAGTGGCACAGCTATTTGGCTTTTTAGTGTAATAGTGGCAGAAACCGGCTTCCATACTTTCTTTCAATTGTGCACACTAAAGTCTTTTTGCACCCCCAATAATCCTTTATTAAGCTTAGCAAATACAAACAAACTTCAAGTCCGATAGCTCAGGTAACATCTGTCTGAGGTTGAGCCAGGAAAAGTAAATTACATATGAAATGAAGAAAATCTGACAAAAATACTACTACTATTACCACCACTAATAATAATAATAATAATAATAATAATAATAATAATAATAATAAAAATAATGATAAATAATTAAATAAAATTAAAAAATAAAACTATACAGTACAGGCCAAAAGTTTGGACACACCTTCTCATTCAATGCGTTTTCTTTATTTTCATGACTATTTACATTGTAGATTCTCACTGAAGGCATCAAAACTATGAATGAACACATGTGGAGTTATGTACTTAACAAAAAAAGGTGAAATAACTGAAAACATGTTTTATATTCTAGTTTCTTCAAAATAGCCACCCTTTGCTCTGATTACTGCTTTGCACACTCTTGGCATTCTCTCCATGAGCTTCAAGAGGTAGTCACCTGAAATGGTTTCCACTTCACAGGTGTGCCTTATCAGGGTTAATTAGTGGAATTTCTTGCTTTATCAATGGGGTTGGGACCATCAGTTGTGTTGTGCAGAAGTCAGGTTAATACACAGCCGACAGCCCTATTGGACAACTGTTAAAATTCATATTATGGCAAGAACCAATCAGCTAACTAAAGAAAAACGAGTGGCCATCATTACTTTAAGAAATGAAGGTCAGTCAGTCCGGAAAATTGCAAAAACTTTAAATGTGTCCCCAAGTGGAGTCGCAAAAACCATCAAGCGCTACAACGAAACTGGCACACATGAGGACCAACCCAGGAAAGGAAGACCAAGAGTCACCTCTGCTTCTGAGGATAAGTTCATCCGAGTCACCAGCCTCAGAAATGGCAAGTTAACAGCAGCTCAGATCAGAGACCAGATGAATGCCACACAGAGTTCTAGCAGCAGACCCATCTCTAGAACAACTGTTAAGAGGAGACTGCGCGAATCAGGCCTTCATGGTCAAATAGCTGCTAGGAAACCACTGCTAAGGAGAGGCAACAAGCAGACAAGATTTGTTTGGGCCAAGAAACACAAGGAATGGACATTAGACCAGTGGAAATCTGTGCTTTGGTCTGATGAGTCCAAATTTGAGATCTTTGGTTCCAACCGCCGTGTCTTTGTGAGACGCAGAAAAGGTGAACGGATGGATTCCACATGCCTGGTTCCCACTGTGAAGCATGGAGGAGGAGGTGTGATGGTGTGGGGGTGTTTTGCTGGTGACACTGTTGGGGATTTATTCAAAATTGAAGGCACACTGAACCAGCATGGCTACCACAGCATCCTGCAGCGACATGCCATCCCATCCGGTTTGCGTTTAGTTGGACGATCATTTATTTTTCAACAGGACAATGACCCCAAACACACCTCCAGGCTGTGTAAGGGCTATTTGACCAAGAAGGAGAGTGATGGAGTGCTGCGGCAGATGACCTGGCCTCCACAGTCACCGGACCTGAACCCAATCCAGATGGTTTGGGGTGAGCTGGACCACAGAGTGAAGGCAAAGGGGCCAACAAGTGCTAAACACCTCTGGGAACTCCTTCAAGACTGTTGGAAAACCATTTCAGGTGACTACCTCTTGAAGCTCATGGAGAGAATGCCAAGAGTGTGCAAAGCAGTAATCAGAGCAAAGGGTGGCTATTTTGAAGAAACTAGAATATAAAACATGTTTTCAGTTATTTCACCTTTTTTTGTTAAGTACATAACTCCACATGTGTTCATTCATAGTTTTGATGCCTTCAGTGAGAATCTACAATGTAAATAGTCATGAAAATAAAGAAAATGCATTGAATGAGAAGGAGTGTCCAAACTTTTGGCCTGTACTGTATATAAATAACAAAAGAAAAAAAACAGGGCTATCTCAAATTAATTTGAAAAAATCTATAAATGAAAACAGTTTAAGAGCTTTCTTTTTCCTTCATTATGAAATGAAGGAAATCAAACAAAATAATAATAATAATAATAATAATAATAATCAATACAATTAAATATATATATATATATATATATATATATATATATATATATATAACCTAAAAGAAAAAAATGGAGATATCTCAAATTAATTTTAAAAAGCAAAACAGTTTAAGAGCCGTCTTGTATTTTCCGTCATTATGAAATGAAAGAAATCCAACAAAATAATAATAATGATAATAAATAAATACAATTAAAAAATAAAAATCTATATAAATAACAAAAAAGAAAAAAACAGGGCTATCTCAAGTTAATTAAAAAAACTATTAATGAAAATAATTTCAGAGCTTTCTTGTATTTTCCCTCATTATGAAATGCAGGAAATCTAACAAAATAATAATAGTAATAATAATAATAATAATGAATACGTTAATAAATAAATAAAATTAAAAAATAAAAATCTATATAAATAACACAAAAGAAAAAAACAGGGATATCTCAAATTAATTCTAAAAAATCTATTAATGAAAACAGTTTAAGAGCTTTTTTGTATTTTCCTTCATTATGAAATGAAGGAAATCGGGAAAAAATAATAAAAATGTAAAATAATAATAATAATAATGAATAATTAAATAAAATTGAAAAAATAAAAGATATATAAATGACACAAAAGAAAAAAACAGTGAATATGTGAAATGAAACAGTTTAAGAGCTTTCTTGTATTTATCAAGTTTCAGTAACCTACTACAGAGTTTTAACTCATTCTTCCAGTGGTTCAGACAGGGTTTAGTCTTAAAGTATTTTCATTCATGAATGAAAAACTTCCCCAGTAATAAAACAATATTAAGAACAAAGTCCACATCCTTGTTTTTAACGCCAACACTCCGCAGTCTAGAGTGACATATCAATTTTTTATTTTTTTGTTTTTTTTTTAGAAACTTTATTTGCAAAAGTCAACATATAAATAACATTTAGAGCCAGGAGTAAATAACAAAAAACAAGGCATACATATGAAACAATAATTAAAAATAAAAATCATCCTAACCTGTGACGTAACACGCCTTGACGGGGCGCCATTTTTACTCAGGCACGTACGCGGCCGCCCGGGGTCCTGAGCCGGGATGTGATAGCTCTGGATTTCATTGCAGTGCAGTCTCCTTCAGCTCGCCCTTCTACCGGTGACGCCAGCTCGGGCCGTGCGGTGTGAGGAACATCTCTGATAAAGTCACTTTAGTTTACCGCTAACCCCATCCTCTACTGGTAAGGCAGTCATTTAATACGCCAGACACTGTTATACAGCTCCGTAACCAAGGAGAAGTTGTGTTAAAGCTTGCTATACGCACACCGGTACTCTGCATGCTAGCAAAGTTAGCTTAGCTAGCTGCACTCGGCATGCTGCGTCTGACACATGTCAAGTTAAAGCGGGGGAGTTTGGCTTTGTATCACACGTCTCATGCTGCTGAGAAAGCGGCGGCAGGTCTGCAAAGCTACTCTAAGAAAACACCCACAGCCTGCTACTTTGAAGCTAGAGATAATTTTGTTAGCGTCCACACGGCCTAGTTAGTTGGCAGCAGTGAGGTAGCTGGCTGACAGTGCGAGTGAACTGGTTAATTAACCCATCCCCGGTAATTGGCCCGGGCATGTGCCTTGCCACGCCTAGCCGTGCTTGCCAATTCACGTGAAGGAGTCATTTAATGAGAGCCAGGCCTGAACCAGGCACACCAGTGCGGCAAAATGGCTCCGCTCTGAGTCAGTAACCTTGCCTGTCGGCTGTCACACACTTGTAACGTTATGGCTGTGACTACCTGCAACCCAGGAATGTTGTCGCTGTGCCAGGCACGCTGAATTAAAAGTGAAACCAACTATGTGAAAGTGTACATATCAGCACGTACGCCCTCAGCTTGGTAACATGAAACTCATCCCATGTTAGTGTTGCACAATGTGTTATATAGACTGAGCTGATGCATACAGTAAATACAGGTCAGTCTGTACAACAAGGAAGACCCATGTATCTGATCATCAACAGGATAGTTGTGAGACATTGGTTAAATGCACACTATGCAAAGCATGACAGAAAGAACAGGTAGTGTAGCATAACACAGCCTGTCTACTTGTGCTTTAAGATGTGCCTGAAAACATGCTCAAATTGTTTGCGCTCAAATAATTCTGACAATGTGGCAATTGGCATTTGTATACTTACCTTACAATCCAATACTAGGATATGGACATGCACACTACCTTTGTTATGAGACAGAAATTCCTACTCTTAAGTCCAAAATTGTTTTCCCTACCCATTTACCTGATAACTCACCACTAACAATTTCACACATAGACCTTGAATTTGCAGCTGTGAAATCAGTGTGTGTAACCGTGTGTAACCTCCTTGTTGCACAGTGGAGATGAGTTGCTAATGATGATCATGGAATTCTGGAGAAGTTATGATTTCAAATCAAGTTTATTTACTGTAGCACATCTAAAACACATAGCTGACCAAAGTGCTGTACAAATTAAAATGACACACAAATATATAGCAGTATAAAATGTACACAGATATTAAACAGAATAAAACCAGTACAGTTAAAAGACATTGTTTGGACGATCTAAGAGGTCGGGAGGTGAGGTAGGAGCACAGAAGTTCAGCAATATACTATACAGTTTAGTCTACATAACTACATTTAAGCTTGTGGGAATATATTTCAAGTCAGAAGAATAATTTAAAGATTTTGTTTTGCTTTGTTCCACAGATACAATGGCCGTGCCTCCCTGCTACGCTGACCTGGGCAAGTCTGCCAAGGACATCTTCAACAAAGGCTATGGTACGGTTTCTTACACTTTGACTAAGTGTTGAGATGTTTAAATGTATGTACTGTCAAGTGTAGTTGATATTGTAGACAAGCTTTGAAATCATTTGAATGCATTCTTTTCCTCAGGATTTGGCTTGGTGAAGCTCGATGTCAAGACAAAGTCAGCCAGTGGAGTGGTAAGGTCATTTCTATATGGATTAAGAGTGTAATAACTGTATAGTAACTGAAATGATGAAACAGCACATTAAAGTCACATAGGATAATGTAGATTTTACATATGAAAGTTAAGTCACAGCAATTTATGTCTGCAGCACTTCCTGGCTCTGCTTTAAAAATACTTTTTCGGCGTTTCCAAAGCGATGTAAAAAGGTAGTACAACGCAACTTTTCCAGGCAGGAAGGACAGAACTCACAGTTCGATTGTTATACTTTGAGTTTGAGTGTTTTGTCCTGTTTGACTTTGAAATTTGGGATGTGCTACCTTCTTACACTTTATTTTGAACTTGATCATTGGTTCTCACACCGCATTGAAAAAGAAGAATCCCATTGTTGAAGTGCAGCCTCCTTTTCGTCAGCCATAAAGGTAGCAAGCCACCAGAAAGAAGAAGTCCAACCACAGTAAATGTGCCACTCATCGTTTTTAACAATATCACATCTGTGTAAATTACAAGGTCTTCAAGTAATTTTTGAGAGATCACAGAGAGATCAAAGAATGACTGACTGCCAAATGTGATGAGAGCCCTGAATGAGTTTCTTTTCATTCATAGTTGTTTTTAACACTTGTAACTTGTCTTTAAACATTTCTCGTAATTGTCATTTCTCTAAAATTGTCCCTTGCAGGAATTCAAAACAGCTGGTTCCTCTAACACCGACACCAGCAAAGTTGCAGGCAGCCTGGAAACTAAATACAAGAGGGCAGAGTACGGCCTGACCTTCACTGAGAAGTGGAACACCGACAACACCTTGGGAACAGAAATCACTGTTGAAGATCAGGTGAGGAAAATATTCAAAGATTTTCTACACTTGCAGATATGCTGTTGCATATCAACAGGTATCTAAAATAAATGTCAATCCAGTGGGCATTGCGGGGCATTCATTTCCTTTAATATCAAATGGTTTCTGTTATTGTTTGTCACAGATTGCCAAGGGACTGAAGCTGACGTTTGACACAACCTTCTCACCAAACACTGGGTAAGATACTGGTCATATAATCAATAATGAATTAAAGCTCAGGGTTGTTTCCTGTGAATTTTACTTTAAGTCACTGTTCAACATACTCAACAGACTTCTGCTCTGCCTGCTGCTCCTCTACATGAGTCACTTTTGCAACCTGATCTGTGCCGTACATGCTTCTGACAAGTGTAGTTGCTGGCCATGTGACTCCAGTCCCAGTATGGAACAAGTGTGTAGTAACACATCACAGCGGTTGGCTGTCGGGTTTTGCCCATTTGTGTGCTTCAATGTGTTTTGCAGTTTGTTGTCCTCTGGAAGCAATGAACAAAAAACAAGTTATACTAGGGAGCCTAGCTGCTCTGGCAATCCCTGATGTGTTTACTTTCTATGAGGTGTAAATCACATGAGCGTGGCACACACCCAGAGGAAGCACGTCCTCTTGTGTTCAAGGCTACAGTGTCATGATCAGACTGGGAAGTAAACACCAGCACACTTTGGCAAACTAGACTTTTGTGTCAGCAGTGACTCAAGGCTTCTGATTCAGAGCTGGTGAAATGGTGACATGGCTTATTTCTTTGAGTGTTCCAGCAGTGTGGCCTTTGGAGAAAATCATTTTCATATCTCGTTTGCTACCTGAGCTGACAGCTGGCAGAGGGCATACGTTTAGAAGTATCTCTGGGGGATCATAAATATATGACAGTGGTTCCCAGAGTAGGTTTTGCAACACCCTGAGGTGCCTCAAGGACAGGGCAAGGGTGCCATAAGACTTGTTTATTTCTATGTTAATGTGCTTTTTGAAAATTAGTTTTTCACCACAGTAAAAAAGAAGCAACATTTACATAAACTTATTATATGTTGTGTCTCTAAACACATCAGAACAGAGGACATAAGCAGTGAATATCAAAAATCAGCCTCGACAAATGTTTCCTATAAAGTGTGCCGTGGTTTAAGTTTGGAAAACTGGGCGGACACTGTACGAATTTTAGCCCTAACTGTTTAAGACCTGTCTAAACAATCAACCCGGCTCTGGAGTGAACTGATGGATATCTGGCATGTCAGAAGTTTGAGAATTCCCACATGTGCTGTCAAAATATCTGTTACAAACTGTATTTGGCATGATTTAATTGTACAGTAGTTTACATGCCGTGTTTAGAGACTGCTGTGCAAAACAGACAGACCATATTACCTGCATCTTCCAGCGATCTGCGGCTCCATATTCTTTTTTTTAGAATTGCACAAAATATTGCTGCCTTTTCTCTCGTTTTGTCAACATTGTTGAGAATGCACCCACCCGGTTTAAATACAATGCGTTGGCATCGTCACCAACCCACTGTGCTTCTCATCCACAGCAAGAAGAGCGGCAAAGTTAAGACCGCCTACAAGCGCGAGTACGTCAACCTGGGCTGCGATGTCGACTTCGACTTCGCCGGCCCCACCATCCACGGAGCTGCTGTCGTCGGCTACGAAGGGTGGCTCGCCGGTTACCAGATGAGCTTTGACACTGCCAAATCCAAGATGACCCAGAACAACTTCGCCATTGGCTACAAGACAGGAGACTTCCAGTTGCACACCAATGTGTAAGTAGAATACCTTTTACACGAAGGCTGGATTATTATCATCTGTCAGCACGTAGTACTCTGCAATAGGATGAAACCTTCAGTTTATTTGATCTAGTGTCTATTGTGTCAGTATGATTATGGGCTCTTTTATTACTATACAAAGTGCAGAGCTTTAACAACCTGAAGAGAGAAATAAAATGCAACAAAGCAGCTTCTTCCTGTCCAACATGAAGTTTGTTTACTTGTGCCCAACACCAGCAGAGTAATACAAGTGAGAAAAGGCACACATTTAGTCTGTGTGCTCAGAGTGGCTTAAATTTGAATAATGACAAAGTCTGTCGTTCATTATGTGTGTAATTAAGCTGCATGGAAACATGGTCACATTAATTAAACAATGGCAGCAAGATGTTTAACGTTCATTTCAAGCCAGAGCTGCAGCTTTAACAGTAAAATGTGCTGTGCTACAGAGAGTTGTGTAATTCATCCAGTACACTCATCTTGTATCACTGCCAATTTACAACTGGGGTTGAAAAACTCATCTGTTGTTTCACTCCACAAAATGCCAGCAATGGAAGCATTTTTTCCCCACACTAAAGCTTGTTGTTCAGTCCCAGTTGGTTTTGGAGCTACTGATTCCTGGTTTAAAATGCAATACATCAAACCAACAACACTACAGAGGCCGTCGTTTCTCCTAGGTCTGCTTGGCTAATTTGTCTATCAATCAAATCTTTCCAAGGAAAGCAGTTTTTCCTATTTGGAGGTGTTCCCTCACAGAGTCATAACAACACACTACTAACTAGGAGTGGGCGATATGTCCTTAAAATAATATCATGACATTTCAGAGATTTTTCCGATAGCGATATTCTTAACAGTTTGACAAATTAGTTAATATAAATAAGTTATATAATTTTACACTTTTTGCCTTCAAATATTGAGTAAAAACTAAACGAAAATGATCTAATTTCTTTAGTATGTGAACAACAACAGTAACCCAGACTGAGATTCAGATTCTGTATACAATATTAATATTTCAACAAAATAAAATCTGCCACAAATTACACATTTAAACAGCTCCCAAATACAAAAAATGTATCTTGGGATCTATATATATAAATCAACAGGTGATTTCCTTCAATTTTAGCAAAATCCCAAATTACTGAGTTGGGTTTTTTTCCCACTTGGACCTTTTTATGCTCTGCCATTTCTCCTCTAATCATCATGCTGTAACCTGAGACAGGCTGTTAGACCACAACTATCGCACATTCACATATCTAGTTTTTTTGTAGAGCCACGAGCGTCACGTAGGTTTACATTACCAAAGGTTTGTGACAAAATCACGTCACGACACTGACTGCCATGTGCATAAGGCGAGAGAGGAGAAGGAGAGACACTGTGCTGCTGCCAGAGGAGCCGCTGAATGAGTTCCCTCTGAGCAGTAATTCGCTAAAAGAGTCTGAGAAGTCTGGGGGTGTTCATAAAACGTTCAGGATGAGAGTTTACTCCACACTACTGAAGCTGCTCCTCTTTCTAGAATCACCACAGAGCCATGTTTACCGTTGCCATGGGTGACCATATGACGTCAATATGTCAACAAGCCAAAATATCGCGAGTATCACAATTTGAATTTTTCATGATATTAAAAATTAGTCTGGTATTATCGTGAACGAGATGATATGACACACCCCTACTGCTTATAAAATACAGGAAAGTGAAAGTTAATGAGTTCCTACAAGCTCCAGCACTTAAGTTAGAAATTCCAACTTTGTCTGCTGTAGCATGAAATCTGTTATGCTTATGCTCTTTAAAGCAACGATGGTGCTGAGTTCGGAGGCTCCATCTACCAGAAGGTGAGCGACAAGCTGGAGACGGCAGTCAACCTGGCCTGGACCGCCGGCAGCAACAGCACACGCTTCGGTATTGCAGCCAAATACCAGCTGGACAAGGATGCCTCCGTCAGTGTAAGTAGAGCAGCAGAGGCTTTCAGAACGGGTGGATGATGCAAAAGAAAATGTGACAATTAAACTGTCACTAACTGACTTTTATGTTTGTTTTTCTCCGCAGGCTAAAGTGAACAACAATAGCCTTGTTGGTGTCGGGTACACCCAGACTCTTAGACCGGGTAAGGTGGATTCCAACAGGTTCATGGACAGCTGAGGGATGTTTCCAAAGTGTTTTATTGATCGAGTTCCTTAGATAAACGCCTCTATTTTTAGTACGCACAAGGCCACACTGGAGTCCTTGCACACAGCACTTCATTTTTGAGCAAATGCACTCTCAGTGACCTAGAATACATTCATTTATAGCAACACTTAACAGCCTGTGTTCTCCTTTCAAGCCTCATTCTCAGAAGTTTCACAACCCATGTTTTAGGAAAGTAATTTTGCGTTTACTTTGCACCTGTAATGGCTAACGTTGGTTCCTCTCGCCTGTGCAGGTGTGAAACTCACCCTGTCTGGCCTGGTCGATGGCAAGAACATCAACGCAGGAGGCCACAAGCTGGGTCTGGGCTTGGAACTGGAAGCCTAAGCTCTCAACATACTGCAAGGGACTCGGGAATATCAGAAGAATCTGGCCTTAAGTGTATGTCCAACTCAAACCAGCAAGGGGATATCTTTGGAGAGATCGGTTCAAAGGCTACGACAACAAACTCTAACTTGTTGAGTACCACTTCAAGTTGGTGCTTCTGTCATTGGTATACTCTACCTTTTGTCGCTTTATACTTTGTAGTCGCATCTATTCAAGAGACAGTTGGTGGCATTTTATTTATAAATCATGTCATTGTTTCTGTCCAGCACTGCCATAATAATGAAATCCAATACAATCCCTTTGCCTGTCATCAAGTCTGTGGCTTTATTGTGGTAATCCCCAAACGGTCGACATCAGTTGACGACTTTGTGTGGTGAGCGCCGTCATACCTTCTCTCTGATTTTACAATCACGACTATCTGATATTCCTTTGTCATCTACACAGTTTTAATTTCCAAACCTTGTTAAGTACACTAGTCTTCTTCTGCTATTATTTAAATACTGCTGCACCCTTTCTGTTTATGCACTTGAGGACAAACTGAAGCTCTGTGATGTTTTATTTCGCCTCGGCCATCTGGGTTTGTGATGTTCTGTTGAAGCTGCATGTGTGACCTTCCCTTAAACTGGGCAGTTTTTGGGTTGCTTTAAGTCCGGTCTGTAAGTTTGAAAGAAACCCGTACACATGGCCGACCAAGCAGAATTAGTTTTTGTTCATCCTGTACTAACAGACAACTTTGGGGGCACGTTATTAATGTTCACAGTAATGCCAAACTATCATCGTCTGGAAGAGGTGTAACTCAAAGTTGCACTTGTGCTTCCCTGTGCTGGGCACTGACAAAGCCCACAGGAAGTCTTGGAGGTCCTTGTGTGTGTGTGTGTGTATACATTTTCAATAAAGTCTCTGAACTCCACAAACGCATTTTTTATATGTTATATAAGAATGCCACTAACAGCAACTCATTAACAAGCTTATTTAGGTAATTTTAACCCTTTAGAGACCTGTGTCAGAGTGAGATGTGATGGGTCATAGTTAAATGTGAATTTATGAATTACGCTGCTTTTATATGCAATCAGGCAGATGGAAAACTGTGTGGGCGGCACAAATGACAAAATGGTAGAAAGGTGAAATGAAACCTGCATGACGGTATGTTTTGATGGTGATGCTAAATTTGTTTAAAAGTGCAAAAAAATTAAGGGAACATTTAATCGTCAGTCTGACACCAAGTTAGTTAAACTTCAGGGATATCTATGTGTCCATTTAGGAAGCACAAGTGATTGTGAATCAGTTTCATCTGCTTTGGTGCAAATGAAAGTGACAGCAGGTGCAATGGAAAGATCCTTCCTGACTGATTCTTCTCTAGTTTTGTGTTCTGTTAGTGTCACTACTGGTAGCATGAGGTGGTACCTGCAGTCCACTCAGGTTGCACAGGTAGTCAAGCTCCTCCAGGATGGCACATCCATATGTGTGCTTGCAAGAAGGTGTGCTGTGTCTCCCAGCACAGTCTCAAGAGCATAGAGGAGATACCAGGAGAGCTGGACAGGGCCGTAGAAGGGCATCAACCCGGCAGCAGGACAAGTATCTGCTCCTTGTGTGAGGAGGAACAAGAGGAGCACTGCCAGAGCCCTACAAAATGACCTCCAGCAGGCTACTGGCGTGCGTGTTTCTGACAGTCTGGTCAGAAACATGCACGCCAGTAGCCTGCTGGAGGTCTCCATGAGGGTGGCGTGAGGGCCTGATGTCCCCTAGTGGGACCTGTGCTCACAGCCCAGCATTGTGCAGCTCCTCTGGCATTCACGAGAACACCAGAATTGGCAGTTCTGCAATTGGCGCCCTGTTCTCTTCACAAATAAGAGCAGGTTCAGGCTATGTACATGTGACAGGTGTGAAAGAGACTGGAGACAGTGTGGTGAACGTTATGCTGCCTGTAACATCACCCAGCATGACCGGTTTGGTGGTGGGTCAGTGATGGTCTGGAGAGGCATATCCTTGGAGGGTAGCACAGACCTCCATGTCATAGCCAACGGTACCCTGACTGCTGTTAAGTACTGTGATGAAATCCTCAGAGCGACTGTTAGACATTATGCTGGTGCAGAGGGCCCTGGGTTCCTCCTGGTGCAGGACAATGTCTGGCCTCATGTGGCCAGAGAGTGTAGGCAGTTCCTGGATGATGAAGGCGTTGATGCCATGGACTGGCCCTCTTGTTCCTCTGACCTAAATCCAGTTGAGCACCTATGGGATGTAATGTATCAGTGCATCTGACGCCACCAAGTACCACCACAGACTGATCCAGGTCTTGGAAGGAGATTCCCCAGGACAACATCCGCTAACTCATCAGGAGCATGCCCAGATGTTGACAGGAGTGCATACAGGCAGGCAGGGGCCATACACACTACTCATTATGAGTTGTCATGATAAAATTCACATTCAGTTCAAGTTGGATCAGCCTGTGATTTCAATTTTTCACTTTGTTGGTGTGATTTTGAATCTACATTCAGTGGGTTGATGATTTTGGTTTCCACTGACTGTCAGTTTTTCAAGTAATATCTGGTAGTTGTCGAGATCGCCCATGTTTTCTCGTCGTGTGAGGGAGCTACATAACATCCAGTTTTAAATTCCATTGCGGAGCATGGCAAAAATTTAAGATATCTCAACTTTGTCAGCAGTTTTGTCTACCGTTACCTGTTGGCCTTTCCCAATTTTACCATCCTGCTCTTGTCCATTAAAGTTATATCCAGTTTACCATTTACCACATCCCTAATTCAATTTGAATGCAGCTTTACATTTATCAGCTTATCTGACATGTTTACAGTAACTAACTTGCAGACTCATAAAATGTGTCTGCAATTTTAACATTTTGTGTTGTACAGTTGATTTCAAAGTTATTTGACATTTATGCACGCCAAAAGAAAATCTTGCAAGCTTTTTAAACACGCTAGTGATACTGTATGTTCAGACTATCCAGTTTGTCTAAATAATAGAAGCACACAACTGTGTGTTGTGAGTGATGGGAGTGTTTGAAGTGATATTTTGGATGCATAATTTCACTGCAAACTCCCCTTTGTTTTTAGTTTTTTATGTATTTATATGTGGGGTAGGCAGGTGTGTCTCGGGTAGGGTTTAAACCTTGCAAGAGGACATGACTACAAGGAAATGGAAGCTATAAAGGAAACCACAGCTGAGATGTTTTCTTACAAAGCTGCAAAACTGAAGTTAGACACAAAGTGGTCAAGAGACATGTACAATAAACAAGCTTACAATTAATATGAGCCGTCATGAGCGGATTCATTGGGAGTTAGGAGACCAAAAGAACATCACCTCCCTTTTCTATATGTATACATTTGAATGATAAAAGTCATGGTTAAGATGGACTCGCTATTTTTTTATATGCCCAACTATGAGTCACTTGTCTTGTCCTCTAATGGCACTAACATGATTGTGTGCAGTAACAAACTGAACATTACAAGGTTACAGGAAACGGAGGAAATCAGCTGTCCGTCTAAGAATGGTGCCCCTGACTCTCGTTGCAGTGGCCAAGTCGTAGCTGCCCAGAGTGCAGGCAGGATGTTGTGTACCAAAGACTGGTTTATTGTCACTCTTTTGCGGAATAGCCCCTTTTGTGTGAAATAATGAATATTGCTATTAATTCAGTGTTCTGATACTGATAGACAGCAACCGTTAGCACTTGCTCTCAACATCCGATAGATGAAGGCTCCAGTGGCAAAGCAGCAAACCTGCAGTAAGTGATTTTTTCCCCCTCTGGGAACAAACAGTCAGATAAAATCCAGTATAAAAAAATAATGTGTCCCCACTTATGAAAAAAAAGAAAAGAAAAGGAAATGTTGATTTAAACATTCTACAGCAGATGTTAAGAACCAACAGTACTACAACCCTACAACAGCTGTTCAAGCAGATATGTCATAAAGGTTGCTATAAACTGCTAAAACTCACCTTAGGTCTTCATAAAGCAAACCATATCTTCTTTAGCTTCAAAAATTGTGATGTATCTCTGACCCAGTGTTTAAAAGGGGGGGTTGCCTGCTTCCAATCAAGTAATATAAGTCTTCTGGCTAAAAGAGTGACATAAGAAATGCAATTTGATCCTTAGGAAGATGATTGTCTTCACACCGAATACCAAAAATGGCCGTAAAAGGATTTGGATCAAATCCTTTCAAAAATTCCTACAAGTATTTTGGAAAGGGTTTCAAAATTGGAGAACCAGTAAAGTGAGAGACCCAGGCAAGACCAGAATGTATACACCAGTGTTGCAGGTGAACTTGTACATCTATTACAAGAATCATTGACTGAGGGGTGAATCTTTGAGATTGGGAGGTCTGTGTACCACCTTGTGCCTAGCACATATTGATGAGTGTATTCAGCATCTTCAGGTTCAGATCAACCTGCCACCCCTCTCTCAATGTGTCAAAAGATATTGTCCGTAAAGATAAAAGTTTCAGTAAAATACTCAGAGGACGTTTTATTTTGGCATTGCATTTATTTGTCAGTACATACCAAAGCAGACACAATTTCAAATGTAGCTTTGAATCTTTTACATTCATAATGACATAAGTTGAGCGGCGAGACAAAATATTTGAATGCATCACATGAAAAGTTCAAAGGCGAAGCTGTCAAACACACAAGAATCATGCTCTCTCATTTTAAAACAGCCATTCTGAAGAGGAGTCACAGCGTCCCTTTTTTTGCTTGGCTCAGCTTGTGCCTTTTGCATTTGCATTTTAAGCGATTTTAGCTTCACTGTCCCTGATATTCGCCTATCAACTGCTGCCTTGATAGATTTAAGGTGGAAATGTGTTTAATCCTCACTTCCTCTACCTCAGCAGTTATTCCCTATGACTTTTGGTGCATTTATTTATCCAACTTTCTGCTCTCCACTTTCTCAGTTTTACCTTGAGGTTCTTTTATTTTCTCTGAAACTTCAGACAGCTTTGATTTCTCAGCCTGGCTTCCTTCCGGTGCCCCCTGATGCAACTCTTTGATTTCTGCATTGACAGCTGTCTTCTCCCTTGGCAACGCAGTTTGGACAGTTTGGGTTTCATCCCCACTGTTTGGCTTCTGATCCTGCACGTCAGGAAGACTCGTCACGTCAGATTTAAGAGAAGACTCTTTATCTTGACCTTTATTGCTGACATCTTCAACGCTTTCTGCTACTTTATCCTCACCTTTCGCGGCTTCAGATTTACTGATTTCCTTTGACTCTGTATGACTGTTTTCCTTTGCCTCGCTCTTGGGGTTTGTACTTGAAGACACTTGAGCCCCTTCTGAAAGCTGCCCCGTCTCTGCGGACAGATTGCTTTTTTGCTCTCCTGTAAAATCTGCGGTTGTCTCAGCTGTTTCTGAAATGGTAACCTTATCTTGCACTTGAACGCTGCTTAGCTCTCGAGGCTTGTCTGATTCTTTGGACACCTGGGCTGAGGGCTCGTCAACGGGCTCCTTCGCTTGAGCTGGGATAAAACTATCTTTCTCGGCATCTCCTTTTTTACCATCATCGGATTTTTTCAGAGGTTCATCCTCCGCAGGGACCTCTGGCTTTGAAGATAGATCATTCTGAACTGTTACCACTGTCTCTGCAGCTTCTTTCTCTTCTTTTTCAGCTACTCTCTGATGTTCCTTTCCTTCCTCATCAAGGCTCTCGCTTAACAAAGCTTCACTTTGGGTATTTTTATCTATGCCACTGTCCCCTTCATCGTCAACTGCCTCAATCTCCTCTTTACTTTCTTGACCTTTTCCACCATCGTCACCTCCATTCACTACATTTTCTGCTGATGCTACTTGATTCGGCTCACTATCAGACACCTGCTCACCTTCCTCCTCTCGACTGTCTTTATTATCACTCTCTTCCTCACTGCCCCCTTTATCTCTTTTGGTACACTCCTGCTCGTCTTTTTCCACCTCTGTCTCCTCCGATCCCGTCTCCTCAAACTCTGACATCTCAATTTCTCTCGTGGTCTCGGTTATGATCTCCTCTACGAACTTGTACTGCGGCTCAGCTCGTCTGTGCGGGCCTCCCGGGCGGCTGAGGCAAGGCAGGGTGTAAACGGGGGACTGGTGATAGATGTAGGGCAGGGAGATTTGGGTTTCTGACATGGTGGAGAGCCGAGCCTCCTCGCCACAGAGGAGTTTCCTGCGAAAAAGGGGAGACGTTGTAACATGGATGAATTTAGATACTTTTTATGTCTTTAAATAGATTTGTTTTTTGCCATTTTAGTATATTATTATTATAATTATTAGGACATTATTGATGTTTTTGTTTTTACAGTAGTGTGCCATTGTAATTGCCGTGATTGCAGTAGACACTTCACTTTGTTTAACTGCAATATTCGTAAATGCAGTGTTCTTAATAGATGATGAAGAATAAAGATTATCGAGGAAAATTATGGAAAACTGAGGTTTTTCAATGAGCTTGTCACTTTAAAATGCCATGGTAATAATAATGATGACTATGACTAGTGCACCAGTGGGAATTGGGGGAACCAGCCCAGTTTAAGGACAATGAATCGCCTAGTCTCGCTCACCAGACCTTTCTCAAGAAAAGAAAGGTCTGGCTGGGCCGACTCTCACTTTAAGATTGAAGAAAAAAACGCCCCGGCTGCTTGTATTTCTTTCAACCAATCACAATCATTCTTGGTGGTGCCACAGCAACGGTGCGCTTGCAAAAATATTGCCAGGGGGGAAACAGGTTTTGGTGTAACACGCCCACAAATATATCGCCTACAGGACCCGAACCATGGCAGAAAAATGGCTACATCCCCGCAAGATCAAACACTGCAAAAGTTAGTAAAGGACGTGTTGAAAACGGTTGAAAACTGCTACACAACCAGAGGTGGTAGGGCGGGACTTCAGCGGGTGGCTCGTTCCACCCAGTGAGAGGCTGATCTATGCAGCGAACTTCTGCCCACTCAGACTATGAATCGTCTAATGCTGGGTTCACGCTACACGACATTTTTGTCTGTTCTCTGTAATGTTTTGTCTGAGTCATAAAATCGTACTGTGACTTGACAGACTTCACGATGGTCCACGACCAATCATCCACAGTCATCTCTCACAACGTTCGGGATGTAATTGGGTTATTCTTGTCTTTTTTTTTTTTTTTTTGTATATAATTTAAGTTTTTATTGGTTTGAAAGGCTTGATAAATGGCATACATATATTATTTTGGCACGTATTTTCTTATAATATGGAGGTGGACTCCAGTACATAAAGAAAAATTAGCAAATAATCTGGAAGGAAAGAGAAGGAAACAAACTAACAAACAATAACATGTCGCACATATGTATGTCCTCGTACATCACTCAACAGCGTCACATAGTCACAGAGCAAGATCATAATTATGTAGGCTTACGTATATTCTGTTTTGATATGAGTCCATAACCATTCCTAAGGGGATACTCCTTTCTCCTGATCACCATTTATTCCACTAAGCATACATTCATAAGATGCTATTTCCACCATTGCATTAACACATTCTTTCAATTCCAAGGCCTTTGTTATCTTTCAGTGTCTTAGAACAACTCCACAGACAGTTATTAGACCCACAATAATAACAGAAAATGCACGTTTGGATACGTTTGGTATTTGCAACCGATCCCCAGTAAACACAACTTTGGACTTTAAATTGATTTCTGAACCAAGCCAACAACTTAAAAGTTCTAATACTCTAATCCAGGGTGGTTTTACATTTCCAGCAGCAAGAACTTCATTCTGTAGAGTCGTAACGGTGAATGATAATATCTATACAGTACCTGATATTGTTTGTCGTGTCCTATTTTTTATCATTATTATTATTATTTCAGTCACTGTGTCTGTTCATGTGCCAACCGAAATGTTATTGTAGTAACGTAAAAAGTGCCGTCTGATGGCAGCAGCTACATTTGAAGCACTGCATGCAAACTTTGCAAGTCACTGAATCCTCCACATCAGGTTCCTGCAAATGTTTCACAATAAAAGCCTGTTTATACAATGAAGGGATTCTCTCAACTGAAATTATAAAGGGCTTTTAATTTTAACACATACAGGAAGTGTTGTGCATGATGCATTAAATTTACCAGGGAAAACAGAAGCAGATTAAAAGTAAAAATAGAAAGACACAGACGGAATAATAAATAAAGGTCCATTGATAAGGTAGTCTGTTTCAAATGGAGTTGGTAGCCTCTGCTATTTTCTTTTAATTTTATTCCTTTATACCCTCCATTATGAAGAAACGCACATGTTGCTGCACAGTTGTCCACGGCAGCAGAGTGCTCTGTGTTCCTATTGGTCAAAGTGATGGCTGTGACGGGGAGAAGTCACGAACAAACATGTTCCAGACGTGTCGTCGGTTGTTGTCTACTATGACACACTACACAAGATGAAACGATGCATTAGCACGTTTGACACTTGTTGTCGTTCACGATTCAAGCCAAAATAAAACGCCAAATTATATCAGTACACAATTCCTTAGCTCTAAATATTGACATCGTTTTCAGCTAACCTATACAGAGGACTAAAACAGCCTACTTGATCCCTGAAATTCAGTTACGACTTTTGGTTTGCTTGGCCACCCCATCTGGCCACCCCTGAACAATTTCTGGGAGCACCACTGGCTGTCACTTGAACTATTTTACATTAAGGATTTAAGGTAAATGCATTCAGTATGCCTTACCTGTAAGACATTATCTCCACGTCCAAGGCCATTTTCACATTTAACAGGTCCTGGTATTCCCGCAGGTATGCAGACATGTCAAATTTGCAATTTATGAGCTCATTCTCAAGTTCTTTGATGGTGTTCTGGAGCAAGAGAGGAGAAAATACATGTTACTGCATATCACGTGGAAAGTGGTCAATAAATAAATAAACAGATAAACAAACTGTCTCACCTGGTAATGAATCATTTCCTCCTTGTGGCGATCCTCCACGTCATGGAGTTGCTTCTCCAGCGCTTCCCTGGTGCCTTTAGCGCAGTCCAGCTCGATGTTCTTGGCCTGCAGACGCCTCCTGTACTCCTGGATCTCCTGCTGGGTCGCTTTTAACGCCTCTCTCTTGATCTCAGCTGCCTCCGTTAATCTTGCAAACTGAGATCGGAAAGTTTCTCCCATCTGCTGGACGTCAGAGACGGTATGACCTTCCAGTTGTGCCCTTATGTCCCGAAGTGCCGCAGTGACGCCTGGGTTGCCAAATTCATGCGCCCTGACAGTCACCTGCGCATCCTGGATGTGGTCACACATCTCTGACACCTCTGCTTCATGGTTCCTCTTTAGGAAGTGGATTTCATCCACGAGGGTTTGGGCTTTCTTGTCCAACTGCAGTTTCGCCTGATACGCGTCACTGATGTCCTTCTTGAGGACCACAATCCTGCTCTCTGCGTCCGATCTGCTCCGCGCCTCCTGATCATACTGTCCCCTCAGCTTGGACAGCTCTTCCTCTAGATTCTGATGCTCGATTTCAATCTGGTGCTTCTGATGAGTGATGTCTTGAACCAGCTGTCTCAGCTTCCTCAGCTCCGGTCCATACTCCTCCTCCAAACAGGATGCGGGCTTCGCTTTGCCCCTGATCTGCCCTATCTCCTTCTCCAGCAGCTGGTTCTGGTACTCCAGATGGTGCACCTTCTCTATGAATCCTGCAAGACGATCATTCAAGCCATGCATCAGTTCTTTCTCATTAAACTTTCCAGATAGCGGCTTGGTCAGATTCATGCCCGTGGACGCGACGCTGGTGTCTAATGCGGAGCGTTTGGGCTTGTATTGTAGATACTCATCTGGAGTGTTTCTGTGCGGGAAGACGAATCTGGTGTCCATGCTGTGGCTCAGGCTGTGGTGGTGGTGAATGTCCGGTGCAGAGATGCTCCATGCGGGCTTTTTATAGCCGTCGCCATCTGCTCGGTCTGCAGAACGGAGCTGTCCGCGGTGCTGAAAAGGTGTAGCATCAGCTGATGGTTCAATGAAAGCTTACACTACGGTTTGTCGCAGACAGCAGTGACGTAGATGAGCTGACTGTAGATGCAGGTCCCAATGCAGTTAACCCTCTGTGTATTATTATTATTATTATTATTATTATTATTATTATTATTAGCCTATGTGTCAGAGTGGTTAAGTTGTTACTTCAATAACACCAGTCCACGGTGTTTCACGATTTGCTTTTAGCAGATGACGTCATTTAAACGCCAGATGCCCATTCTGTACAGCCGGAGTGTCAAACATAGGGCTCGGGGGCTAGAACCGGGCCGCCAAAGGGTCCACTCTGGCCCACTTTATGACTTTGCACACCTGATATCGAGGCTAAATGGGGATTTATACTTGTGCGGCAGAGCCTTTGTGAGCATTTATACTTGTGCAGTGGTGTGTCTGTGTCACTCTGCAGTTACACCTCCAAAACACTAGTCAGCAGTGGAGGTTTCTGTGAAATGCACACATTAAACACACATTAAACATGGCTTAATAGCGACAGTTTCTAACACAAGTACACAAATCAGCTTCACTATAACTCGCAGCATTCACAGACAAAGCACTTGTCTTATGCTGGACACATTTTCCCCACAAATACAACAAGCTAACATTTTTAGCACAAGCCTATGGTATTTTACATTGTATAAATTAGCCTAGTGGCTAGCAGACTTTTTCTCTACTCATATGAAGCTAGGTACAACAGCAACAATTAGCAAAGGTAACATTACAAAATTCGGCTTCATTACAACTCACAAGGTTCACAGACAAAACAACTGTCTTATACTCAACAAGTTTGCCAAACAAATACAACATGCTAATGTTATTAGCACAAGCCTATGGCATTTTACATTGTTTAGCCTAGCGACTAGCTGAGATTTCCTCTACTCATATAAAAGACAGGATAAATCCTGAAATATAAATCCCCAAAGGATAAATCACACACACGACTTAAAATGCTATTTTGTGGAGGCTTTATTGTCTTCACAATTGATTGTTTCTTTTCTGTGAAATTAAATCAGCTTACAAAAATAGACAGGAGGTCTGTATCACAGCGATGCATAGTTACATTTCTGGGGAGGTGCACGTCAGGCTGCGGCGTAGGGTACAGCGTAGGCTCTACGTCGATGCAAAGCTTACGGCATAGGTACGGCGTCAATTTGACGCAGTAGTATAAATTCTGCCTAAGAGGTGCCAGGTTTCAGGAGCAGGCTAAACAGTGTGTAGATACTTAATGTAAAATGCTGCTTCAGAGGCTTTTCCTCCCTGACCAGAATAAAGGTCTCTGAAATGACAATGAATACCTACTGTGATCAGATATGGGAAATTGTGGTAAACATTGTCAACCAGCAGCTTCAGTACAAAAGATTCTGTGTCAGACTTATGTCTTAGAACAATGTGGGTGGAAAACTGTTCAGTGCCCGATGTTGTGTTCACACTGGGTGCAAATAAAACAATTTGATTTAATTTTAGGCTTCAGATAATATATCAATTATGAATAATTCATTTGATCTAGCTCCAACAGACAGTGCATGGACATAGAATATTAAGTGGCCAACAACCTGATTTTATACATCTGAAGAACTTCTACAACTACAAAAAAAAGAACTGTTTGGCAACCAGAGCAGGCATCTAATTGAGACAGGCGTGTATTTGTCAAAATGTGTAGCCACACCGGGCTAGTAACTGGGCGTTTAATTGGGACGAGGCTTGCTGCCCCCACAAACCGACTGCAGATAAGCGGATGAAAATGGATGGATGGAGTCCTGCTTGCCTTCAGCTAGTTCTAGAGCAAGAATATATCACACTCGAGTCCCAGTGTAGTTCAAGGAGAATGTTTTACTGCTTCAAACTCTGTCATGTATACAAAAACAATTTAAGAACACAAATAAACACCATGTCTTCATCTCACTGTAAGGATCTTTAGAAGATGTAGTTTCCACTTGCATCATGTTGTTATTTTGATGTGTGAGCTGTTGTGGTCACAGTGTAATGTAGCTACAAACAGAGCCGATCACATCAGCCTGAAAACAAAATGACATGTTTCATGTTCTGTAACAAAGAAAACCACTATTTTTGTTTTAAATGTTTGTCTGATCCTGAGCTGCAGTTCCGTGGTATTGATTGATTTTGATATTGAAACTGTATATTTGTTTTATTTACAGCTCTTTTATGATCACTGTCCTCGTGAAGACAGTAAACACAGGAAGTAAACAGGAAGTTGCAATGTTTAATCTGCTGAACTGTGTAGGTGACAAAAAAAGCACAGGAGGCACTTTACTCAGCATTTATATTTATTATCCAAACTAAAGCACCATTAAGACAAAGTGTAGCTTTTTAACTGGCAATTTTAGCGTTTAATGACAATGGACAGCCCGTCACCTATAGTGAGCATGCTCAGATCAATCCTCTCGTCCTTGTGTAGCTTCTTATTGAGGTGATCCAGAGTCTGGGAGTTGAGGTCACCGGGAAGAGGATTCACAACCTTACCGCTCCACAGCACCTTCAGGTACAGAAACAACAGCGCTGTTTCATTCTGTTCACACTCAAAACAAGCTGAACAACTCTTAATATAAAGCATGACAGATCCTGCCTGTGTAAAGTGTGCTTACATTGTCAATCGCAATGATGCCCCCTGGTCGTATGAGCTGCAGGGACGTCTCATAGTATCTGTCATAGTTGAATTTATCAGCATCGATGAACACAAAGTCATATGTTCCAGTTTCCCCGGCCGCTATCAACTCACCTGATGAAACAGAGATGAAGTTTAAAATGTACAAATGACTGAGTTTTATCAGAAATCATGACTGGTATTTATAAAAGCACTTACTCAGTGTCTTCATGGCTATTTGATGACGCACATCTATCTTGTTTTCAACTCCAGCCTAGAGAAGCGGTTACACTGTGTGAGAATTGTGCAGGGGGTTTAAGTGGTTCTTCCTCTTTAATTGTTTTCAAAGAGAATGTTAGAGAAGGCTAAAACAGGAATTGATTTCACTGCTTGGCTTTGCATCTTTATGTGACACAGTTTCCTGAGCAGACACCTTTTTTACTTTCCTGCCTGCAACATTTTGTGAAGACACACTGACAGAAGGTAGATGTGCAGTGTGCTGTCGGCTGCACAATTTTGCTCCGACAGAGGCAACGATCAATCTTAATTAACTTGCAAAAATGCCACATTCAAGTGTTATATAAGTGCCAGGCTGTGTAATGCAACCTGTACTGAGTTAAGATTAAAGGTTTAATGAACAATATCTTCTTTAATTTTGTGGAGACAACATGAGTCAAGACATTTTCTCACCTCTTTAAAAAACGGTTTGGCGATGTCGATGTAAGTCTCTTCTATTTCACACGCTACCACATGTCCATTCTCTGGCATGACCAAAGCCATGCTCAGTGTATTGTACCCCGTGTACATCCCTGCAGAATAAATATAATATTAAAACTGAGTCACTTCAGAATTTGAGATTTAGTCCTTTACAGATGATTAAACAAGAAGAGTCTTCTATGGAAGCAAAGAAAAGCCGTATGTGGATTTGAATCCCAACGACTGACGACTTAACACCCATTCTCCATTCTTCACCCATCTAACCCTAATGACACACAAGATGGCAACTCACATGTGACCCCAACAACTCTGTAAGGGTTCACACCCACACAGAGTTTAAAGCCTGCGACTCCGCACCAGTCCTTCAGAACCAAAGACACCTCTTGGATGAGAGGCGAAATGTCTTCAAGAAACTCAAGCAAGTCCAGTTGCCTACGATATGGCACTTAAGATTACCATGACCTGGATGACTTAGAATCTTCACCGTCATGTTGGCATTGTACGTTTCTGCAAAACATGGATATATTATATTTGTGCGTTATTATGTACCGAATACGTTAAAAGTTTGCATTTCAGCAACGCTGTTGTTAAGCAAAGTCGCTTGAGCATGATACACTTCTTCAAAAAAACACCAGGCAGAAGTCTGCACATCAGTTTCGTCCACTTTTTGTCATCGCATACAGTACACATGCTGAACAAATCAAGTGTATCGTTAAATGTAATTGGGCCAATCGCAACAGCCCCATGGCTAGACCTTTCAGTGAATTTCAGAATGCTAATGATTTCCTTTTACGCATAGAGGGCATTGAGCTCATTGAGCTCATTAAACCTTTGGTCAGGGAGGCTAACAGAATACAGAAACTCAATCAAGGGAAGCTTAAACTGGATCCTTTAAAGTATCCTGGTCTCAATGAGGATATAGACTTCACATGTTGTTATCTTACCTCATGTCACTCATGTTTCATTACTGTCTATTTGTTTCACCTGTCATGCCATTATACAGGTCGTGTGATGGCCTATGATTGGTTCCTGCCACTACAGGCGAGGCCATACCTGTGATGTTTGGTTTGAAGGTTTGAAAGCCCTGACGAAGACCTGCAGTGGTCATAACATGTTGGCGCTTTTATGATTTAGCCACAACAATAAAGGCTTTTTAATATTTCCTTCCTCGTTTTCTATATTGTTTAGGAGTGCCTGGATTACCTTCCTGTGATTCCTGTTGTTTCCCCTTCTCCATGAGCACCCGACGCAAGATTTTGATCTATGTTCGTATATATCGAGCAACCAGTTGCCTTTTTCTTTTTCTAATGCTGTAGTTGGGTATGGTGAGGGAAAAACCTGGAAATTGTTTTGGCTTAAAATACCCACACAATCCTGGCTGGAAACGCAGCAATGTCTCGATAGGCCTATTTGTGGCCCAGTGGAAACAGTGATAGGCCGCTGCACAAAAAGCCGATGGAAATGTAGCAATGTTTCACTAAAAAACAATCAGTTTTGTTGTTTGTTGGTCTCAAACAGTGGTCTGCAGCTCGTCAGGTGTCTTGCCTGGGTGACATGCCAACCACCATCCCCTCCACCTCCCAATGACAGTTGGCTTATATACATGTAACCAGAAGTATGTCACTGTAGGAATGTGATATAACACGTATGAAATGTATAAATATAATGTATCTCTGCTTTGCAGGAACGTACAACAGCATCATTTTCGTCTGGTGACTGTGCTGCATTTCCAGACCTAAAAATTCAGCAGCTTAAATTGGATCGCTCAAATTCAGATACCAAAATTCAAGATTAAAAAAGTCAAACTTTAACATCGATTGAGCCTGACTTGAACCGACCCGACCAGATCAGCAGAATTTGATTTTCAACATTAACTATTCAGCAGTGATTTAATTTCACAGGTTTTTCAGTTGCTTTTAAAATTATTACGGCTCCTTTTTGCTTCCATAGTCTTCTACTTGATCTCACATGATCTCACCAATTTCAATGGCTTTAGTTGCATTTATCAGTTTGATGAGATTTGCCATAAACTGGGCCTGTTCACTGGGAACCATCATGACGCTCCAGGGGTCTTCAAGGGTCCTCTGAAATGAAAACATAAAAACATTTATATCATTATATTGTCCGACTCAATGGGTAAACAGCTCCTCATAAGCTGTGTAGTGTTTTTCTGGCACTGTGCTACCCTCTAGTGGTCATAGAGAGATTGTATACAGTTGTAATTAGGTATTCTTTGTAAGTTTATTGTAGTTGTACTCAAAGTAAACATGATAGAATTTAAACGTGACACAAAACACAAACTGAACAAATGCTACTGATGTATCTTAAGCTACTTTTTTTCAGTATGTAGGATCTGCAAGCACAGATCTACTGAGTTTTCTCTGTTAGAGCTACAAACTGAGAAACTGTGATGTACCCATCACACATGAACACTTGATCTAACATTATGAAATCTTGTTACATCTAAATGTTGTAGTTGTATTGTTGGTGTTGTTGTTGGGATGATTTGATGTTGTGTTGTCTTGCTACTGTCACTGCTGAAGCCGTTGTGTCATGAATATGTCCTATTTTGCAACTGTCTTTTTTTATATAACAGTGTCTTTCAGCAGAGAAATTATTCTCTGTTTCCTGCCCAGAGACTACAGATGAAAATTAAGTTGTTGCTAACTCTGGTGCAGCTAAGTAGCTGTGCACTGTCCCTGTTTAATAAATGAAATAAATAAATAAAGTTCCAAAGTTTGACCCAAAGTTTAGAGGCAACAACTTCAAAGCTACAGTCATCTTTAGTTTTTAGCCTGGAGCTTGGGATGACCAACGAGCCTTCCTCTGACCTGAATAACCTGCTGGTGGCTTCAGCATGTTGATAAATGTTCGCAGGCGCCTGCCCATGCTAAGCTAAGGGATGATCGAATAAAACTGAATTTCAGAGAATAAATTCAAGACATCTGATTGGTTGTAACATGGGGTCTTTAGGCTGCCAAATGCAAGTATGATGCTGAATGTATTAAACTATGTGGACCTTGAACTGAGGACCCCGTGGCTGGACCAGTTGGGAACAACTGGCTGAAGTTATCACCTCTATCTCAGAATGAGACGTAATAGTGTGTGAGGACTTACCAGTCTGAGTTTGGTGAGGACTGGGTGCTCCCTCACCGAGTTGTTGACAACATACTGCAGCACAGGATCGTCCTTCCCTTCCCCGTGGCTCTTACCCATTAAGGCAGACTTTCCTACGCCTGAAACAGAAGAGCAGCTACCGTTAACACCAATCCAATAAATCTCTGCCAGATCATACACAAAAACACCATCCCATACCTGATAGTACAACAGCAAGTCCAATGCAACAAATCATTTGGATACCTGAAGCCATTTTGTCCTAGGCTCTGGGCTTTGTCAAAGAAAGTCTCAACAATTGTGGTTAAATCCACCGACTCTCTCTGCGTCAGTCCTATTTGTACTGCCTGTGTTTGTTCTGCTTAACCATTGACAGGGTGGTGCAGCGTATTGATTTTTCAGGTATGTTGCAAAAGTAGGGAACTTTTTGTAAGATATACAGTATGCACCATGTGTTTATCAAACAGGGACGTTGGTCTTACTTTTAAAGGAGATTAAATTATTGAAAATCACAGTAGAGCAGAACAAAGGTCTCTTAATATAAAAAGGCACTGTCGCTCTCCCAATAGATTTTAGTCAAGTTTGTTCAGTTAATATGCAACCCAAACAAGCACACTTTGGACTGTTTTATCTGTGTGTTTTGCTCTCACTGTATCCCCGAATGTGCGCTATTACTCAGTGCTGTGCATCACTGCAACTAAATTGTATCTCATAAGACAACACTTTCCTCACTGTGTAAATTCCTGTGTGAGCAGATGATAAAAAACATGAAAGACACTCTCTAAATTAAATTTAAGTTCATAAAGCTTTATAAAGTATCCAAAAAGAGACCCACGTTTCTGGTGACATTTGAGATGTGTTTGGGGTCCAGGCAGAAATATGGATATTTTATTTTTCAGCACTTTACAGTCCATGGCTGACACAGAAGCCCTACAGAGAGAATCTGACTGTACAATACTGTCACCCACTGGTGGAAGGGTTGACTTATTGTTTATTTATTTTCTGGTACAGTCCTCTGGGATGTTCAATGATAACAGTGAATTAACAGTGTTGTTGTCCAGCATTTTTTTTTTCGTTACACCATTTGTTATTAAATGTGCTTGCATGAAGACTTAGTTTGGAAAGTTTTATAGCAAAGCAATAAAGAAATATGCCATCAAGAGCTCATAATCCTTGTGCTCCTGAGCTTTTACAGTTATTGATTATGACTGCACAAAAAGCAAAGAGAAACCCTTGGAAATTTTGACCTTTCTTAGTAAATCCAAGGTTGTAACTCAAACTAGTATGCAGTCTGAGTGTGTGTGTTCAAATGCAAAAGGAAGCCTTAAAGAGAAGTGCCATAATGTGGCTACACACGGCTGTGTGGTAAACTGCAGCATATTCTGAATTCTCTGTAATCATGTTTGTCCTTTCTGGGCTACTGTAGAAACATGCAGGTGCAACATGGTGGACTAATTGAATGAGGATGCTCCATATGTAGATATCAAAGACTTATTCTAAGGTAATTAAAACATTCTTATTGTCACGTAATTTTTAGCTAAAGAAAACTCACCTATATTTTTTGTGTTCAAATCTAACTCGTGAGCTCGTAGTTACACCTCCAAACCACCAGTCGGCGTTTTTGTGAAGTGCTGTGAAGTTTAGTTGAGTTATTTTCCATAATTCAACCTAGTCCATTGTGCACAATTACAGGTTGAATGAGGGCAGAATGTTTTCCACCTATCCATTGAAGCTGATAATTGGTATTAGATATTATATCATATTATATTATATTATAATCCTGTGGGGGGTGCTCCGGGAGTATGGGGTTGTAAGCCCCTTTCTAGGGCCCATCCAGTCCCTGTACCGAAGGAGCACGAGTCTGGTTCGCGTGGCCGGCAGTAAGTCAGACCTATTTCCAGTAAGAGTTGGACTCTGCCAGGGCTGCCCTTTGTCACCGGTTCTGTTCATAATTTTCATGGACCTGCTTTTTGCGGATGACGTGGTCCTCCTAGCCCCATCGATCAGTGACTTCCAGCTCTTGCTGGGATCCTTCGCAGCCGAGTGTGAAGTGGCTGGGATGAGAATTAGCACCTCCAAGTCTGAGGCCATGGTCCTCAGCCGGAAAAGGGTAGATTGCCCAATCCAGGTCAGGGGGGAGGTCCTGCCTCAGGTGGAGGAGTTTAAGTATCTCGGGATCTCGTTCACGAGTGAGGGTAGGATGGAGCAGGAGATTGACAGGCGGATTGGGGCGGCATCAGCAGTGATGCAGGCGCCTATCCGGTCCGTTATGGTGAAGAGGGAGCTTAGCCAGAAAACGAACCTCTCGATTTACCGGTCATCTACGTTGCAACCCTCACCTATGGTCACGAGCTCTGGGTAGTGACCGAAAGAACGATATCGCGAGTACAAGCGGCCGAAATGAGTTTCCTCCGCAGGGTGGCTGGGCTCAGCCTTAGAGATAGGGTGAGGAGCTCAGACATCCGGGAGGGACTCGGAGTAGAGCCGCTGCTCCTCCACATCGAGAGGAGCCAGTTGAGGTGGTTCGGTCATCTGATCAGGATGCCTTTCGGACGCCTCCCTTGGGAGGAGACCTCGGGCCACCCCAGGACACGCTGGAGGGATTACATCGCCCGGCTGGCCTGGGAATGCCTCGGGGTCCCCTCGGAAGAGCTGACAGAAGTGGCTGGGGAGAGGACTGTCTGGGGCTGCTGCCCCCGCGACCCGGACCTGGATAAGCAGAGGAAGACGAGTACGAGTATATTATATTATTTTATATTACAGTAGGCTATATTATAAACAATGCATTGCATTTACTTTGACCCAAAGATGAGTCAGGGGAAGTTAGGGAAGAGAAGGAAGATGATTCACAGCAAGGGGGTAGAAGGTTGAGTATACAGTAACTTTAATCTATTGTAGGTCAGTCTTTTTTCAAAATTTTCTCCCGGGGGACCATGCCCCTGGACCCCCCTAGTTAGACCACGCTTAAGCCCCGGATGTCTACAATGTCTGGCACTGCATCTGAGTGCCAGTCAGCTCTCTGTTGTGAGTTTACCTGTTCCGCTGCCTGTGATTTCTTGCACTGTGGATTACCTTACAGCATGGCTGCACATTCTGCCTTTGTGTGTCCGCCACAGAATCCACTCATCATCACCGCTGGTTCCTCAGTGGTTACGACCTACCTACAGTCGGCTCCTCACAAATGTGTTGGCTTCCCTTGTGTGTTCCCCTTGTATTGAACCCTCTGCTCATCTGATGCCACTTCCTGTCTGCTTCCTAACTGTACCGCTGCACACCTCTGAACTGTTTGCTGTTTGTGTGCATTCAGCGGACTCCAGTGATTCACCAGCTCTCTGTTCCAGCGTGCAGAGTATTGGACTGAACCTGTGCCCCTTAAATGCAGAGAATTCTCTGAATCTTTTGATTATATTATAGATTGTTGATGGTGAAATCCCTGAATTCTTTGCAATTGTGCATTGAGAATAGTTGTTCTCAAACTGTTTGCCCACAGTTTTTCAAAAAGTGACCATCCTTGCTTGTGAACACCTGAGCCTTTTTAAGATGCCCCCTGTACCTGTTGGTAAATGATACTATCATTTACCAATTAGCCTTATTACCTGAGGAATGTTCCAACAGGTGTTTTTTGAACATTCAACAACTTCCACTTGCCCCTGTCCCAACTTTTTTGTGTATTTTACAAAAACCAATATGTTTATCATTTTGAACATTACATATCTTGTCTTTGGACTTTATTCATTTTGAATATAAGTCAAAAAGGATTTGATTGTTATTATTTACATTTTAAACAATGTTCCAACTTTTTTGGAATTGGCACTGTATTATGGAGCTATAAAAACTCCCACTGAAAAATACATTAAAATACAACCAACAAAATCTTAAAGTCCAATAGTATTTATTTTCTTTGATTTTCTTTTTGTAGTTCTCCCCAGAGAGCAAGCCATACTCTGGCACAATGCAGGACCATCTCTACAACTGTGGTGTCGATGCTGATGAGATGAGTTGGGTCTGTCCTGCTGTCCAGCGACTGTGAGGCGACAGTGGCAAGGAAAAACTCCCTGCTAGAGGGAGAAACCTTGGGAGGAACCCGGCTCTCTGGGGGGACCCATCCTCCTAAGGGCAAGGGAACCGTCAGCTGCTCCTGACCACGGGACATCTTCTTCCTTCATCGTCCAGTCTTCATCGTCCAGTCGTCCAGAGAAACGTTTCTATCTACAACATGACAGAGGACAACAGACGATCACATTCAGCCTTCAGTGTGTGCTTCTCTTACCCATTTCTGTGGAGCCAAAATGGCTGATGACGCTGATCAAGCTGTAGCAGCCTCCATCCTGTGAAGGAACACATAACACATTCATAAGAGTTAGCTTCACACGTACACACACAAAACAACAGCACACACTGTCCACATGTTTACTTTCACATGAGCCTGATTTTTGTGTTTCTGTTTTTCTTTACCTGTGTGGAGGAGACCAGCAGGTCCCTTATCAGCCTGACAGGGTCATCAACCTTCTCAAGCTCAAAGAAGGGAGAGTAGCGAAACCTCTTCAGCTGCAGGATGAGCACTCTGAGGGAGAAGGTATGAAAATATGAAAGGATTAATGTTGAACCTAAAGACAAAGTGGAGCAACACATTCTCATCCTAACTCGTCAGATACTGACGCTTTGTCAGTGGACCTACACCTTAAAATATGACACCCTAGGTATCCCCCTGCGTCAGCTTTGGATATTCAGGGACGACATGATAATCTACGCTCCTTACATGTGTCTTTTCAAATACACTTCTGTTTTCACAGGTAATGTGCAGTTTCTGCTCGTTACGTGCATACGTTCTCTCTCGAAATAAACTTGCAATGTAGGAAAAAGACTTCATTTTTATGTTTACTTCCTTTCTATGTCAGGTTTAGGCAACAAAAAGTTAGATGTAGACAAAAACCAACATGGTTTTGCTTAAAATAGGTTCAGTCGTTACCAGCGTCGTTATGTTACATACGTCACGTGACACGCTAGCACACTATGTTATTATTAAAATAACTTGGTTTCACACTGGAAGTGAACAGTTGGCTCCCAGCTGAAAGTCCAGAGTCTGTTTGACCCATTCGCCTCCTCTCCTGCCTGCCCTACACAGACTTTCTTTCCTTTTATACTACAGTTTTTTTGGGGAGTTTTTCCTTATCCGCTGTGAGGGTCATAAGGACAGAGGGATGTCGTATGCTGTAAAGCCCTGTGAGGCAAATTGTGATTTGTCATATTGGGCTTTATAAATAAAATTGATTGATTGATTGATTGAGTTGTTGCAGGCAGCGTCACAAACTGCTGCTGCCCGGTGCGTGTCATACTGCCACAAAGGGTTCCTCTGTGCGTCGGTGTCGGACGCTGAGATCAACTGACTCTCAAGGGTCCCTCAGGGTCAGTCGACCCCAGTTTGGGAACCACCCAGGTCAGGTGATCATTTATGTCAGATGTGATGTCACTTACTGTGGCAGAGTGAGGAGGGATGATCTGCAGCTCGATGTGTTCCCTCCGCAGTCACACCTGAACTCCACCTCCGTCTCCTGCAGAGCAGCACAGAGAAACAGGCTGTGTATTATGAACACAACTACAACACGTCCACATGCTCAGACAGAGGCAGTGTATATGTGTGTGTGTGTGTGTGTGTGTCTGTCTGTAGTGTTTGTTGATGTTTTAGATCAGTCAGTGATCATGTGACTGAAGGAGGATTTGTGGATCTTACCTTAAGGTACTCCTGGAGCATCTCCTCCACAGAGCCTCCAGGGATGAGGTCTAGAGACAGGTTTGTAAATTCCTCCTGTCTCACTGACTGTGCTCCACAGCTGCATATTAAAGAGACAATACACATTAATATTGGCTGCAGTGGTCACAACACAATTTTGTTTCATAACAGGACAAGAGCAGGGCTTATTCAAGACCAGATCATTAAGGTGGCACCATTGAAAATTGACTGTGTTACCCCTGTCTCACCTTTTGCATGTCCTGGTGTTCTCCATTGTGATCACCAGGTGATCGTCTACAGGGCAGGTATAATGAGTGCCCATGAAAGCTGCTGCCTCCTGCAGCAGAGGGGCCAGACCTCTCATCTGTTCCAAGACTGCAGTCAGGAACTCATGAGCGTCCTGAATACACAGAGAAGAGTTCAAACACAGAGCACAGACAGTCAGGAGGTGAAACAACAGAATGTAAAGCCAGCTGACTCACCTCTTGCAGAGTGTCCCAGAACGCAGGTGCCTGGGCAGAGACCACATCCTTAAATGACTCCAGGAGGGGGATTTTAACTTGAGCGTATATGGACGAATGAACGTCCCTGACATCCATCAAGCTTCTGCAGAAGGCGAGACGATAAAAAGAGACATTTTTGCATGTGTTTCATTTTGGTACTCGGGTTTGTGGAAAAACTTGAGAATGACGTAAGTGTGAATGTGTGTGTGTGGCTGCTGTACCTCATCAGTTGAGCCTCAGGTAGTGAGCTCCAGACCTGCTCCATGCGACTGATGCCCCCAGTGAAGTCCTCTAATGTTAGGAGACTCTGCAGGCTTGCGTTCATATAGCAGGTCTGCCCAATGTTTGGAAATCTGACACAGAAACACAGCGAGTCAAAACACACGTCAGTATTAATTCTTCACTGACCAATCACAAACAGGTATTTCAGTTTGATTTGATGGATTCATCTCTCGTTACAACTTTGATTCATGTGCAGATGTACTCACCCAAAGCAGTCGATGGGGCTATCCAGAGAACTATCAGTGTCCCAGATGTCATTTGTTTGGTTGCTATGGAGATAAAACAAAAAAACACAAACACATGGTTAATAAACAAGCAAGAGGCTGACAGAGCAGAGTGCGTGTTTATAAGTTGCTGCCTCTGTGACAAAGTTGGTTGAGGAAGCTAACATAACCCCTGGTGTAACCCCAGACAGTATAGGCATAGCCGTAGCTTTTGCTATTTCAGTCTGTTTTCAGTTCATGACGGTTAACTGGAACATTTTGGTGTAGTGATACACAAAATGTAGTGACAGCTTTTCACTTACTCGTTGAGTCGGGCCATGAACAGCTTCTCCTCGAGGTCAGTGATGTCGACTGAATTTGCCTGAGTGACGTCATCCAGTGAGCAAAACGACGTCACGCTGTCGTGCTCATCCTGCTCATCTCTGTTGTTCGTTGTTGCAGGGCTGCTGCTGTAAGAAGAAATTGTCATCGTCAAGAGGCAGAACATACACAAAAAGACTCCCAGGTAAAATTAATAAATAAAATATTTTAAGAATACTTTCGTTACAGAATATCACTGTAAGATTTAAACTAAAGCAACCACCGAAAAACTGGAAGAACATGATTTCATTAAGGTTACTTATAGTTAAAAATATGATATGTTAGGAAAAGTTTATCTATGTGAGAATATTAGTCAGTGAATATAAGAGGAATTAAGAAAAATTATCAACTTTTTATGTTCCTGACAGACACTGAAAGCAGCATGGAATGAATGTCACTACCTCCTCTCACGGTTTGGTGAGTCCGTCTTTTCAGCGTTGGTGATGTTGACTGGTGTGATGCGATGTTTTCTCTGTTGGAGGAAAAACAAACTTGAATTGTTCAATAATGCAAACATAACAATTAACTATATCAGTACTCTCACTGAGTCCTGGCTGGTGAATATCTGGTGACATTGGCTCTTTTCTGTGAAACATACCCCGTAGTTGATCAACAGCCAGTGCCAAAAATTCCTCATGGCTTCCTTCTGTGATGCAGTTTGAGCGTCTGAGGTGGTGTCAGTAGGTCTAAAGAGAAACATGGTTGGTTATTTTACAGAGATAAATCATACAGACACTCTGTGTCCTTGTGGTCATCTCTGGGGTATTGTGGGGAAAATTAAAGAGTTATTAAACAACATGTCTGTAGAAACAAAAACACACTCTGAATGAGCGTCTTACCTTTCCTGTGGGGCTGAAGGCCTCCTACAAGGAACACTTTCCTTCTGTAGAGTGAAAACCAAAACAATATTATGAGAAAACTGTTTTAAACTTCTTTTTTTTGGCAGCCATTTCCAACTTAAATGTTTAAATATAAATGTTACAGTCTACTAAAATGAGATTAATGTGAAGCTCTGACACGCTGATGTCAAACATACGTCAGGGTAACCGAAGAGGCGATTCCCCCATTTCTTCTTCTTTGCCTGTTGGTCAGCTGTCTTTGCTGAGACTGGAGCAGCAGGTACATCCTGGACACCGCCACTGGTGGTTAAGAGAGACACAGTTAGTTTTTCTACTTTCGAGGCCAGATAAATGAATCATAAATCATTTGCAAGAATTGTTTCCAGAAAAAAATCACTCTCACAGTTAACACAATCACAAACAATTTGCGTCAAACTTAAATACTTGACACTAAAAACACTAATCTCAGACAGTTTGTACATGTTGCCTGTATATTTATTATTTTATTTTTTTAGCGCTCCAAGATTTTGCCAGTTAAAAAACAATGAAAATTTTGCTTTCAAATCTCAGGTCTGCAGCTCTGGCACTAACTCTTAAAGGTTTGGATTACTACCAAGAAACTACATACTAAAAAATGTAAATACTTGTATTAATACTACTTTATTTCAGGTAAAATCCCTCTAAACCCTTAATAAAGGCAGCGAATGAAACAGACCACTGAAGTGTATTTTGTATTGAAGTGCATGTCCTTACCTTGTCTGATGGCTGGAGTGCTGTTTCTTCTCATCAGCCACAGTCTTCTTATGAGATCGTTGTTTCTTCTGTTAAGAATAAAGAAAAATAAGATGAACATTGCCTGCAAATTAAAATGCCTTTATAGAGTAGTCCAGGAATGAGTCCTAAAACCCGAAAATGAGTTTGCATTTTTGCACACTTGGTTTCCTTATCTTGAAATCAGTGAGTTTTTTGAATCTGGTTTTGGTTAGGTGCCTGAAATACGGTCTTTGCTTAACACCAAGGACTTCCACACTTGTGAAATTTTAAGCCTTTAGGTGTCTTACAAAGGTGGTTGCTAACAAGTGATCAAATGAGACTACAGAGCGTCATCACGTTGACAGCTTCACAGCCTTGCTGGGGTAGTGAATGAAGTAATTTAGATAACATTAGCTTTTTACTTCCGCTGATTACATTTACACTTCAAAAATCATAATAGTGGTGTAAATATTTGAAGTGTATTTGCTGTACAAAACACACAAGTATCAAACTGTTGTTTTCCTGCAATAATCGAATATAATGGGAAAATCTCCTTTTGTTGAGGGAATCAGGATAACACTGGCATCTGTGTTGGCCTACAAAAAAACCTCTCGATAGACTATAATTTGACTGCAAGTATCAAAAAACACACTGAAGTCATGGAAACTTTTTCATTTCACAAGGTCACATTAAAAGCCATGGATCTACAGAAAGACAGATAGAGACAAACCTTTCGGCCAAAAATACGTTGTCCTAGCATCTTCGTGGTGTTGTGGATCTCTTTAGAAATTCGAGTCAAGTTGTGATGTCTGTCTGCACTGTTTGACTGCTGGATTCAAACTGTCTGTTGCAACATTCCACTTGTACTTAAGAACTTTTGGCTCCATCTAAGAGGTTCTACAGAACTACATTCTGTTCCGAACGCAAGTGATGGAACACATTCTGCGTCTTTTAATTTTCATAATGTCAGCATCTCTGTAATATATTCAAAAACAATGTACAAAAAATGTCAGGTATAAACCAGAACACAACAATACAAGAGATACACGTCAAATATGTTGATACCATTCGAAATCAATGCAAATGGAGCCTCTGGGATTTTTCCTTCACCAAAACATAACTGCTCTGTAATAAGATGGATTAAACCAGATGGAACGACATTGATTGCAGAATTGTATTCATATCATGTGACCAGCCAGGACCTTTCACGGTGTTATGATAAGCCACCGGTCAGCCACATGACACCTGTCACAGCAGTATGATATGTGGACAGGCGGCGTCAGACGGAAGTGTACTTTGAAAAGACACAATACATTTAACAGGCGTAAAATGACATCCACATCCACATACAATGTGAAAGGTACCCTGGGTGCATTGGTTGTTGACGTTCTGGGACACCGTGTCAAGTTCTGCCGGTTACATGCATTGTCTTCTTTCAAAATAAACCCACTACATCAGTACAACACCGCAAATTGATGTTTTTTTTCCTTCAATGACAAACACAGGCAGTTAGGTTTAGGAAAAAAGAACAGGGTTTGGCTTTATAATCTCACAGGACACGAACACTGCTCTCCCGGGGTGAAAATTGGTGTTTGTTGGGTGTTGGTGTTTATCTTTGTGCCATTAAACTGTAATGGTAACCAGCTGCTTATCATGCCAGTAACTACTCTAATTTTGTGTAGCTTAGTTCCTCAGTATCTACTCATTAGTTCCTCATTAGTTCCTCAGTAACTACTCTAATTTTGTGTACCTTAGTTCCTCAGTATCTACTCATTAGTTCGTCATTAGTTCCTCAGTAACTACTCTAATTTTGTGTAGCTTAGTTCCTCAGTATCTACTCATTAGTTCGTCATTAGTTCCTCAGTAACTACTCTAATTTTGTGTAGCTTAGTTCCTCAGTAACTACTCATTAGTTTGTCATTAGTTCCTCAGTAACTACTCTAATTTTGTGTAGCTTAGTTCCTCAGTATCTACTCATTAGTTCGTCATTAGTTCCTCAGTAACTACTCTAATTTTGTGTACCTTAGTTCCTCAGTAACTACTCATTAGTTTGTCATTAGTTCCTCAGTAACTACTCTAATTTTGTGTAGCTTAGTTCCTCAGTATCTACTCATTAGTTTGTCATTAGTTCCTCAGTAACTACTCTAATTTTGTGTAGCTTAGTTCCTCAGTAACTAGTCTAATTTTGTGTACCTTAGTTCCTCAGTAACTACTCTAATTTTGTGTACCTTAGTTCCTCAGTAACTACTCATTAGTTCCTCATTAGTTCCTCAGTAACTACTCTAATTTTGTGTACCTTAGTTCCTCAGTAACTACTCATTAGTTCCTCAGTAACTACTCTAATTTCGTGTACCTTAGTTCCTCAGTAACTAGTCTAATTTTGTGTACCTTATTGTAAAGTGTTACCCTGTTACCCAACTGTTTGAAAACATTTTCCAAACAAGTATAACATGCTAACGTTATTAGCACAACCCTATGGGAATTTACATTGAATAAATTAGCCTAGCAAATAGCGGAGATTTCCCCTGCCTGAGTGCACCACTGCTAGGCAACGGCAACATGGCCACCAAGGCTAACAATTTAGCAAGCTAGGGAGCTGGGAGCTAGTCACGTCATGCAGGTAATTCAAAGGTAAGGGGGAAATGAGCCCGTTGGGAATATCGTTTTTCTCATACATATTATAAAAAAATGAAAAACAACTCTTTAGCACTACAATTTCAACATACTAACTTACCATCTGCCGATGAATTAGATTCCATGGCCTCCTCTTTTTCTGAAAACATGTCTCAACTCGTGGACTTGGGAGCTTCCGCTAAATTTCGACCTAAGAGGTTGTAAATACTACATGACGAGGCGTTCAAATTCACTCCTTGATCACATTAAATACGACCCCATTTGAACACAGCACTATGTTCCATTTCTGCCAATATATCCCCCTAACTCTTACACACTGGGCTATCAAGCTGCTCTGGCAGCATGTGGTGGCCCAACACCTATGTTGGTGATTTTTCATATGTCACCCATATGTGTATGTTGCTGTGTGACTGCCACAGGGTGTCTACAGGTCAATAAAAAGTCTTAAATTGTCTTAAATAAAGTTTTCTTAATATAAGGCCTTAAAAGTAAGAAATTGTCTTAAATTCAGATTTGATTGGTCTTAAATATTTTCTGTCACATTTCTCCAGCCTGACAGACCCAATGACTACAATCATCGGACAGAACGAAGAATTGCAGTAATAAATAGCATTTATGACAGCCATGAGATTTTGTTTTCTTTTTACATTAAACACATTAAACTTTAAGTTTAACTTTGGTCTTAAATTTCATATAAGGTGAATTGAAAATGTCTTACTGTAAGTAGTCTTAAATTTAACTTGGTTGTATCTGTGGACACCCTGCGCCATCAGTGAGTTAACTGACTTGATGAGTCTTCTCTTGCTTGTGCTTACTGTCTGACTGTACTGACATATTCATTGTACCATTTATGGTAACAGCTCTGCTCTCATAGACACTGCTTACGTTTGATATAGAAACTGGACACACAGCTACAGGGGGAGAGGTCAACATGGGCACTTTATCTTGCCAAAGTGCCAGCAATGGTGACAAAGAGGAACAGGAGCAATAAGTGCAGTGATACTGACATAAAAGCGGAGCCTAGCCACTTGTATATGTGAGTATATGAGTGTATTTCACAAAGCCAGACCTGTGCTTTATGATTTGAAATCATGTTTTCAGATGCTTTACAGGAAGTATATCCACTTCCTTCTTTCAAAAGTAATTGTTTTTTAACATTTAACATTTACTTTGAGCTTATCTGTAAAGCAGGCAAAGTTTAATGAGCACAGTGTTTTGCAGAGGAAGACTAGTGGAGTGTTTTCATGAGCCACACGTTAGATCGTCTCGTCTTGCAACTTCAAAAACAGGACCAGGAAAGACGACGGTAGCCAGGAATGTTCAAAAAGGGATTTTAGGGATGTGAGTGGGATGTGAGGTCTCTCCAAGGACACAGAGCTTCCTCTGTCTATTCCCTAATTAAGAATGCACAGATACAAACAAAAACACGCCACCGACAAGAGCGCATCAACTAAATGAGCCGTGACATGAACTGTCTCTAAAGAAAGGGTTTGAGTTGTGACGAGGAAAGGAAGGGGATCTCTCTGAGTGCACACACAGTTCTGCTGAGGTCCTCTCGGTGAAAATGAGATGCCGTGTTTTTCCACCATCCCTCTCGCTCTCTCTCCAGCTGCTTCAGGCCTCTGCTTATGTGACGCTAATTGTTTCTGCTACTTGTGCCAAGTACCTACTCTTCCCCAGCACATTCTACAGACAGGCCCTGGTCCCTCAGCTGCTTTTTGTGTCTGTTTAAGGAATGAAAAAATGTGTGCTGCCATCTGCAGCGAGCACACCACTGTTCCTCCTCGCGGCCGTGACTGTCAGAGTGCCACAATGATACACATTCACACACTCTCTCAGAGGTAGAGAAAAAAAAAGCGATGTGGTGGAGAAACAAGAAAACAAAACTGACACATACAACTGCTAATATGAAACAAAATAATTCAAGAGGTTCCTGTTTTGATGCATTTAGCGCGTGGGAGGAAAGACACTGTACATCTTAAAAAAGGCTTTTAAATTTTGCAAACCATGCAGACAAGAAATACCAGTAGGTATATAGTATATTTAAAACCAGGCTTGTCTTAAAACGTATGTGCAGGTCTGTATTTGATTTGCCAAACTCCTGAGATAAGTCCAAAAAATATATATGAAAGTTTTTAGACCTTTCAGCACTGGTGCGTTCACACAAGCTACACTTCTCTTTATTTTGTTTAGTACCTATATGTGAACAGCAAGTGGCAGTGTTGTTTAGCTAATCCACAGTGTTCTCCATGCACACAGGCTCGTGGCACAAAGAGAGCCAGGCCCTGTCTGGGAAGTAATATCACTTTCCTCTTGTTGAATTGACCTGTGACACCGTCGCAGAGTACACAGAGCGGCACATATTGACATGCTTGTAATGCCACATGGCTGTTACATCCTCCGTGTGTTTATCACGGGGAGGCTGCTTGTGATGCGCTCTAATAACAGCAGTCAGCTTGGCACCGTCTCAGCAGGCAGATAAGCACGCATGAATATTAAGTGATGCTAATCACAATGGAGAGACCGACGTCAAAACGACTGACAGACATTTTCTCGGCATTCAATTGACATCTTCAGATTTGTCCTCCGTTTGACAGCAGCGTCTCCCAACATGACAAGTCTGTTTAAAGCTTCCGGAAGAGGCTCGCACACGTGCACACGCACCAGCAACACACCATTAGAGATGCATTGACACTGATTTTACTCAAACTGGGCCACTGTGCTGCCGTGCAAGACCCGAACAAGCGTTTTCTCGACACACACACACACACACACACACACACACACACACGTGCACACAAAGAGCCTCAGTTTATGTAGGCCACTTGGAGAGTTGCAGAATGTAGATGAGGATATAGCAAAATATTCTCCCAAATAATGCTTTTCAATCATGGAAATCTGGATTTATCACTGCTGTATTAAACTACAGTGTATTTCGGAGCACGAATGTTGAGGATAAGCCGTTCAATTCATTATCATCCTCTCTTTGTGTATTCAACCCACTCAGAACAAAACAGAAATGAATGGCAGGTGTGGTTGTTTGACTTTCAAATCACCTAGGCATCTATTCTATTAACCTGGCCTGTAAATAAATACATAATTCAATTTCCATGGAGTCACACAATAAGTTGACAGTCCTCAAAAAGATCAAACAGGCTGCTCCAGGGCACGTGAGCCACGGTGAAAAAAACCTTGGCTATATGAAAGGTGTTGACACCTTGAGCAAACCACAAAAAGAGACAAATGTCATATCCTCAGAAACAATTACTGGGTGAACCACTGGTTTTTAAAGCCAGCAGGTGTCCCGGCTATGCTCTGCCTTCGTAGCAGTGCTGAATTATATTTGAGCTGCCCTGTTCCTCTTCAACAGTGTGCTTCCTCTGGTGTTATGTGCACAGAAAGTCACATTTTTATTTGTTCATCTTCACAAAGACAAACTCAATCTTTGCCCCGGCTCCTGTCCACAGTCACTTCATCCTCCCTCCCTATTAGTCTCACTGTCATCTGACTGCCGTGTCCCATTGTGACCGCACTTGAGGCGCTAATGATAATGTTATAACCCAGACCAATTTGCCATGGCAATCAGACTCGCTTAATTGAGTTGATTATAAGCCCTCTGTCTGAGATGACCCCTCTGGACTTGGGAAAAGGGAACAGAGAGAGACGGAGGGTGTGGATGCAGGGATGGACGCTTTCTCCAGGCATTCCATCACTGCGCAGGAGACACATGGGATATGACTGTTTGGAGGCAGACGCATATGTGTGTGCGTGCGTCCGTGACAATTCTTCATGTGTGGGGTGTTGGGAGATGGCGTGTTGGGAGAACAGGCCTTCAGGGAGGTGTAAAGGAGGAGAGGGGTGGGACAGTGGGGCTGAGTGTGGGGGGTGGAGCAGTTGGGCTTGGGGTTCGACATCACAACACAGCCTCTGTAATAGACCCGGACACAGACCACATCTGAAGTTAATCCAATCAGGGGGAAGCATGGCGCTCCCATCCGCTCAAGACACACAAACATAAGGTCAAGAGCAGCTTGTATTAGCGCGATGATGTCAGGGAGAAGTGGTGTAGTTAATTGACTTTCAGTATGTTTTAAAGGCGAAGAGAGATAGAGACGTGAAGGAAAGCAGAGGGTCTGCAGCAGGTCCAAGCCAAGCAGATGGAAACTGAAGGCCAAATGAGTCAGGATTTTTATTAGCTGGTTGAAATCAGCATTTTGAGCGTTTTAGTGTTTGGCTGCGGCAGGTTATTTACAGCACCTGTTTACTCTTTTGCTTGTGACCTGTGTGTGTGCTTGCAAACTTCATGACAAGGGCAACACATTCTCACCCCGACCTCGTCAAATATCGACATTTGGTCATGGATGCGTTGGTTGGTGACCTTGTGAGACGCCGTGTCAAGTCCTGCCTGTTACATGCACTGTCTTCTTTCAAAATACACTTCCGTTTTCACAGGAAATTTACCGTCTACATACAGTCTCTTTCAAAATAAATGCACTACCTCAGTACAACAACACAAAGTGACATTTTTTTTTCCTCCAACAACTAACACACATGGTTGGGTTTAGGCAACAAAAATACGTGGTTAGGTTTAGGAAAAAAGAACAGGGTTTGGCTTTATAATCTTACGGCACGCGAACACCACTTTCCTGGGTGAAAGGTCGGTGTTTGTTTGGACCCATCCACCACCCCACCCACACACCCCACTTGGACTTTCGCTGCCTTCCAGTTTTGTCCCGCTGCGTTTCCCCCTGAACCTGCCGAGCGTCGCTAACAGGGGACATGTCCTCATCATTATTTAGAACATGTGCATTCGTCTTCAGTGTTTGAAGAATGATTTTGTCTGTAGCACTGAGTATTGAAAAAATATTTGGTAAGATTTGTTATCATGTTTACTTATTCTTTAATTGTAGTCTAGATTTTGATCAAAGTTTTAAAAGTTTTAAATTCATTTATTTAGGTGATGTTCTTGTATAGCTGCTTGTGTTTAGACATTTGACATTAGAGAAATCTGGCTCCTTTTCTTAAATGAAATATAGCTTTGTATTACATAAAGTATGTTGTAATGCCTATGACTTATGAATCATTGGACACAAGAGTGATTTGTTCTCTTTGCAAGGGCATTTTGAGGGACACCTCTGAAAACGTGAGACAATTTTAAACATCAGACACTTCACTTTGTGCATTCTGGTGAATTTGTATGCATCATTTGACAATATAAATGCCTTTAATTTTGTCTAAAGTCCTCTACTACTTTAATGTTTCTGTTGTGTGAGACAAATGCACATGTTATAAATATTGAGGGATGACGTGTCTCCTGTGTCCCTGCTGAAATCTACACCTCTGCCTTCTGGGAATATTTCTGTAGAGGTGTAAAGAAGTAAACTATGCAAATGTAACTGTATGATATCTTGAAATAAATAATCAAATATTAGAAAAAAGTCCCAAAATTATTTTTTTTCTTGCAGCTCCTTAGGTCAGCTTGCGTTGTGTGTGTGTGCATGTGGCAGTTGGGAACCAGTGATTTAGAGAAATTACAGTACAGATAGACAGGAAACAGTTTTGTATGCTTTGTTGGCTGCCATGTGACATTTTTGTTAATTGAGTAAAAATCAATATAATCATTCAGCATATATCTGAGAGCTACAATTATCCATCCAATGTCATTTTGCTGAGGGAGCTGTGGTTCGTTCAGTTCTGCGTAATCCTCACACATGCCACATGACATACTGCTTCAGCGCTATAACCAAACTAGATGAACAGTTACCCATCTAAACGTGGAAAAATAACAATGGGGGAGACCGTGGCAGAGCTTCACTGAGAATTGTACTGTTTCATTTACAGTAAAACAGGACACACTAATAAGGGACACAGTGCCGTAATATCTGGGGATGGAAAGCAAATGTGCTTTTGAGAGCCAAGTATACTGGTCCCTTTCATAGGCGACTTGGTTCCACCCATGATCGAATGCAACATTCTAAAAGGACTATTTACTCTTTTCATTTCCTCTTGTGTATTACAGACGAAGGAGCGTGTGGCTTGCTGTATGAAAACAGGGCCTGGCCTAATGTTGCATGAAGACCATGGTGAATTCATATTGATGGGAAAGCAGCCTCTGAAGCCCAGCAGCCATGATTTTTTCATAAGCCACCGGGAACAAGAAGTCAGTCAGCTGACAGGTGCTAACGCCGCCAATTGTGCCGTGGATAAGAGATGGGACATGGAGAAAAGAGGGGGAGAGAGAGAGAGAAAGAGAAAGCAAAGGCAACAACTGGCTCCTCTTTTTCTAAGCACTTCTGTGTGTGTACGTGCTGCGTTGTGTGTGCTCCCTGCACCCTGTTCCCTTCTATAGCTGGAGAGGATTTTACGGAGGAGACTGTGTAAACACCAGAATGCATGTCAAATATGATGAGTCTTGATAGCTGTAAAACATACCCAAGGACTGCTCCTCACTTATTATCTACAACCAGAGCCCTGGAGCTATGTCTGCATCCTTCTGCCTTCCCTCCACGCATGTCGCGCCACAAGTCCCTCTCTGGAAAGCATTGATTATTTTGGCATGAGCCAGGGAGAAAGAGAGGTGTGATTTCTTTTGTGTTTCCTCAAGAAAAAAAAATCAGCAAAAATAAATATTTTTGTGAGCATGGTGCAGCCACAAGAAAAATATGAGCACATTGGGGAAGAAATAAAGATGATGGATTTGCTAGCTGACGTGTGCGTATGGTTGTGTGCCTTGTGTAAGAGCGTATGTGCATGTGTGTGTGTTTGGGCTCTGCAGAGTTTTTGGCTGCTACAATTGGTGCATTGTTGTTCATGTGCATGTCGTTTTCTGAACTGTACATCTAGAATAGTATTATCTGTATGTAATTGTGTGCCTGTGTTTGCTGTGTATGTGAAAGAGGCAGAAAGAGCGCATGCTGGAGAGAGCGACCGGAGCTGCAGGCGGTGTGAGGCTCCAGGGAACCACTTGAGATTGCAGGCAGAGGGACTGATAAGGCAGCTAGCCATTCATCAGGCCAAATGAAGGCAGTAAAGTTGACTGGAGGAGCCCAGGCATCGCCCCAGGATGGCAGTCGGCCTCTCAGTGGAGACCTGTGACTAACACATGTGAGCAGGCATGCATGCATGTACATACACACACAAATAGCAGAAGAATGGGGTAAAGAAGGCAGGATGAATGGACTGGGAGGAGGTGTAGTATTCAGGACTCAGGCTCAGGAGAGGAGGGGGATAGAAGTATAACGGACCTCCAGGAGCAAGAGGCCCCATCTCCTCAGAGCTACACCCAGCGACTGAGGCTTCTGTCTGGGGTACACGTGGCCCACTCTACTCAGAAAACATCCATCAGACAGATATTACAGTAATCCAGAGGTGATACATTAGCTTGGGTGCCAGGGGGACAGTGTGTGCTAGTGATGGATACCTCTAGAGCTCCCTGCCATTGTCACAGGGGCCTCTCAGAGAGAGAACTGCTGCAGCTCAGCTCAGCGCGGCTAACACTTTCCTGCTTTATGTCACTGCTTGAATTTATTCCATAGTAATGCTCTTTGTATTTTATTCTTAATCACACCACCCAGAGGATGGAGACATATTTCCACCAAAGAAAGTGCTACGAAGTTGCACACTTATGAAAGCAATACATTACTTAAGCACTTAGGCCAGCCAAAGAGGAGAGATGAAGCTACTTTAGAGTGTTGCTGGTGTGTTTATAAGACTATATTAGTGTCTCACTGGTGCTTTGATAGAGCTTGTACCATCAATTTGCACAAAGACTCTATCTTTGCTTACATAAATCCCACCTCGGGGTTATTATGAATCAGATTTATTTGCTCCGCTTATGTTTATTATTGTGTTTTATGGTTTATATTCTGTGTTAAATGCCATCAATAGGACTGCAGAGCATGTGTGTCTCATCCTGCAAGGGATGAAAATGGTTTATGGAGCTGTGAGTGCCAATAAAGAGGCAGCCACAGCCTTTCGAATGTACATCTTTAATGTTTTATGCATGATGAACTCAATAGTTTAGCACAGGTTCAAGGCCAAATGGTAAGCGCTGACAGGACTTCTCGAAGGCGGCTACATGCTACAGGCACAGGGCGGAGATTGAGTTGTGTGCTTGAGTGGGGATCCTGCCATACTGTCGATCTGTCCGCATGTGCACCTGCCAAATGGACAGAGTGAAGCAAACCCACATGGGAGGCCGACAGCTCCTCCTCCGCCGTCTGCGTCCAGTTGGTCATCTGGACACAGTCATTCCTGATGTTGTCTTGGACCAATAAAGAGGTGTGGTGTGGGAACTGTAGGCCATGTAAGCGATCTGTCTCGAACAAGATGAAAAGCAGACGGTCCACCAAGGACAGCAGGACAGATTGATGTTATCACCAAGGCAGCATACAGCGACTCAGGCTCTTCAAAATGTTCTGTAGCGGGCAATCATAAGAAAATAAAGGCAACCAGCGTGGGGCCTCCTTTTAATAGATCACTGCCCAATCGATCATGGTATCGACCTTTGGAAATACGCTGCTTTCTATTGAAATGTTTCCTCTGTTGAAGTGCTGGACACAAGGCTAACCGGTCAAATGTGTACCACAGGATGATGCTAAAATTGACCTAAGGGAAGCAAACAAAGCAGATCAGTAGAACCATTGTTTGTACTACAATCATGTTTGAGGCCATGGATATTTTATGTGTTTACCCCACTAATGTCCACAAGGTTCTGATAACAACTTATTTTGACCTCTCTTTGGAAAAAAATACTATTACTGTATACCTATACAACAATTATTAATTTTAAAGGAGCAGTGTATAGGATTTAGTGGCATCTAGTGGGGAGGACTGCAGATTGCAACCAGGTGAAACTTCTTTTAGGATTCTTCAGTGTTCATTGTTCAGGAAGTTCTCCTCCAAAACAATCGGACTAGTTGGTGAAAACCAATAAAAGCACTGGCTTAAGCAGCTCATGTTACAAATGAGCGTTTCTGCAGCATTGTTCAGCTTGTTGCAGAAAGGTTGCTAGCCTAGCAACTGCTAATGTGTGCTCAACTTTTGTCCTGATAACTTACGATCCAGACGTTCAGGAGGTTTTTAGCGGGAGCCGAATTATCCGCAGAGGTCTCCTCCTCTCCTAAACAAACATATAATGATATAAACCCGTAAAAAAAAAACTGAGTAGAGCTGTTTTGTGTGAGAAATCCGTGTTTATCCAGTGCTGTTCAGCTTGTCCCGAAGGGGCTGTTAACTATGGTGGCCCATGCGAAAAAGGAAATGGCCCTATCTAGAGCCAGTGTTTGGTTTGTCCATTCTTGGCTACTGTAGAAACATGGTGATGCAATATGGCAGACACCATAGATGAGGAATTGCTCCTGATGTTGATATAAATAGCTAATTTCGAAGTTACCAAAATCACAGTTCTTATTTTTGGGTGCTTAAACACTAAAGAAAAATAGTTATTATAATATATTCCATTTCTGACAATATAGCCCCCTAAATCTTATACATTCATTCATTCGTTCATTTTCCGTAACCGCTTATCCTGGTAGGGGTCGCGATTGTGCTGGAGCCCTTTCCAGCTGACACTGGGTGAGAGGCAGGGTACACCCTGGACAGGTCACCATACTATCACAGGGCTGACACATAGAGACAGACAACCATTCACACTCACATTCACACCTACGGACAATTTAGAGTCACCAGATAACCTGCATGTCTTTGGACTGTGGGAGGAAGCCGGAGTACCTGGAGAAAAACCCACACTGACACACTCCAACATGCAAACTCCACACAGAAGGGCTCGCCCACCCTGTGTTCAAACCGGAACCCTCTTGCTGTGAGGCGACAATGCTAACCACTGCACCACCGTGCTGCTAAATCCTACACATTGGACATTCACACATTTTAGCACTAATTTCAATTTCATTTACGTTTCTTGGACAATTTGATTAAACTATTATGAACAAATTGTTGTAGTAGAAGCCCACTATACCAATACCTTACTCACATTTATAACTGCAGATGTGATGGCTGATTATGAAGTGATCATAAAGAACCCCATATCTCTTACATAATGTGTTCCTTTTTAAGAGAGGTAAACTAAAGACCTAAAAAGAAGAAGAGAATAAGCATGAACCAAAAGGATTTTGCAACCTGGCAACATAAATGTTGTTCTGTAGTTTTCTACTGATCTATAAAGCAGTAATAAAATAATTTTTAGCCATTAATAACACCATTAGTTGTAACCATTTTATTAGGAATGCATTATTAGAATGTGGTACCATGTAAATAAAAGCAGTTAAATGAACCAAATAAAATGTAATACCAGAGAATCGTAGTCGAATTCCCTTCACAAACATTTGCCAATAATCATATACAAAGCACTAACGGGACCGCCGCATCACTTCAAGATGCTTATTGCTTCAAGGCCAGGTGAGAACGATCGGCTCCATCATGATTCACAGACCCAGATTTCACAAAGTTTATATGCCAGGTGTAAATGAGAGAATGTGTGGATTTCCTCGTGTTTCCACCCTAGCGCCTGTCTCTGCTGTGAGTGAGTCTTTGATAGCTGTTACACTGTGAGACAGACAGGCCTGTGCCGAGACGATGGCATCAAAAAGCCGACGATTGACAGCTACTGACAGCCATCTTCCTCCTAAACACACTTCAGGTCCCCTGCGCTCCGTCTCCCCCCCCCTCTCCTCTCTCTGTCTTTTCTCTCTCTGTCGGGGGAAATTGAGGAGACTCAGAGATAAAGAGAGGGATGTCGTAAACTGGCACCTGTCATCATGTTTTGTTTTGGTCAGGGCACAGAGAACATTCGTAAAGTTTTAAAAGACATTTTGAAGGATTTAGTACTTTCACAGCTAGAATTTGAATCTCCAGGTGATGCACGCAGTCCCTCACACTGGTTTTTGGGCTAAGCATAAGGTGCTGGTTAAACAGAAATGTACGTGTGTGAGACTTCTTCTGAGCTCACAGGCTGACAATTTCCCATGCGAGATCAATCTGTAATTAATTTTTGACATTAATTTGGCTAAATATGCTACAACAAAGTATTTACTGGAGATATTTAGCCTCTTAGTTTCCAAGACGTGCCACCTCAATGTGAAACGCTGTCACCGAGACTGAGATGCCTGACATGAAACACAAAGAAAGTGAGATCTTTGGCAGGCAGATATGCACATGCATGCACACACCACTCATACACATAAAACAAGCGCTGCATTCGTGCATCAGATTCACACATATTTGCATGCCGTTTTCATGCAAACACACAGGCAAACATGCACGCACCTGGATTTCTCAGGTTGTTGCTGTGTTTCATCAGCTCCAGTCAGAGCCAGTGTTCCTTCGCCATACTCAACCTGTGGAGCCATTATCTCCTGACACACTTATCCTCCTCTAAATGATTTCTCTTCATCTTCTGCAAGTCACCTAATCAAAGTTGAAAGCTTAATGCCATTCAGAGATCCCACTGCTTTCAACCGCACTCACTGTCATTATGAAAATGAATGGCGGCAGCTGAGAACTCAGATGTTCTTTCACATCATGACGGAGTGTCTCTTAATGTGTCTTGTGATCTTTACCGTTGCCGTCTTTGAGTGAAGGCCTCGGTTGGGGACTCGACTAATCACGTTACACATCTTACACATTGCATTTGGTTTCTATATCTGCTCCGCGTCTCCCTTTCTCGCCCGCACTCTGTCTCAACGGCGTACGTGTTGCTCATCGAGATCATTAGTGCATGTTGAAAAGAGCACAGACAGAAGGGAAATATAAAGTTTCACTCAACTTGAAGCTGCTGGGCTCTTTGTGTAATGACAGAACATTGGCTCCAAGGAGTCTAATAAGACGGGAATTGTCAGGGTCCTCATTGGACAGAAGAGGAGGAGGAGGAAGGCTTGAGGTAAATGTCTTTCTGCTCCGGAAAACTGGCATGGATGTTCACAAATGTTTCTGTATTGTTCCATGTCAGCGCTGCAAAAACAAAAACAATCCACACACGCTGAAAAAAAAATTGAAAAGTGATTTCCTTGTTTCCAGAGTGTTCCATAAATAAGATGATATTATACTGAAGCAAGTAATCTCGGCATAAACTCAGCGTGACATGTAATTAGTTTTCGAGGTCGTCGTGTTTTTGTTGAGCGGAGGTGCTGACGTTCCTCGGCACAGCTCTGTGAGTTTGTCTTTGGGTTGTCACTGCTGTAGCAACTTTTGCACAGTGGAAATTTATTTGGAGACTTTTTATTGAAAGAACCTATCACCAGCTGCATTTTCCAGAGTTATCTTCCAGATGTGCCATCGGGAGGACGGGATGACATCTCCATCTCACCCCTAATCCGCAGCCGTCTGCTGGGTGTATTTGCTCAGGTTTTATATGTGTTTACAGAGAATGTAATTACCTCTTTTAGACATGCAGCTGTTAGAAAAACTGATTTTATGGATCACGGCCATTGCCAAAAAATGTAAGCTCCCCGGGCTTAATTTGTCAATTATTAAATCATAATTACATTTCCTTTAAAGCCATTAGCTACAGGGGTTTAACAATCATTTTGCATTAGGCCACTAACTTTTCCTGAGCTTTTCACAAAAGAAAAAATCATTTAAATCTCAATAATGTGTCTGGCTTCTTTCCCCCAATTTAGCTAACAAAGTGCAGAAATGATTCACGGCAGATACTTCATAATTAGATCACAACTTGATGGGCTAGAATTTATTAATTATGAAGACACATACACGGAGACTTTAATGCAATTTTTCTCCACACTTCCTCTCCGTGCTCCGACTTCATCGGCACATTGCTCACTCATCTGTAGTCAGCTGCTGGGTCAAGTTACCAAGTTGCGGCGACACATTGTTACAACAAATTATGCAAAAGCACGGACAGGCCAGCCTCTAAGTGATGGCCACAATATGCATTTGCCTTTAAAACTTAAAGGGGAGTTTAATTTATCGAGGGTGTCACATGGCAGGAGTGAGTAATTATTCCCAACACCCCTGTGGACCACAGTGGTTAATGTATTCCAGGGCCCTAGGGGGAGCTGTCAGGAGGAGGACACCCTTACTGCTGCTCTGCTCACTGACCATGTTGTATGGTGCAGGATCCAAGCTTCTCAATACACAACCACAAATCACTCTCTGAGGCTATGTAAGTGTGCATTTTTCCCTCTGTGTTTCCCCAAATGCTGAAGAAACAGTCCGAGAAGTTTCAGCAGGTTTGTTTTTTCTCCAGAAAGGGAAGTTATTATAGATTTGCTGTTGGTTTTGAAGTCTGAGCCATCAAACATTTGTGTTTATCACTTGAGGGGACCATTGTTTTGTTGACTTCCTGTCTGCTGTTCAGTGTGAGGTTCTGGCAAATAGTCATTTTCTGAGCAGCTGTTGACAATAACTTATCAAGCAGGAGAATACAGACTCTCCCTTTGATGTCGGCATTGTTTGGGGAGACGGGCAGTACCTGGGTCACACTGTGTTTACTGTGTTTAGGTCTGCTTTCCTTGTAATCCAGCTTAGTGCTCAGTGTAAAGGTTCAGCAATGACTTTTACATGTTTTTATTAGCTTTACCACATTTGGTTTGCCATCTGTGCTTTATAATAACCACCTATTTTGTTATGTAACTATCTTTTCACTTGTTTGAAATTGCTATAATCAATATGTTTATATTAGTAAAGGATAAATGTGAATGTGAGAGGTGTCGGCTTTATCCTCTGATCTGAAGACACACCATAACCTCCTTCTGCCTGTGTGTGTTTTTCAGACACTGTGTCATTAGAAACATCATCCTCCTGAAGTGCTGACTCCGTGGTCGACAAGGTGAAGCTCTCATCTCCCATGAACAAGGCGAGTGAAACAGTAGGTCATCAATATGTATTATTATTAATAGATAAATGTGAATATGAGAGGTGTCAGCTGTTCCACTCACACTGCAGACAGAGAAATTTAGCAACTAGCTGGTGAGCATTGTGGCTGCTGGAGAGCCAGATATTTCCCTCAGAGGTTAGTAAATGGACCTGCACTTGGCACATTCACCCATTCACACACACATTCATACACTTGTGGTCGAGAGTACTCACACCTTGATTCACTCACACACCGATGGAACAGCCATAAGGAGCAATTTGGGGTTCAGTATCTTGGTCTTCGACACTTGGACTTCGACACATACGTCGACATGCAGGCTGGAGGCTGGATTGAACCGCTGATCGTCTGATTAGTGGATGATCTGCTCTACCTCCTGAGCCACAGCCGCCCCACAGCTGATTTATCTTGTGACCAGAAACACAATTGAAAATGAATGTTGATATTGCTCTGTAGCCGATGAATTACAGGCAGCTGTTTGCACGCCGTATGGACATAAAACTGATGATACGTCAGCGTTGTGTCGACCACTAACACAGTCACCAGAGTAAATGTTGGCATTGTACGTTTCTGCAAACCATGGATATGTTTAACATGTTTCATATGTAGCGGATATATTGGAACTTTATTTTTCAATTTTCAATTTTATGTTGCGACAACGCTATGATTAACATGTGGTTAGGTTTAGGCAGGAAAACCACTGGGTTAGGGTTAGGAAAACATGTTTTGGCTTAAAATACCCCATTTGGTCGCCACAAACACGGCTGGACATGTTATTAAAAAATACCCACACCCACGTCTGCTGCTGTCTGCTGCCTGGCAGCCATTGAGATGTGGCACTATCCACCTGCTCCTCCTACTTTTGATGAGAAACTCAGCAATACATGTGGGCTCAACTACGTGAAACGGGTGCCATTTGGGTCCGCAACATTTGATGGGATTCATAGGGCGTAAAACATGTGTCAAAGTGTATTTCCAAGGTTAAAGCTATTAATTGAAGTATTCTTAATTACATAATATCTGAGAAAATGCTTTTCTTACAAAATATTATTCTATTTTTAATCATTTTCAATTAGTACATGGTCATTCTGTCCTAATTGGCCAACGTGGAATTTGCATCTAACATATTAACAAAAAAAATCTTATTTTATAAATATATATTTTTTTATTTTCAGGATTATATGTATATTGCTATTAACATAAAGTATATTCATTCAAATTAAAAACATTATTTTTTGTTAAAAAAGTTATGATTTGTGTGTGTCCCGTAGTTTGACCTACCACCCCATCACACTTACTTTTTGTCAATGAAAAATGTACTGTTGCTTTAAATCTTCAGCACAGCAGCACAACTCCACCTAATGGAGGCTTGGCACCCCAGATTAAAACGTCCAAAAACACATAATTGAAACCACAAAATATCTCCATACTGCTTGTCCGTAGTGATCCAAGTGTCCTGAAGCCCCGACATAAAAAGTTGCTACCCCCTCTCTCCTGGGATCTCCGCAAGTGTTGTGAGGACTCTAAAACTTCACCTGAGCCTCCATCGACATATGGGTGAGTAGATAATGGCTGAATTTTCATTTTTGGGTGCAAAATCCCTTTAATGTTAGACGGGTCCGTCAAGCTAAACCTAACTACTCTGTCACGCAAAATAGATAGGGAAATGTATTTATTCATTTTTAAAATTTCACTCTTAAAGCAAAGAAAACAATATTTCAAATTTAACACATGTATGCTAGCTCAGACAGAACACATCTGTGGTTTGCAGAAACGTACAATACCAACGATTTATTCTGATGACTGGCCTGTCACAACTTGTTCCCTGGCCTCCAAGCAGCCAAAAAAATAAATTAATGCAGGTTTATAGCACATACTTCATTGCACATTGCATATCTACTTCTAGATCTCTGCATTAACCTAAAGTAAACAGAGAACGATGGACGATCTTTAGTTACATGTGCCAGATTTCAGTACCGTACTTCATTATAAAAAGTTTAAAAATGCCCTATTTTACGACATCAGTGCATCTTTTTTTTTTTTTTTTTTTTTTTTTTTTAATCCTCCAAAAACAAATCCCTTTCCAGTCATGGCCTCACCCAAATTTCTAATTAAGTTCCTTGAAGAGGCTTTGTGACACCCTGCTAACCGAAAAACTAAACCTCTGTGAGTGTGTCATCTTACATTAGTAGAAAAAAGCAGAATCACTGAGAAACCACACATAAATCAAGATCCAGCTTTCTTTCCATTCACACAGTATAAAGGTTTTGTTCATTAAGTCACTGAACGTTCAGTCGTCATGAGTTGACACGCTTTGGAACATGGTGTTGGGGGGCATTTGTCTGGAAGCGCTGTGAAACTGTTTTCACAGGGTTCAAGCAAAGTGTAACTTTGATTTCCAGCCTTCACACTACCCATGAGTGTAGCTTGAAGACAAATAAGAGGCCTTGCTCTTTTAAACAGCGCTGATAATAACCGTGCCTTTTGCATCCATGAGAGATCTCCCATTATCTATTGACTCAGTCTCACCCTGTGTCTCGGTGACTTACGCCTCCCTCTAATTCCCATTACCGGGAACACTGTACCCTTATCAAGGGAAACAATAAGCCACTTGTCAGTGCAGCAAGAAAATATGAGGAAGCATCTGCCCGGTCCGGAGGAACTCATGACTCTGTGGTGAAAAGGCGCTCCGCCTCCCTCCTTCTGTCAGCCCTCCCTCTCCTCACCCCTCCCCCTGTGTCAGTCCTCCCTGTGACCTCTAGGAAGGGGTGGTGGCAGGGTGGCAGCGGCGGTGTGGAGGCGACTAAACAGCAGAGTAAATCTGATCATCAGGGGATAAGTCAGAAATTGAATTTTGCTTCCTCCACAGGGGGCAGGGTTTCCACGTGCTGCAGTTTGGGGATATTTGGGATGTTTGGGATGCACAGGTGGGAGGTAAAGGAGGGGCTGTGGGGTAGAGGAGGACACCCACTCTTTTCTCGTCTTCCACCCCCGAATAGAAGCCCTGCTCCTGAGCCGTAAACCTGTCACAGAGATATGTCTCTGTCGATGATGGCATCCGACTTTTTTTTTCCCCCCCCAACCGCCCCTGTGCTGGGCTGTTATCTCCTTCCTCCCTGCTATGTCTCCCTGCTCTTTAAGACAAAGGGTAATAAAGCTATAAATTGTGTGGTCTGCGGAAGGTATGGACATTCTGTCTGGGAGACGCTGTAAGAACTGCCATAAAGCACCCTCAAAGTCATAGCTGAAGATTTACAGTTATTTAACATCCTCCTCTTCCCCTAAATCACAGTGATAAGAGAATTAAGTGATGGCTATAGGTTCTTTGTCCTTAGTCTATTGATTTTCTTCGCCCCTCAGAAGGATCCTGAACATTATAATTATTGAGCCCTGCAGTTTGATGCAGGTTTACAGAGTGGGAGAGGAGCCCCCAGTTCGATTCTAACACAGTTAAAACAAAAGGCACCCGTTTTTCAATTTGGTAATGGGCTTCCAATTATGCTTCATTTACCTTGTTTGGCCAGAAAATGGTTTATCCGAGGCCTCTGTGCTATAAACAGCTTCTTTGTGCGGTGACAAAACCACAGGAACAGCTCTATTTATCTCCAATGCAGGGCCCTGCTTCTTCAGCAATTATTCAGCCATATGAATAAGAGGATTTTTTTTTGTAACGCAGTTTTTTCATTAAGAGCATGTCTCCCGTTGTTAGTCATTTTCTCGATACAGTGATCTGTGACATCACAGGAGCATCTCCGCTAGATAAAAATCAAGATCTACTGATGTGTGTCACTGTTTATCCCCACATTATGAAAGCTTTATCCTCTTTATAAACTGCTGGTCTGAAGACACAACATAATCTTCTCCTTCTGTCTGTGTGTGTTTTTCAGACTCTTTGTCACTAAAAATCCTCCTGAAGTGTTGACTCCGTGGTCGACAAGGTGAAGCTCTCATCTCCCATGAACAAGACGTCTGAAACAGTAGGTCATTAATATGTTATCATCCACAGCAGATTTATAGATTAATCCAGAAGAGGATAATTCAACTGCTGAATTATTTCTCCTGTAGTGCTGAACAAACAAAACACTTGTACATGTGTGAGTCTGCTCAGAGGTGTCATTTGTACGCTTTGTGAGCTGGTACTGTAGGTACATTTGTTTGTTTGAACATGCGTGACATTTGAATGGCATTTATGTCATTGTGGGACCTATCTGCCCTCTATAAACTGATATTTTACTTTTAACATTTACTGTATTTTATTAAATATGACGTTAAACTAGCTTGAAATGACCTTATGTACAGTGTGACAAAGGCTCCCCACTTAACAAGTCATTGCCGTGTCTGAAATTGCACACTATGCACTGAATACGCAATATGTGTAATATCTTTTAACAAACTTTTATGTGAATAAACTGTAGTAGGTATCTTTTTAGACACTTCTTGGGAGCCTTCATGCCAGTTGGAGAAATGTAACCATGGTAAATTGTGCCAAGCCCCGACATAAAAAGTTGTTTGGAAAAACATCATTTGAACTCTGTTTTTAGCCTCATTGTAGCCTGCAGCTCTAACTGCCTCTCTGTGGGCCGCGCTCACGTGTGCGCACTTGCGTGTGAGACCAGTGAAAGCACGTGAACACACATGAAGGTGGTGCCCATGCCTCACGGTCTTGCGCATTAGGTGTGCAGTTGTGCTGCTACCCACTCCCCCCTTGGATCTCCGCAAGTGTTGTGAGGACTCTAAAACTTCACCAGAGCCTCCCTCGGCATGAGGGTGAGTAGATAATGGCTGAATTTTCATTTTTGGGTGCACTATCCCTTTAAGGAGCAAACAACTATTTGCCACAGAAGAGTAATGACACCCTGAGCAGAAAATAAAGTCACACTCCCTCTGTGCGTGTTGTAATCTGAGCTTCTCTGTGGCTTGTTGTAGGAGCCGTGCCGATTGCATGTGCATGTAAGTCCCTGTGTGTGTCCCACTGGCTAGCTAATCACTGCACTTATATGGTGTCCTTGCTGAAGCCTAACACCCACTCTCTGGTTCCCCCACCAGGTTAACAAGGTTAGCTCTGGCAGCATTGTTGCTGTTCTAGCACTGTTAGCGCTGTTAGCAGTGTTAGTGCTAGCTGCCGACGTTTCGGCTCAGCCACCTCCATGTTTGCTTGCCTGCACTGCTCTCATCAGAGTCTGAGCCATGTGCAGGTAATCCCGCCTCAGACTCTGAGTTTTGCATATTGCTCCTTTAAGGTCTGGTTAAGTTTAGGCAACTAAAATGCTCGGTAATGGTTAGAAAAGACTGTGGTCGTGGTTACAAGAAACCAATGTTGACTGTTGGTAAGATGTTCGACCTGTGGTGTTATAGGCAGTCCCTTGGTACACCCAAACTCCACCCAAGAGGTTTCACGCTATGACAGTGTCATGCTGCCTCTGCCTTTTCATTATGACAAAGAACTGTCTGTAAACATGTAAAACATATCATTGCAAGTGTTTGAAGAAGTGACATATTCTTTAGTTTTTCTCTTGATGACAGTCTCAAACCATTGAATACACCGCCACAAGTCTCTTCTATAAAGTAAACATAGATACACTCTCTCCCGCTCTTTTTTCAAAATCTTTTTTCATGTATAAAGACACACACCCAGAAACACAAACATACAAACACACACTCACCCACACACACACACATTCACACATACCCCTCAGGCGCCACAGAGGGCCACAGCCCCACTTACCACTGCCTGACAGTTGGCTTCTTAACAAAGACGCAGGGAATATAATTAAATCATTTACCTTTGATACCCAGCCAGCTTTGTAATTAATTAATTCACACAGGGCGTGCAGGAATTACATTCACCAAGAGACGAGGGAGGAAGAAAAAAAAAAGTTGCTCTGTATACTTTGGGGACAAACCCCGACGCTTTGCCCTCCCCCCTCTCTTTCTCCCCGTCGCCCACCTTGCTGCAGCAGTGTCCTCAGAGACGGGGAGTAAAGAAGTTAAGTGCTTCTCTAGTTGAAATAATGACCCTGTGCTGATGTTTAGGCCTCATCAGCCTGAGTGCCTGAGGCCAGATCAGGCTGAGGCAGGAGGACAGGCTTTGCTTACACATCCCTCTCATTTGGTCTGACCTTTGCGGTGGCTGTGATGTGGGAAGGCGATTGCTGTCAACATCATCACTGTCACACGGTCCCAGAAATAGCCTCTGATCTGCAGTACCTTTGGAGGAGCAGGGCGTAATGAACACTTACACAGGTTATGATGTAAAATCCAAATATCATGTCAGATGTGGGAAAGTCCTCCCTGAGAGCGAGCCTTAGGTTACAGATTTGACACAAACATTAGTGACACTATCTCTGCATGGCACTGCAATCAGTAATATAGCTATATATATATATATATATATATATATATATATATATATATATATATATATATATATATATATATATAACAATATCATTAAGTCTTTATAATACTGTCATTAAGTTGTCTCTACATTGTGTGCAGTGTCTGCTGGTGTTTTGATTGCATGAGAAGAGCTTTGGTGGTATGAAGAAGTAGTCTGATATGTACTTTGTGCTGTCTGTTAGTTGTTTGCCTTGGGTGTGTTTTTGCTGAAATCATTATCACATTTTTGCATTGGATCTGAGTCAGAGTACCTCTGTAGCAAAACGCTCAGAAGGCAGCCCGAAGCAAATTCTTCAGTGTCATCTTTTTGCCTTTCCAAGAACATCAAGCATGTGAATCAATGAGCCTTCATCAACGATCTAATTTTTTACCCCTCCATATTGCTCAGCGACTGCACTGCCAGTCAAGGAGAAAAAATACAGCACTGTTGTTTTCTTCTTTCTTTTTTTTCCACGGGGTTTGTAAATTACTGCCACTGCAAAGTTAAAAGCATCTGAAAACCACTTCTGTAAATTATTGTCGATAAATTGTAATGAATCACATGGACCTGCGAGAAGTTTGATTTATAATTTGGGGCTGACGGCGTGAGGATATATGGCCCCGAGAGCCGCTGGGAGGATTTGGTGGGCTCCACAGGCGCATTCATCATTCTATACTGAAGCCATTTTTTAATGTGTACCACTATTACGCCTTGTACTGTTCTACCTATAATAGGACCATATACTGCCTCCTGAATGTCAGCCATTCGCTCAGCTAGTTTCTATAGTTTATAAAGTGTGGTTTCTTCTCAAGTCTGTGGAAAATCAAACCGCTCTCTCAGGAGACTGCAGAATTTTATTTTCACATAAAAGTGTGGCAAAGTCTGTCTTATATTATCCATTTTCCATTCTGTTATTGTTTCTCATCGACTGAAGATATACAGTACAATAATGGCTATCTGACTACTATCATCCAGCCCACTCACTAGCTTCTGCCAGAGCTTTTATTGTCTTTATTAGCTAAATCTCTAAAGACAACAAAACAAAAACTGAGCAGACTTTAAGATGCAACTGAAACCTCCAACCTCCAAAAAAAAGTCACTAAGTTATTTAGTTAAACTGCTATTTACATATCAGGACGGGTTTGATTTCCTTTAATTAAAATTATAGTTCACACTTAAGTTTAACCTCTTTTTCAGCAGTATATAAACTGATTGTTAACATTATTGCCCATTTTTAGTTGGAAGCACATATATTTTCACATATTTTTGTCTAGTAGTGCTCAGCCTAGGAGTTGGGCCCTTCCACGGTGTCACAAGATGAATCTGAGGGGACATGAGATGATTAAAGTGGCAGGAAAAAAGAAAAAAAATTAAGTTCTTCCATACGAATTGTTTTTTTCATTTCGACTTTCTCTAATCTTTTTGTGAAGTAATTGCTTATTTAACCTCCTTGAGAGTTTAGATTGGAAATGTCTCTTTCACGAAATTGCTAACAACTCATATAAACTCACTCATACTTAAATGAAATATATATTCATCCTGATGGTCACTGTCACTGACATGAGGAAATTACAGTTGGCACGCCATCTTGCACATATTGTCTTGACACAAATTGAGACTTGACATTGGACAACATTAAGATACATATTACCCAGCAATCTTCACTGCATATCTGATAAAAAATATCAAAGAAAGTAAAAAAAAAACATTTAATTGAATAGTTTTTATAGTTTATTTTTAGATTTTATAGCTTATGTGAAAAAAAGCATATAATTTTGTTTGAGATAGCTTCTATTTAAACCATGACATAGGTGGATTTGCCTTTTTGAGGACGTATATAACAAATGGCATCATTCTTAAATTAGGATCATTCTTTTTTATCATTCCTCTTTGAACACAGGCATATATACAAGGTGGCAATCTGAATCACTTGGAAGGGCCTGCTCTCTCTATGGGCCCCTCCACCCCAAGGGCCCCAGTGCAACTGCACTGCCTGCACTGTCTATATTTACTCCCTCAGTCACAGTTTGAGACATTTAACATTATGATCAGTCGCAATTACACCATGACAAATTGTGGTTAGGTTTAGAAATAAAAAATCATGGTTTGGCCTTAAATTAGTACTTTTGTTACTAACATAACATAACGTGTGTCATGTGACAGACGTCACATCAGTCAGTAGTGTAGTATGCTATACATGCTAGCCTACAGCCTACGTTGTTATTTAAAGAAGTCAACAGTAACTTCAGGTCTTCTGGGTGAAAGTCCTGTGCTTGCTTGACACATCCACCATCCCTCCCCCCAACCTTATAGGGACTTCTTCGACACATTCTCACTCCAAACTCATCACATATGGGCGTTTAGTCATGGATCTTTCACGTCCAGATATGATGTGCAAGGTACCCTGGGTGCATTTGTTGATAAGGTTCTTGGACGCCGTGTCAAGTCAAGACATACATGCAAAATACACTTCCCTTTTCACAAGAAATTTAACATTTACATACAGTCTCTTTCAAAATAAAAGCACTACGTCAGTATAACAACGCCAATTGAGTTTTTTCCCCCTTCAACAGCAAACACACGTAGTTGGGTTTTGGCAACAAAAGCACATGGTTAGATTTAGAAAAAAAAAACAGGGTTTGGCTTTAAAATCTTACGGGACGCTAACACCACTCCCTTGGGTCAAAGTCGGTGTTGGACCTAAAGTGTATGTTTTTCTGTGTACTGTAGTGGAGTATAAATATAAAGTTGCATAAAATGGAGATACTCAAGTAAAGTACAGCTACCTTAAAATTGTACTTGCTCAGTACTTGAGTAAATGTTCAAAGTTACTTTCCATTACTAATAATCACATTAAAGGACCTATTTTATGTTGTCCTTACAAATGTATAATCCACTGTTAACCTACTCAACCATGTAGTTGTGACTATGCCATGAGATGATACCATGTTAGCATTACAGCCAGCAACCTGCAGAACTCTACACAAGATGCTCTTTTAACAGTCTTTATTTTCTATGTTTGATGGCTGTTGAACTGTAACAGCTATAAGCATTTTTCTCGTATAAAAGTATACTCTCCTCCACCCAGGCCTCCAGGTCAAGATATTGCATTTATCAGATGGGTTAGAACTAGAGCTTTCATCTCCTGTGGCCATGAGCAGACCAAGGACAGTCATGCGGTGACAGTATTTACATCCCTTTGAGATCTAAAGAGCATTTACCCCAAACCATATGCTGCCTTCATAATGGTTAGTGATATTTGTGCGAACGCACCCAACAATTAACGAGGGAGAAATGGGGCTAGCGTTAACCTCCGGGTACTCCTTGGATGTTAACACCCCTCTCCCTGAGCCTCCTCTCTCCCTCTGCTTGCCCTTCTCCCTGCTCCCCTTGTCCAACTCTCTCCATCCTCTCACCCCCTCCCCACCCTTCCTCCATCCCTCTCCTTCCCTGTGCTTGGGGTCCAGTGGAAGTGATTTATCTTAGCGTGAAAAGACTTGTGATGACGCCGACACAGGAGGCCCCGGGCCCTTGGCATTGAATGCTTCGATGGCGTTTGCATGAAGTTCACGGCCCCGGAGCCACGATAAATGTCAAGTGCAACAAACGTCCTGTAAATAAGATAGAGTACTGCCAAAGCCGCAGTCTGCTTATTGACTGCCAGAGCAGAAGGTGGTGTCTATGTGTGTGTGCATACGCGTGTGTGTGTCAATGTATAAAGCCAGCCTTATCCTCTCTCAGAATAAAAAGCAACAAATCTTGGATTTCATAGAAGCAGCCTATACTCTCAGAGCGGTTATGAGTTTTCCTCTGCAGGGGTTTTATTCGAGTGCTATGTAAAAGTGAGGAAATGTTGAAGGTGAAGACCATTATAGATATGTCACTGAAAGACTGTGTGTTCTGCACGTTGCTCCTCACGAAATCTGCCTCGCTGCAATGTACATCTACAGTATGGCATTTTATTTTGTATCACATATGACAGAAAACTGTTATTAGGCATGCTTTCTTCTTTTTTCAACAGGCTACACAAAATCTAAATTTCCTCCTTTTCACTTGATATGTGAAAACTAATTCATCAGTACTTTTTTATGTAGAAACAACTCAAATTTTAGGCCCTGCTCTGTGCTGCCACCCAATGGATCCCAGCTGGATTCAATGTAAAATTAAAAACATAAGAAAAAGGCCCCAGACTTTCCTCTGAACTCACCCAGACATGCATTAAAATTGCAGTAATACAGTGATATAAAGAAGCTTCTGAGATGTGAAATTTGTTGAATAATGCGATGCGTGATATTTCCAATCCAGAACATAGTGTACGTACAGTAGGAGCTGCATCTGCCTCTGTACAGCTCAGGACACACATACTTCTGCCATGTGCTCATCCACCAGGACTCGTGGCCTGAGGCCAGCAGACACATGTTGGCCTTGGTTATAACACACACCATAGCTGTACTTTTATTAAGCGACGCTCTGAGATAATGTCAGCCCACACTTCCCCAGCCTATCTGTGTGTGCGGTGTACCTTCATTTATAAAACTACTGCATGTAAAAACATCTAAAAATTGTTCTTCAAAAGAAGACACTTACCCGAGATAGAGGCTGAGTCCCCACCCTTTTTTTTCACCGAGCTGACAAGGTGCCTTTATTTAATTCTGAGATGTCATTCGAGGACTTGGCGAAGTCATCGCGGGACTCAAGCGCATACTTCAAAGTATCATTTTATTTGATCAACCTCTCCTACTTCAGGAATTTCCCTGTTGGTTGAAAATGAGGAAGAGAGCAGGAACAGGGCTTCACGCTATTAGAGTTATCTGGGGAAGTACAGTCCTGCATATATCACCTCCGCCGGTGTCATCCCCAGTTGATAAACTGCATTTCCTGTCAGTGGAGGACACTGAAGGTTACAGCTGAGATTAAAAAGAACAAAACAACCTCCCAACTTGAATGGTGACACATTCTACCTGCTGAAGCGCTCTAAATCATTGCGATAATTCAGACGAGCGGAAGTGTATGAACCCTTGATGAATCCTCCAGTGGTCCCTAAATATGGACGTAATGACAGCTTTTAACATATTTGAGACTTCCCACATGAATGAAGGCATCCAACCATGGGGACATGTGCTCACGCACTTACATCTGACATAAAACATGCAGCAATATGCAAACATTTGCCTACATGCACTCAGCTGATTAAACAGACGCATAAATTATCGTACCCTGTCATTTTTTTTTCTTTTTTATATAAAGGCACTGAGTTGTTCCTCCCTCCATTGAAATGACTCACAAACATCACCAGCAGCACTTAGAGTTGGTTCTGCCCGGAGAGCATGGCCTGCTGTATATCCAACCCTCAGCAGTGACCATAAGCTGCGTTTGTTCACCAGCTCCAGACACACTGAGGCAATTTATGAGCCTCTGGCTGCAGGCTGATTAGAGCAGTGCTTGTAAAATGTATTTTGGCATGTATGCAGGGTTTTACTGGAGCTCCCTCTGTCACACATCACCCATACATCAGCACTGAAAGAGAGAGGTGAAACAAGAGCAGCAGAGGGAGGGTGGTGGTGTCAGTGTCGAGGGAAGGCATTGTTTAATCCTCAAAAGCCTTCATTTTGGAAATGGTTTCCCTCAAACTGTCAACACCTTGTATTTTTAAGAGATGGACATTAGATGAAGTTTGATAATTATAACTTTCACTGTCGATGTTCAGTTTTAAATAGGCCTGCTGTTATATGTATTATTAACATCAATTCTGATGTATAGAAGACTCTGAAATATGTCTGTAGTCTGTGTCAACCAGACAACACAACAGCATGTGCAGTTGTTCCCTGGCCTCTCTCCAAAACATGTCCAAGCTTCTCAGGAAGTATCCATGAGCTCTGCTACCTGTCACCCAACTTTCAGCATGATTTGTGACAGCACCGTCTGACCAGAACAATTGCATTAACAAGCGCCGGAAGGCCCTGCCTGTCAGGCTCCGCTGATACCATGTGAGATCTTTATTAAATTACAATTACGAGACGACAAATCCTCTCATTGTTCCACCTTATGGACTGCGCTTGGACACGTGCCACTGTCACATGAGTGCAGGGTGAGTCATTTCTCCGGAACGGGTCTTTACCCTTCTGGCGTCCTGTCCTCCATAGCAACAAACCTGCTGGGAGAAATATGAAGTGAGTACAGGCTACGTCGAAGACAATTAGATTTGTAAGAGAGGCGAATTCATTTTCTCAGACAAAACCATATTTCTATGATGCCATTCTTCTGTAGGCTACTTGTTTTCGTGGATAGTTTCACTTTGGGCCACTTTCACGGGTTGGTTAGGTAAATGTGATAGCCACAGGACAGCAGACCTCTTCTATTGGCCTGTTATATCAATAAAAGCACCGGTGTAATTAAAAACATTAATGATAGCTGCATTCCATTTAGGTTAAGTAACACCAGGGTGTTGGTATTGTAAAAGCTGGCTATTTGATGGAACCAAGCTATCATTAATGTTATTAGTAACACCTGTGCTGTTAATGCTAAAGTTCAAATGTCTGCTTTCATGAGGCTGCCAGCCTGCTTCTCTGCCTGGTCTTTGTAAGGAGTAGAATTGTGCACATGGCACAAACACAGTGAGGACAAATGTGAAACAGTGTTCTGATGAAAAACAGTCAAATGTGGGGAAAATACATCTCCTGCTGATTAAAATGTTAGATGGCAACTGAGTGCCTGCATTGTTTAAAGCAGCAGTTCCCAAATGGTCCAGCCACGGGGTCCAGATTTCTCCTTAGTCATTAGTTCAAGGTCCACACAGTTATAATGTTCAACGTCATACTTGCATTTGGCCATGTTGTTGAGCTAGTTAGCTGTCTCTGTTAAGTTGCCATCTGTTATTCACTCTCTACAGCAGGAAGTGGCATTTCAAAATAAAGCTCTGTGCTGGAAATTCACTGTACTTCAAAATAAAGTATGTTTTTACAAACTTTACACATTTGTGAGTCACATGCAGCCCATTCAGAATGGACCGGTGACCCACATTTGGCCCACGACCCACCAGTTGGGAACCACTGGTATAAAGCTAGCTAGCTAGCTAGCTAATTAGCTTAATTACACATAATGTAAATAAATATATATTGTTAATGTTACACGACTTGTTGTACATTACTCCCTGATGTAACACGCCTTTAAAGCAAATGGGACACACTCAAACATCGTCATACAAAATTGCAAGCGCACAGCATGGATATGTAAAGAAAACTGGATACAGTGTTGGAGGCAAGCCCCCATTCAAAGACGCTCAGTGGCACATGAAACCAAAAAAAGTTCAACCCAGAAAAACATCTATAAGAAATCCTTCATTCCCTCTGCAATAACCCCACTGAACAATCTAAAATAGACACTGATCTTTAACCTGCTTAAATCAGCTGCTGTTTTAAAAGTCCTTTTGTTATATTTGATTTAAATGTGTTTTGACTGTGAATCGTGTATTGCTGAGCCTTGTCAAAGGAGAATTTCTGTCCTGTACCGCTGGGACAGACGATAAACTTTATTTATCTGTCTACCTGGATCCTCATATCCATGGGCTCATAGTAAAAAAAAAAAGCACACTAACCCCACCTCCCAACTGCTCGGTCTCTGGGTTATTCATTTGAATAACAGTAAGAAAATAACTCCTGATTCAGCTCTTAGTAACTTTTACAACTTTTAGGACATACAGATTAAAATAAGAGTTCATACTGGGAAGTTGATATACCTCAAAAAATATGAAAATCAATTTAAAAAAAAAAATATCTTATATATATATAAAAAGTCTTTTTTGGCACCATGGCATCATGTGACTAACCCAGAAGTTGCAAGCACACAATTTGGCCACTATGTCAAATTGACTTTAAACTCCAGCTCCATTCCAGTTGGCATGGCGATAAACAGAGGGTCAACCATGTTTTCAGATTTCCCATGATAGTTTAACGTCTCACTTTGAAACAGAAGTGTAAATATTTAAGTTTCAATCTTCGTAGGCTAAAGAAGCTAGCTAGTATCCTGACTTCTGATTGTATTTCATGAATTCAAATTTTACATTTTGTTGATACACATAAAAAAAATAAAAAGAAACAGCTTGACAGATGTGAATATTCAATGAAACACTCACATATAACTATGAATATAAGTTCCCACAAATGTTGTGCATGTAACAGAGTGGCTCTGGTGAAATTCCAAGGTAGACATTGAAGTGTTCATCAGCAATATTGTCAAGCAGGTCCACTAAGAAGCAAATAAACAATTACTCTGACCCAACCGCTTGCTGCATTAGTGTTATTTATGACCCTAGTGTAAATATAAATTGAGGTGAATAGGAAATGAAGCCCTCTCCAGGGTGTCATTCAAGTCATGCTGGCAAGCAGTAATTCTCACATGCAGAAAACAATATAGTCTGCATATGCTTTATACTTGGCATGTGTGTGGGCTGAGGCAATCACATATGCAGAGAAGCAGAAAGCGCTCCGGAAGGATCAATAAAGTGCATAGGATTTGGGATTTATGATGACGTCGTATCGATCAATTAGGAGCTGACTGTTTGAGGCACTCAGAGGTGTCAATGGGTATTATAGCTAAATCAGGGCTTAGACAGAATGACTGTATAAAAGAAGATAAACTACAGCATTTCAGTCTGACAATTACTGCTGCACCTTTTCAGAGGCTGATGAGTGTAGACAAAGACAAAGTGAGTGTGATGCAGCACTGTCTGCACATGGAGGAAGTCGCTGTTTGTCTCCATGAAACTGAAAATGGGATTTTATGTGGCTTAGTAAAATTTGTTTAAATGTTATAAGCCCATCAAAGCCGGAAAAAAAATTCTTTCTCTCTTTCTTAAACATCAAACATGCATGTCAGGTATGTAATAATATGTTTATGTTGCACAATATCTACCTTCATTTTTGCTCTGTGATGCTTTGTAGATCTTAAGTCACAGCATTTTCACTCATCTTCAAGAACATACAAATGTCTGAGAGAGGGCCAGAATGAGATAGACAGAGATAAAAACCCTCCTCCTGTGACTTCTCAGGGGGAATGGAGTCATTTAGTAGATTTCTCTCTGTGCGCCTATCATTCAAACCGAGCTGCTCTCACCACACAGCTGATAATCATACATATTCTATGCGCCCGAGCGCCATAAATCTCTGTCCCTGTTTCATCCCTCCGTCATTCATCAATCACGCAGGGAGCAGGATGAAACGCCGCCTGCTCGAAAATATATCATATTAGTACCTGGGATGTTTACGAAGATAATGTGAGACAACAGCAGAGGGTGAAATATAGCACCACTGCATTCCTTAAATTAAAACCACTCCTCCTCCCCTTCAGACCACCCTCTGCTTTGGGAGTCTGACTCTCATGTCTACAAGGAGTGCTGAAGACTCTGCCCATGTGTCCTTACCCTTCTGTCACCTTGATATGTAACTAACTTTTAAGAGGAGAAAAAAACAAAAATATCTACTGTAGTGTGTAGTTCAACACAGGTTCACAGTATCTAAATTATGTATCCTCTGAAATATGTAGTGACGTATTAGCTAGCAAGTGTGTGGAACTACTTTAGAACTACAATGGTGGTAGATGCAGTTCTTCAATGTAGAAGTTCTGTCCTCAAATCACAGCAGTCACTGTCTTCAACCTTATTGATGCCACATGGCAGACACCCACTCCAGATGTCCAGATGGCACAGTTGGGTTTCATAAAGCCAATACTGATCAATGACAGGAAGTTTTGAATGGCTCAGAACTTGATTGAGTGGACAGTGAACATCCCTTTTCAATATCCCTGCACCAATCTTGTAATTGGGCATCAATGTTTGAATAGGCCTTTGATACTTTACATCTATATTTCATTCTTCTGTCCTCTTTTCCATTTTCTATATTGCTCCCCTGGTGACTGACTTTTGTCATTGACAAATATCTTCAATCTGCAGTTTCATGAAACGTTGACTTGCTGCCATGATATCACTAAAAGTTTGTCAGTGTTGAACTTTAGTTGAGTTACCTGCTGAAGTACAACTTGTACAAGTTATTCCATGCCCACATTAGGAGTGTTAGACTCATGGATGTACTGTGTTAAGTGCGCTGGATAAGGTGGCGTATAGTCAGATTTGCTGCAAGTTTTTTCCAGTGGCCAAGTGCGGTACTGCAGACAGCAGTTCAGTTCGTTACACATTAGAACAGTTATTTTGGCATTTCAATTGTCAAAAGTTGTGGATGGTACTAATAGAACTGTGCCATTCTGTCCTGTTTCTTTCATTTCACCTCTGCTGGGGTACCAAGCACACTATCAGATACTTAAAGATGGAGCTAGCAGTCCGCTGATTGGTCAAGAGAGAATCGTCGCCCTTGTTCCACAAGGATTCAGTAAACAAATTCGCTATTGTCAAATATTTCATCCACTGGGACAGAGACTATACACGCTCCAGTGTTTTTTTTTTTGTTTTGTTTGGAAAATGTTCACGTGAAAACCCGTTCCATGGACAGTCAGCGAGGTGCAGATGTTCTTCAGCATCACCCGTGAAGAGGAAATATAGTGAAAGCTGGACGAGCAGTGATGCTGCTCTTTCTTTCCACTATCAACCCTCACCTACTACTGTCTACCTGTCTGAGTACTATCTGTGGTGGAAAACCTAAACAGAGGGTTTAGGTACATTTCTGTACCAGTTACGTACCGGTCCAAAGGGTACTATACCAAAAGTGTTTGGTGGAAATGTGGGTAAAGATACATACTTTTTGTTTTCTCAATTTTCAAACCATGAAGTTTGATATTTGTACAATATCTTTCTGGATTGTTTGTTTTAACAAGTTAAAGAAATTGTAGGACCCAGCGGTTTCAGATGTTTAACCCTCCGTCAATTACTTCAGCTGGAGCACACCAATGCCAAAGGGTTTCTATAACCTGAAACACTGCATTTGTATAGAACGGATAATGTAATATTACATAATTTGCTATGGATATCAGTTTGGACCAAACAATGACTCCCTGAGAGAAACCACCCATAGCAGAGCTCCCCAAGAGCTACCTTTAAGGGCTTTTTTAGTTTTTGCAATATTACGACCAATAGGAATGCTGAAGTGGTGCACTGTAAATGCCCAAAAGACATGAATTTTCACAAGAGAGTAGGGGTTTCCTCAGCATGCTAACAAGCTAAACTAAGAGACAGTTTTTTTCACAACTTACCAGATAATCGGACCTCCTCACTCACTTTCCTCCAAGCGAGCTCCTTTTTATTCCCGTTTGTCTAAAAGTAGGATGTGGTGTCAAAGAGCTGGGGTAGCCACAAACCTACACTGCCAGCACGTCCTCAGGACCACACATCCCCAGAGGATCTCAATACTGATTGGCTATCGCAATGTGAATTGGTCGCTGAAGTTCAGATTTTTCAACTCTCGCGAATAAGCGTATGGCGCAAAATCGCGCTACTTTCATCATCTGCGCCACTTAATTTTTGTATCATTGACGAGTCAAAATTGCATTATTTTTCCACCATCACATATATGCTCAAGAAAGCCATTTGTCTGTGTTTTTCTTACGTTTTTTCTCATTAGGAGTGGTTATTTGTGTTCTTAAAATGGTGGCTGCCGGTGCTGCACTGACTCATGCTTTTAACCAATCAACTACTTATGTCTGGACCAATCATCGTACACTCATGGTTCTTCCTGTGCTGGGAGAATACCTACCCTGTAATAGGAGCTAAAAAAGTCCCTCAAAATGGTGTTCCAAGAACCAATCATTCCTCGTTACCATGATGCAGACCCAACAAAAGGGTTGGGTTTTAGAACTAGGTTCTTAGAACTATGAAAAGACTAGAATTGCTACCAGTGTTGCCTACTTACAGTTTTTCTTCTGCCCCTTTAAATTCTTACAAAAAGTAGTCATCAGTGTTGCCATCAAGGCCCTTACAAGTATTTGTAGTTGTTACAAGTAGTCATTTTTTCTGTAAACCTGATATATAACAAACGGAAGAGAGTTAAAATGTTGTGAGTAGACTGTTTGGACAGACTGGACGTATTCATCATTCCACTGGGAATTTCTCTGTCTATATTTCAGTCCTGTGTGAGCACATGTTAGCAGTAGTTTTCTATCCACTTTAGTTGACAAATAAGTCAATGAAACTTACATTACACTGTATCTTCCCCCACATTAACAACGCTTATACTATTGAATTTCCATTGGCACATGCTGATGGCGTATCATACTGAAAATCATTGGCAGCAATTACCTCCATCCAGTATCTCTTATATATTATTCGCCAATGGGGAAAAAGATGGAGTCCTACTGTATCAGCACCGTGCAAATTCAAAACTGACCACATATTAACCAACATTTAAATGTACGTGGTTACAATTTAAGTAGAATTTTTGTATTCAAATATTAAAGAGATTACACAGTGGCTCATTTCAATGGTCCTTTGGAATTTTTGAGAATACCGGATTCTGTAGATATTTGGATTTTTGCACAGGTCTGTGTGCACCAAAGCTTACCCCCAGGACAGTAAGCAGGCTGTGTATAATACTCTGCTCAAGCTGAAGGTTCTCTCCCTCTCTGGTATATCCCCTTTTAGATTAGAAATGTAATTTGGGGAGATGAATGCATTCTATTCCAGTTTGCTGTGATCAGGAGTACTGCTGTGCGGAAAACAGCATTGCTTCCCGATTATTGAATTTTTATGGCCAGGTAATTAATTGCAGATTCCCTGTTTTGTTCTATTTCTTCCTCTCTGACATTTTAATTTCGACAAAAAGCCACGGTCTCCACACGGCCCTTCTCTGGAGATCCTAATGGCCTATAAAACATGATGACTTATAGATATGGCAGAGACTTCACTTCGCCAATGATTGTTTGAAACCTTGCTGATCACACAGAATTTAGTCCCCCTCTTGCTTCCTCCCTCCCGCCATCTCATCCCCGCCTTTCCTTCCCAACCTCCTGAATTCATTTCTTGTCAATTAAACTGCAGCTACAGTGTCCCATCTGAAGAATAGGAATCTATCAATGTGTCATCGACCAGGAATTCATTATTGGATGCGGCCTGGTAACTTTTCAAAAGCAGCGTTCGGGCCATTATTCCTTAAAGACGATTGTCATTACTTGACCAGGCAGGCGAGTGTCCTTGGCTTGCATTGCAAGCACTGCATTTAAGGGCAAGGGGGAATCAATCGTAGCGGAGGGTGACAGATGCCATATCTCAAGGCAGACAGGTTTGAATGCTTATATCAAATCAGAATCCTTTGCTAGCACAGGGAACATTAGTTACCCTGGTGTCAGGAGCACATGTAGGCCACAGCCAGCCATCCAGGAGGAAAGAGGGGGAAGGCGGTTTGTTATTTTATGCAGGTCTGCTAAAATGTCTTGAGATATTGATGAGCTACTTTAGATCATTCTTCTCTTTGCATAATAAGAGCATATTCAATGCCTGGGCTTTTGTAATGTACGTTTAATTTTATTCTTAAATAACAGTAACATAATAGCAAGATGCATTTTTACATGTAGTGGCTACAACTGGCTCGCAAATAAAAAAAAAATTTTCATAATAAATTGGTAAAATGATCCAAGCTATAATGCCAATTCAGCAAGATTATGCTATGACTATGGCTCATTACATTAGGCACTGAACAGACCGTATTAGCATTTAACAATGGACTCCCTATTACAGAGAGATACAAAAGATATGATATAAATATGTCTAGCACACTAACCTTTGTTGTGTTCCCCGCTACTCTAATATATGTCCACGGGATATCTATCCAGGACTATTTATTTATCATCCCTCCTTTGCTTCTTTCTTCTTTCTGCTGTCCCCTCGTCATGGTGCTTTTTTCTGCTGTGTAAGCATAAGTCCGCACAACATATCACTCCTGAAGCATACCCCCTCCTAACCTTCAAGAGTTCTCCCTGCACAATCTCCACGGCTCTGTAATGGCTGATGCAGTTACCATATTTCAGCCCTAATTGGGTCGAAGCTACAGAGCCAATTTGGGAGGGTAGTTTGGAAGAGAGTTCCTCTGTGACATTGTTAGGCATTGAGTCTTCTGTGTTGCCAGGTGTGGATTGTAATTGCCACTGAATGAAAAGAGCACCTCAGAAGTGAGGGGCCGTTGTGGTTTCTTTGGGGGTATGTGGGTGCTTTATCCACAGCAGTGTTTTCCTCTGCTTCTGCTCAATAAGTCAATACAGACAAGATGAGATTGGGTGACTTGTCTTGTTTACATCTTTTAGGTTTGTTTTTGGAGGAGTTCTGTTGCCTTGGGAGAGCAGCGTTTGTTCTATGCAACCAAGTTGCGCACTCATCAAAATGACATATTACTTACAAAGCACCCACTGTATTCTATTTTCCGCCTTCATCCTATTTTCTTCTGTGTGGCAAATGTGCTATCTCGTCCATGAAGCATTGCTCAGAGACAAAGATGCGTCTCACTGTCTGACCTTAGCTGCCGCTCCTCAGAGCCAGGATCTATGGCAGCCATTTTCTCTCTAGCCAGTCATGAAGAAGCAAGAGATGTAAATGTCAGTCTGTGTCTCCTTAACACTCAATAAAGGGCTGGGATTGGGCCCTCCGCTCCGCCAGTCGATTGGCCATCTAATGAGGAGAGGCCTTACCATAACTCTACAAGATTCACTACTGTTTGTGTTTCACCAGAGGCCCTAGAACAGTAATAATTCCAAGTGGATAAATGTTTTCCCGATAACAAGCTGAAATAACCTGTCGGTTTGAAGTTGATGTAGAAAAGAAGAATCACACAATTAGTGATCAGTGGGGATTTATTCTGGTAGCAGGAGACAGAAGGCAGGAGGAGCTTAGTCCTTTTCTCTTGACCTGCAAATATCAAGACTACCTCAGTCAGATGTGCTTTTTCTTCTGTATTTCCTCAACCTGTGTGCCATCTGTCACAGGCTTTACTTCTGTAGCAGCCCTTCGTGTTTTTTTTTTTCTTTACCTCTAAATGTCCCCTCACACCAGCATTTAGCTTGTTAATGTAATTGAAGTCACTCTGAGGGAAGGTGTTATGGATGATGCTCTTGCAATGAGACAATGCTCCCTAATCTCCGTTTATCTAGAGGCTACTTCCCACCGTGAAAAAGAGAGGTAGCGCCGAAATCCATTTAGATTTGTTGAAAAGATAATAATAAAGAAGGTTTTAAATTAAAGACATCCGTTACTTCAAATCATGTTAATGGCTCGGTCTACAGCCACCTTTAACTGCATTGATTATTCAAAAGCAGACAAAACTGTCTTTTATAGCGGCTTATTTGAAATTTTGATTTGGTTTGTTAATTGGCACTTTCTCTGCAATAATTTTCAAATAAAGGGCTTATTTAAGTATCCTAAAAAGACAGAGATTACATTGTGTCAGTCCATTATGCCTTTCCACACCTTATAATGTTACAAGGCACTCTAAGGTTGATTAATAGCAACCAATTTCGTCATAAAGAGGTAGGACTACTGTAGCTATTGTAATTAACCTTTAAGTGTGATGGACTTTACCGTATATTGCCCATTTCTATTACTGACCCACATATATCACACCGGAATACGCAGCCCTTCCTTGAATCCAAGGCCTCCCAGGAGCCTCGGCATACACTATGTGTCCGATGACATCATATCCCCACGGGAGAGTGAATTATCTTGTTTTCGCCAGATCTCTCATATGTATTTTCTCTGCTGTTCCTGCACAAATGTATCATTTAAACCATTAGCAGCACCTAGCTCTTTCATTAGAATGAACTATATCATCCCCTCCCCAGAGGCCCCCGCAAGCCACCGGACTGTGAGAATACATTTCACCGAGAAGGAATATTGAAGGCGGCAACATGCCTAGGTAAAGTATTACTTAATTTATACTGCTAATGTATAACATTGATTCTCTGTGGGGAAAATAAAGGACAACATATTTTCAGAGCTCACATCATTAAGGTTTAATAATTTAGACCCAGTTAGCGTGATAATAAATATACTGGGGGAACTTAAGTGAGGGTTTTGGTGATGAATGCAATTAGAAAACGTTGCACTTACATAGAAGAGTAATATGAATGGGGTGTAGAAATTAATTGGAGTTGGAGCAATGGTGTGGCCTGCGGTGTTTCACGGGAGGGATAAAAAACAGCCTATTTTTCCAAGAGCCCTATCCAGAATACTAACTATCCTCTGCACGCTGAGTTCCCCTATCGATATCTACATAACTAACAAATGGCTGGCCTAAAAAATGGGCTCCTGCTGCTTCTTTTTTTTCCCGAGTGCAGGTTTGCGCTCTGAAATTAAAAGACGGTGATAATGTGCGTTTGGGATTCTTGTGGAGGGTTTCTTTTTATTGCTGTTTGGACGCATGGCTCTGTACATTACCCATCATGCTTCTAGTGCATCATTAGTTGGGGAATAATGGTATAACAGTCGCTGCTCCATATGCAGGCCCTAAGATTCATCCGCTTCATACAGTATGTATCAGCAGGACTGTGGTAGCTCCTCGAATATATTTATTATACTGTACAATTTCAACTCCCTATAATGAAGTTGCATAAGAAAATGTAAAGCAGTACTTAAAGTCAATGACAAAATTTAAAGCAAAGGGTTTAACTGAGTTCTTTTGAAAAATGTTCCTATCCTTTTGTCTTTAGTCATTAGAGTTCTGATTCATAGAATGACTGTCTTCATCTAGACTTGGTTTATTTTACATTTGTACAAACAAATAAATGTGGCTTTAAATTAATCGCTGTCTTGGATGATTAACAGAAGTGAGACAGAGTTTGTAAAGTGACACACACGTGCTTCTTTTGTTCCAAACAAAACGGATGTTGCCAAAAACATAAGAACTCATAAACTGTCCCAGAACATCAACAACCAGCACACCCAGGGTACCTTACAGGTCATATCTCCATGACCAAACGTTGCTATGTGACGAGGTATTATAATACAAGAACCATTTGATTGTGTTAAGGTAATTGTTCCATCTTCTATCAGTTAGCATTGCTAATGTACAAAGTTTGTGGTACCACTGTCTAAAAAGGCATACTTTATAAAGGGTTTCAAAACTCAGAACAGAAGGACTCCCCCACCCTGGGTTCGAACCCCTCTTGCTGTGAGGCGACAATGCTAACCACTGCCCCACCTGTGCTGCCCTAACTTTTATTGCCTAAACCTATTTCCTTGTGCTTCTGTTGCACAAGGAAATAGATGCAGACGTTGTAAATTTATTTTGAAAACGATTGTGAGCATCTAACAAGCAGAAACTGTACATTTCCTGTGAAAATGGAAGTGTATTTTGACACAATGCACAATTGATACAGCATCCTGGAATGTCAACTACAGACTGTAGACGTGAAAGTCCACTGACCAAACAGTGATATTTTACGAGTTTGGATGAGAACATGCTGCAGAGGCACATCCCAGAATCAAGTAAAATGTATGCCCAGCTTCTTAGAGGCATTTTCCTGCTGTGCTTAAAAAGGTTGAATTATCTTTATGTCATCCAGATCAGTGCTGTGGAGTAACAGTGTTGGCATTTAGCAAAATGTTGCATATTATGGGGCGTGGGTGGCTTAGTGGATAGAGCAGGCGCCCCATGTACAAGGCTGTTGCCGCAGCGGCCCGGGTTCGACCCCAGCCCGTGGCCCCTTGCTGTACATCATTCAGTCTCTCTCCCCCTTTCACACTTGACTTTCCTATCATTTAAAGGCAAAACTGCCCAAAAAACATCTTTAAAAAAAAAAAAAAAAAGTTGCATATTATTACTTAGTGTAAGGTTGTCTTAATCTACCTGATTTTATCAGGTGCATAAAGCTCCATTCATGCCCCTGAAATTATTTGTATGCTCTCTGACTGCCCATTCACACCAAACAGGCCCTTCCAACAAGACTGAGGGAGGCCTATGAGGAGAAGTATGCGTTTTGTAGCATTGATAATGTTCCAGTCAAAGTCCTTCCTCTTATGAAAAAAGATGGAGGTTTTTGAAGAGCTTTCCCAGAACTAGATTTTACACCCCACCAAAAGATTAATAGTACGCCGCCCTTGAAAAATGAAATTCAAAGGTATCAAAAAGCTCCTAGGGATTAGAGCCAGGGAGCCTGATATCAAGCCCAGTTTACTCTTTATGATGTCATTTTCTTTTTATGGAGGAAGCATGGGGTGAAAGCTCAAGGCAGATATGGGATCCAGGTTTGGGGGTAATCTCCCATATACCACAGTGCATAAATCTGCTCCATTGATCTCTGGAATCATGCTTCTATTGACAACAGCGAGTCTCTCCTTTTGAAAAGTGATAACTGCGCAGGGCAGTCCCACTAAACATTTATGGATGTCATTCCTGCCTTGGTCTGGGCCCCTGCTCTGTAATAGCTTTTAGCGTCATGTAACACTCCTACGTGTGAGTGAATGCACAAATGTGTCCGAGACCCTGCTGAGTAAGTTTACACTAGCCGTTAATCATTGTCCGAGCCAGCTGGCTATAGGCACTGGGCAGGTGGGCCTGTCAGGTTGGCAGCCTCAATCATGCAGCACTGAAACTGGAGCCCTCAGGGACAACCATGCCCCTGGTGTCTGTAAAGTCCCACGTCAACTGGTGCTTACCAAGTGCTATTTTGACTGATACTTAAGATTATAGTCCAGTGTGTTGAACTTGCTCGAGAGCTGTAATTAAATCCCAATAAACAGACACATAAAATTGAAAAGGAAGACGTGATGATTATATTTTCTCTCCGATTTCTTAACAGTGAAACATCAGTTGGATTAATTCACTATGTGGAATTGGATATCTCTCCCCTATACTGTGAATATGGTCCTGACAGAGTGAAGGGAATTTCCGATATTTTTCAACGTGGCTATTACTCTTGTATTTTTGCTTATTATGACCTCTGGTCATAATGGACATTTTACTCCATTGTAGAGGACTTATAGAACAACGCTGATCAGGGACCTTGAGCCTCCTACAGCTTTTAAAACAATGTAAAGTAACAGAAATCATCACAAGCACTTGAGTGTGACTAACAAAAAGGAAACAAACAGGAATACTTCTATAGCTGAGTAGGCCATTTGCACAGAGCTAACACACAAGTATAAATCCAGCTAATGAGCAAAGATGTAAGGGTTAGCGTTAGAACTAGCCAATCATAGCACAGTAGGGCAGGACTGGGTGGAACACCACTCAACTTGCTGACTTACCTGCCATTTTCATTTGTGCATACCTGTATGAGGCTCTGGCTTACTTTTGATTTAGCTTGCATACAAGTAAGGATGTTCCAGCAAACACAAGAAAATTAGTTTGTCTATGCAAGTTTCTCAAATGCAAAATCAAATAACAAGGGACACACCATGGCCATGGCTTTACTGGCCAGCTGTTTTTCAGTTTGCTGCTGACATTAAACCATCAACCCATCAATCAAGATTCCTCATCTGAAGGTCTTCTTCCCAAATCTCCCTGACATCTAACTAGCTCACTGATGGACAGAGGGTCAGAGGTGTTTAGCATTTTCCACTGTAAGTTAATACTGACAAGAGAGAGAGAGCTGTGTGTCCTGTTCTTCCATCCATCGTCCTGAAGTGGCTCTGACAGGCAAGCATCTGTGCCCCCAGGAGCTGACAAGTCTCCTGTGAACCAAACAGGAATGCTGGGACCCCGGATTAGTAATGTGGCCCGTGATGAGGATGTTCTGTGGGCTGATTGGAGCGTTGTGGGTTAAAAATGGACAGTGACTGGTCAGTTTTGTTGCTGTTGTTGACAGCAACAAAACTGTGGATCAGATGTTGATCTGTGGATCAGGTGTTGTTTGTGTGGACACTGATTTATATGTTTCCCTAAGCTTAAAAAATGATGCCACTTAAAGGTCACACTACAGTAATTGTCTTTGTCTAGTTGCTCATTAGTGGCACTCTGTTACTTCTGTCTATTAAATGTAAAGGATTATCTTGGTGGTGTAACTTTTAAATGCTCTTTAAAATCAAGTCTGTGTGTTTAAGGAGCAAGTGCCAAACATTTTTTATCTGGATCAGAATGCTCCAGATTTGGAAATCCCATGTTTTGCTATTCCGGATCAGCTAACCATCTTATTTTTGTGCCGGTTTTTAAAATCAGCATTGAACTGTATCACCCTGATCCAGATACAAACGTTTAAAGATGACCAAATCTGGATAACCAGTGCTCAACTTGGGATTACATATCACAATGTAGGCTACTAGCTACATAAAGAACGACAGATAGAATCGCCAGCTTGGGGTAGCAACTACTTTTGTCTGTGTCATTGTGATTGATATAAAGTGATAAATGGAAGTTATGTTAGTTGATATTGGCAGCCATTTGGGGGATTGTTTTATGGGGATAAAATACCCTTTTTTAACTTTACTGCACTAAAAGGCTTAATATGTAGCCTAATGTCTACTCTATACACTTTATCCCTCCAATGATGAAACAAATCAAGTGCAAAACATAAATTAATGCATATTATGACTTCTTGACCTCGGTGCTGCGTTGACACTGTCTATCATACCATTCTCATCAACAGAGTAAATCGTTCCGTAGGTATATTTGGAACTGCTCTTAAATGGTTTGAATCATATTTCTCAGACAGAGAATTTTCTGTGTCCAATGGTAATTTTGTTTCGTCTTAGCTCTACTGACGTGTGGGGTGCCACAGGGATCTATTCTTGGTCCTATTTTGTTTTTACTTTATATGCTTCCATAAGGATGCATTATCAGTATTTTTAATGGGATATGCTACCACCGTTATGCTGATGACACCCAAATCTGTCCTTTAAACTGGATAATGTTAGCTGTCTGAGCACTTTAATGGAGTGCTTCACTGCTATTGTCATTTTTAACAGCTAAACTCAGACAAGACAGAGGTAATAATCTCTGGCCTTGATCACCTAGCAAGGAAGTTTCAACTGTTTATTGGTCCTCTGGCAACTAAAATCTACAATGACCCATTTAGGTACACTTTTGATTCTCAATTGGACTTTGAACCTCACGTCAATAATCTCATTAAATCCTGCTACTTCCACCTAAGAAATTTCAAAAGTAAATCAGCTGTGTCTTTTCTGACATCAAAAGTTAAGGTGGCAGAAGTCCAAGTAGGGCGGGCATGAGGGGCAATGGATGGGTCCAACAACCACTGACTTTCACCTGAGAAGCTGGTGTTTGCTTCCTGTAAGAATGTACAGCCTAACCCTGTTCTTTTTCCCTAAACCCAATCATGTGCATGTGTTGGCTAAATGTAACCACTGTATGTGAACTGTACATTTATTGTGATGGGGAAGTGTATTTTGAAAAGACACAATGCTTGTAACAAGCTAAGTTGACATGGCGTCCCAGAACGTCCACAACCAGTGCACCTGGGCTACCTTGCACATCATATGTGGACTTGAAACATCCATGACCAAATGTCATTATGTGACAAGGTCGGACTGAGAATGTGTTGGGTTTGCAAGTATACAGCAGAGACTAGATTAAACATATTAATTATTGAGCTTCAGTCTTGACGGTAGGCAAATGTTTTTTAACGTCGAGAGACAGAGCCAAGCAGCGTTGCCAGGTGGGAAATGTAGGATTATCATACCAGAGACTCAAAATTATCGTATTTTGAGGGAAATTATCGTACATCCGTCATAACCAAAATAACAGTCCTACTGATGCGCTATAGGCAATTATACAACAGTTAGTTTTGACCGAGTAATTTGATTGGACGAGAGGCATTCCATGAGTGCTGATATAGAGTATAACATCACTGGGACAGTAAAATCACTCTGCTGACAGGTGTTATAAATATAAATACAACCGTTAATTAACCAACTGTCACACTCGCTACATTGACGCAAACTGACACTATAGCGTTACACCAAGAAGATGGATATTTTCCCCAAAATTACATTTGAATTAAATTATGAGTGGCCGTCAGGAGAGGACGAGGAAAAGGAAAGCCAGGACTGTCTGAGGTCTGTGCAGACCTCCAGGCGAGCTCGACAAACTGGAGAGGAGCAAAAATGAAGCGAATACCGGCAGGAATGATCAATGATCATCTGATGAGGTACTGATGAGGATGAGGGAGAGTGGAAGCTGAATCCGGCCGTGCCAACATCCAGGTTTGACCTGGACGAAGTTACACTGTTGCAGATCAATGTAAATACAAAGTAGCTTGTGAGTTCCTGGCGGGTGTGCTGTGTTGCCTGGCAACAGACTGGGGGAAATATTTGTTTTCGCGGAGCTACATAATATACTACTTAATTAATTTATTTCATTACCTTTTGTTAACATTTCCTTACTCAGCATTGTTGTTTAAGCTGTTGTTGACCTGTTGTATAAAAGCAATATCACACTCGAGGTCGTGATGTTGTAGGCTACTGTATATCATCACGGCTGGGGCCTCGTGCCTATGACCGAATCACAGCCGTGACGATACACAGTACAACATCACTCCCTCTCGTGTGATATTGCTTAAATATAGTCACTCTAGTGTTTACTTTATTTTCCATTTTCCTTGCTTCTGTTTTTCCTCTTCTTCTGTTTTGAATCTCATTCTCGCTCGACTTCCTGATGGGTCCTAGCGCCTCATGGGGCGGGTACAGTTGACCATTCAGCCAACTGTGCTCATTGTTCAGAGACAAACGTCACCCGTATCTCATGCTAAGCAAAGTGCGAATGGCTGGAAACATGTCACATGAGAAAAGATGCCTTCAGGGCTCACAAAAAAACTCCAGCATACTGATTACAACCACACATTCATGAAACGGTCAAATTATCGTACATTTGGCCTTTTTTGGGATTATTGATTGTACAGAGGGCCAAATTATCGTACAAATACGATAATTATCGTACACCTGGCAACGCTGGAGCCAAGCTAACTGTTTCCCCCTGCTTCCAGTCTTTATGCTAAGCTATGCTAATAGCTTCCTGGCTCTGGCTTCATTAATGACAGATATGAGAGTGGTATTTATCGCCTCATCTAACTTGTGGCAAGAAAACAAATTAGCATATTTCCCCAAATGTCAAGCTGTTCCTTTAAACCAACGGAGTAATTCATGTGCCACCTTCCACATTTCCACCAGGAGGCATGTGCATGCATACGTGTGCAAACACTAGCTTGTAAAGCACATGAAAACTCACTTACTGTGTTGTGAGCGATCACAAGATGAGTGATTAAAGTCAGCAATGAATTAGCAGCTCTAGTGTGCTGGGAGCATGTTGGTACAGTTTATAAACGGCTTGAAAACAAACCAGCTTGGCCTTTCTTGAGTTTCACACGGCCATCAAACTGTCAGGTCCAGGAACAGGCGTCTACCCTTTAGTGTCTCCTCATCTCTTGCTGTGCCAGTAAATTCTCTAAAGAGCAAAGACTTCTTTACTGCAATCTTTTAGCTTTACACTGACAGCTATCACAGCCCTCCTCTTTCTCTCAACTTACATGCATATAATAGCGGCACTTGTAAATCTTTTGTAAGACATATTAATTAAACAGTCAGGGATGATGTGACACTTTACTTTCAGTGTAATTTTGGTCCTCGACACATAGTAGAACATATTCCCCTGCACAGAGCTTTTTCCTTCGCCCTCATTTCAGCATGAATTCTCTGCAACTCGCAACAGTGATAAGTCACCCTGGTCTTGATATTATCTCCTGAGCCCAGTTTCCCTGCGAAAGTTACAGTGAAATTTGTGATCCTGTGTAATGAGAGTTGAGGGTGCCACAAGAAATCACAGTCATAAAGCCAGGGTGCTGTAGATTATATTGACAGCATACACACATGCACATTGCACACATATTCACTCGCAGCTCCGTTTCCAGTCTCCTGTTTGGAGCTGCGTTCCTGTGGGCAAGATTTATAAAAACTCCAGTGACAACACGTCCTGTTTGGCCTTTAAGACCTACATAAGTGGTGCTGTGCTGAGGCCAGCTGGGTATTAATAGTTGGCATGGGAGAACGTAAATTATTGCTCTCTTACCAAAAATGTCATTCAATCCCTAACGCTACTTGTCAAGCTTGTCCTCTTGAACTGCTCAGTAAATCAAACCATATGTTCTACCCCAGGAAATATTCCAAATCTACAGGCTCAGCAATAGCCAAATCAACTTATCAATCAAACCTCATGCCAATCAATTTGAGTCAGAGAGTAATTCTTTCTCTAAAGGGGGCCGTGTCCTCCACGCCGCCCTCTATTCTGCAACTGGCATCCACTTGTCCAACTGTTTAATTAAGAGACTTTGTGTCTGTGAGGCATTCATTAGCTGCCATGTCCTGTTGTCCTGCCTGTCACAACACAGGTTGTAAAAAGAGATACGTGAGGCCTATTTTGAGCTGGGATGACCTGGGGGTCAGTTGAGGATGAGGGCAAAGTGTGAAGGAAAGGACTGGCATTGTGTTAACATGAGATCACCATGCAACTTGCATGGCCTCAGCTGCAGTTCACACAATCGGAGCATTAGAGAAAGCTGAAGTTATATTCAACTTAAATCAGTCAGTTTGTGTGTTTTTATGAAGCTGAATTGTGTTTGGGAGACGAGGATGCTTTAAATACAGTAGGAGACAGCCAACCATGCTGTTATGCAGTTAACCATTAAAGATCCAGTGTGTAGGATTTAGCAGGACATATTGGCAGAAGTGGAATATTACATTCATACCTATGTTTTCATTACTGCATAATCACCTGAAACTAAGAATCACTGTGCTTTCGTTACCTTAGAATGAATCGTTTATATCCTTTATCACTGGCCATTTGCTTTTCTGCGTTTTCATGTCGACCACTGTAGTTATCCTACATGCTTGACGCACGGGAGAAGTTTCAGTTTGCTGCAATCTGCAACCTCACCACTAGATGCCACTAAAGTCAACACAGTAGACCAGGGGTGTCAAACATATGGCCGGCCAAAGGGTCCTATCTGGCCCACTAGATGACTACATGAAGAGGTGCCAGGTTTCAGGAGCAAGTTAAACAATATGTTGCCGACTTCATGTAAAATTCTACTTCAGAGGCTTTTCCACCCTGAGCAGGATACAGCTCTCTGATATAACAATAAATACTTACTGTGACCATGTTTAAAGCTATGTATCACACCTGTGTCAGGAAATGTATGGATAGATACACATGTAATGACAGTGAGAAGTAGACTGACTGAATGTTGAAAAACTGAGACATACTGTTGAAATTGCACTTATTTTTCTTAAGACATCTCAGACTGTGTAAAAGGATGAACGTCTACAGAATGTGCTTCTAATTCTTTTCACACAAACAGGAAGAATATTGGCGTTGATGTTACTTATAGGTTGTTGTGCGATGGTTTTATTGGTCCAGCCCATCTGAGATCAAATTAGGATAATTTGGTTTATACTAGAACCATTAAGAGATGTTGCCCATGAATCACATTAATCTACAATCATTTTGAGATACATATAATTTGCAACAGTTGTTTTTTCACAATTTACTAATGTCTAAAATATCTTCAAATAGTCAGTTAACCCAAATTACAAAAAGATAAATTCTTACGTACCCTCTAGTTGTAGCGTACTGTATAATATAGTAATGTATACTGAAATTGGATAAGGCAAACTTTTCAAAATTACAAATCCATTGCCGAGCTAAACAGAATCCAACTTTGTTCAGCTAATAAAGTTTGATAGCAACATATTTTAGAGATAATTTCCATGCAAAGACTTCCATTCCATTATGTGAGGAATCCGGTGATAATAATCATAGTATGCATGCATAATGCACATAACTGTACATATTTCTTATGTTTACTCTGATTCTATTGTTGTTTTATTCTATTGACGTAGTTAAAGTTTCACATTTACAGCCTGAGCACAGTGATGATATATATTTTATTTTAATATTTTAACATTTTATATCTTAAGTATGAGTGTTACACAAATAATAAAAAAAACTTAAAAAAATAAAAACATTTAAATGTTTACTCTAAAGGGAGAAGCGGCAATTGACTGAATTGCCATAGGCTGCATTATCAGCATTGTCTAAAGCAGAACTATGTCATAAAACAAAAGGCATAAAACACTTGTTTTTATTAATCTTACACAAAATGTCAAGTTAAAAATAAAATGTTAAAAATACATGAAAATCAGTCTCCATTCTGATCTTGTTGCAGGTTAAATGCACACTTCAAATCATTACTCTGTCAAACGCAATGAGATCAAAAAGGTTAATATCTGGATCCCACAAGAGTTTCTATTCCCTTCAAACTGCTTTAAAAGAGCTGAGCATGATCCGGTTCATGGGAAATAAGGGGTCGTTTTAAATGCAGTTAGCACTGATGACACCCAGCGGAATTGTTTACCTAAATATGATTTAGTGATAAATGAACTCAAATGTGTCGTTGTCCACGGCTCCATGTGTAAATCCTCTCGGCATCGCTGCCGAAGCGGTCACGAGGACGGGAACGGATTCCCTCGCTGGCCTGTGAACATCTGCTGGGCCATTTAGCCAGCTAATAGATCAGCCTGGAAAGAGAGGGAGAGAGAGCAGAGGAGGTGCAGGTGTTCCTGGCCAGAGCCAGAAGACATCAAACCAAAAGCCCAGGCCAAATCCACCAGAGCACAGGCTGAATGACTCACAGCATCTCACAGATAATAAAACAAGCATAAAGTTTGCGTAAGGTACAGGTGGGGGTATTTTGCACCATACTCAGGAGAGACCAGGCACAGGCCGGGTACAGGGAGAAAGGTAATTGGATGCATATGGGAGGAGGTAAATGAAAGAATTTTGAGAATATCTCTGTGGAATACCTAATGGGGACAGGACAGAAAAGGAAATTAAAAATTATTCGAAGCAGATGGACTGTTCTTTGAGTTTTTCAGGGAAATTTATTAGTGCTGCGAAAGAAATGTGTCTGTTTATTTTGTGCTGCCATGAAATGAATGACCTGCTGAGTTGCGCTTGTGTTAGTTTATGACTGCCTGGCCATTATTCATAATTTAGAATGCATTTGTTATCGATTCATGATTTAGTGTGATTTATTGGTGCTTGTCAGATTTCATTCAAAACTCCACCAGTTTTGTTTCAGCAGCAGGCCCAGAGTTTATGAAAAATACAAACAAAGTTGGGCGAAATGCGGATACAGTTTCATTTGTACCTTATTACATAACAGCCTTGGCTGGATTCAAATGGTGCCTCGGCGTAATTCATTTGTTCCTGTTATTTCCTTATTGCCAACAACAATAAAATGAAATGTTGTAGAATACAGTATCAGTCAAGAAACACTTTGTAATGGAAATGTTGATGGGAAAACGTCAAAACCCCTCCAAGTTCAGACACTGTTTAAAGTTCAGTGTGGTCAGGTAGGAACATAATATTAACAATTGATCAGGAACAGCAGTTATGTATTAGGGAGCCTATCCATAGAGGATTTGTTAGGAAGCTGTTTTGCTCCTACAGCAAAGCATCATTAAATCTACTGGCTCTGGACGTCTGGGAACATAAAGGTTAGCGCTGATATTAACCCAACATATGGTTCAAATTTAGAAGAAATATCTCAAGATTAAAAGTCTCACAGTATAAAAGGGTCAGCTCAATCTGTTGCAGTTGTATACATTCTGGTGTGAATTTAGCCCTACTTATAAGTTAACCTTTAATTTCCCCAGCGTGACTGTCTGAGCAGGATTCTTATCACATTCACTGTCACCTCAACTCTCCTTTTTCCTCATGATGATTAATAAGAACAAACACTGTTATTGATGCAAAGCAGATGATGTGAGGCTCAGCCAATATCATCAAACTGTGGAACCAGTAGACTTAAAGTTCAGATCTAACTAACACCAGCTATTGTTAAAAGCAGCAGCAGTTAAAAACCTAAGCTTTAGACATTTAAAAAAAAACAAAAAAAACCAACCTGCTGTTTTTCTGTCGGCCTGTCCTTTGGGATCGTACATTTTACATTTGGAACCAGACGAATGTTTTGTTAACTGGGTCACATTGTCTGCTTTTATACTTTCTTGTTGGCCATGTGCCTAAAAAAGCAAAATGTTAAGCCCGAGTCAAAGAACTTAAAAACACTAAAAAAAAATGGTAAATCTACGCACAGAATTTAACATTTTGTGTTAATTGTATTTCTGTCTATGGATTCAAATGCCCTACCTGTGCTCCGCTCACACAGGTGTTTTCACATATTTCGCCTGATTCAACCTTGTCTAAGGACGATCTAAGGATTGTCATGTACAGATTGTGCTTTATTGACAGCTGCCTGACCCATGTGTTAGTTTGTTGTGTTACTTGCACCGTACTTGTTTACGAGGACTGGTGTCCTCACCCAGCTTCAACCAGAGCAGAGGTTTAATTAGCCAGGATGAGTGAAAACATCTGTGCAGATGTGCAGAGCCTTTAATATCTACTGCAGCATAGTGAGAAACAATATGCAACGATATGTACAATTATGTAACTTCTTTATGATTAATTCGTTTTCAGCTAACTTGATAGTAATTGTAAAATGTTGAACCGCTGAGTTACAAGCCTGTTCAACGCAGTCACCAGAATAAATGTTAGCACTGTACATTTCTGCAGACTCATTCCGAAGTCATCAAATACTGCCGCTTTGTCAGTGATTTCAGCATCAGACGCCAAAAGCCACTTTTCATTTGAGCTCATAACATTGAAACACTGCCGGTAATTACGTAATATAAGGGGCAGGAAAGTCCATATAGGGCAGATGGGTGGGGTGGTGGATTGGTCAAACAAACCCAGGACCCAGGACTTTCACCCAGGAGTGTGCTTTTGTTTCCATCCTGGCGTTGGTAGCGGCATCCACAAACATCAACAGCAGACGCAGAAAGATACCTAGTGTGTAAAATGTAGACATGAGAGGCAACTGACAAAGCAGCAACATGTCATGACTTGGGATGAGAATGTGTTGAACATTTGTACATTATTATGTAGTGGATATGTTGAAACCATAGAAATAGAATGAGAGTAGATTATAGGTTTCTGTTAAAGCCAGTGTAGCAGGACGGTCAGAGTGGCAGACATTTGTATGTGTACCGTTGCTGTTGCTCCTGTTGCAGCAACTCCAGCAGTACGTTTTAAAGTAGGCAATCAGTTACTTTTTAAATATTACCATACTGTCATTTCCCTGCTTATTTTGTTGCCATTAATTGTATATTTTTTAAACACAATGTCTGACTGAATGTCTGAATTATTAACTAGACAACTAAAAAGACTAGCTGAGACTGTTTTGGTGAGTTTTATTTTGTTCCTGTTGAGTTTGAACGAAGTGTGGTTTACAATGAGTTAAACATTAGTTCGGTAAAAGAGAGAAACTTAGGGTGACCTTAAGCTTACCTGGTAGAGTGTGGGCCCTATATAGACTGAGACCTACGCAGCGGCCTGGGTTGGATTCCAGCCCGAGGCTCTTTGCTGCATGTCATCCCCCCTCTCTCTCCCACATTTCCTATGTATCTGAGCTGTCTTATCAATAAAAGGCAAAAAAATAATCTAAAGAGAGAAACTTAAGATAAGATAAGATAAAGATAAGATAAGATGGACTTTATTGATCCCCAGAGGGGAAATTCAAGTATTGCAGCAGCACAAGACAAAAAGACATTAAATAGAATAAGATAAAAGAGAGAAAAAATAATGATTGATGAAAAAAGATAAAATAAAAATAAAATTGCTACATCAAGATGAATAAAGTGACCAACTTGGATTGGTGTACAGTTTTATTTTTCTGTGTAATCAGGAAAATAGGTCTAAAAATAAGACAAAACAGCAGTCTCAAACTTGTGAGCGTGACACACTTTAAGGCCTCACTGACCTGTGTTGCTACCATTACATATGACAACAATCCTCATTTTCTTTTTTACTAGTTAAATTACCACAGTTAAGACTTTAATGTCCTTTCTATTCATTCTGTGGTTGAAACTGGCAATAAAATACAGGGTTTTGTTTTTTGTTAGGGAGCTTTCAGACCTAGATTGTGTTTGCTTTGGTCTAAATCAGGGACTTATTTTGTTACAAAGTTGACCAGATCAAATGCCTTGCGCAAGAAAGCTGCTCTTGATTGGTCAGAATTTCCATGCGGGAAAAATCCAGGAAGTAAACAAAATGCTGAAGAAGAGTACACTTGCAAGATAAATGTGACACTTTCTAATGTCACAATGGAGGGACAACTACGCAGGTTGATTTTAACGCTGCTCATCGTGGACTATATTGTTGTCATTGTTCATTTTAGTCAAACCATACAGTTTGAAAACGAGGCGCGGCTCCAACTAGAAAACAATGTTTTGATGCATTGGATGTGCTGAATGTGCATATTAAGGCAGTACAGGAGGAGGTGCACATTAATAATCCTCCAGGACTGTAACATGCTCATGTTTAACCCAAACAATGTGTCATGTGACTGCAGTTGGTTTGGATCAAGGTCGGAACACGTTCTCACCACAAACGAACCGCATCAGAGTTGTGAAGTGAATCATAAAACCAGAGGAGGCGAATGATTCAGACTGAGACATCTCTGTCTGTCTCTGTTTGGGTTTTTTTTGTGTGTGTGTGTGCTTTTTTTTTTTTTTATCTACGAAGAAATGAAAAGTCTTTTAGAGTCTCATACCTCCAATAGTACACCTGGTCCTAACAAAGATATATAATATGTTTTTGGCTCTGGGTATAATCTTTAGTTTAGAGTTGATATTGAATCGACTTGATATTGAATATCAAGTGAATATCAAGTGAATCGACCACCTCTTCAAGAAGGTCCGGTTGTTTTGGTGCGCATCCAAATGTGATTGCTGTGTTCACAACAACCCAAACCAACCGCACTTAGGGGGCAAATGAACTTGAGTTCGATTGAACCTAACCAAACAGGGCAGAATTTTTTTTTGATTTTCACCCTGATTTTGTGTCGCAGAGACTATCGTAATCTTTTGAGTGTTCATACCTGGCGACGTGTGTTTCTGTCAGCGGGAGTCTCGCCAACTGCGTTACGACCTGTGTGTACACTCCACAAGATTTCACCACCGAGCCTTCGCTGACAGAGCCCCAGATAACGCAGTGTCACCAAACTGAGTTTTTTTAATTTGGGAGACGACATATCGTAAAGGCTTGGATATTCTTCCCAGTGTTGAATCAGATCTGCCTCCAGGGCCTGGGTCCAAACACAATGCGCTCCCCGTGATCCTGTGGACGCCGCCATTGTTGTTGTTGCTTGCTGGCCGGCTTGTCAGTGTTGCCAGATCTTGGGAGAGAAACAAGCAACCAGGGCTATGGAAACAAGTCCAAAAGAAGCGACTATCATGTGTTTAAATAACTTACTAGACGGATATATATAGAGGAAGGTGACGTTTAGAGAGCAAGCCCGAATAAGCAACTCCACTTTAGAAACAAGCCCGAAGTCGCGGATAATAAGCAGACCTGGCAAGTGGAAACCCTGCAGCTTGTCCTCACATTTCTTCTGTCCTCCTGCGTGCTGACGTGGGAAGTATCCCGCCTCTCATTGGCTGATGCTCTTTGTCAGTTGTGTCACACTTCTCCAGTTTTCTAGCATGCCAGATATCCAGTCCCAGGCACAGACGAGGGGGTGACTTGCCATCTTGCCATCATCCATCACTTTCTCCTCCTGATGATAAAGTCAGCTTACATACATGCAATAAGAAGTACATCACTATATAAACATTGATATAATATGTATAAAACATACCAGCATAACATAATTATGGTTTGCAGAAATGTACAATGCCAACATTTTCTCCTGGTGACTGGGCTGGCTGGTTTTATGAGGCGCTTTGCATCTAAAACCAAATCAAAGGCAGAACACCACCTCACTGTAAACACATTAAGACTGTACATTGTGTTACAAGTTTGTGTTGTGCTTCTCTTCACTGTACTATTATATAAATATCAACTCTAAACTAAAGATTATACCCAGAGCCAAAAACATACTATATATCTTTGTTAGGACCAGGTGTACTATTGGAGGTATGAGACTCTAACAGACTTTTCATTTCTTTGCAGATAAAAAAAAAAAAGCACACACACACACAACAAAAAAAAACAGAGACAGACAGAGATGTCTCAGTCTGAATCATTCGCCTCCTCTTCATATGTGCCCCTCAGAGCTGCAGGCCAAGAAGGGAGATATGTTGTGAGAATTGTGAGAACAAAAACAATTCTCACCTTGAGATAAACAAGAGGCATCACCGAGGCCTGCTCCCTTCCTGCTTCGCTCAGCGAACAGTTCCATCCAGGACAACGAGGAATTCAACCAAGAGTGGAGTTCACCCACTGTCAGTATAAATAAAAAACTAGATCCAATGAGTTCTGACAAAGCAGTGCGTAATGGGATTTGATGTCTGTGGGCGTAGATGAGGAGACAAAGTTGGAATCAATAGAGCAAATAAAACAGATACTTGAAGCAGAAATAAAAGAGAGAAAAGAAATCATAAACTTGTTTGCATAGTTGAAGAAAAGCTTTGTTCTTCTGCAACACAACAAAACCATCCAAGTGTTATTTTGTTTGGTGAAACCCTAAATGTCACGCAGCCTAAAATAGTCGTGCTCTCAGGAACAATTAGCTTGAGTTGAAATTTAATCAAAACCAAATTAATTTAGGTAAACGTAAGAGCAGGTACAGCATGATGGTTTGACTTGTGCGATTATCTCTGGAGCAGTAAGCAGACACGCCCTCACATCACTGGACTGTGCCTGTTTCATCAGGATCTAAACCAAGCTGTACCTTTCAAGTCTCAGATCGGCACAGCTGACGGAAACAAACAAAACCCCTCCTGACAGCTCAAAAGCCTTTCTGTGTCTGTCTGAGGTTAGTGACGCTCCGCGAGCTGACACATGGTAGAGGAAACAATTGCTTCATTAGTAAGAGGTGAAATAGTTTCAAAAAGACCTCGTACACTGCGCTGTGAGGGAATTAATATGCTCCAGATTGCTGCTTCAAGTGAAGTAAATTAAGTTCATGGCTGACAAAATCATTTGGTGATAGAGCTGCTTCTCTGTATTTTATAGGTCTTTGGCATTGCTGACGAAAAGGGCAGCGACTGTTACGTGTGGGTTGACCCCCGTTAGAATGGAAAATGATGAGAATTAGCTTAATTGAGGGTAAAGCACCGGGGAGGTGTCCAATCAAAATGTATAAATGTGATCAAATAGACCACATATTATTACACTGACACTTAACCGCGGAAAAATTGGAATAATGTTGCATTTACAATAATCCAGTATTAATGCCAAGAGAGGCTCAGATGTGGCACTGTGGTAATATACAGATGTGGTAAAAGAAAACATCAATCTACAGTACACCATTAGATAAAAGTTATAACCCTTTTGATTTTCGTTATTTCAAACTCATTTTTTTCAGCATTAGGCATTCAATGTATGTGTTTGCATTTTGCCCCCAATGCAGGATTCAAAATGTGTGGCAACACACAGAGAATATTTTAATGCCTAAAGATGGACAACATGAGTGCTCCTTAAAGAGAAGCCAAAACATCTTAATTGCCCCCTGGTGGCTGGCTGCGGTATAGGTCATAAACCCCACCCACTCCATGTTAGTGGATACATGGGCCAAACTAAAAAATCAATGTACATGTCAAATTATTTTTTTCAGAAATATAATTTCTGCTATTTTATGTAGTTCTTATCACGTTGATGAATGTTTAAGTATTTTTTTTTATCCCGAAAAACAGTCTATGGCAGTGGTTTTCAATCTGTTTGTGTCCAAAATCTTAAGGCACACCTATATTTACATCTGTGCACAATAGCTTCTATAACATGTGTTATCACTCTTATCATGACATAAAACAATAAGAATGAGAAAAAAATGAGACAGGTAGCTTCCGTGATGCTGTTTACTGACAGTTTTCTTTCTCTTTTCACTAAAGCCATCCATTGTGCCACTCATGGCTTTCTCCTTTTAAATGTGATCATTCCTCACACTGGCTGCCATTCAGAGCTTTTGATGTGTCACACACTTATAATTCCCCACACGCAAATGTTTTTTAGAGTTTTTTAAAATTAAATTCAATTGAATTACAATTTTTTTTTAAGGTAGAGTTTGACTCTTTATTGGGAAATGGGTGTGCACAATATACTGATACAGTCAATGAAAAATTCATTAATAACTTTTGTATAGACCCAGTTGAATGTTGCCATAATATTGTGTGGTTACCACAAAATCCCATGGCACACCTGGATTGGCATCACGGCACACCATTTGAGAACCTCTGGTCTTTGGAAAATATTTACATACGTGGTTGACAAATGCTGGTTCATGTCATAGACTGTATAGAATAATGGACGTAGCTACGGTGATGTCACCCATTGGTTTGTGGACTGCTGTTTTAAAGCCTGGAGTCTGACATTTCGACTGTCACCATCTTGTTTTTTATGAGCCAAAAGTGACGACATTTAGATGAGAGGGTAGAGCTGTGGAAGAATGAGGGGTGGATCTAACTCATAGACTGTAGCGACACTTCACAGACACCCTGTCAATCAACATGCCCGCTCCTTTATTATGTGTAACTTTAATACTTGACAAAGCATAAACGGGTGAGTTATATAAAAATTTCCCCCTGGACAGTTGTCACGAGTGTTGAAATTAGCTACAGAGACCAAAACTGTACTTTTTACCAGGCTGTAAACATGTTTTAACATGGGTGTCTGTGGGGATTGACTCGCCTTTGGAGCCAGCCTCAAGTGGCCGTTCGAGGAACTGTAGATCTCAGCACTTCCCCATTGGTTTAATTTTCTAGCCCTGGAGGTTGGTGCTTGGTGCAAGCACACGTAGGATATAATGTAGAACATCAGATCCCAACTGGTGGGTTGCGGTCCAGAAGTGGGTCGCAGGCCCATTCTGTATGGACCGGAAGTGACCCACGAGCAAGTCAAGTTTGTTAAAAACACACTTTATTCTGACGTACAGTGAATTTCTGGCACAGAGCTTTTACTTTGAAGGGCCATTTCCTGCTGAGGAGTAAGTGACTAATGGACAGCCACTTGAATGGGACAGCAAAGTAGCTCTAAGACATGGCAAAACTAAAGTATGATGTTGAAAATGTTAAACTGTGGGACCTTAAACTAGAGACAGAGGAGAAATCTGGACCCCATGGATGGGCCAGTTGGGAACCACTGATGTAGACAGCAAAGACTCAATCACTGAGTTCAGTACCACCAAGTCGGATCACATTGTTCAAAGTCTCCATTAGTCTTTTTTGTTTAAACACCATGACATCATGAATCCCCTCAACCCACAGTTTGGTTTGGTGCACTGTAATCAGATACAGGAGTTTGTCTTCTTCTGTTGCATGTCTGACAGAGCAGCTGCCGTGTCATTTTGAACGGACCTCTGGGAGCTGTATTATTGAAACACACTTGCTGTTACCCTCATTAACCACAAGTGGTGGTGTTGGACTTGCATTGGACTCAAGTGAATGACAATGTTGCTCCAGATCTGTAAACAGGCAACTGTTTGCTAGCACGTTTGCCATAAAAACTTAACAAGGTGATAATATGTCAGTGTTATATTTATAGCTTGTTGTGCTGCTTCCAGGTGGCCAAAAAATCAATTAATGGAGGTTTATGGATTTTGACTACAAAGAACTTTCTCAGCAATACCTCTTCCCATTGGTCTATGATATCATAGGTCACTTGACAATAACGTGAAACCTGTCATCACTTTTTTGCAACTTGAGATAATTCAGATTTCCTACTATGAGGATACAAAGCATCAAGTTAAGAGTTAAAGTTCCATCAGGAAGGCTGCAATTAGTTACAGAATCTGCCACCCCCGATGCACGAACACAACCATCACGACCCAGCTCTCACACTATCCCATAATGAACGAGAATTGAATTGGCATGTCAGCGGGAGAGCAGGGCTTTGTCGCTGTAATGGATGCCAACATACTTAACCCCACCATTTTAGACATTAGCTTCCACCACTGGAACTCCTGAGAGGGCTGCTTCTGGAAACACTTTTCCTACCCACTCCGCTTATAGCCCCCCCCTCGAATGTTTGGCAGAGAGGAAGATCTTATGATTATACCAGCTTTTGTTTTTATCCTCACCATGCCTGGATGGGTTTGGATTTCTAAGAAGTTCAAGATGTGGCAGACAGACGGGGAGAGACAGAGTTAAGGTGAGAGGGAAAAGAAAGCAGAGTCGAGAACAAGACTGTTTGAACTGAGAGTGTAATGTAGTCAGGGTGGAATCTGTCACTCAGCTTATTGCATGTTGATGACTCAGGGTAGTTTCAGCTGTAAGCAGCTCCTGATTTATGGACAGTCAGTGAACTCCTGCGGGCAGCGAGGTAGGGAGGAGAGGGAGATCACAGCCCCACAACCGCAACAGGGCCTCCTTTTTTCAACAGAGAGAGCGAGAAGGACTGAGAGAGGGAGGCAGGGACTGCATTTTTCCCCATCATGCCAGACTGCTTTGCACGGCAATTAGCTGTGTCCTCATTTAGTTTGCCCCGTCCCAAAGGGTAATGAAAGTCATACATCATCTTCAGGGCCTGCTAATTATCCAGCTCAGTTGCAGGTAAGCTTTGTAACCATGAGAAGGCCCTGTCGCCCAGATATTTATTGCTCTTCCAATAAGCGGGTAAAAAATACTCTCTTGAAAGGTTGCCTGTACCAGGCACCTCACATCCTTGACATACCTTTTCGCAAATGTGCTAGTCAAAGGGGAAATGTCTTCATTCCACATAAATCATCTCTTCTAGTGCGGCAACAAAATGTTCGGCCAGAGCTGTGCGCAAGTGCTGGAAACTGGAGAACATAAACATTTTGGGGGTCAGCTTGTCTGTGTTGATTTACATGCGGATGGCTAATGGAGGAAACACAAGTGAAATACTGTGCTCAGTAACGGCACGGCTGGGGGACTTTGGCTGTTCCTGCTGTTTCAGTACCTATTATTGAGAGACATGCATGTTTGGATTGTGCCGCTCAGCTCTGAAATGCATTACAGTTTCCTTGTCACACTGAATATACTTATTTGGGTAACAAAACCAAATATTTGCAGGTAATCTTACCTCGATACTAATGAAGACGAAATACTTAAGGATATATTTATCCTAATACAATTTAGTTACGTTTGAAGAAATGAGAAATACATATACATTTTCCACAATTGAGTTTATTTCCTTTCTCCAATTATATTTAAAATCCAAAACAGCTGTAAAGATACAATTAGTAGTCACCAAAAACTTGTAAAATATGTTTAATGACTATATTGTAACATGCTGAACTTAAAGGTATACTTTGCAGGATTTTGCTAACAAACAATGCATAGAGTCATACGAAACTAATACCTTTTCAATCATTACTTGTGTAGGCGGTTCTCATGCACTGTTCATACGTATATCTACGAAAAGTAATGCACCACAGTTTGTGTATAACCCCCGTAATCTGGAAGGCTGCAATCGCGTGGCCAATGCACTGACGGGAGTAAGGAAGTATTTTAAAGACTGAGAGTCCAGGTAAAGATGTAGGTTGATGTGGTAGATAGGTCAATAAACATAGGACTTTCCCCCAGGAGACTGGTGTTAGGGACCGTGTGAAACCAAATGAACTTTGAGTTATTTGAGGGTACGTCGTCACCATGTTTCTTTTGTTATTCTACGTAACTTAATATTAATCACGTATCATAACAACACCATTAGTGTGGCACTTATTCGAAAAATATACAAATCATTTTACGAGTATATGTCGACCTACAACCCACTAAAAGTATGTGGCACTGTACGTAGACTCTGCCCTCTGCCTGTATTACCCTATTGTCTTCTTATTTTGTTATGTTCGAGACACTCCTGAGCACAATGCGCAGGTGAGGTTGGGACTTTATGAAACGTTAGCGACCAGGTGCCAGACTGTAAGCAACACACATTTGAGAAGAAGCTACGAAAATCATGGACACAGTGTCGAACAATGCAAATATAGCTAGGTCAAACACCTAGCGGACAAAGCTCGTAGTGTATCTGGACTTGGCTTTCACTTCCACTTTTGTTTGCGGGCAGTGTTTTCTGTTGGACAGCTAACGTTAGGTGCCAGCAGTTAGCTTCGTTAGCTAGCTAAAATATTGGCTTTTCCATCATAACCAATGCAGCCTTCCTACAATAGTAGTACACGCAGCCAGTGTAAGGAGGAGGGGTCAAGTTTGAATGCTGTATTTACTATACAGCAATTCCTGCATAGTATACCTTTGAAGTATATCCATATATACCTTCCTCATAGGTGTGTTTAAAACAGCCTCAAGATGTAGTATGTGTGTGAATATTAGAACTGGTATGGCTGAGACAGACAGGCAGATGATAGTGAATACGACATGGATGAAAAGTGACGGCAGAGTAGTCACTGCCATCTTGGCTAAGACGACACTATAAATCCAATGTGATGCTCTGACATGTTCAGGCCCACATCCGCTGTCACCTACATATACAGATAGGGAATCTGTCTTGGTCCACTGATTGTGGCCCTCATTCCTTTCTGCCTTCCTGCTGTCATCTTCACCCCGCCATCCTATCCGCCTTGAGCCTGGCAGCTAGTGCAGTCTGGGTATTGGAGTCTGGAGAGCATGGGGTGAGAGCTGGAGGCAGAGAGGAGACTAATTGTCAAGGTTATGCCTCGGAAGATGATTGATGTCAGGCTGGGCTTTCCTGTCAGCCTGTCAGGAGGCAGGAATGTTTAATGTTCTCATTATTGGTTACGCTGTTGTGTATATTTCTCTGTCAGCGCCGCCGAGCCATCTGAACTGCCAAAGCACTTCAAAGGCCTGCAGGTCATTTATCTTCCCCTGACGCTCCCAATGCTCAGCCTCAGCTGAGTGCCAGTGATTTGTTATGACTTGAGAGCTGGCTGACAGACAGGTCCTCTGTAAGGAGGGGGAAAAAAGGAATCCTTTTTGTCACACTGTGAAAACATCAATGTTCCCGTAATGGGCTACAACTGTCAGTGGAGGCCAGCACCTGACAGTTGTGTGGCCTCACTAATTTGCAGTCCCGGTGACTTGCACTCTTCCCGGTTTAGATTTGGTTGTGGTGTCACATACAAACACGCCGCCATCTGTTGTTCACCGCCATAGGGAGGGCGGAGGAGAAGAGGGAAGGCTATGCTAATTGAAGACACGTCGCCATTTCGTATTAATCATCGAGCCTACGTATCTTTTCTTTTGAAGTCAGGGCCGAGCGATGAAGAGAAAAATAAGTCTGTCTCACACGAAGACAGGGAGGAAGATATGGCTCAGCAACGCTGTCCAGAAACACGGGTGGAAATAGAGCGAGGGGAAGGCGAAGGATAAGAGATACAGGAAGGAGGTGGGGAGGAGGGAGGTCTTACAGAGGGGATGAGAGGAGGCTAGAGGGGAAGAAAAGGAAGAGGTGAGGAAAGGGGAGGGGCACGGGTGCAGCGAGAGAGAGGGAAGAGAGGAAAATCAGATCTTTGTTTCCTTTCCCAGGCCATGACATGATTAATCGTTTTCTTCTGATCTAATTTTGGAACATGAAAAACAGCACATTTGTCTTGAAGAAAAATGATGTGCCGCACAGTGCAGATGGAAATTTCAAGCCCTGAAAAAGATTAAAGTGAAATTCCACTCCTTAGACCTAATCATGAGTTGTAGATTATACTGTCGTCTTAACCAGATGGTGGGTTTGATTCCCCGGACCCTTCCTCATATTAATGAATGCTAGACTGTTATATTTGACTTTGGTAAGTGAAATGTCTATCAGGCCTAATGGACTGCCAGCCAAACTAACACACGCTGCACCTCTTTCTGCTCTTCCTGCATTTTTCATGCCTTCGACTGGTGCTCTATGCAGAACGCTGTGCTTCCCCCGTCCATTTCTCACTGTGTTGTCGCCCGCCCTGCCTGCTAAATATTTTCACACAGAGGGTGGAGAACAAGAGCAAACTTGTGTCCACAGCTAATTTCCTCCCATAGGTTAGGGCTATAACTCTGGACTTACAAGCGTCACCTGGGGCAAGCAGGGACGGGAACTCAATACTAATATGATTAAGCCTCCAGTCAATATGACTGCATACACGGCAGTATGTTAACCAACCTAATTATGAGAGGGGTGATAAAAGGAGGGAAGTGGGTGGCCGGGCATTTCATCTCGGCACACATACGGTTGCCCTGTGGCACTGTCCTTTCCCTACCAGAGACCCTTGCACACACACACACACACACACACATGTTCGCACACACACAAACAGGCCTGTATTTCATTTCGAGGAGAGCCCATTTTTCACTTGCCACAGACAAATTGGGTTGCGCGATTAGTTGTAGCAAACTACCCTCTGCAAAACTGGCTCCTGTCTCTAATGTTACATTTTCAGAGGAGAAATGGATCCATCTGTTGCATAACATCTTGTTATGACATTATATTCCCATCAGAACAGGATGATGACAGTGCACAGTATTTATTAAGTAACACTGGTACTAATTTCAGTATCTGCGGGACTCTCTAAGCTCTACTGCAAAACAACTGACATCAGCTTTATTTAATGTTGCTATCCATTATTCTTTTGCTCCATCTGTTTACTTTAGGGGAATAGTCCCACCTCATGAAAATACAGAGACAAGACTTTGGACGGTTGTGTGGGTCGTTTTGGCTGCTAGTCGACCACTTGGAGGCCTTTTCTTCCTTTTCATGCCTAAGCTAACTTTGCTTACATTTTGTCTCATAAGGTAAATCCAGTGTAATGCTGTCCACTTTCTGGCCCAGCTTTTGCTCTGCTGTCTGTTCCTGGACAGCCAGAACTGTAAAAATCTGGTAGTTGACGAACTCTCGTGGCAGGCTGCCGCTCTCCTTGTTCGCTATTATAGAAAATGCAAATGTTTGGAGGAAAATCTATGAACAGGGAAAAGACCAGGGGGAGCAAAAGGGAGGGAGCCAGCACAAAACTTTATTCATGAATATGCCAGGCGCAGACTCAAAACAACAGCCCCCTGAAACTTGGACGCCGTCGCAAACCGCGAACATGAACGGAGGGGAGACAGAGAGAGCACAATGCCAATATGTCACACGCTAAATAGTTTTAAATTAGAGCCTGTATACGCCTGTTGGAGACTACATTCATCATACTCAACGTTGGTCTGTTTCTTGCAACCCTGGCAGTAAGAGCTTCCACATGCCAGTGTCGGCGCTGGGGAGAAACAGAATCGGGTTATCAGCAGAAGTTTACTTGTCTTTAATCAGCCTGTAGCTAATTACCAGGCTTCCACACAGCATGGCCATAAGTCATTAATCATACAGGGCGTCTGGGAGCTCTCAGCTTTGTCCTGGACCACTGCAGCAGACAGGAGCTCCCTTTTCCATGATGGAGCTCTTTCCCTCTCTCTCTTTTTCTCCCTCGGAGCGACGATGCCTCTAGTGGCGATGGCGTCGGCCATTAGGGTGTAAATTACAGGCCCCGGCGTAGATACCCAAACAAAGGCCGTCTGTTGTACTTCCTGATTCTCCTCCCAGCAGACTTCTCCATGCTTTTCTTACAAAAGATGACTTCAGCTGCACTTAAGCAAAACTCACAGTGAAATGCACGTGGGCACGCCAAAATGTGCTGCGTTTGTCAGTGCTTCTTGGCAATGTATTGCCAGTTAACACATCTACAGGATGATGTCAGTGTTTTCGTGGCAAACTCACTTGCTAGTTAGCTTGATGGACGTTGGGTTCTATCAGAAGTTGCCATGGAGAACAGTGTGCTGGTAATATTTCGCAGTGAAAGTGGAGGTGAGAAATAAAATTGTCATTTAGCCGGACCAGGTGATACATCATTCTGTCTGCGCCGCAACGCCCTCGCTCACCAGTGACTAAATGGGCCAGGGCTGTTTTCAAATTAAAGCACAGAGGTGCTGAGGTCTCCACAAGGATCCATCCATGGCGCTCTGATGGCAGCATTTTTAATCTGCCGTCCATACAGCTAAAAGGTTCATCTACGTGACAGTCAGAGACAGATTATTCTGTTGAAACGTGTCCAATGGTTACATCCAACCAGCCAATGGCATGTGTAAAATAGCAGGACAACAAGCATGGGAGGGAGAGGGAAACGAGGGACTTGGACGCAGAGAGAGACAGAGCAGAGAGGATGTCTTCTTCCATCACTGTGATTCCTCGGACAGCTCCATTCACTGTCCTCCATCACTCTTTGACAGGGGATATTTCCTGCAACCCAACACTGTTTCCGTGCTACTGAAATTCGGCGCTCAAATGTACACATACGAGCATCATTCCAAAGGAAAAAAAAAATCTCTGAAAGGCCCTGGCAACTGCAAAGTGAAGCTTTCAGCTGCTTTTCATGCCACTGCATGGCAAACTCCCATGGTTGGCTGAACATCTCCATCGACCAGGTTGAACAAAACATCCCTTTGTGCACCTTGGAGGTCAAACCTGTTTCCCATCAGGTATAACACATACATGTGACACACAAAATATGTGGTGTTAAGTGAAATTCTTAATGTTGGATGTGCAGATTTTTGTCAGGAAGCAAGGTAGGTTGCCATTTCCGTCTGGCTCCTCAACTATTTTAGCACAAGGTTGTGAAGACAGACGGTGCGTCATGTAAAAGTAAAAGACTGGCATCAAATGAAAGATTGTTTAAAGTCAGAACTGCCAAAGCTTTATGCCCATCATTTATCTTGTTACCAATAGATCAAATTCACTTCATGGCAGAGTCATAAAAATGTATGAGAATGTAAATGGCTGAGTGACCCATTCATCTTGTTTAAAGTGGCAAATGTAACATGCTTCTCATCCTGGGTGATAAACTCATACTTCACTCTTTTATGAAGGATTCATTGTTGATGGTGAAACGTCCTGAATTTCATTACGGCGGCAGGTAGACAGGCTCTGCCAAGGTACTCCTGCTGTAGTACAGTATGTGTAAATCATTCAAGCTGTCTTATGCCGAGGACGGACCTGGATGCTGTAATTTTTTTCGCGACTAACTAAAAGCTGACCCTTAACATTTTCTGCAGCCATTTTGTTAAAGCTCACAGTGTTTTATCCAAAAGTCAAACTGAACACTCGCTATTTTTAAAGCCAGCTCACCCTTTTAAAAAACGATAGTATGTGACATTTTCACTACGTGTGTTTTTCTTTGATGCCGTCTCCTGAAAAATAACATCAATCACTCCGGTTTCCTCACAAGAAGAAAAAGTACATGTGAGTGACTCCCATTTGGCTTCCCCCAGCCTCAAAAGTTGTATTTCAAAAAACCTCAGTGGACAAAAAAAAAATGCAATCATGCCACTAAAACTCAATATTTCTGCTGGACACAGTGAGTGGTGAGTGAATCAAAGGGCAGGTTTTTCCCTCACGCCAACCCACCCACAAACACACACACACACACACACACACACACACATTCAAAGTGTTCACATACACACAAATTCGCATACACACATGCTCCTAGACAGAAACATACACACATTAGTCGACAGGGCAGTACACTGAGGTGGTTTATGCTTCTTGTCAGTTGGAGAGCGTGATGAAGTAATGATTAATATGGGGGATGTTTGGAAATGTAAATCTGTGCTGCAGGACAAATAAACCAGGGGGGTTTCAGGGGATGATTAAATGGACATTTCACAGTTGATTGAGCATGCAAAAAGTCATCCATTTCCCCCTAACTCTGTAAACAGCAACGGCTACCCCCTTTCCTGTGAAGTATATGATAGTCGTTGTGGTTTTATATGCACACACAGGCCATTGAAGACGAATGAGTGGCTCAATTTATATAACCACTGGGATCTCCTGATTAGGTAATTTATATGGAGGACAGGTTTATAACTGCTAACTCACCGTCATGTCCCACAACAATTACTCCTGAAATCCGGCTGTAAAAGCAGACAGTAAATTCTGCATTTTTCTTTTGCTGTCATCAGGGCCCATAACCTGAGATCTGATTTTCAATAAATCTTTTCTGCATGAAACGGCGGGCAATTACATCGAGAGAGAGATTTTCAAAATTGATCCAAGTAGTGAGGAGTGGCATGGAGAGTGTCTATCTGAGATTGCCCTCAGTGGCCCCTGTGAATCTAAAAAGCCTCCAATTTACAGTATGCGCCACACATATTTGAGAAAATGTGTCGTCTCTTACTGAGTCAGGAACTCATCTACTGAGGGCGAAGGTAACAAAGCATGTAACTGGTGGACTTTAGTGTCATCTGTGCTGTGTTGATATGAAGAGGCCCAGATTGTGGGTATCTTTAGAGGCGATCTCCATTTATTTCTGACAGCAAGAGGTAAAAAACAAAATCCTCTGTCAATTACGACCATATTAACTCGAGCCCCTACACAAATGACCTGACACAGGACTATGTTAGCATAAAATTAGCTTAACAGTGCTAAAACACGGAAATTACTGCGAGAGCAATGTCGCTTACCTCTCCCATAGAGTACAACAGCAAAAGGAAAGAGATAAGGCGGGAGACACACCTTTATAGGTGGGGTACCCCCAAAGATGAATGTAGGGGTACAGAAACTGAGTATCAGGCGTTCCACATATTGACTATGGAGGCCTAAGCATGTCAGGTGACTGAATTACCACTGGATGTCATGTAAATTCCTGCAACCTCAGTTTGAATATACCCATAAACATACATTACAGCTATAAGCTACAACCTTCATCACAAAGCCAAATATAATCATTGGAAATATACATGATTGTAGGGCAGTTTATTTTGCTGTTGACCCGGTGACAGAGATCCAAACGAGCTTTACTGTCATTGTTTCCACAAAGGAAATTAGAGTTGCATCTCCAATTAGGTGCAGATATATATAAAAAAATACATAAATGTATAAAATATTCCATCAAAATTTTTAAAAGATTATTTTTAGGGTTTTTGCCTTTATTAGAGAACAGCTTTAAAGGGACAGGAAACAGGAGAGAAACAATGGGGATGACACGCAGTAAAGGGTTGCAGGTTGCAGTCAAGGACTCAGCCTGTATGGGGCCCACACTCTACCTGGTCTATTCGGTGCCTTTCTGCAAACCACACATATGTTATATTTGCACATTTGAAACGTATCATATCAATGTTTCTAAAGTGACGTATGAGCTGACTTTGTCATCAGCATGTGGAGGGGATGGTGGATGATGTGTCATCTAGGTGAAACACTTGCCAAGCTTCTGACCACGTTCAAGACCAACATACAACAAAAATGTTTTTTAGCGAGTCATTGCTGTGTTCGTAGCGGCTTTTCATCCATGTAAACACGGGTGTTTTTATAGCGATCTGTTGCTGTTTTTCAAGCAGGAATAGAGTAGGGCTGGGCGACATGTCCAGAAAATTATATCACAGTATTTTTAGGCTATATCTCGATACACGATATATATTTTTAAATCTCCTCAAAAGCACTTAATTAATGCTGGGACTGGGAGGCAATTTGAACATAACAATAGTTCTGACCAAATGCCCTTTCTTTTTCTTTTTTTAATATTAACACAATGAGATTTTTGATTAGTTATCAACAATAATGTGGATATAACAGCTAAGTGGGTTAAGACAAGTGTTAAAACAAATAAAAAGTCTGGTAAGGTCATAAATATACCTCACTTTAAAACAAGGGAAAAACACCATTTATGCCTTCTCACAATACAACAATATCCAATATCTAAGACGACATATTCTCTCATATCTCGATAATGATATAATATCTTCATATTGCCCAGCCCCAGAATAGAGACATAAAAAGTGGTTGTTTTTTACCAACATTGCTGCTTTTCCAGTGAGCATTGTGCCCCCAAAACTTGGTCTTAAAAGCCAACACATGATCTTCCCTAACAGTTACCAGTGGTTTTGTGCCTAATATAACCACATTAACCACAGTCATGTTGAAATGTGAAATTTCCATTTGTTCGCTACACAATATCTACACAATTGTGCAAATGTAACGTGTCAGTGGTTTGCAGAAACATACAGTGCCAACATTTTTCCTGGCGACAGGGTTGAGAAAGCAATACCATTAAGGTATTAATATCAGCACTGTGAGAGATAAATTTACTGAGAAAAATATGGTAATAAAATCAGAAATGGAAGTGTGGAATACATACAAATGACAGCAGTTGAAAATTATAAAGTCAAAAGGTCATCTACGACTTTACTGTTCTCACAGTTGACAAGAAAATACATTGGACATTTGACTGTAGGTAAACAGTGAAGTAAGCTCTCTTGGACCAGTGTCTTTAAGACCCAGTGGTGTTTGGCTGAAGCACAAAGGACTTAAACTGTTCTGTGGTTGGCACAGCCGAGTAAAACTCAGAGACAAGTTGGTCAGGTTGGTCAGAAGATCAATAGACCATTTTATTTTATATTACTTTAGATTTCATTGGATTGTTGGAAAAAGATCTCGGCTGGCTGATGATTTATCTGCAGTAAATGTACAAAGTTTCAAACATGATCTATCGTCTGTCTGCCATATTACTTATTTACAATAAGGTAAAAATACGGTCCGATTCTCTTGTCTTTTGACTACTAAGTAATTATAAGAAAATACACAGCACCTCTCCACTACGTTCTAGTTTATGTGCCAGATTTGAAAAAGAAAACATGCAAGTTACATTAAAACTCATTTAAAGTTTAACACTGTGGTCCGGCGTTCACAGAAAATTGGTCTCGACATCTCTCTCAGTGCATGTTGGTTTGTTCTGGACAGCATCTGGTGCGAAGTGGATGTGTGCTATTAACAAGTCCTCTGGTTGGGGTCCCACCCCAGCATGGCTGCTTGTAAATGGCACTCTCTTATGGAGACAAATCACCCACTGGTTAGGGTTTCAATGAAAGGGGATACAGTTAGAGTACATAAATATAGCCGTAGGAAACACCACTAACCATGTGATACTCAAACGATAGACTTTTTGTGGCCGTGAGCCAGGTTTCACTCCGAAGAGACTCGGCTACCAGAACAGCTAAAAGCTCACAGTATACAGTGTGTATGGAAATTAAATCTGCGGCAGAGCCCCGGCTCAGATAGTTTTCAACAAGCACATTTAGCTGAACAGATGAGATGGATGAACCATTAAATAGCCCACAGAAAAACACAGGGACAACTGTGTATGTGTTGCTCTGCGCTGCTCAGCCTTCAGTGTGTGTGTTTCAGCCCAAAGAGATGTCTGTAGAGGAACTAGAAAGTAATCAGGGAAGATAGGACTAGAAAGATATATCCCTGCGAGTGCTTATTAAAACCTGACATGCAGAATCGCGTGTGTGTGTTTGTGAGGAAAGTGTCGAGTGTGAACATGCATAAAATGTAGAATTAATAACTGGTACGGAAACGAAAGAAAATGAAGTGAATTGCCAGGATCTTTTTTGCCTGCATCATAAGACAAAGCAGGAATTAGCTCTGTGATTACAGTTAACAATAAAACTTTACATACATGATTACTGATTGTTGACGTTAATGTTATGGACAGGAATGAAGAGTTTCCCCAATACTGATCATATGTGATTAACTGGATGATTGAGCGATTTAATGATAATTGTAATTAATTAAAAGCAGTTTTCTGCTTGTCTTCATAGCTGAAAAGATTCCTACCATGAAGTCAGTAGTCTCTGTCCCCCAAATATGATCATCTCACACTGCTGACAGACAGCGGAGCACTTCATCATGAGACAGTGTATCACACAGCTCACGGATCAAATTAGCAATTACAGCCTCGGAGTTCACGAGATTTAAGGAGAAGAAGAAAAAAAAAAGAAAGCATTTTGCATCTCACATGGCTGACTTCCCCATCATCTTCATATTTGTTCACAGCTGTCACATTGATTCTCTTTCTTTTCACCAGGAACAAGGGGATATTGTTCCATCGCTTCAGAGTGAAAGCATGCAGGCACTCAACCTGTCGAAACCATGCTGGGCTGTGTTGAGCTCTGAACTGGAAAATGCTGGCTGCCTCCCTGCAGTTTTGGACTGTCTGAAGCAGTGGTTCTCAAACATTTTCATGTCACAGAGCCCCGGATAGACACACATTAGGCCAAAGACTCTGCAGCCAGTACGATTACATCCCCTTGACTCCCATACGATAAAATATTCGCTGTTGCTTTAAACTGAATTGTATAACCATATGTGTGCTACAATCATCCTGCTGATACACCCTGTACATTGGATTATTCAAATGATTTAAAATTAACTTCACCAAACCCCCTTAAATCCTTCGAACTTACTCTCAGTGTGCTTTCAGACCTAGAGTTAGCTTTCTTTGGTCCATGCATTACATTGAATTTGGCAAATGCACATATTAAGGCAGTATGAGGAGACGTACATTTATTATCCTCTGGGACTGTAACATGCTCATACTTGTTTAACCCAAACAATGCGTAATGCAACTCGGATCGAGGTCGCAACACGTTCTCAACACAAACGAACCGCACCAGAGTTCGTTTGAAACCGGACCGAGACCACCTCTTCAAGAAGGACTTGGTCTGGTTGTTTTGGTGCACACCCGAGTGCGATTGCTGTGTTCACACCTGCCCAAATGAACCACACTTAGGGGGCAAACAAATTTGAGTTTGATTGAACTGAAGCAAACAGGGCAGGTGGGAAAGCACCCTGAAATGAACCACTGGTCTAAGGCCCTGTCTACATGCATAGAGGTATTTTTGAAACTGGATAATTTTACCCTCTGTTTTAAAAAGATTCCGTCCACATGACCTTCACTTTACAAATTATCTCTGTCCACACTGGAACGTAAAAATGACTCCGAACGCCATCTGCCATCAGCTGTCTTCTGCAGTCTCACCTCATCACTAACGTTACTTTTCAAAGCACCTTCTGGAGATCTCATTACCTTTGATTCCCCTTCAATACAAGGACGAGAAAGCTCATTCAAGGATACGAGTGATGCTCTGGACATGTGAAAGTTTTCCTTTCAGTCCTCATTGACAGCAATCCCACTCTCAGAATTGTCCCACCATCTGCTGGTTCGACTGGGCCTGATCCAGAGCCGTCATTTGTGTCAGACTTTAAACCGCAGACGCTGAGGTGGAGCGAAAACAGTGGGCGCAGCAGACGCCTCCGTTCATCTGAGTGTCTGTTGTTGCTTTCTTATGCGGTCATGCTTGTTTCTGTATTTTTTTGGGGGATCTTTTATTTTGGTAAATTCGATTTTTGTCGTGTGACCTCCGACATTTCGGTGACGTCATTTCCTTTAGATTTTCGCTATCCTCTTCACTGGTATTGTGGACCCCGTGAGGAGAGGTGTGTTTGTGGAAAGCTGGTCGTGAGAAGTTGCTGAAGTGATTTTAATGTGTCTGGTCAGCAAGGCAGAAGTTGTCTTTGTCTCCTTCCTCATCATCCACAAACACGACGCAGAGCTTGTGTCAGGCCAGACCAGTTGCACAACAATCCTAAGTTTAAATGTTAAGTAGTCATTAGACCAAACAGTGCTAACGCTGTCGTCTGCCATTGTTGCTATTGTTTCTGGTGCATGCTCATTGCACCAAGCAACACTAGACATGCCCAAACTGAGGAGATGATGTCATCATTTCCATGTCACTCCATTTTAAATGTCTGCATGGATACAAAGTAACCAGAGTTTTAAAAAGAATCTCCATTGTAGTGGCCCATAACTCTGTTGGCGTGAACACAAGAGGCCAAAATGTAGAAGAAAATATCCACTTCCAAAAATATTTGTATGTGCACAGAGAGGGCTTACAGGTAAATGACATGAATGCCATTAGCAAATTGTGCTTTGAACAAGTGCACATTCATCAAAAGAATGGGTGGCTCAGTCGTTATCAGAGAGCATAATCAACAGGTGCTCTGTAGTAAACACTCGGATGATTAATCATTTCATATCAAGTCTCAAAATTCAATGAACTGCCAGAGACATTAAACATTAACAGGGAATAACATTTCAAAGAACAATGCCTTTTGATTGGCGGCGTCCATGAAATGAAGTTTGAATGACATTGTAATGAATAATATTCCCCGGCTTTGTTTGCAGACCGATAGATTGGCCTCCCACAAAGAACAGGCGGTGTGTTTCTTTGAACCGGCATTTAGACCGACAAACACATACATTTGCCAAAAAAACAAACCCATTCATATTTCATAATAGGGCTCCCATGTGCACGCTGGGGCTAAATCACACATCAAAATTTAAAACAGATCTATTTTTTATAAGCTCTACATCAGATCACTGGTATTACCTGTGGAGCCGTGGACTGAGGCCTATTCACAGACGCAGACAAAGCACACAACACATTCAGCTGCGCCTCGGCTGCTCCTGGTTATGCAGTGTTTCATGACACCCTGTTTGCAGTGAAGTACTGAGCAGCTTATTAATCAGTGCTGAGAGGTCTCCCATCCATCCAGGCATATGGCTGCTTGCCTGTGGAACATTTTAAAGGCAAGCAGGTCTATACAACAACCATTAAAAGCACAGAGAGCCATATCCCTGTAAATTATTTAGCTGGGAGAGGGTAGTAAATCAGCGTGAGTGTCATATACTGAACATGGCACATGCTGGAGTGAAAAATGCATACAGAGCGACTATTCACACTTGGCGCTGAGCATGGCATTTAAAACCCCGTGTCGTCCGCCATCTCTCCGCAGCCCTGTCAACTTCAGTCACAACTAATTCATTGAAGTTGATTATGAATGATCCATTTTGGGAATTTGTACAGTTGCACTCTGCTGAGTACTGAGCTTATATACACTGGAAGCAGTGGCGTATGTTTTTTTTTAAATTTTTTTTTTTGTGCATTGTTATTTCAAACAAAGATGCAAAAGCTCTCCAGTGCACTGTAAATGGGAAATATGTTCAGCATTAAACTGATGAACACAACACTGACTTGAAGCATTTTGTGGCATTAATGGTTCTGCGAGGAGAGCCTTGCTGAAATTTGTATTTTTCAGAAATGCGAAAGCCTCTACACCCCAAACTAAACATTTTGTAGTTTAACAATAATCAGTCTTCCTTCACACAGCTATTCAAATATTCCATTTGTAATTTTTGAGGCAAGAGTTATTCCTGAACGTCAGTGCTTGAGATCTGGCTTGTCGACAGGCTTCACTGTGACTGACACACTCATCAAAATGAGAATCCTTCTTGCCTGGGGGAACTGTGATACCTGTCAAATGGTGGATATCTTTTAATGTTCCTGTCTCAAATACATGTCAGAGCAAATGCCAAGTCATAACATCAGTTATTACCTGGATGTTCAACGCCTGATTCCTCTTATTTACCTTAGGTTTCAAAAGATCCCTTCACTTGTCTTTCCCGCTTTCTTTGTGGTGAGAATCATCCTGGTGACAGTTTTTCTATCTTGAAATTTTCAGTAGATTTCATCTGTTTATTTTTTGATTGACTCGTTGGGTGTGCGGAGTGTGTGCATGTGTAAGTTATGTGTGCTTCTTTCTCTCGTAATATTTACAGCCCTAAATGTTGATAGCTTGCATTTCTTAAAGAAAATTAACTATTACAGGCTGCCACATCAGAAACACTCTGCAGGCTCCTGTGTGCTGTGCAGCCTCCAGCTTATTGCAATACTGCCTGTCTATAGGGGGAGCAGTTCAGCGTAGCACTGTCAACACTTCTCTGTAAGGTCATGTCACATTGTGGAGAGAAAAGCCAGTTTCGTGTCACATTAAACACTTAATCCAAACTCTGGAGGATGCCGAGCATCACACATTAATCTATACAATATAAACACTGTGTATTATTACATGTGTGACTTTAAGCTCTGAGCTTGCGCCTTCTCTGCAGCAACCAAATTAAATCAAATATAAAAGATAAGAAATAATGAAGAGGACTCATCCTGACGTGCCATTCCAACAGCTTTGCTCCCATCAAAATCATAAAGTGTCACTGCGTCCCCTGCCTCAGACAACAGAGGGAACATCTTACAGCTAGAGTCTGTGTCACATGGTCTGCAGCTGAGATGGACTGCCTGTCCGACTCTCTGAGTTTCTGTTTGACTAGCCACAGGAAATGAAGGTAGACAGCACAGGTCTTCTTTATCTGTCACAGGACATGGTCCATTTGGACAGATGTAGGAGATATTTTCCGTGTACGGTCTTATCACCATCTTGTGACCAGTGGCACCCCTAAGGGCCCCCTGATACAACTGCTGCCACTCCAAATGGCACCCCTTGGCAAAAATAATTGGAAGCTGAAATTAGTGTTTTAAGAGGCTGTGGCGCACTGATTTTTTAAGCTAGGCAGTGGTAGTGCTGTCTCATGAACTAGATAAACTTAAGTCCTGTTTCCACTGAGCAGTACGGTACGGTTCAGTTTAGTTCAGTATACATTTTTTCTGTTTCCACTGTGAAAAGTTGTGGGTGGCACCAATGAAAATGTTCCATACCGTTCCTATTCTTGGTCCCCCCTCTGTTGGGGTACCTAGCACACAGATCTGGTACTAAAAGGTGGAGCTGTGAACACTGCAGTCTGTTGATTGGTCGATAGGGGACGGTCACTCTGCTCAGGGCTGAGCTGTGGCTGGTTTGTGGCTCATGTAACCACTGTTCATACTGTGGAGAGTTTCATTAGTAAACTGTAACTATAAAATGAAAGGATGTTTTGCTGCCTCTTGCAGCAGCTGTAGTTGGAGAAAAAAATAACTTGATTCACTGGGCCGACTGCCGGCAACTTTTAAGGTGGAATGTTTACTTGTAATGTTACTCGACGACATGATTTAATCAACAAACCTTAAATTTCACTGTGACAACTTTGACCATTACTAGTCTTTATTGTCTCTCTTGGATGACAGACACTTTTAGTAATGAGTGGATCCTCAAGTGTTCATATATATATATATATATATATAAATTTCGACTGGTTTATGTGAACGGCATACATTCTAATCCTCACTTGGACAAAAAAAGCATTGTGGAGCGTCGTTCCTGTGGCTTCGGCAACACTAAACCCCTGAGCTTGCCTTAGAAGGACTACATGCACAAGCCTGCTATTTTTTAATATCCCATGGAGAGAGACTCTCACTCTTGGCTGTTCTATTTTGTTCTGAAAATGTTGGCTCGCAGCTTCGTTCTGTGGATGATAAACGAGGCGCAGACTTCCATCTGTGTCACCAGTAATGAGGAAATACAGTGAGTGCTGGACGGAGCAGTGAGTGACAACAACCCTGCCCACATTTAAGAGTACTGTTTGCGGTGGAAACACTAGGGTCTAGGTACCATGTCTGAAGGGTTACTTTTGGTTCCAAAGGTACCATACTGAAAGTGTTTGGTGGAAATGGGGCTTTAGACATCCATTGATACCAATCATGTCAGCATAGCTTATCAGGAAGAGGGGGCTAAATAAAGATCCAGAGTTAGGCTACATTTTGGTGAGGGGGTCCTTTGAAGTCTCATCTCCGGATATATGAATGAAAATAGGTTCTATGGGTACCATGAGTTGCCTCTGAACTTGAAAATGCTTGTTCCCAGTAAATGTTTTGTTCCTTACAATAAATGTATTCCGTCAAATAAAAGCTGACACCCTGACATCGACTAAAAAAAAACGTCCTTCAACGTCTGCATGATACGTGGCCAGTCACCGTTATAGTTTAAACAAACACAGTGGTATCAGGAGAAAACGTGGCGGGATAAGAACAAAAATTAAGGCAGTGAAAGTCTAAGTAAGGATGAGTGGAAGGAGTGATGGATGGATGCAATAAACACCGACTTTCATCTGGGCGAGGAGTGTTTGTCCCGTAAGATTATAAAGCCAAACCCTGTTTTTTTTCCTGAACTCAACCACGTGTTTTGGTTGCCTAAACATAACCATATGCGTTTGTTGTTGAAGGGGGAAAAAAAAGGTCAATTCATGGTGTAGTGCGTTTATTTTCAAGGAGTATCAGTATGTGATTTCTTAACACTCCACATTGGCATTCAACTACCCTATACTGTATGCTTCAAGACATAAAATGTAGTCATGGCTTTTGTTTGTGTGCCACCCCCAGATTTTCATTGGCCCCATCTGGCCACCCCTATGAAAAAATTCTGGAGACGCCCCTGTCTGAGACCCTTCAGCATGGGGCTACTACATGACTTTACACAGTCCAGCACTGTGTGCAAAATTTATAGAATAACACATTTTAATGATAAAATCAGTTAGCTTCTTAATAAAACATGAGATCACTAACTTGAACTCAGGCTACATTAAAACATGATTTATAGCTACTTTACATTATTGTTCTATTTTTCTTGTAAATGTAATCACCCCAAAAATATGCAGTGGTTATAATGTTAAATCTGTTACACTTTCCCATTTCCCTATGACATAATGTCCCTCTAACCATATTATCTGGGGAGAAATACAACAGAGCCTTTCTTGATTTTCTTAGACTCTCCACTTTTTACACAATAACATGGCCTACTATTTTAAATAAGCAACTTATTTCAAAAAGGAAAACACAGGAACTTGCTTGTTCAGCATGCGGCCGCCTGTAATGTCCTCGCTACACCTTCTGCAGGGCAGAAGACAACACAAAAAGGGAAAAAACAAATGGATTGTAGGTAATTTGAGGTTCAATTTCTCAGTTAACACTAAAATGCATTAAAGCAATAAAAGTGATGCGAGCCCCCATATTTCCTGGGGCTGTGTTGCTGTACGTCTGGCCCAATTTGTCTCCCAGTCAGGCCCATTAGTCTGCTGCGCTCCCTTCTTAATACGCTCGGCTCCCCCAAATGCCTCAGATCAATGTGTGATGCATCGCAGCATCATCACTTACTGCATGTGGATGAGTTGAGAAATGTCCCCCTCTCCTCTTATTTCCTTGGAGAAGTCTCTATTGAAAGTCATATGGGCACCGGCAGGGAGAAGTAGTTTGGTTTGGGGTTGTGCGGCGTGCTGGGGAGGGAATTGTTTGGTCCACTGACATGAATGAATTGCTGGAGTAATGTGGAGGCTGGTAATAGTTGAATAGTTTATATCAATGTGATAAATATAGCTCTCATAAATCACATAAGTGTTATATATTGCTGTTTTTCACACTTGGCTCTGACCAGGGAACTCTGGAGAATATCATAGGGGAGTGTATACAGAAAGTTCTGGGTCTGCAATGGTTCCTTAAATTGGATAATGGTCCTATGGAGTACCACCATTATACAGAGAACTATTAATGCTCCCATATGCTGCTTTACAGTTTCTGTTTCTCACAAAAAAACAGCTGCTGAGGTGGAAAATGGAGTCAAACACTAAGGCAACTGTGTGCGTTCATGCCATAACTTTAAAAAAATATATAAGTGAAATAGCTACCTGTTAGCGCAGCTGATAAAAAATGCTTTTAACTTTATATCATGTTACTTTGTTAGGTGTAATCATATTTTAAATAAACAAAATAGCACTCAGCTGCGTCAGAGCAGGTAGCATTAGCTAGAAAACATGCTAACCTTAGCTGATAACCACCACAGCAGAAACTTTTCACATACAAATGGTTGTAATAATTAGTTGCATACTGAAGCCACATTTTGATGTCTTTAAATGTATAAACAAAACATTCTACTTCATGAGGAGCCATCATGTTAAAGTTGGGCAGCAAAACCCTCAAAACAACACCAATAATCATAACCATTTTTTGGCTATGTTGGTATGACAACCAATCAGCCAAGCCCTGTTGGTACAGCTGCCAAAAACATGACAAAGTCTTGTAATGTAACTTTTGGTTGTACACACCTTTTGTTAACTTGACTCAATCCACGCCCACCTCAGTGTGTGATTTGCTTTGAAAACCCCTTTGAGAATGTGCCTGAACTTGCTGCATCCAGCCATTAGTTTTAATGCGTAGGCGGATCGAGCAACCACAACACCTATGGAGCAAGATTTTCCACTAAAGAAAAAGTCATGAAGCCAAATAAGCAGTCACACCCTTCCTCATGGCGAACACATGTTGTGGCTGTACAATAAAGCAGCCAGCAACACATGACACATTTTTCCTTTAACTTAGTTATGTGATTTAGTGTTTAGGGTGAAATCATCATGTGCTTTCTAACAACATGTATAAAATCTGCATTTGTAACAATGAATAACTTTAGTATTCATGTAGCTCTCAGTCTCTCAGATGCTTGTTTTGTCCTCAGGCTAACTAGCATTATTCTAGTATGCAAATATTTGGAGATTTTGATAAGACTAGCTTAGGGTCAGTATTTTTCATGTGTTTGTGTGGTTTCTGCTTCGGTTGTGAGTGACAAGTCCTGCTGTGGTGATGCCAGGTCAACTTTAATAATTTTGAGATATTGTATCTTCTAATCTTCAACACATGGGATGATGCACAGAGACTCGACTCACAGCTTACTTGCATCTCAGTGTTATAATTTATTCCATATGACTCTATCTTCAGCCCAGTAACCAGAGAAAGGTATTGGCATTAGGGATAGACCGATATGGATTTTTTAGGGCCGATGCCGATACTGATTTTTTTCCATCACCCTTAACCGATGACCGATTATGGACTACTGATTTTCTTGAGCCGATATTTGGGGCCGATACTGCTTTTGCTCCCTCAATTTACATTAAAAAAAATGACACAATGATAACAAATATTACAGGTCTCAAGTTTAAAATAAGAAACAGCAGTTATTGAACAGTAAAAAATACTAAACAAGATGGAAAGTTGAGGTAGAACAGGTAGAATATTATTATTATTATTATTATTATTATTATTATACATTCAAATAAAAAGAGTTCAGTGCTCTTAAATCTTCCAGTAATGTCTTTATAAAATAATCAAATATTTAAGCTGAAGCATAAATAAAACAACAACTACTGTACACAGTAGGATTCGCTGCATGTGCGCTGCAGGGTCTTCCGGCAACACAGAGCTGCCTGTGGATGCCTGTCTGTAAATCATGCCAGGGAAAAATAAATCCGCGAACCCACGCGCGTATCGGCCGATGCCGATACAAGTAAAAAACTCAAATATCGGCCCGACATATCGGCCGGCCGATGTATCGGTCTATCCTTAATTGGCATTGTATGCTCCTGCAAACAATGGATATATTGCATTTGCACATTATTATGTAGGGCATACACTGAACTTTATGTTTTAACAATTACTGTGTGAGTTTAGGCACAAAAAAAATACCTGATTATGGTTAAGATCCCCACTGGAAACAGAACATTACTTTTCGTAGCACTATCCTGGCAGGAAACTCAGTGATGTCTTGGCAGCAAACAACTGCTTTTCATGCCACTATCCCCACTGGAAAAACAGCCACGACTCGGTTTGTTGGTCTCGCACAGTGGTCTCCAGCTTGGCAGGTGTCTGGCCTGTGACATGCTATCCACCATCCCCTCCACCTTTAGAAACATTGATATACAAAGAGGTAAATCACTTTCATATCTTTTGGGGGTGCCCCTCGGTCACACCTTTTTGGACTAAAAGTCTTGGCATTCTTGATTTTTTTAACAAAATAACCTTTAATTGTTGAACTGATGTGCCTGCTTAGATCGGATGAACTCCAATGGAGGGAAAAGGATAAATATCTGCTGAGAAATATTACTGATGGCATGTAAGAAATACCTAGTATTGATAAATGGATTGACTTGGTATTTAATATTCATGTAATGGAGAGACTGACTTTTAGTTTGAAAACCCAGAAGGAAATTTTTCAGAACCTGATGAAATGGTTAGTGTATTTCTCAAACATTAGACCTGATTTTGTCTGAATAAGTACTAGAAACACATTGCGGTGTGATTAGTAGCTGCCCACTGTCTCTGTGTACATCTTAATTAAACATCCTGGTTAGGACAATCTATTTGTTATTTAGTCTCTATCATTATTTTATGTTATGATTTTTATTTATGTTATTACTCAGGAAACTTTTTATTATATATTTTATTATTATTTATTTTATTATTTTTATTTTGTTACATTTAAAACCCAACCCCATTTTTTCTTTTTTTAAATTTTATTTCATTATTTTATTTTTTTTTTTTTGCTTGAAAAGAGAATTACAAAAAAATAAATAAAAAGAAAGAAACAATATGATATGTATAAAATCTGCAAATCTGTTCATGTTCTTGCAGAAATTTACAGTGCCAACATTTTGTTCTGCACGCTTGGCTCCCATCTTTTATTTTATGTCAATTGTAATTTGCATTATTTCATTTTCTTAACATATTTGTCATTGCCATGTGTGCCAGTACCATATTTATTTCAGATCTGATTTCACTCTGTTATCAGCATTGTTATTTATTTATTTTCACAGCATGACCTTAATATTGTATACAGTCAAGTGACACTCACACATTTGTATTTTTGTGTCATTTTTAGCGATGACTTGGTAAGAAAATTTAACATTTACTCATTCTGCGAACCATCTAGTGCTGCTGCATGTGGCACAGATATTTGCAGTTGATTCTAGTGTGAACATTGTAGCCATATAACCCCCATTACATGTCAAAGATGAACTAGCTTTAGCTTTCAAACTTTGTACATAAAGTCATTCATTTCTGAGTCATTAAACATTGTTTTTCCCAGGCGTGTAAGTTGTGGACGTTCCCTGGATGACATATCAAGTTGAAGAGTATTGACCAATCATTATATCTTCACCCAATACTACAGAAAACCTGAGTTTATGTAGTTAGTAAGCATGTGAGTCATTGTAATTGGTGGCCCACACCCATGGAAATGACATCATGTACTCATACTGTCATGTTAGGCCGGTGACACACCATCAGGATTTACTCATAGAAAGGAGAAAACAGCAGAAGACAGCAATTATGTGGTAGACTGAAACCTCAACCTGTCAGAAAGACTTGGAAAGCCAATGCCTTTATCTCACATTAAGTTGGACGGCTCTGTCTTTGATAATCCACTGGGTGGCTACGCATGGAGACAGACGCCGTACAGTGTCGTGTATTATATTCGCACAGCTTCAAACAATTAGAATAACCTTGTGATTGTGTGCTGTAACGCCCCGAAGATACAGCGCTTAGGCATTGCTGATTTCAAATGAAGGCAAAAAGCCCTTTTGCAGCTGAGCTCATCCCTGACATTTTCCCTGCTTTTTACATTTATCAGTGACAGACAACAACCTCATCAGCCCGCATGCTACTCCAACACACTCCATTAAGGTGCCTGGAATAAGGGTGCATTTCCATAAAATATTCTTTGTCAGAATCAGAAAATGGGCAAATTATCTGAACACTAAAACACCCCAGCGCACCGTAGATCCCAAAGCAGACAGAAATGACCTCATTTAGGCTGTCTAAGCACAAGAAAGTGTCTCGCTGGCTCGAGATCTGAGTGGCACAGATAGATCAACACTGCCACTTCTCTCACATCACCTGGATGAGCACTTTACATTTGTAAATCAATGAGGAGGGTAACCACATGTAGAAGAGCTGGGAGGGATTCCTGTCTGCCTTGGCACAGATTTTTTGAGAACCAAATTACCTCTATTACAGCTCTCAGTTGGAGACTGCATTCTAGGATCAATCTGTCGGAGAAGGGTGCTTTAGCGTTGATGGATATGACATGTGACCAACAACAATGTTGATTTTTTTTAATCTCCTGGATAATGGGCAGATTTAGTACGGATTTGCCTGGAGCAGTAGATCTGGTTACGACCGCTGCTTTGTTTCACGCAGCTCACTTTATGGCTTCATTACAACAATCGCAAATCTGCGGACACCTCAACAGCCCGTATCACCATAAATCACACGCCGAGATAATGACAGCTGAGTGTTCCTGCAAAGATGACACCTTTTACTACAACTGGAGTGCAAAGGCGTAGTTGAGATATAGGTACATCAAACGTACAGTAGATACACATCAAGGCCAATCTCTGCGCTCTATAAGTAGACGTATAATCAAAATGTATTTGGAAAGTAACAATCTTGTAAAACATAATTGCAAGTAAGAAATATCAAGTGCTCGTAAAGTAAACAGTGCAAACAAAGCCATTATTGATAGGTCTCTCTTTTTTCCATCACTGTGAGCTTTTACATTGTAATCGCAGCCTGATAAAGCAACCACACACACATAAAAGATAATAATCGCTCTGTGACTTATGTCTGGCATGGGGTTGAACATTATAGCAGCTTCCCCTTATTGACACAGCTGTTACCCAAACTATAGACTTGCCACTGCAGACGACGGCATGTCTTTATATTGTGCCACACACCCACTAATGACAGCTTTAGTGGTGGTAATTCAGTAGGGTTGAATATGGGGTTAGGTGTGTGTGAGTCACGTCCTGGGCTCCCCTCCCACCCACCTACCCCTCACCAGATGTCCTGCCAGGTTTCCTGCAGTGTTTCACTCGTTCTCTGAGGATCCAAGTATCTCTCAAGAATCTAAAATGGCTGCTTTAGGGTCTTGACCAGAAAACGGAGAAGTACGGGATGTTGTTTTTAATGTGGTCCGTCATACCTTTCGCATTTCTTAAATAGTTCGGCGCCTGTGTTTTGTGTGTTTGAGTGCAGCTAGCCGCTAATGTGGACGTGCATTTGGAAACCATCTATTCGGCAAACCAGGGAAAGCACAAGTGTGTGGCGGTGGAATGAGCAGCAGCCTTTATTAAGGAATGGAAAATGTCTCTTTATAATCTTAAGTAAAGTGTAATGTAATGTCTTATTTTGTAAGACCATCACTTGATTCCTTAACCCCTGAAGTTATATAGAGAAGTTCATATGCGTAGATTTCAGGGGTGACGCAGGGGACATGTCCCGCTCAATATTTAGAATGTGCATTACCCCCGGTAAAAAGTTTTGTTTTGACAACATTAAAGACATTTCCACCATGAACTGATGCAGAAAAAGCAGAAATTTGTGCATTAAAATTCACCAGAAGGCAGGAAATGAAGTGTTCGGCGTTCTGAATTTTCTGACCCCTGTTTCATACGTGTCCCCCTCGATTTTAAAACAAAATCTACGCCCTTGGTAAAGTTTTTGCCTCTGCTGCTTTGCCATGCTGTCTTTGCATTTTCAGCTGCGGGCCAATTTTTATTTGGATGCCATGTAAAACCCCTGATTTATAACTGTGCCAAATTGGGTGCTACACCTCGTTTAAACTCCATGTACTCTCAAGACTCACCAGACTAATAATTTGGTTAATAGGAGTCCTATTAAATCCAAAAATCATATTAAGGAGCTTTGTATCCACATAATTTTACTGTCTATTTTAATTATATTTAAATTATTAAATCTGAAAGTTTACCATTATGCCATGGTTTGGTGTGTACTTCAGTTCTGCGGAGCTCGGTGCACCCCTGAACACTTTCAGGTCTTGATGGACAAAGTGAATATTCACTTTAATACTCTTGCATACTCTAATAACCCCATGTTCCTCCTCTCCTCTGTGTCAAATCTCCACAGTGAAGGAGGGAAGGGAGGGAGTGAAGGAGGGGAGGGAGGGAGGGAGGGAGAGCTGGGTGGGTGGGAGGGTTGGTAATTCATGCACACATGTGCCTGCCTGTTCCTCCAGTGACAGGGCCAGGGGGAGGGGCACATGATAAATTGCCTTCCACCGGGACCCTCCGAGCACAGCCACCATGATGTGGGTAGAAATGGAAATTGCTCCCTTTCACCGTCATTACATCAGTTTAGGACGCGTGTGGGCCTTATACACACTATGAGAGGAGTTTGTTTCGTCTGAATAACCGCTGTGCGATAGACAAGGGGCGGCATAGCGCAGGAGGCATCCTGCATAAATGATAGTAACTGATGGGTCAACAGTGCGCCTAAAAAACAAAGTTAATGGTTAAAAGAGTCGACGACAGCAATTATATATACATGTAAAATATATAGGCCGTTGTAATTGCTGTAATGATTTAAATACATGCACTATGGATAATTAATAAGACTGTGGGAACTCAATTATCTCCCCGTGCGCCGATTTGGATTTGTCAAGTTTTAGTATATTCAAAGACAGAAGAGCAGAAATCTGCAGCTGTTTTTGCTTCTGAGTGTCATAAATAAAATCAGCTGTACATTGCCGTTATCTGTGCAAGAAAACAAACAAACAAAAAATAAATAAATAAAAAATGCTCATGTGGGATGTTAATATAATTTTCAAAAGCATAAATATGGCTTCAAAATGCGCCTGGTCAAATTCAAACCACGATCTGTGAGCGTCTGTATCTGCATAAAAATCCCACAACTTTGCACAAGATCTTTTTTTTAATAACAAATGTAGTGCTGTGTACATTAGATTTACAGGTGGATGAGATTATCAAATGCAGATTAAATAAGAGCATCCTGGTGATGATGAAAAATAAAATTTTCTATATAAACCAGTGAATGGCCTCCACCGAAATATCACCCTAGTGCAGCCTATAGCTTTATTATAAATAAAAAAATAAAAGACACACCGGTCGAAGACGCTTGTAAAAAAATTCCATAGTGCATTAAAACCGAAAGTAAATTATTCAGGTCAATGTGCGTCTTTCTGTTAAGGTTGTAAATTTGATTTTTTTTTTCTTTTTGTTGTTGACATTTTAATTTTACCAATTTAAAACACATATCTGTGCTTATGATTAAAAAAAATAGAGAAAGCCAGCTGTCCTTGTGCAACTTTTTCTCTTGCGCAATTCACAAATTTTACTTTTTACGCACGCAAAGTAGCAACACCTGCCAAATCAGATCTCAAACAACTTACTGACAAAATTCACCCACCAGAAAACTAAATTCTCTCACACAAATTCACTTTATAAAGCTTGTTTAACTCACACACACACTCTCTCTTTCTCACACACTCACACACACAACCACTCTCATCCAAGTTGCATTTAATTTAAACTTTATAACACGTGTGCTCTGATAAAGCTTCTCAGTTATTTGGTATATAAACTAATAAAGAGAAAAAGAAAGAAAGATGCACATTATGTCAGCACATCGTCAAACTGACTTCTTATAAGACTGCAATGAATTGAAAAAGTATGACAGCCTGGAAAATCTATAGGCCTGTGTTGCGTAAATGACCCATGAGGTTTTCGTAACCCCATTAATTTAACACACCGATTTTTAAAAACTGTCAGTGGACTATAAATCCAACTGAGTGATGTTCAGAAAATGAGGCACACGGAGATATGGAACAGAATTGTTTCTTATTTTTTCCAGAATACATACAAAAAAATACCAATTCTCTTTCCAAGGTGTTACACCTGAAAAATAACGGCAATTTAAAATGTGGACAATTTCTGAAATTTAAGAAACAAACATGCATGTAAATTATTTTTCTTCTCAATGAGACATTAAATAAGAACAAATACAATCATAGCAATTTTCAAATTAACATCGAAATGAGGACCCCTACTTTAATTAGTACTCTAACATGTGTGTGTTTTCATTTTTACCTATAGAGTTCAGTTTCAACATAATGCACTTTTTGAGTTGCTCAAATATTTTCCATTTGCAGCTATTATCGCCTGCTTTTAAGCCGACATATAAATAAATACAGTTGAAGTCCACGGATCCCGCCCATAAGTTTAGCACTGTTATTATAAAAGTCTTTATATTTGCATTCTTAGTACTATAAACTTTTCAAAGTCTCTTTTTTCCTCACTGGTATCCAAGCGCTGATGCTGTGGTGAGTCTCTGGCCATACAGTGCATAAGGAGAGTAGTAAGGGCCGGTGGCAGCGGGGACGGGAACAGGGGCACCGGGGGTTGGCAGGGGACTTTTGGAGTACGGATGGTAGCGGCTGCTGAGTCCTAACGCGTGATGCGGGCTCCGTAGAGCCAAAGTTCCGGGGCTCCCGGGGGCACCTGAAGGTGGCATGTGCATATGGCAGGCCATGGCCGCTGCTGCAGCGCTGGCCAGTGATGAAGACCCGGGATAACCAGATATCAACTTCTCCGCCCCGGTAAAAGCAGTGTGAGTCCTCAGGTGATTCAGGAGCTCTTCTGATGAGGAGAAACGCTTGTCGCACGGTCCATTTGCCGACACCCAATTACAAACATGGGGGAGAGGGTCGTTGGGGAGCATGAAACCGTATGGGTACAGGGGGTGTCCGCTAAATGATGGCGCCGAGGAATGGACGCCATGCATGGGGTGTGTCGGGTACATTAGTGGGTAGCTGGATTTGAGGGCGTTAGCGGCCGCTGCTGCAGCTGCAGAGTCGTGCGTGCAGGACGCACTGGCTGCGCCCGCTAAGTGACTGGCACAATGGTAACTGAGGCAGTAAGGGTCTCTGCACAGGCTGGCTGACATGATGGACGGTGGAGAGGCTCCAGCCAGAGGGCTGGATCCAGCCTTACTGCAGCCCAGTGAACTGGCCAACTGTGCGTTTACCAAGCTCCCTCCGTGGGGCAGGAAGTGTTGAGGGTAACCAGCATAGGCCCCAGCCAAGCTACCTGGGTAGGTCATACCGGCAGGAGGCAAAGGGAAAACTGTCTGCCCCGGTTTGTAAGGAGAAACCGGCGCCACAAGTCCTGACCCGAGAACGGATGCGGAGGATACAGAAGTTACAGATGAGGACTCCGAGGAGGAGGTGGTTTTAGTGCCAGGCGTCGTCTCCTGGTGTTGGTTGACCTCCACGTTAATTCCACCACAACTCACGCTTATCCTGCTGTGGCTAGTGGTGCCAGACCCGTCCGTAGTGCCATTTTTATTACAATCAGACTCTTTCTTGTCATCCCTTTCCCCACATTTCCCCTCTGATGGCATGGGGGAGGCAGAAGTGCTGGAGTTGGGGCTGCCTGTCCGCGGCGTAAACGGCTGGCAGGTGGCGCTCGGCACTCGGAAACCAGACTTCTCTCCGCTTGAGACGCCCGAAGACGAGTCCTTCTTATCTGAAGGCTTAGAATAAGGTTTGAAGCTAGATTTGTCATCCACACCGATGTCACTCAATTTCAAAGGACCAGATTTAGATTCCTTCTCACTAGATCCATTTGATGTGACGGAGGATAATTTGGAGGTGGGTGGCGGGTCCGGTTTGCCGATCTGAGAGCAGGTCTGCGCCAGCAGAGCCAACGGACTTTTCTTGGCATCTAGCTGCAAAACAGATGACATAGATGTTGATAAATGCTCTTAAAACGCACATCGACTGCTTTCTTTTATGCTAATAAAATAAACACCCCGGGGTAAAGCCCTTTAATCGGGATATTTACTGACATTTCCAAACGGAAACGTATGTGCGGTAATTACGCACGGCTCTTCTGTGAGCAAAACGACAATCGTGTTCATTATTAACAATAAACTGAGCTGCCTTTTACTAAATATAACTATTTCCAACACCAGGATCACATTTGACAGAATATATTACGGGGCAACAGCAGTGAGATCACAAAACGTTGTCACGCAAGCACAAATATCTAACATTATAATTATACAGATATTAAGTAATAAACATGTTATTCTTACCTCTATGGGACTAATCGGGGTAGAAGGCAAAGGCTGCAGATACTCCGGGTGCAAAATGTGTCCCGACCGTGCGGTAAGCATTTTCAAAACCTTGATGGGAAGTCGGTTAGCTTGCCGTAGTGGATCAGACGGGGGTGCGGAGTGGAGAAAAGGCTTGTTGTTGCTCGCTGAGCTGCTATTCCGAGAACTGCTGCTTTCCCAGGCTACACAAATATCACTATTTTTCAGGGCAGACGCCGAGGGCGACGTGATCATGTCCCAATTGTCAGGAAATGAAACGGCGATGCTTTCGTCAGATTCATTAAGAAAAATCAAAAAAGCATCGAGCCTCTTTCTCTGTGGGGGAAGAAAAAAAAATCAGGATCGTAAAACGGTTCAATAATAAAGTAATCCTGGTTGTAAAAGAAGAAGCAAGGCGAGGCAGCTGGAAGGAAGGAGACCGTGCGAGGTTATCGCAGATCCGCGTCTGCGTCTTGCACCATGAGCGCTGCGCCTTGAGTGCGTCTGTCTGCAGGTCCTCGCTCTGTACTCCCGAAGTACGAACTGGTAGAAATTTTCACTTCAAAAGCAGCTGAATTAGTCCGAGATTAAAGCCTTTGCCGCCTTCCAATCAAATGGGACCCTGAGGTGATTGGAGGGTCAAGGGGATGTGACGTTCTCCTCTTTGTAAGCGCCTCTATTTCGACAGCTCGGGGGAGGAGATAGGCTTAAATATCTTGGTTACTGGGAACGCTTGCGCTAGTTTAGATGTGGGGCTACGGGCTGTGTGTGCACCAGGATACAGAGAAGTGTGCGAATAACACAATAGATGGATAATATTTACATAATTAAAATGATAAAAACACAAATTACGCACGTTTGACGTCCTTTTTCGCCCTTTATGAAGGATGAAATTAAGTTTTGTGTTAAATAAAGCTGTAGTCTGTGTATTCACATTGTTGCAGGGCAGATATAAATCATGTTTTCATACTTAACACATTGATTTCCATCTTAGTCTTATATTCAACGAATTTAAGTTATGATGGCACAATCTGTTGTTGATTTCTTTGGAAACTGGCACATATAACCAACCTTTTCTCTGCTACAATATAATAAAAATGGCCAAGGAAACGCTCACAGTGAAGTTTATAAGTCGTAATATGTAAGTAATATGTTATGCAGAAGTCATCTGATAGCAGAACAAGTGTTTTATTTGTCATTCTCCACCGGGCTTTAACCCGAGAGGCGCGCACAGTGTGCGCAATGGCACTTTTCCTCCACCGGCAAACATAAAACCAACCATTTCAGCTTGAATTCCCTAAACAGACAAGCGTTGACAGGAATAGACCAATGTAGTGATGGAGGGATGTGAATGTCACATGTTTTCAGTATAATATACACCGCCCTTCTATTTCTATCTCCACCCCTCCGTCAAGTGTCAATTCTGCTCCACCGCAATCAATCAGTTATTTGTCAGACGCTGTCAATCCGGCGCTTGATTTATGTCAGCTATTGTGGCTGATTACATGCCAGTGTGACTGCGGGAAAAGAACAAATGGGGAGAGAGACATTCTTGCAAGAGACACCAAGTTTTCACGGGAAATAAATCGATCCTCCAGTTAAGATTATTTTTTTAAAGATGCGTCGACAATAGCCGGACAATATGAGGCAGGAAAAAACAGCTGAGGAATAAACTACATTTCCATTCTGTTCGTTATCCAACAAAGTCTGCAACTTTTGGAGTTCTCCATCAAACACCTCGGAGGTGGCACACATGATGAAACTTTAATAAGTTGCAGACAGTCCGGCTCACATGTATGAAGCAGCTGTTGGGGCTTTAAGGTGCTTTTGCTACAGTGTTAACAAGAAGCCTCGGGAAAATTTCACAAATGGAAAACTGCAAAATAAAAAATAAATATCCTATCATTAATAAAATAAAACAGTTAAAATTCCAAATTAATCATTTATATTTTTACATTTCTCAGTTATATTTAACGCAGCCTCTTCCTCTCGAAACAAGTTAGTTGAAGCAATTCAGAAATTATAATGTGTAACAAGCCTCTCCAGACAGAGCCCTGTCCATTTTGGGGGCTAAACGCATCTGCTATTGTGCTGTTAAAACCTGTCATCCGCCTCGGGCACACTGTCATCTGCAACAAGAATAACAAAGCCACGGGAACAAAAAAAAAAAGAAAGAAATCCAGACATTTTTATATTGATGTCAGCTCGATTTTATTTACATACAATGAAAATGATTTATTTCCTTTAAGAGGTGGAAAAAGCGGACAGGGAGAGAGAAAGGAAGAGAAATGGTCTGTCAGTGTCAGGGCCGCGGAGAAAAGAAGTTTCAAATGCCTTGAACTATTCACCGCTGAGATGGCTAATCAGTATTGAGGCTCCGGGGCAATCGGGCAGCTTTTCAATGCGGTTTGCCTTTCATCTCAATCGGGATGGAGGCGCTCAATTAAAAGCCTATCAGTTTGTAAGTAAATCAACGCCTATCAAAGTTGTCACATCAAACAAAACGATTATTATTGCAACCCGCCTCTGCCATTAATCTCTTTCTGTGGTAATCTGCTTGACAGGTCAACTTGGAGAGCAAGAAAACCTGGAGTGGACAGTCAAGGGGCAAAAAATATATGTGTATAGAAACAAAAATGTAGAAACAAGAGTTCACAATCTGCAGAAAATACAATGTAACATAAAGGGCGCAGGGAATAAAATACAATTTTACGCACATGGTAAAAATCTGCTGTAATAATTTGGAAAAAAAGATTACAGGCCTGCTTTGTAAACTATCTATAAATAAATAAAAACAAGCAATAATTGCCTCTCTATGAGTGCATGCCATAATTTTAGGCTCATGCGTAATATAAATAAACACCAGCTCCAAACTTCTTTTTCATTTCAATGTGAGACTCTAAAAAGAAAAGTCTAAATGCTCTCAGCTCCTTTTTCACTGTTTTTGTCTGGCAGCAAAAAAAAAAAAAAAAAAAAAAGAAAAAGAAAGGAGGGGACGTTTCACAATATGCAAAGATGTGTGATTGATAACAGGCTTGCTGTTTTCTGCAAGGGCTGTCAGTCCGTGACACAATATGTGAGTTATTAGGGCAAAGAAGGGCAACCATAAATTTTCACTGTCAGGCGAAAACCCTCTTTATTGTCCGTATGACGAATGGGCTCCTGCACCAGACACCAAAATACTCGGCATTCCCCTTAAATGGGAACACATTTTTGCGACTATAATTCACGATATTTAAATAGAAAGTTTTAATACCCCCCCCCCCCCGTATATTTCATAACACAGACATGTTTATGAATCACTCCCCGCATGCAAATACAACTGTTTACATCTCGTGTGGAAATGTGTTGGACTTGCAGGGTTTACTGGGAGCTATGTGCTGGGGCCGACGAGGAGGAACACATTTTAGTGTTGATTTATATAAATATATATCCAAATAAAATAAAAATGACCCATGAAACAACTTTCCTAATTGCACCTTCAAATTTTACACATATTTATAATTTAAAAAGCACTTTTTTCACAAGCTCTGACTGTTTTGGAGCTCTTCACAAACTTAAAAATATTATTATAATTATTTTACCTCAGTCCGTTTCCACTGTAATCATTACTTTGCGGCTTTTTAAAGAAACGCATGTAATATTTAAATATCACTAACAGATAAAATAGGATACAGGCAGCCCCTAAAAAAGCGCATGCATGAAGTAGAAAAGATTTTTCTTAAACTCCAAGGAGGAATGACAGCTTTACAGCAAAGTCCGTGACACGACATTACCTGGAATCATTTCCTACTAAGCTCCGATGTAAAACGTCAGAGAGGTAAAAGGATTAAAAAAAAAATAACACTAACATTGAGACGTAGTCCTTCTGTCTAAAACGAAACTGCTTTGCTTTACACAAACACACCAGCCATTGCTTTCTGTAAAATGTTGAAACACCGCAAAGAGCCCAGTGGAGACTGAAGCCATGCTCGCTCTTTCCCTCTCCGGGCAGGCAGCAGGCAGGCAGGCAGCAGCAGCAGCAGCAGCAGGGGGAAAGGGAGCTTTTCCGCGTATGGGAGGTCCCGCGTGACGTCACACAGCATGCAGTGAAGCACAGGAAGAGTGTGGTGTTCCCAAAGTTTCTGATTGTCTCAATAAAGTGACATTGTGACGCTGAAAATATGCAGGTTTGCACCCAAACGTCACTAAAACCTAACCTCCCATTAGCTCAGCTTCAATTAGAGGAGGATAAACAGCAGTGAGCTAAGTTGCTTAGTGTTGCAATGTCTGCTTGTATGCTGTCAGAGCACAGTGGCACATTGTATCATGATTCAGTGAGTGAATAAATTAAATATAGTTTGGTTAGTCTTAATTTTGTTGTTCAAAATAATAAGTTATTATTGTGTCAACATAAAAAGCTTTCATCCACATCCACGTCGTCAAACATAGGCCACATTCTCACTCCGACCTTGTCACATATCGACGTTTGGTCATGGACTTTGATTTTCCTGACCTAACCTGACCCGAGACAGTTATAACCTGACCCAAGACAGTTATAACCGAGCCTGGCCCGACCCTGATGGACTTTCTGATTTTTAAGTCCAAACTGGGTCCGACCCGAGCCCAACACAGTTTGTTACCTGACATAGTTTTTTTTTTTTTTTTCTAATATACTTTATTAATGCCCCTGAGGGGAAATTCAACTATTTCACACTTTTTTTGTCATTAACACACATGTCCGAAAGACACACACATGCACAAAGTGGAGAGATGTCAGAGTAAGGGGGCTGCCCTTTGGTCAGGCGCCCTGAACGGTTGGGGGGTTCAGTGCCTTGCTCAAGGGCACATCGGCAGTGCCCAGAAGGTGAACTGGCACCTCTCCAGCCACTAGTCCACACTCCATATTTGGTCCGGACGGGGACTTGAAAAGGCGACCCTCCGGTTCCCAACCCAAGTCCCTATGGACTGAGCTACTGCTACTATTACTGTAGAGTTAATAGACACACTCCATGGCCTAACCTTGACGACTAAATCGAAATGGCTCCATACCACCGATTTCCCCACATGGTTTTCGCCAGTTTTAAACTTTCCTGATAGCAAATTTTGTCTAGCGTCCTCCATTTTCATTAGTTCAGTGTGAATATTTACCGCCCCCTGCCTGAAATGTCACTATTGGCCTGTATTGCGTTCAGGCGTTGTCATGTAAATAACAAATTCCAGCTCTTGAATAGGCCATAGCACAACACAGCAGCATGTCAAGTGGGCCGAACTCGAACCAAACTCGTGCAAAATTCCTGGTTTGTTATCCGAACCCAGCCCGACCCATCGGGCTCCGACGGGTGCCATCGGGCTCGGGTCAGGTATCCACACCCTACTTTCCATGTCCACATACGATGTGAAAGGTACACTGGGTGCATTGTATGTTGATGTTCTGGGACACCAACCATCAACTTCTGCCTGTTACATGCATTGTCGTCTTTCAAAATACACTTCAGTTTTCACAGGAGATGTACACTTTACATACAGTGTCTTTCAAAATAAAAGCGCTACGTCAGTACAACACTGTGAATTGAGTTTTTTTTCCCTTCAACAACAAATGCATGTGGTTGGGTTTAGTAAAAAAGAACTTTCATTCTTATCCCGCCACACTTCCCCCTGACGCTGCCAGGCGCCATTAAACTATAACGGCAACCGACTGCGTATCATGCTAATGTGTAAGGATGCCTTTTTTCGTTGGTTTCCGACGCCCTAGCACTGGATTTCAATTACTTCGGAGTGGGACCGGGCTCCATAGGCAGTAGTTTGGTGGGTTTTGACACAATAGACAAAGAGTCTTGATACACATCTTAATATATGTCAGAATTTAATATCTGTGGGTGCAGACAGAACTCCTAGATACACTGTCTTTCAACTACTGATTGACTTTTTATTTGTGTCATTTACACTTACATGTTTATGGGTTTACAAGACACCATTACAATGACGTTGCAGTAACAATCAAAAGTACATATTATTTAACAACTCGGTCCAGACACAGAATACTCTACTCTTTTTCATGGACATCTAACCAAAAGAAATCAACATAGACAGAGGTCATCTTACTGAAAAGCACATTCCTTATGTCTGCATATACAGGACAGCAAAACAAGAAGTGAACCTCATTCCCAACTTCACCTAAATAACACAACAAACACATCTGTCCTCCCCTGGGGTGGTGTTAAACCTTCCATTCTTACATTTTAAAAATCACATCTTTGACGCTAAGAAGGAGCAAGTAAGTTTTCTTTTTCATATTTCATCTTAAAACTTTATTAAAACAATATTGTTAGCACCTGCCATGTCTTTATATTCTTTGACCTACAGGTCAGGTGACAGACTTCTCACATTCAAAGCCTTCATTCTGTGGCAGCAGGGGTCACAATATGAATATATAAAGATAAGTGAGAGTCAAATATATATGATAATATTTCAATTACAGTCTCCCATTGCTCTCAGACTGATAAAAGCAATTTAATGATCACCTGATGTCATTATATCACCTTCACCCAGTTATCTCTACAGTCAGGAATTTAGAGATACATAATCCATTTGAACTCCGGTCATTCAGGATCAGATTTGTTACACACAGATACATGGAAATATCATAAAAATTAACTCTCAGAATAAGATTGTACACAAAAAAACAAGTCTATATCGATAACTACTATTCATTTAATCCTAGACTTTGACCAAGACACAACTTGGAGTAAGACTGCAGATAGTGCAGACTGTCCTCTACCACGTAAAGAGACAGTTTGTGTCTCAGTGTTTGTTTCTGTCCGTTTATGCAACCATTTCATCTTTCATTCAGTTTAAATAACCTCACAGGGCCCATTAAAGCTTCAATCTTATCCTCCCGGGGTGGACAGGAGCATGGGTTTGTCATCAGTCAGTGAATACAACTGGGGTTTTACTGCTGTTTCCACTTTTGACTGCATTGCAGAAGACATATTGTTTTGTGTTAGACTGTTGCATTGTAACGTCAAAACCAAAACTATTGCCTTTCATGGTTTTGTGATGTGGCCTTGGCCAAAACAATCACAAACCTAATGTCATAAACCTTTGGTATTATATTTAATTTGCGAACTAATAAGACAGATACCATATATTCCACATCACTGATGGCATTATTGAGTGGAACTAACGCATATTAATTACAGTGTAACCATGAAGTCTAAACAGATCTTCCTCCTCTGAGTGGAGTCGTCTGCGGATAGATCAACTGAAGAGTTTCATTTCTTAGATTCAGACAGTAGAAAATAAATCGTTAGAGATTTCTGGTTGCTCTTAAATGGTCTGTTGCTTATGACATGCTGATCGCTCTGACTGCAGCTGCTGCTGTTTCTGTCATGTCTGACCATCACTGTGAAGGATGGAATAATATAGGTGGAATATTATTATTTCACTGATTAAAGTGTTAAACACCTGACTATGGAAGCCTCATTTGGCCGTTCCAATGAATGGGATCTGGTCTTGGATGCTAATGATTGCTAGGTTAGGGACGCAGTTTTGCTTTGCTTCCTATTGAAGGTTAGGAAGTTTACCATCAATTTTAGAAGAAGATATACTTTACATTCACAAACAGGACCTATACATGTATTTAATGGAGAGATGTCAGGGTGAGGGGGCTGCCCTGGACGGGTGCCCTGTGCAGTTGGGAGTTCACTGCCTTGCACAGGGGCATCTCGGCAATGCCCAGGAGGCGAACTGGCACTTTTTCAGCTACCAGTCCACGCTTCATATTTGGTCTGCACGGGGACTTGATTGGTTCCCAAGCCAGATCCCTATGGACTGAGCTACTGCCACCCCACTTTACATATTTAACTCATTGCTTACTCAAAACTGAAGCCTACTGTCATCGTATAACATTAAAATATTGTCTTCAAACATTGTTTGAAAATACTTCCAGCTGGAGACCATCTTATGATGTGATCACTCCAGCTGTGATACAGTGATCCGCGACTTAAAGCAAATATCGGTCAGGGTTGTAAAGTGGGCGGGTGAGTGGCTCCCTCCCTACGTCCTGCCCCTTTTGCTTGGACCACACCCATCTTCAAACTTGGCTTTCATTTTGAACTCAACAACGCATCTGTACATTTTAACGACTGCATCCTGCGTGATTGCAATCTTATTGCGTTGACAAAAATCTGTCAACAGACAGACAGACAAAGTGCTCTAAACAGCCTCTGTGGTAGTTGCCCCTACAATAGGTGTCACCAGGACCACATTTCACCATGATGACACACACATAGACTCACATGGTGAAACATTACTAGCTGTCAGGGCATTGTCACGGGTTGGCTGGCTATTTGCCAGCGCTCCAAACCAAAAGCTCAAGTGGTTTCTTAAGCTAACACTGGAAAAACGGAGGCACTGAATTTAGTTGATTGGACTCCTGAATTATATTATGAGCCATGAGATGTGCGATATCTTCTCTCAGTGCTTGGTATAGTCACTACAATCATTTGTGTTGATACTTGTCATCTGGTTATCCCTCCCAGGGTCCTATGTTCCCAGGGTCTTTAGATATAAACTGACATTGTAAAAGCTTCACAGCTGGTAGAAAAGATTTCTACACACTTACAATTTTGCAGTGTTTCACTTTATTCTGATCTTTCAGTCCATCAGACCTTCATCAGGACATACATGAATCAACAATGGACAGACAGGTAAAAGTAACTAATCCTGTTCTAGTCATAGGCAGTATGCAACACTTCTGTGCATGACTGTGGTGGTAGAAGCTCTGCCTCTTGGGAGTTGTAGTTTTTAAGAGATCAAGTCAGGAAAGTCAAGAAAACTGTTGACTTGACCATAAATTTTGTGGTGTAAGTTTCAAGGCGTCTATTATATCAGCAGGCTATGTATACACTGTAGGTGGGCAATTTCAACTTATTGACACAAGGAAACATACATTAAACATTTTACTTAGGGCAGGGGTAGGCAACCTGTGGCTCTGGAGCCATATGCAGCTCTTTCACCCCTCTCTAGTGGCTCTCTGTGGCTTTGACAAAAAATATCACATGTAAATGAATAATGGTCATTTATTTATTATTATTTTTTGACATTTTCATTTTTATTTATCATTATCATTATTGTAGGCCTAAAGAAATTCTCCCATTCTCAAATTGTAAAAATGTGTAACCTCTGCACTGAACTAAAAAAAAAAAGTTTTAACATTTTGTCAGCTAAAATGTATGCCATATGTATACAGCCTGGCACCTTTTCCTCTACATTTTGCCAAACCTCAGTGGTGTCTAGTCTGAAGCCTCCATAGCTAGGCTAACTATGGATTCTAAATCCATAAAAGTCAGAATTTAACAGTGCGTGGACAGATTTGTTTGCTTTCGACAATGTTAAAGTACCAAATAATCATAAAGAATTCACTGCAGAAGAGCCATCTTGTGGTAAAACATATTGTTGAATGCTCCTTTAGACCCATTTCTAATGTAGATAGGCTAATTTAGAGTTAATAAGCGGCATTACCATAAGGTTCAAATATGGTTTTTTGCTCCAAGCAGATTTTAAAAAAAAAATATTTTAGTCAAAAATGATTCTTTTGATAGTTAAGGTTGCTGACCCCTGACCTAGGGGGGAAAACAACAACAAAAAACACACTACAGATAGTCTTACCTGGCTGTGAACAGTTTCTTATACAAAATAAAATGCTTCTTTAAAATGTGAGTGTGTTTTAACTAAAGTGACGCAGTATGTTGTCAGACATGCAAGGACACATCTCATCCTGTCCCTCCATCAGGAGACAGGCAACACAGCAGCACTCGCACTGCATCTGTGACAGTGTGTCCGCGTGCTTCCGCACAACAGCAGGTCAGCTGATTGAAACGGCACGCGGAAACTGTAAAGTCAATTGCAAAGCGCCAGTTGCTCTCCAAAGTTAGCGGGCTACATCCACAAACACCACCATTTCATGTTAACACCAGCGGGTTCCTTACGTGAGCGGGACTTTGGATATTAACACAGATAGCGTGTCTTATAAACACACTCACCGAGCTGTCAGCCTCAGGAGAAAGTTATGGCACAGGACGAGTCGCTGGTCTCCTTGAATGGGACTCAAGTAAGTTTGTTTTAAAAGTTTTTCTGTCGGACTTTGTCCCCTCCTGCATATTCAGACGGTGTCTTATCAGTGTCTGTTTAACAGGTGGAGTTCTCCGGTGCTATATGTGACGGGGTTTTGTTTATTTGTTCGACATCACCAGAGTCATGTGACTCCGTGACTTTCAGTTTTGTAGTTCCTGCTACAACTTCACTGGAGAGAGCAATGCCTCCATGTTACCCCTATACCATGTCATAAAGTGAAATTAGAGCACGGTATGTGTGTGCAGTGGTCATTAGAAAGCATACATAACATTATTATATCTTAACTATAACCTCTGTGTCCTCAGCGTGGGGTTAACTGCTTCATTAGTAGCACATTACATCATTCACATGAATTCAAATTATGTTCTCACATGATTATTGTTTTAAAGGTGGAGTTTACTGACACTATTATTTTTCTGTGCTCATGTCAGGGGTGCTATCATATTAGTGCTACTTATCAATATGGCTGCCCCTGACAAAGAATTTTCCCAGTCAACCAATAGTCGTCATTTGGGCCATTAGTCGATTAGTCGCCCGCATGTTTACGATGCTAAATTAATTGTTAAATGATATCTTTTGGGCGGGGCAACACAATGGTTTGAGTTGAAGGTATGAGAAAGAATAGTATCAGTAACATTGTTAACACTGTGCTACATTACAGAGAAATACAAAACCGTGCTAATGAACCTTCATTAATATAGGCCTATATTTTATCTACAAGTGCACGTCACACACTGAGCGAGCCGCCTGTTAATGACGCTATGGGCAAAGCAGTAATGATTGTGCTAAGTGGCTAATGGGCATGTAGCTACTTCCATGTTTCAGATGATGCGTCATGTTTGCAGTCGACCAATGAAGATGAGTTTACATATCACCTTGGGTTCATCCTTCACCTTCTCAAAATGATCCCACACTTTGGATTTCCTGCCCGACATGTTATTAACCAACCTGTGGAATAACCGCAGGTACCAGCCCTGGAAATTAGGGGCCGTACACATGCTGCGAAAACACGAGGTGCCAGAACGCGGTTGTGTCTTACGTTGCTAAAAGCATCGTATAGCCTGTTTACCTAAAATCCAGAGTGCAGAGCTGATCTTCTTCCAGGCGCTGTTTATGAGTATGTAGGCCTATCGTCTGTGGGACAGATGTAAAGCTCTGGGTAGCCCTGCACTAACATGATCAACTTTTCCGTCTTAATCAGACTGAATATTTACAGAAGAAGGGAAAGATATCTGTTGCTGTGATTGGTTTGTAACATGACTCTGGTTTCAGTGCTGAGTGTGGCCACTTCCTGTGTCTGTCCTTTCAAATTAAATTTCCACATGGTCCAGTCATATAGGTTTTGATTTATTTTGACAAGGGGCAGCTCCTAATAGAGTTTGACGTTTGTTTTATGTCTTTAATTTTTAAGTGACCAATGAAATCTTGCCAACTAATGACCTTTCTGGTTGACTAACCTTTGGTCAACTATTAGCGGCAGCCCTACTTATCTCACACTTATCTCTCTGTTTTATTTATTTGTTTTATTCCCAAAGATTTCCTACATCGGAAATGACTGCAAGGACATCCCAGACTTCCTCGGAGACACATACGGCAACTTTGCAAAAAGGCTGGATCTCAGTTTCAATCAGCTCAGGTAGGTGTCAAACATGAACGAACATGTAATCAACAGGATGTTTATGCTATGTCTCTGTCCCTCTCTTCTATCTCAGTCTGCTACTGCATCTGTCTTTACAACAGGTGCAATTGAATGTGTGTCCTGGGTCTATAGGTGGTCATAGTGTCATCATGACATCAAAGAGCTGAATGAGTGTTAGAGCTGGGCCGGTGCCACGCTGGGGCAGGATAAAAGGCGTGATCGATAAATGTGACATGCTAATTCGGGGGCAAATAGAAGAAAAGAATCCTCTGTCAGGACATGAAGGAACACCTCATGGCAGCTGCTTCAGAGGGGGCTGCCATTTCAACAGCAGGACTAGCACAGTTGATCTGGCAAGTAAAAGAAAGGAGATGATGGTTATGAGGTGCTTTTGTTTCTGAGCCCCTTTCATGACTGTCAGGCCACGAAGCCGTCTCAATAGAGGCGCTTTTTTTGTTGAAAATTTTTGTCTGGAGGCAGTGCTTGAAATGTGATGTGATTTACATTGTGTCATATTGCACAATAGCTCATTTACACACAGTGTTCAGACCAGTTGGAAAAAGCTGTCTGGGGTCAGTGGATAAATGACTAAATGAACCCACTGTTGAAGTGCCTTTGAGCAAGACACTGTGTGACTGTGAAGCAGATGCTGCTGAAAATAACCCCACATCAGTCCAAGGAAACATACAACCCAAGACCCACTGACCGAATATTCACTGTAATCATGTGTGCACACAGTTTTATGTAGTATGGGGCTCACCATACTATGGTATTGTGCCAGTCATTGTAAATGTGCAACAATGAGCGATTATTCAGACAATTACAAGGACTGTTGAGTTTGAGGGCTGCTCTTGGTTAATTGAACCTGAATAGATAGATAAATCAAATTGCATGTGGTTGGCATGAATATAGTAAGAAAGGAAAAATTATGATAGAATTTAAGAGTAATCATTTTTGATTTGTACTTTTCCGCTCTTGTTGTGAAGATAATTTGGTCAAATTTAACATGTATAAAACTTGTCTTGATGTCTTAATGTCCCTTTGCAGATTTGTTTTTAGCTGTGTCTAGCGACCTTGTTCACAATCTATCATGAGAACATTGAGTAAAATTAATTGTAACTAACAAACATGATGGCCAGGTGCTATGACAATAAGGAGGCTTTCACATAGGGGGCCTGGATCCGGGTTTACTTGACCCCAAAGTCCAGTTTGTTTGATTAGTGTGAATGCTGTGTTGCATCTGTCTTGAGTAGAGCTGTCCTCTGAAAGTACAAGATTCAAATCATCAGTCGGAGATCCTCAAGCTGAGCAGTATTTATTTATTTTTTTTAATGTCAGTAGCGTGCAGTGTACTTACGGGGACATCTTGGTCCTTAAATTTAGCTTCTCACTTTCACGCTGCTCTCTGGTACATGCAGCTGTGGACCAGGGACTGGTTGCACAAAACAACCTGAAGTTTTTCCTGAAGTATGATACTTAAGGCTCAATTTCTCCTTAGCTGAGGGACTTGTACAGTTGCACAGAAAGAGTTAAGGAAAAACGTTAACTCATTTACTGTGTTGAAAGAGATTTTACAGCGGTACAAGATTCCATGGAGATTGTTTGCTTGCTTGGACTCACAATTGTGATGCCTGTTGTCGTCTCACAAAGTTGGCTTATAGTTAGTAAAAAAAAAATGGATAAAGTAAAGAAGACAAGAAAACCATATTGATCAGTGGAGGAAAAGATTATACTTCTGGAGAAATACAATCATGGGAAGCAGAAACTACAAAGTAAATTTGATCCCCAAATACCAGAAAACAGAAAATGATTGTAGGAAGAAGCAATGAAACTTAATTTAGTCAAATCTATAATGTAAAATCAAAAGAGTATCCATTTTTTTTCATTTATCACCATAAACTTGGACATGTTGCAGTTAAGATAAAGTCAGAGGTTTGCTTTGGTTGCTAAGGTCTTTTCAAGTTGAGGGATTCCTTAAGTTTAAGAACAAGACAAGAAGAAAACCATAAATGCTTCAGTGAACATTTTAAGAAAACCTTAAGGAGAAGACTGAAGGGTGTTTTGTGTAACTGATTTTATTTTTAGGAAACCTTAACTTGGACTTTAAGGAAAATTTCAGCTCACAGCAACGTGATATGATATAGTCTCTGGCTTTTTTGTAATATCTAGTGTTAGCATGTGTTAACTCGGAGAGCTACCTTTGCTTGTTTACTAGGTAACATCAACATCACTGTCACCCTGAATCTCTTACCAAACTTGGAAATGAGGGACAAATAGTCAGATATTCATATTAAACAGCCAAATCCAATGTGACTGACACAGTTCTGAGTTGGGTACAGCCCTAGTCTTAAGCAGGCCTTTAGTGTACTACTCTTGAATGGTTTGCATCAGATGTGAAAACCAACATGACCAAATCATGGAAGTGAACTGCTAATGAATGCGAGTAACAGTTGGTGAGTGGAGTTGCAAAGGCATTTCTCAAGGGCACTGGTCTCCTGACAAAATTTGCGCATGCGTGCAGCACACGCTTATCTCTCTATATAATAGGTAAGCAGGTGAGAAGGTTGTCCTTGTGATGGTCTCCAAAATGGTAGTAGGCATAATGTGAAAGTGGACTTTTTTAATGAGCTTGGGATCTTGTGATTGCCACAGTTTTTGACACTGTAGTTATGTAAATGATGATGCAAGTGTGCTCAGGTACAGGTGGTTACTCTGCATCATGGATATAATTTAATGTACTAACAGTAAGAGAGATGGTGCGCCTGAGTTTTCATTTTCAGTAGTCATGCTGCCCTCTGATGCACCTGTCACAAATTCAGGTGTTCAGGAATGTTTTTCACTTGAAGCCCTGCAATTGAAAAACAAACATTCATTGACTGGAGTTGTATTCTGTTTTCCCCTGGTCAAAAGCATCATGCTGTACTTTTGGTTTGACATGTAATCAGCCACTTTAATTAATGCCCCAGTGGGTGATCAGAAGCTTTTCCACATAAGTGTTATCAAACAGATAATATTATTGTTAACATGATGTAACTGGTAGACTTATTAGTACATTTTGTTCATAATGCAGAATGTTTGCCATCAGATCATGACTGACACATGTCTGTGGTACAAAATACCAGTCAAATAGTAGACGTCTTGGTGTTACCTTTGAGGACGTGATGTTATGTGTTGCAAACAGCTTCATGAAATCCGACTGAAAACAACCCTTATGTGTGTTGCTTTCAGGGAGATCAAGACTGCCATTATGTTTCTCGCCTTTGAACCCGTCACATTAAGGACTTGATGTTTAGAATTAAATATTTATGACTCAGATATTACTAATTCATTATTAATTTTCAGTTTGGCTAATCTCAGATGTCAGATATCATTACTGAACTTCAAAGGCTGGCATGGGCAGAGAAGCGGTGCAGAAGCAATGAAGTGGTACTCGAACCATTTGGGGCTCATATCAGTGGACTATTGATTGATGGTTTGCTAGTGGGCAAAGTGATCTGTTACATAGTGCTTCATCTTTTTCTCCTGTAGACACTGTGTATAAATGGCTCACGTTAAAAACCTGTATAGCAAGCTAACATGAACGTTAACTCCCATATCTCTATCCATAGCTATAAAGTATACATTACTGACCTGCTACGGTGGTTTTGAATGCCTTTCCATCTTACACACGCTCAAATTACAGGCCTTTATCCACTGTTCTCTTTTAAACTTATTCTCTGTTGCAATTGGTGTCAGTGGGAGCTCACATGATAACATGGGTGGTCATGGGTGAGTGGAGCTGTGAAACTGAATAAGCAGCTCAACATGTGATAAAGTTATATGCTAACTAATGCATAGCAACCCCCCTCAGTAGTTTTGATCCCCATAAGAATGCACAGAGAGACAGAGGCCCCTGACTTGCAGCTTAATGGTGAAAATTTTTCCTGCCGCTGTATTTGTGTGTAGCTCTTTGAGTTTGGTGGTTATGGACCAACCAAATACCACTTTATTTTTGACACAATATCTTAGTAGAAAAAGTTCAATATTTCTGTAAGATACTGGTACCTGTCCTGATATAATAGCACACACTACTCTTTGTTCAAGTATTTGTGATTACTCAAGGAAATTAGCCCCAATCAACTCTGCTTCAGATCCTATAGAAGATATATTCAGCATCACATTTCCAAACATATTTTTTCTTGGACTGTCTTTTCTATCTGGTGGGCTTTCCTGTAAGGTGACTGTCATAATGAAAAAACTAATTTTTACATCATTTTTAGTGAATACACACAGAGCTAGGTCTTAGCTTAATCCGTTCAAAGTTGGCCAGTAAACGTCACATTCAAACAGACGTAGCTTATTATGGCTAAAATAAATGTAAAGCCATACTTTCCAGGGTCAAACAAAGAGGATTACCTGATTGCTTGAGGCAAGTAAAAGGCCATGGCAGGCTAGGAAATCTAGCGACTCACTAGCCTGATCAAGCAAGGATTGGTTACTTGTATAAAAATGATGGCGGGGACTCTTTCTGACCCAACATTAACTTAAACTTTTCCGTTGATTGCGTTGTATAGTCTGTCATAATCATATAAATGACAAAAAATGGAGAACCACACAGGGGTGGGGGGGTTGATGCTGAACAACTTCTTGTTTTTCTTTTGCAACTTTGATTTGACTTTCGCTGGTTTCTTATCAATTCGTGAATTTATTAACATGTTTGTACATTAAAATGTCCCTAAGGTTTAGTTTTAGTATATCCTGTGTATATATTTAAGGAATAGTATCCTTATATTTACTTATATTTTTTGTTAGTTTTTTGTTTTTTTGTCTCCTTTCTTATGTTTTTGGATGAGTATCTTCATCCTTTTACGTTTTCTATTTAAAATAATATTTCCAAATGCACAAATGAAAACCTGACACATTTTTGGAACTGCTCCTGCACTTGAATTTGAGCATCTTTTAAGAAAAACAAATCTGTACCAATGAAAAAACGGTGGCTTGCTGAAGCGCAAGAGAGTATTTCAGTTATCCTAGGAAACAGTTTAGTTGGGTTGCGCAAGAGGATGTGGGTGCAACTCTAACTATGTATTGCACAGATTGCCACAAGTTTGAAGGAAAGTCTGATAAAACAAAGTCATTTTTCAAAAGCAGGTCAAGTTTGCAAAAAATGTTGCTGGAGTGCCAGCACAGGAGCCGACAGCATCTCGCTTGCATGGCAGATAAGAAGGCGCTGACGTCAAGGCCAAGGTCGTCCAAGACCTTTCCGGTTGTTGTTATTTGATTACTGCTGATAAATGTAACAGGTGGCATGGTTGGGCAGTGGTTAGCATTGTCACCTCACAGCAAGAGGGTTGCATGTTCTCCCCGTGTCAGCATGGGTGTTCTCCGGGTACTCCAACTTCCTCCCACAATCCAAAGACATGCAGGTTAATTGGTGACTCTAAATTGTCCGTAGATGTGAATGTCAGTGTGAATGGTTGTCTGTCTCTTACAGAAAATTAATGAATGAATAATAAATGTAACAATTTGTGTAGAGACAAGCAAACATTTATGTCAGGCAAGTAGATTCCTGACACCTGACACACTTACCCAACCAAAACTTTAACTTTGAAACCTGCTTTCGTTCTTGTAGTAAAGAAATGAATTATCCACATATCACGTAACTCTGATAATTTTATTGTATGTCAATATAGTAATTTAGATTTTCACCCAACACTGTATTTTTAAGCAATTATTGCTGGAAAGTGATGACTGTACCATGCTCCCTATTAGTGAGTCTTAAGCATCAAGAAAAGACAACATTTAAGCTTAATCGTGATATAACATCGACCAGAATCACTCGTTGTATAAAGCCTTAAATCCCAGTATTATATAATTATTTTTCTCCCAGCCTCACCATTCAGGAATCTGACATGAGGTGTCAGATAGTAGAGACATTTGTGTATTGACACCATGACCTCGTTTCAGTGTCAGTTTATGCAGCCCAGGTGTAAACAGATGCACATGTAAGTGAAACTCAGTGGACTGCCTTCAGCATCATGCACTTCTTCATGCTGCTTGACTCAAATCGAGAGAGAGACATTGCCAGAGTCTGTTGGAGCTAATATGCTTATTTCTGTCAGCTCAATTGACAACACTCATCCGGCAACGTGACAATGAGTCACAATGAGAAGAAATGCACTGGCATCACCTTTAACCGAGCCCTGTGTGTTTATGTGTACGCGCGTACGCACGTATGTTTGTGTTTGTGTGTGTGCTCGTGCATGTTTGCTTGCATGCAGTGTTTGTGCATCTGTCTCTGTGAGCATAACTGTGAGTGGCTGGGCAGGTAATGGCAAGATGAAATTATGGTAGCGGGCTGTCACACCCACACCTCTCCCTCTGTGTGCTGCGGTGTCAGCCTGTCTCATCAATGTGTTGAGAAGTGTTGCTCACAGTGAGATTTCTGTCTCGGGACGGGCATGGATAGTATTGTGTCGTCCACTTTGTTCCAGGTCAGGTGTGTACGCAATGCAGTGAGTGGGCATGTGCTGTCTCAACATGATCCCTCCCTGTGACTGGAGTGCACTTTGGGTGCCTGCATCTGTTACATGCAGTGTTGCCGCCCTGGACACATGGGGTTTGAGGAGGACACATGTCTGTGAGTCACAGGATGAATCCTAATGTTGTTAGAACAGTGACAACCTTTCTTCTCAGATCTGACATGGCATCTTGATAAACAAATCACATTTGTGCAATAGCAGATTTTGTGAAACCTTAAACCTGCGCTGAAAGTTTAGCCCACTCTATTTCACTTAGATCTGTTTTAGCTAGTTAGATCTGTCCATCACTTGTCCTCTCAGCACATGTGATACCCATTACTGCCGATGCTATGTTAAATTGCATGTAAAATGTTACAAAAAACTGTCAAATATTTGCTGTAGTTGATCATAATGTGGGCCTTTCCAGTTGATCTCATCTGTTAAACAAATGCTATCTGCAGCAGAACTTTATTAAAGTATAGTGCTTAAAATGCACACCAAAATGGGAACATATGTGCAAACTATTACAGTGTCCACCATAAGTATATTCAGTTTTTGTTGTGCCTTTGTCAAAGAGGGTTGATTCAACTCTCTGAACATTGTAGTACCTGCAGTTTGTTTTAGTGTTGTATCGAGTTACATTATGATGAAGGTATTTCTAATATTCTGTTTACTGTGGTGAAATATCGGAGAATTAAGTGTGGAAATATTAGCAAAACCATTTTGGTCTTTTGAAAATCTGTTTAAACTGTATGACCTGTACTGTATTCACTGTACAGTCACTCATATGCACACCTAAAATGAGAAGGAGTTTGGTGGTGACCTACATTCGTTGCTTAATCAGAAATTATTTTGTAGAATAGTGTCGTGTCAAATCCTGCATGTGGTTAAATAATTCTCAGTGGTATCATAGTTTCACTAAAGGTTAAGACTCCAAAACAAATTCGATGAGTATTCTCTGACATTTTATTACAGTCACTTCAAGCAACCACTGATGCATTCACAAGAAAGTCACCAGTAAACAGGGAACCCAGTTAACCTTTAACACTGACCTGTATTCATAAACCTGTATTCTCATAACTGTCAGACCAGACAAATTTAAGACGTATTATTGGTAACATGAAAAATGCTTTATGGCAAGGCTTAATTTCATATTTCCTACATTCTGTGACTGAGGACAGCATCAGACTTGTACTGGTCGCGTGGACGTGCACATGGTTCCATTTGTACTACAATTTAGGGTCTGCGACACCTGGTGTTCTTGGGCTGTGAATCACCAGAGGCTCCATGATACGATATTATTGCAGTACTTAAGTCACGATACAGTATTATTTATTTTTTATATATGTTGCGATATGCTAAGTATTGCGATGAAATATATTGCAATTTATTATCTTTTTTCAACTGTAAATTACGTTCCTAAAGGAAAACTTCTGTCAACATCAAGATAAAGTTTTCAGTCTGTTCATCTCACTTCAGCCTTTTTTTTTTTTTTTTGGCAGCAAAATGTATCTATTGGACTGGAAAATCAACTGATTACATTATTGTAGTAGGCTACCTAAAGTTTAAATTGTATTTGTAATATTAATAATTTCTATAATAAAAAAGTTCAGCATGTAGCATGTGTCAGTTTTACCATCCCTCTCGCTCCTGCTGCCTTTCTCTTAATTTTTATTTTTTTTAAAAACTCTAACTTAAAGTATTTTTTTAGATGTTTAGACAAAGCATAAACACCACAGAGAACACTGTGTGGGGGCACTCCAGTTGAGTATTCATGGGTCCACATGTTAAATGTCCTTTTATTGTCCAGACATTCACAGTGAAGCTGCGTCCATGTCTTCTGAAATAAAACAGTCCGTTTTTCCCATTTTCTGGGGAATATTGCTCTTCTAGACCTCAGAGAAAAAGTCATCTTATCCATTACAAAGATCTCCCTGATTATGTCCATCCATCGTTTAAGGCTTGGAGGCTCCGATTTGTACCAGTTCTTTGTAATCGCGTTCTTTCTGGCAATAAACAGATACATATCTTTTTTATTTATCACATCTACCCATATTGCACGGAAATACAGGACCTTGACTTCAATAGGTATTTCGTATCCCCAAATCTTTTTAATAATTGAACATATGTTTCTCTGAAATATTTGCTTTTTTGTGCATGTCCAAAAAATGTGGCAGTGATTGGCATTAATTTGTCTGACCTGTCTCCAACACTGTGCTGCCTTTCTCTTTATACATCCGTGGCCTTTCCACTGTCCCATGCATGAGCGCAAACACCCCCTGTTGCTGATTGGCTGGAATAGTGTTGTGTGGCTTGGTCCGAGCCACTTTGTTTGTTTCCTGTTTACTGAGCCAGGACTGTGTTTTTTTTTTCAGTACACACACACAACGGTCAGCTAGTGGACCATGAGGAGATATTTGCTGAATTTGACAAAAAGTGTATTGGGTTAGAATCGCTGACATACACCTTTAAGTTTAAATTAAGCCTGCCATTAAGAAAGAGGGGCCCATGTTGGACTCTTGCATTGCATATTAACCTCAGCTACCTGTGTATGTGTTGTGTGTGTACAGTATGTGTGTGTGTACAGTTTGTGTGTGCCTGTGTCTGAGTGGGTATGTGCTCACCCAGGCTATGTTGGTGATGGCAGGCGTTTTGCATTTTAATGACAAATCAAGTATGCTAACTCGCGTTTTAAAACGAAAGTGCTCTAAATGTCGCCCGGCTGTCAAAATGAGATGTAAGTAGTCTGATGAAAAGAGAACAAAGAAGACAAAGTAGGGAGGCCTGGTACACTGAGAAATGAAATAAAACCTTGTATGGCCTGTCAGCTGTGTCGCTTTATATTCATATCTAAAGAACATTATAGTATTACTCCGCCGCTCATGCCTCACTCATCTGTCTCTCTTAATTCGTCACAGGCACCGCTCTGTCTTTCAAGTTGCTGTATGTCAACACGGGAAGGGGCCTGCTAATTGACAAATGAGTGTCACAGACATCAAGTGCTCCTTTTCTATCCAAGCTAGGTAGACTCTGGTTGTTTGATGGCGAGGGGAGGAGGGGGTCTGTTATTGGCAGAAGCCCAGTAAGAGGCATTAGACCAGTCCTAGAATGAGAAGTGACAACGGCAAGAGAGCCTGTCATTGTCTTGCCTAAGTGTTCAATCTTCAGAGATGCCGGTATGCAGATAAAGTGTCAGTTAGGAGGAGAGGAGATGAAACATTGGCAGTATGAAGTCCTCAAATCACTTAACTGGGAGCGTAGAGTGTGTGTGTGTGTCTGGTAATAGTGGTGGCGTACTCTGTTCTGCTGAGGAAATATATTCCATATCCGATCTATCAGGCCTGTTTAGGCCGATATTCTAGGATAACCTGATCTGTGTCTCATAAATTAAGGAGGATGCAGAGCTCTTCCAGCCCTAACAGATTTAAACCAGAGAGATGAGAGGGACACGGTCTGGCAGGAAATAAGTTATTCATATCAAGGACATTGATATTTTGAGTCGTTCTGTGGTATGCGGGAAAAATGACCTTTTTAATTTTCGTTGGGACGTTTTTTTAAACGATGCACTACTCCTGGGAAAGTGATGGGATGACAGAGCTAAGGATGTTATGCTTAATGGATGGCTTGTCTTTTTCCTCCATCTCTCCAATTTGAGGTTATTTCACATTTTCTTTCATGTGATTTCTGCAAACACCTTTCTCGCTGTTGAGGACAGTTAAACGAGTGCCAACAGAGAGCCTGAGTCACTAAGTCCTCTAGCTAAGAAGTAAAGACTAATTTGTTCTATTATAAAAATCATGTGTGGTATGTGATGGCTCAAGTCATTTAAATTAGATTATAGTCTGGACACTCTGGACAGTGTCAGTTTTAATGTCTTTGGATAGATCTGTAAAACTTTCAATTGTAGGCATCTGACACATAACCTCTCGCTGCTTTAAGTTAATTAAGACAACACTCCTCCAATGTAACTAAGAGTCAGCTAAAATCTGTTTTCTTTCTTTGGCAAAAATGACAAGTTAGATATAAATGAAAGCTCCTCCACAAATTGCAACCAAACCGCAATAATGTGGCCTTCATTATGTCCATTGTTTTATTTTGTGTTTTCTTTGTCCAGCAATGTATTTTCACTCTTAAGCTAAATTTGCTCGAACAAAAATGTGCCTGAAGGGCAGAAGATGTTTGCAGATGAACTGCTTATTTTATCCTTTAATAGAGCACATCAAATGTGGCACACATGCTTGTAGACCAAGCATTAAGATTTACTACACTGTTTGATTTGTTCCTATACATTGGGCCTCGTGTTTAACGAGCTGTGTTTGGACTATGAATAACAACACATTTTGAACACATACTATGAAACTACATGCATGAACTGGGTGGACTGAGTTAGATCTACAGTCATCCAGCATTATTAACCTTGGTGACAGAAGCCTTTTTTACACTGCCTTTTCAAAGCGGGAATGTTGTGCCGTTACTCCACTTTGCCGTTCTGTATAAAAGGTACTATTGTAGAATGGGGGGACAGTGTTGTCTCGCCTTTATACTGGAAACGAAGCTTTTAATTTCATATATAAAAAACAATAAATTGTGAAGACAATAAAGCCTCCACAAAATAACATTTTTTGTCTTGTGTGTAATTTTTCGTGGCTTCATATGAGCAGAGGAAATTTCCGCCCATCGCTAGGCTAATTTATACAATGTAAAATGCCATAGGCTTCTGCTAATAACGTTAGCATGTTATATTTGTTTGGAAAACGTGTTTAGTACAAGACAGTTGTTTGTCGGTGAACCTTGTGAGTTGTAGAGAAGCCAAATTTTAAAACATTACCTTTGTTAAATGTTGCTGTTGTCCCTGGCTTCATATGAGTAGTACTTTCATTTTACAGATAAGAAACAATAAATTGTGAAGACAATAAAGCCTCCACAAAATAGCATTTTAGTTCCTGTGTGTGATTTATCCTGGCTCCATTTGAGCAGAGGAAAAATCCGCTAGCCACTAGGCTAATTTATACAATGTAAACTGCCATAGGCTTGTGCTAAAAACATTAGCATGTTGTATTTGTGGGGAAAAGTTGTCCAGCAAAAGACAAGCGCTTTGTCTGTGAATGCTGCGAGTTATAGTGAAGCTGATTTATGTACTTGTGTGAAATTGTCTCTATTAAGCCATGTTTAATGTGTGTTTAATGTGTGTTTTGATTCAACTAAACTTTACAGTACAGCAACACAGAAACCTCGCTACTGACTAGTGTTCTGGAGGTGTAACTGCAGAGTGACACAGACACAACACTGCAGAAGTATAAATGCTCACAACGGTGTAGGCCATGTGCGTAGACTCTGCATAGAGCGGATGCACAAGTGTAAATCAGGTTTATGTGTGCGACCCACCACAGGGATATTTAAAAAGCAGCTAACTCAAAGGAAAAGAAAATCAGCCTGAAAAGTGTTTGTAAACTGGGGAGAGAATGACATACGGGAGCTCCTTACCCTCTGAGCAGAGGACGCGATCAACCACCATGTAACAGGAATGGTAAATGATTGTTATTGCCATTTTATTACATTGTTATTGTTTAGAAAGCACACCCCAAAGCCTAAGTTATATGTCACAAAAGTGGTTCTGTATAAAACAAAAGGAAACGCAACATAAGGAGTCTTCTTTGTGGTCCTATCGCAGGATCTCTGTGTAAAAAGGGCTAGCAAGAAAAAAGACCGCTAAATGAAAGTGGAGTAGTCACACAATTGAAGTCTTTCAGCTAGCTGGTTCATATCTTAATACTCCTTCTGCCAGGCTAGTTTAAGGAAGTGGCAAATATTACCATGGCAACAAACTATTCAGCAACACTGCACAACAATCCTTGATGTTGCCCAAAGCATTGCACAAGTATACATGTATGCAACAGTGAGTAACATATCAGTTCTCTCGAGAGGTAGCTGTTCAGAGTGATAAGCAACCAAGAATTAAGATAAACCTGATAGACGCTTGTCTGTATTTGCAGATATTAAATTATGTAAAATTCACTGGAATAGTATGATGCAAAATCTGTTTAGGTTTCTCAGGAAATTCAATAGAAGGACCAAAACCAACAATACGGAAGTCTGTATCTACTTTCCAACTTCCCTACACTGTCTGTGGCAGTCAGCCTCAAACCCACTGATTCCTGCTTAGGGTGTAAATCTTTAAAAGCAGGTCACAAATATATAGATTCATCTTTTAAACAGGCTCCATGGCTTCCAAAAACAGCTGGGCACTGTAATTTTAAGCAAGTGGTACTAAGACAGAAGTAAATAGTGTATTTGTATGGGACTATTCTCAACAGCGGATTTTTACCTTCGCCTAGGAGGTTATGTTTTCGCCGGCGTTGGTCTGTTTGTTTGTTTGTTTGTTTGTTTGTCTGTCTGCAAAATAACTCAAAAAGTTATGAACGGATTTTGATGAAATTTTCAGGAAAGGTGGATAATGGGACAAGGAACAGATGATAGAAAATTCTATCGTCTGACAGCCTCAGCAGTAATTCCAATTTCTAAAGACGGTGAAAATAGCGCCATCTGGTGGCCGGAAAGCACGTCTCGTTCTACTTGCTAAATATTGTTGTAATTCTAAAGTTGAAATTAATGTTCTGTGTTGGAAAAAAGGAAAGTGAAAAATACAAAAAAGATATTATATTCCGTGTTGGTACGAAATAAAAACAAAATAACTACACCACAGTGTCTCCATGGTGAAGGCATATATAACCTAATAATGATAGTGATGCAAATAACCTAATTGTGATGCAGGCTGCAAAATCTGATGCAGTGGGAATATCACCTACTTGGTGGAAGTCTGCACTCTCTGAGTGCTTTTCTAGTTACACATTGCTTTTGGCGGGATTTATACGTGTGCGTCAGCTCTATACAGAGCCTACACCATAGCCTACACATGTTGCCTACACCGTTATGAGCATGTTTACTTGTGCGGAGGTGCGTCTGTGTCACTCTGCAGTTACACCTCCAAGACACTAGTTGGCGGCGGGGTTTCTACAAAGTGCTGTAAAGTTTAGTTGATTCAAAACACACATTAAACATGACTTAATAGAGACAATTTAACACACAAATACACAAATCAGCTTCATTATAACTCGCAGCATTCACAGACAAAATATTTGTCATTTGCTGGACACATTTTCCCCACAAATACAACATGCTAATGTTTTTAGCACAAGCCTATGGCATTTTACATTGTATAGATTAGCCTAGGGGCTAGTGGAATTTTCCTCTACTCATATGACGCCAGGGACAACAGCAACATTTATTCAGAGGTGGGTAGAGTAGCCAAATATTGTACTCAAGTAAGAGTACTGATACTTTAGAACAATATTACTCAAGTAAAAGTAAAAAGTAGTCATCCAAATAATTACTTGAGTAAGAGTAAAAGAGTATTTGGTGAAAAAACTACTCAAGTACTGAATAACTGTTGAGTAACATCTGATTTATTTGTAAAATAAGAACATGAACGTAATCAATCAATCAATCAATCAAAAATAATAATCTGCAAATTCATGTATTTTAAACGATACCCCTTTAACTAAAACAAAAATAAATTAAATCTTTACAAACATAACATAAATCAAGGCACAAGAAGCACAAATATATTCTTACATATACTACGCCGTAGAATATATTACATATATATATATATATATATATATATATATATATATATATGTATGTATGTATGTATGTGTGTGTATATATATGTGTATATATATATATATATGTATGTATGTAATTATGTAATTATGTACTCAGAGGTGGGTAGAGAAGCCAAATATTGTACTCAAGTAAGAGTATTATTGCTTTAAAACAATATAACTCAGTAAAAGTAAAAAGTATTTTGCATTAAAACTACTCTGAAAAGTACAATTTATCCAAAAAGTTACTGAAGTAAATGTAACTGAGTAAATGTAACTAGTTACTACCCACCTCTGCATTTAACAAAGGCAACATTACAAAATTCGGCTTCGTTACAATTCACAAGGTTCATCAGCAGAACAGCTGTCTTATACTAAACACATTTTCCAAACAAATATAGCATGCTAACGTTATTAGCAGAAGCCTATGGCATTTTACATTGTATAAATTAGCCTAGCAACTAGCGGAGATTTCCTCTGCTCAAATGGAGCCAGGATAAATCACACACAGGAATTAAAATGCTATTTTGTGGAGGCTTTATTGTCTTCACAATTTATTGTTTCTTATCTGTAAAATTAAAATAAATAAAAGCTTTGTTTCCACTGAGGGAAATGGTTTCAGCTTACAAAATAGACAGGAGGTCTGTGTCACTGTGACGTGTAGTCACATTTCTGGGGAGGTGCAGGTCAGTCCAAAGCATAGGGTACAGCGTCGATTCAACACAGAAGTATAAACCCCGCACCTCCAGCAGCAGGTGGGGTTGAATCAGAAACTACAGTGCCTATGTTAATCATAATAAAGGAACATATCACCCACTGCAACAGTGGGGCTCAGTGATGTGTTTTTAATGGTTTTTGGACAACAGTAGAGGTCAACGGCACAGAGGAGTAAGCTATGACTGCATAGTGGAGCAGCCAGCCCATCGGCTACACTGTTCCTTTACCCTCAGTGTAACATATATGGTATAAATCTTTATCTCTCTGTAAAAACACAACAAAAGTCCACTGATGGCAGGGGAACCATCTGTTAATCACTGTCAGGAGCTGCCATCAGCCTTCTAGGGCAATCCACATCCTCCTCTCTGCTTCAATATAAGGCCATCTTGTGGTTTCCGATTCTGAATGGAATGGAACATCTTTATGTTCCTTTTGTTCACATTATATATACTGGGCAGCGATGCCATTCCTTTTATGACTGCGTCACATTTTTTATTGTATATCCCAAGACGGATGGCGTGCCACTGACACAGAGATTTACAGGCCTTCAGCTTGCAGTGGCAGAGCTTTAGAAGGGTCTGCTGACATCTAGCCAACACTTTGGAGGAGGAGAATAAAAGCTGACATTTTATTGGCTCTAAGAGAGAGAGAAAGAAGAGTTGGGGGGTGCAGGGAGGAAGGGAGAGAGGAAAGAAAGGAAAAGAGATTCTGTTTCTCTACTTTATATTTTTCAGCACTGCCAGCTGTCACGGGGACCTTGCTAAAAAGAGGGGATTTATTGGGTATTATTTAGAAACTTGTCAGTGGTAATGACTACAGCTATGATTTCAATTATCACCCACTAAATATGGCTTAATTCACTGCCTTGCTGGCCATAATGAGACGCCCTGACATCATTTTTCAAAAATTCGATACCATGCTATTTTAATATTTTATGTTGACCACCGATTTAATTTTCCTCCCTGGTGCTTGGCATGTGGCAAGGTCCCACTCCCTCATGTGCAGTTGGATAGTCAGAGCTATTGAGTTCAAAGCTGTCCCAGGGATATATTTTTTCCATTGACAGAAATCCAATTAGTTTTAGTACACAGTCTGGCTGAATAAAAAGGGTCTTAAAATCTACAATATGTTTCCTTAGCGTTTTAGCAGAGTGCAAAGCCAGTGATGGATCTTTATGATTTGACCTGATGGGGCCCAAGTGGACACACTCCCTTTTCTATTTTGGCAAGTGAAAAACAAACCATCCATATGTCTTACTCATTTTGATAGGCATAGCAGAGTCTTTTGATATTGCGTAAACATCCACTGTACAGTGTGTGCACCGGCTAAGATCTTGACTCTCGTACATATTTAAACACTTATTAAATACTTTACAACTGCTACACAAATTCTGCCGAAACACCATGTAAATATGAGAGGGGGGAAAAAAGTCAGATGTATAATTCAGTAGTGACATGTTTAGTAAGTAGACGATTTGGGGAGAGTTAATGTGTGCTCAGGTTTTGACATGAGGGTGTGCATTTTTAAGCAAGCATTAAAAGGGAGATGATTAGGACTGGCACTCAGCTGTCAATAACAAGCTCGCTGCTTGAAGTTGATGTGGGTGAATTTTGATATTGTAAAGCTGCTTCCTTTTTTCTTCAATCCTCTCCCTCTGCAGCGCTGGTTTTTAAAGTACATAATACATGCAAGGTCATTGAGAATACCTGCCAGCGACTGGGACCTCTCCGTATGAGCGTTTTCTAATAAAAAAAAAGGAAAGAGGGCTCAAAGTTATGTTTGAGCCACAACCTGTGTCTCTTTTAGCCCATAACTCAAGCACTGTTTATGTTCACCCCATCACACTTAGCCATCTCCCAGATTGATGATGTAAGCAACTGGAAGGCATGGAACATATTAGAACAGAGCATGGAGAGGGGCAGCCATACTTCTACTTCCCTTGGCTGCATCCCAAATGGAAAAAAAAGGGAAAAAAAAGGTTTGGAGCCTGTTTTTGGAAGAGGAACAAAGGAGCTTCTTTTGGTATGGTCCAGGCAGTTTTGGTCGCTTCATGGCTTTCAATCTCTCGCAGTCTTTTCTAGAAGGCCCAGGGGTGAAAAGTGAAGACAGATACATGGGTGTATTCTTGCCAAGATTTTAGAGGATGATTGCAGTTCTTGCCATGTTTTGAATTTTAGGGGATGATTTTTTAAGAGGGCTGCATGATAAATGTTGTCAGTTGATGAATAAATCCTATGACCATAAAATGCAATTGGAAGCTGTTATTAGAGATAGCAGCTCTTGAAGGCCTCATGATTATTAAAAGAATTTGCTGTTACATCTCGGTGAAGACGAGGGACTAACATAATCATTTTTAACCTCTATCATTTGAGTCAGGTTTGATCACGGTTTGATGTGATAAACTACAGTGCACGCAGGCCATCTTATTTGCTTGCTCTGCAATTTCAGGCCCCCAACAGCCTTCGTGGGTGAGTCCACGTTTTTTTTCTGCACTCCTGTAGAATGCTTAAACCATCTCTGGCTCTGGACAGCTGTGCCACATTCTCAGCACAGCTGTAACTCATTTCCTGTTTCCATTTCAGATAAACTTACTCACATCTTTCACAGCTTTCACTTATAAAAACCACTGACTGTCCTTCCAAACCGCCATCCCAAGAACTTGATATTGGTCAGACAGGAAGATTTGTGGTAGATAACAGCCCCCGTGCTCTCACCCGGCTGCACTCCTGCTCTCCCCTTTCCTGGATTATTTTAACTTGTTTATAGTCTGCGTTTGCTTGTTCCATTTGTGGAGCATGAAGAATAAGTTTAGAAAACTGTAGTTGAGAATGAGCTCAGAAATCAAGGGCAAGCTATGTTGTTTTTTTTTAGGCTACATCTGACATCCATCAGCATGGAAATATGTTTTAATGGTCAGGCAGGCTGCAAGACATCAGTAAGCTGTTGCCTCACTTTTCCACCCAGGGACATATTGAGATAAGAAACAGTGACGGCATGTTTCATGTCCATGCTGCTGACACGTCTGTGCTGGAAAACTACAAGGAACAACCCTTCCATTTTGGGGCCAGCAGCCTGTGTAGTACAGTATTCTTATTCTCTGTTTTCCCTCATAAAACACTGTCTTTCCATTAGGATAAATGCATTGACTCAAATCATAGTGATTCCACTGTGAGCTGCTGACTGCACCATTAGCTGACAGTATGATTATGTGAACAACAGACCAAACAGTCTTCTGATCTCCTCTGTCTGTCCAGACGTTTGGTGATGTTTAAGAGTTTCTCCCCAGTGATAATGGTGAGATAGCTTTTGCACCGTGGGCACTGTAGAGTTTCTTTATTTTCTCCCTCTGTCTGGATCTCGGGCCCCTGGGTCCTCCAAAGCTCAGAACATGTCTGTACTCAGATGTTTCAAAACACCAAACAGCAGAGGAAGAGGAGGAGAAGGAGGAGGCAGAGGAGGAGGAAGAAGAAGGGATAAAGGGGAAGACGAAGGGAAATGGGAGGAGGATAAGGAATCCTCATAGGGACCAAGTGTACATGTACAAGCAGACCAGGCAGAGAGGCCCAACAGGGTCTGCAGACTTGTGATCTGAGGGCCGTTTGTGTGTCAGTCAGATCAAAGTCTTTTGAAGAGAAGGAGAAATCCCTTTACCTTCTCTGACTATGGCAACCCTTATTGGCAGCTAGGTAAAAGGAAGGGGGATGATAACAGAGGGATACGGTGAAATGCTTCAACTTGTGATGGTTTTCATTGTTTTTGTTTGACTTCAAGTAAAACACACATTTGTCCTCAGACATTTTTATTCATACGGCTTTAGGCCGGTTGTTTTTGGTAGTATATAGGCCTTTTAATGTGAATAAATACTACTACATTCATTCCAAGGCATTTGGATACATAAATATACTCACTCAGTCTGCACTGCATGGCACACAAAACTGCTGTGTTGCTTTACAGCACAAAACACTGTTGCTTTAGTTCATTAACAAAGACAGCTGCTGTTTTCATAGTGTGATTGTTTGGTTGATTTGTTTGAATGTGACTCTTTCCTTTTTGTTAACAGACATACAGGTTAATGGTGATATTGGAGATGGCAGGTCTCCAGATGAGAGTTATGTGACTGGCCCAAAGGGGAACTGCTTAATTTGAGGAGACATTTTTGAATGTGAAATTTTTAATGTGGTTTAATACTAAGCCAAACACCGCACTGGTATACTGAATTTTAACAGGTGTCGCACTTGACCAAGCAGCTGCTCCCCAGTGGAACATGATGAAATCATGTCCCAACAGCAAACAAGCATCCGGCTATTGTCATGCATCGTGTAACATTGGAGCTCTCTGTCCACATTGAAGCCGTTATATAAGCATCTTTGTTGCATCATGTAAACAAACCACATAATATCAGCTGTGCAAATGAGATCAGACTGGAGATATAACCACTTAAAAGATGGCCGAGTAGCCTTTTTGCAATCTTCCTATGTATATCTTCCAGCATTTCCTGCTGCAATGTAGCACACATGAGGACATCAGAACAAAGGTCCTTGCAAAAATTAAATGTAAAATCCAAAATTTTGACTCAGACTTAAATATTTGTAATAGTGCATTGTTGTTAATTGTCTTAAATTGTAGTTGAGCTTTGGCAACACATAAGAAATGCCATGCCAATAAAGCATGTAGCCTAGGTTGTTACTAGCTGTGGTCATTAACCTTATACTAAAAACTTTCATCTCCTTGGCAATCTACCTCCAGCTAGCTGCCACCTTATTTAGGTTTTTGTAGTCTCAACTTCATGAATCAGCCATATAGAAACAGGGCTTCTAAAAAAATTCAGTTCAAAACACCGCATGGCATCGCTCTCAGCCAGTTAGGAGACTTCTCTCGAGGCTTCAAATCCAAAATATTGCTCTATTGGTGCAGTTTTGGTTTTCTTGAGTGACTAACTCAGACGTGTCTCATGTCGTCACCCACAAAAACACATGAACTTTCTAGTAAACAAATATAACTTTTACCACCTCTACTGAAATTTGATCTCCTTCATGTTGCTGACCTTGCATATGACCTGTCAGACAACAGCATGTCAATCATGTTGTGATGTAGTTTATTACTAATGCATTACAATGTGAATTTGTGATGTGGTCAGCACAGGTTGCTGAAGTATAGGCTTCTTTTAATTTACCAGAACATGTTTAGCCGGTTTGCATGAAATCAAACTGGTTTAAGCTCGTATGCTGGATCAGACTGGCAAAACTGGAAATGTACCCAACTGTATTTGTATTTGTACGACATCTATTGCATGTCTGTCCGTCCTGGAAGAGGGATCCCTCCTCAGTTGCTCTTCCTGAGGTTTCTACTGTTTTTTTTTTTTCCCCGTTAAAGGGTTTTTTTTTGGGGAGTTTTTCCTTATCCGCTGTGAGGGTCTTAAGGACAGAGGGATGTCGTATGCTGTAAAGCCCTGTGAGGCAAATTGTGATTTGTGATATTGGGCTTTATAAATAAAATTGAATTGAAAATTGAAATTGAATTGTATTTGATATGTTACATACAGCCTAGCTGGATGCTTCTTATTCAGCCCTTCTTAGAGTATAGCACCAATGTAACTCCCACAGTTATTGTTTTTTCCTGCATATTGTGACTTCAGATTACAGTATATTGTATCAAAGCATAATTAGTATATGACAGTGTTGATACAAAATCATCTAAGAGTCAGACATTTTTAATAGCTCAGATACAAATTGCTGGCTTTGTTTACAGTTAGATTATCCAGCCTGACCAGGACCAGCATGGTTGCTGTCTTTTACAGACATTTATGGCTATTCCTGATTGCATACAGTATCTTTATGACCTTTGTTGTGATTTCAGAACAGCGTGAGCGTAGCAGCATGTGTTCTTGTCAGCTTGAGCTTATCAGCTACGCACTTCCCTGTCAATTTTAATTGGCTACCGGTAAGGTCATGTGACAATTTAAGTCATTAAACCAAGCCTAATGGATAAACACTTCTAATTAACACTACATATTAATCCCTAGCACGAACTGGTATGAATGTGTAGTGGTGGCCATGTGGGGCCACAGCAAGACAGAGGTGCAACTACGAAGGTAATCATCAGATTCAAGTTGAATATACAGTAGGCCTATAAATACACACAGCTGTTCCTTTCACAGAGTGCCAGACAGTCCGTCACTCATACTCACCCCCCCTCCCTATGCTGGGAACGTGTAGTGAGTGTATCCTTCCATGGGCCCGGCTGTTTAAATTAATTATTAGTTTTATAGCGAACCCTGAGGCCTTGCACAGGCAGCTAATCCCTGCAGAGGGCTAATCCGACCCCGCGTTACAGAAAATCAATGCTGGTCTTTGGTGTTGGCATGCCATCAGGGCACGGGGACACATGTCAGACAGGCCTCCTGATTTTTTCATGAGGTGTGTTTTTGAAGTGGTAGAGCCAGTGGAGGATGCTCGAGGTACCCAGAATTGAAAAGAATATCCGGAAGCGTTAAGAAAAAAAAGAAAGGGCTTGTATGACCAAATTTCTCATGGGGTGCTGGTGATGCAAGTGTGTGGTTTTTGTGCATTATTTGACCTGAAAATAAATGAGATCTAGGAGAGAATTCATGCAGTCACAATGTGAGCAGTACAGATTTATATTAAAACGTGGATAAAGAAAGCTTAGAATTATATTTGTCATAATAATAGGTCATAATAAAAAGATCCTAAAACTGAATGTTGTATATTTTTAAAGCTTAATATCTCTGCAAGATATACTTAATGTCTCTATACTTACCTGTGGTTATATCTGATGATAATCATTGTCTGGATTTTGGATAGTCTGTTATATTCAATGACCTTCTGGCAGGCTCTCTGATGATGGATGTGTGTGGTAGATGAGTGTCCTGCAGTCATCAAGGATTCGAGGGGATTTTGTTTGCGGTGACTGACTGCAGATCAAGTACTTTTATGTCATGCTTGCTATTTTCAATGGTTTGGTGGCCAAGGACTGGTGCCAGTTGAGTCCTGCTGTAAACATCAGGCCACGCTGTTCGCCTGATAATTTAATGAAAGGGATTGAAACAGTCATTTTGAAAATGTCAATTTGTTGGGTGTTTTTTTGAGTAATACATTTTTTTATGACCCAAGATGAGAACATTCTATTTTGTCCTGGCAATGATACAGACAGTCTGTGTTTTGAGATCAGTTTAATATCTTGTCAGATTCGATACTTTGTCAAAATTGAAACCACCAATTTTCTTTTACTTTGTCAGGGTTTAATACCATGCCGAGAAAATATGAATATTTCTCATTCCTCAGTCTCATTTCATATTCTCAGCTGTCTGTCAGTAATTGGAGGAGAGAGGGAGATGATCTGACCCAGTCCCCTACTTTTTTGCACCTCTCATTCTGCCTATTAGTTTTGGATTACCAGCTTTCTCTCTCTCTTACCGAGACTGGCAGCTGGAGATAATAGCTTTCATAATGTGTGGAGTCTCATTCCAAGCTCTTCTGTGTTTCTCTTTATGAGAGAACAAAAAATGTCGAGCCCAGTCAGTCTATTCATTTCCTCTATTGGGAGATTAATGAGAGGAACAGTGCCGTCTCAAGCCTTTTGTGACAGGCTTCAAAGTCCCCGTACAGGAGGACTCGTGTCTGTTCGTCTGTACAGTTCACACAGGCAGGCAGTCATTTGCGTTTACGCTGTGACAGTTCATTAGAGAGGCGAGCACATGATCAAAACTATATGCTACAATTATCTCAACATTTGTTGCCCGTTTTGTTTAACACTGATGAAGTGATCAGATATGATACTGTGGGTAACAGCTCATTCAGGACGTGTTGGGATTGAACTCATTCAGAGAGTGTTTACAGAAGCCAACCTAAATGCTATACATTGTTTGATGTAAGTCTGATTTCATGAAGTGAAACCGTTGTGGGTTGACTGTGGGTCTAGTCTGGGGTGCCACTAATGAGGAAATGACGTAAATAAACATTGTGTCTAGTCATGAGATCTATAGGTTAGACTGTTAGCTTCCCCTTCTTTTCTAGAGCACAATGAGACATTCATAGTCTGGAGGATTTAATATTCTGACTCCTGTCCATCACTCAGGCATCGATATACTGTCATTCCACCCTAAACGTTCCATTACTGCTCATCACTTTAGATAATTAAAGGTCCACTGTGTAGGATAAAGGGATGAAATAATGTCAGACATGGAATATAATAAAACAAAATAAGTATGAAAATAAGAAAAGTTGTGTTTTTGTTATTGTAGAATGAGCCATTTATATCTACATAGAGAGCAGGTCCTTGTCCACGGAGTCCGCCATGTAGCACTGCCATTTCTCTACAGTGGCCCGGAACAGACAAACCAAACACTGGCTCTAGATAGATCAGCGGTCAGCGACCTTTACTATTAAAAGAGGCATTTTGCCCCAAAAAAGGAAAGAAAATCTGTACGGAGCAGCAAAGCATGTTTGAGCCTTATAATGAAGGTATCTAAATTAGCCTGATGGCATTACTAATGGCTCCAAACGAGTATTCATTAATATTTCATTAATATTTTTTGACAAACCCATAGGGGGCCACTGTAGAGGGGAAAAAGAGCCGCAGGTTGCCTACCCCTGAGATTGACGTATTAGCATTTTTGAGTTTTCATTTCAGCCATGGCAGTTAGCAGCCCCTCTGTGACCAGCCAGACAGTATCAGAAAGCACTCATTTTTAACATTAAGCTGCTTCATTCAGTGTTTTTACTGGTTTAAATCTTGGGGGTCCATTTGTTTTAGAGAAGAAGAGACCTCTGTGGTTAATTCGGCTCCCGGTTAAAACCTTCCGAACAATGAGCACTGAAGGAATCTGAACCCAGAGTTCATGCTTGGCACATGAGAGAAGTTTCAGCTGGTTTAAATCTGCAGTCCTCGCTGCAAGATGCCACTAATTCCTACACACTGCTCCTTTAAATGATATTTTACATGTTAACAATGGATCTTATCATATAAAGACCGGAAATACTTTCACATGTTAAAGTAGCTGTGCCATCAGAAATGCAGGCATTGCGCAATAAATTGATTTAAATTACACAGATTTAATTTTTATTAGTCACATTCATATTGTACACATATAATGATTAACATATGGGTGATGAGGCTGTGTTCTGGGAAAACAAAAGTCCTAAATAAAACCAATGGGAATGGAGTGAAGATGAATAATGCAACCTCAGCAGGACCTCTACATCCTGTGTGTATCATGAAGCTCCATAACTATAAATTTAACTACATATGAAATCTTGAAACTGAACAGAGGTCTGAGTTCTGCAGCTATTCTTCTGCTGCTACAACTCCATGCAGTCTGTTAAATACCAGTAAAAACTCCCTTGTGACAGTAAGAACTGTGCCGATTTCTCCTTATTGTATGACTGACACAGCAAACAAAGTCAAACAATCATCATAACTGTCAGACTTTCCCCTCAGATTTTTTTCTTTACTGTAAGGGTTGACTCGGTGCAACGACATCTACACTTGTTGTCTTATATCTTAAACATAACTGAAAATGTTGGAGGTAGTGCATTCTAGCTATGGTTTCCTGTTTTTAGTCTTTGATGAATTGACCTTTCACTAAGCCCCGCCCCTTTGTGATGGTCCATCAAGCTGTCGCAGTAAGCATTGAGCCCACACTGTAACTCACTGCATTCCCTGAAGAGATATCATCATATTTTTGGAAAAATGAAGCAGTGATTCCAGAGAGAAGCAGACAGAGGGGTCTACAGTCTGTGTTTGAAGGATATATCCAGGATGTCAAACTGACTCAACAGCAACAACAGGTTAAAAAGACAAAGATAGTTAGAAGCTAAAGCCAAACTATAGGCTACAGATAAAAAAAAAATAAAAGATCACAGTGTAAAAGTGAACCACCACATCACTGCTGATGGCTACAGAACACAATGAATATAAAGGGAAACTTTGCTGCTATTGAACCAGCTGTGTGGCATCGCAGCGTGTGCAGATGAACAGTGTTTGGCCTCACCCCTTTGCCGCTGCCAAGTCAAGCAATGTTCATCTGCGCACAATGCGATGACACACAGCTGGTTGAATATCAGCAAAGTTTCCCTGCTTCCCTTCACTGGTTCCTGTACAGCAGGGTCGGTCTTTATTCACTGTTATAATCATTAAAAAGCAAAAGCAGCATGTGTATACATTCAGTAGTACCATTCTGAAGTCATCAAGTACCATTCTGAAGTCATCAGGTACCGTTCTGAGGTCATCAAGTACCATTCTGAGGTCATCAGGTACCGTTCTGAAGTCATCAAGTACCGTTCTGAAGTCATCAAGTACCATTTTGAGGTCATCAAGTACCATTCTGAAGTCATCAGGTACCGTTCTGAGGTCATCAAGTACCATTCTGAGGTCATCAGGTACCGTTCTGAAGTCATCAAGTACCGTTCTGAAGTCATCAAGTACCATTCTGAGGTCATCAAGTACCATTCTGAAGTCATCAGGTACCGTTCTGAGGTCATCAAGTACCATTCTGAGGTCATCAGGTACCGTTCTGAAGTCATCAAGTACCGTTCTGAAGTCATCAAGTACCATTCTGAAGTCATCAGGTACCGTTCTGAGGTCATCAAGTACCGTTCTGAGGTCATCAAGTACCATTCTGAGGTCATCAGGTACCGTTCTGAAGTCATCAAGTACCGTTCTGAAGTCATCAAGTACCATTCTGAGGTCATCAAGTACCGTTCTGAAGTCATCAGGTACCGTTCTGAGGTCGTCAAGTACCATTCTGAGGTCATCAAGTACCATTCTGAGGTCATCAGGTACCGTTCTGAGGTCATCAAGTACCATTCTGAGGTCATCAGGTACCGTTCTGAGGTCATCAAGTACCATTCTGAGGTCATCAAGTACCATTCTGAGGTCATCAGGTACCGTTCTGAGGTCATCAAGTACCATTCTGAGGTCATCAGGTACCGTTCTGAGGTCATCAAGTACCGTTCTGAGGTCATCAAGTACCATTCTGAAGTCACCAAGTACCATTCTGAGGTCATGAAGTACCATTCTGAGGTCATCAAGTACCATTCTGAAGTCACCAAGTACCATTCTGAGGTCACCAAGTACCATTCTGAAGTCACCAAGTACCATTCTGAGGTCATCAAGTACCATTCTGAAGTCATCATATACCATTCTGAGGTCATCATATACCATTCTGAGGTCATCAAGTACCATTCTGAAGTCACCAAGTACCATTCTGAAGTCATCAAGTACCATTCTGAGGTCATCAAGTACCATTCTTTCTCACGTCTGAGCTGTCTTGTGATGACATCACATCCAAAAAATCAAATGTCATCTCCCGACAACAGTTATGAGAAACATTATAGCCTATTATTAGTTTTAAATTGTAATAGTATTAAATTGAAAACTCAACCACACATACATAAGTACTGGACAGTCATTATTTAGACATTAAATATATTATATCGGGCCACTGTAGGCCTATATGGGTGGGAGATTTTTTTAATGACGGTAATAAAACTGATACCATTGCTATTTTTAGATACCGCAGGATACCTTATTATCACCCAACCCTAGTAACGAGTATAAATCTTAAATGATTGCATTAGAGTCAATGGTGCACAGCTGTGTTTGTTGTCGGACTATGATCTAGACTGGCCCAATTCTACGTTATGATTGGCCATACCGCGTCTGGGAGCGTAACTTAGCGAAGGGTCAATTGCTGGACTTAGTTAAAGGCTTAAAAACGAATTGCATTCATGGCTAGTTTTGCTAACTGTGTTTCTTCAGTGTATTACTGCGATCAAGGACACGATTTAAAAAAAAGCCATCGGTAAGGTAATCTAAGTTGTCAGACTTGTAACAATTTCTCACGTAATGTCCAGACCTCTTCCACAATGAGACAATTTAGATAGATCTGGATGTGAACCAGAAATCTTTGTAGAAATGGCAAAACACCACATTTTAATCAAGAGTACAAGCTTGCAACGGTGTGTTACATTTTCCAGGCACGGTATTATGTCCTTTTATAATTTAACTACTTGTTTCTGGCCTATGCTCTTCAGTCAGAAATACAAAAAAATCCAAACTGTGACATATGTAATGAATCAATCAACAAAATGTGCTTTTAATTATACCTTTTTGTAGCCAAATTCACAAATATCATATCACCAACCTCTCAACGGAGGGCTTACATTTCTTAGAAAAAAAACATGCATCTTTTATGACTACACAGATTCAGTAGAAACTAAAAAGCAGAACTTCCGGACAACTTTTCCTTTCTTTTTTGCCGTACACAGGCGGCAGAGTGGTATACTTGCTCTACATGGCTTTGATTAAAGGTTTTGAGAGAGAGGAGACATTTCTTTTGCTTTATGGCTCTCTTTGCCAGCCTGGCAGCAGCACTAGCATTTAAATGCCCATTAACAACCTTTTAACTGTCAAGATCTTTTGAAATATGGATATTTGCTTTCCTCACTGCTTCCGAGCCACCAAAATTACTTTTAATAGCACGAGTGTTGGTATTAATATGTTCCTTCATGAGCAGTAGGCTAGCCGCATGTCATTCTAGTGCAAAGGAGTTTGCCAATGATGTCTGATTAGGAGTGCAAGGGGAGATTAATAGATGTTTCTTCTCCTCATTTGTTATCACTCTTTCAGTGCATTGACTGACTACAGCATGTGATAAATAGAGGGAAGCCTCTGCATTTCCTGAGTGTGACACTATCTATCTACTCGTCAGCCCGGCTTCGTGTTGATGCGATGTCTCCGCTGACAGCACATCCAAAGTCAGCTACCTAGTCCTGTGCAATTTCAGCAGCAGAGGGGAAGGTGTTTGGGATCTGCATTTTAATCCTGGCCTGTTTAATGTTTGCCCCCTGACAATCTGGGCCAGACATCATTTTAATGGTATGTACAGTGATAAAGCCAATAAAATGTCAGAATGATTGATAATCTGAGCATTATAGCAATATGACTTTCCAGTTCTCCTCTGCGCTCCAATGATGGTTTCCAAATTGAATTCTTTGTGTGCGTGCGCGCGTATGTATGCACGCACGCTCACATGGCATGCATGTGTGCGCCTTTGCTAAACCTTAGGTGAGAAGAAAACAGAAGAAATCTTGTTACTTTCTAGTGAATCAGTTTTTAGTGCTTATGCAATACATTATTTCCAAAATAACAAACCATATCGGCTGAATAGATTATCTCGGAATTTTTTGGTCTGCTTACTGTATTTGTCTGAAAAAATATGGATTGAAGCGGGAACAATTATGAGGAAGATTACCATATTTCTTCTGTTAAATAAATGATAGGAAATCTTGCTTTCCTCTGGGTGTCAGAAGCTGTGAATGTATGAGCCAGGCCTGCGAGGCCAGTGTGTGTTTCATTTCAACGCTGGCTTATTTTCGTCTACTGGGGATGGATGGGAGGTGGATGCCGTTCATATCTCTTGACTTATGAACTCGTCCAAACACAGGTGGACATTGACACGCCGCAGATGCTGGTGAAGCAATCAAATGTTACAGTTGCATTTTGTCATTAGCCCTTCATCTTGTTATAAATTGCAGAGTTTTTACATAACATAACAGTAATTTTCCCAGCGGTGCTATTTATATCCACCTTTTACATTAACCTGTCTGTTCATCTAGAGCTGTTCCTTAAAGCTGTAGGCTCACCTCGAGTATTATGGATGAGATCAAATAACTCTGATTTATTGCTTGCTATTTGCAAACCAATAGCAATTGGTCTGAGATTGACAACACATGTAGGCCTGTGGTGCAGTCAGTGTCTCTGTGGACCTATGAAACAGCTCCTTTTATCTTCAGCAAAGTCAGAGCAGTCCTGCGTCTGACTGGCAGTCATAGAAAGCTCTTTGTTTTATGTAAATGGTGATTGATGACATGTCTGGCACAGCCTGCAGTTTTTGACAAAAAGTATTGATGGCTGCTCTCAGTAAAGTGTTAGTCCAGGTGACAGAGCAATCCATTTTAAGATGAATGAGAGAGAGAGAGGGAGCGAAAGAGGCAGAGAGGGAGAGAGACTGAAACAGGAAAGTCATCAGCACTTCCAGGAACCAGTTACACATTCGTAACCCTAGTTCCATGATCACAGGCTTTCAAGTGGTTTACACATACAAACACTGTCCCCCTTTAGATAATGTGGGTCATGTGACAATTTTAGCTCCGATACCAAGAGACACAATGCTGTTGAGTTTGTAGTTAGACATTTTTTCTTGTCAATAAGTACCAAATGTGCATTATCATTTCCCACTGCCCGATTCCCTCAGTCATTCACAATCCTTCCTGGCTGTCTATTCAATACATCACTGGTTGTTTGTTTTTTTCGACAATTTTTGTCACTGTATTTTGCTAATTTAATGATCTGCCTCCAAAAACAAGCCACTGCTTAGTAACACAGTGCTTAAACAGAGTGTGGAGATAGGTCTGGCTATACGAGACTACTCAGTGACGGACTCTCATTCAGCGAGCTAACCCAGGAGCAAAAAGAGGCCAGCAACAACAAACAGAGACAGCAGAGAAAAAAGTATTTTCACATCTAATTTGGTGTATTTTGACCAAACCAAGATGGTTTTGGTGAATTTAATTTGTATCTGTCAAGTTTAAATGAATTGTGCTTTATGATAAATTAACAAGGCAATTGAGTTAGTCAAGTTTATAAAGAGAGGAACTTTAATTCTGAATGTGAACGGTTGTATTTTTCAATTTAAACCTGGAGTGACATCACTTTTCTTGTGCTGCTTTCAGATGTCTTATGCAAGTATTTTTAGCCTTTAAACCCTGAGCAAATTGGTGCAATTTCTTTCATAAACATGAGAAAAAAGGCAATGAGCAACTTGGTTAGAAAAGCCCCACAAATTACAATTTAAAAAAAAAAAAAAATTAGAAAATGTTTTTTAAAAGAACAGGGAAAAACAGGAAAAGCAAAGGAATTTAATATTATATTAATTATTATCAAATTATTATTATTTAAAAATTATGCCACGTCATTTCCTTGTTTGTTTGTTTTTAACTTTATTTTTTTAAACTGATTTTCTTGTTTTTAATTTTCTCTTTTTACTAATTTCTTGCTAATTTTTTAGGTAATTTCTTCTTACATTGCTTATTGCATTGTGTCCATGTTTTCAAAAGAAATCAAGCCAATTTGATCAGGTTTAAGAAAGGAAATAGGTGTAAGAATGTCACTTTGTGAGTTTATTCTGTTTATTCATTAGACCTAAAAAGCTAAGAGAGTACCACTGCAGGCTGGGGGCACACACCTGTACGGTTATATCACAATAAGGTGCCAAACCCTACTGCTCAACCATGGTATTGCATGTTCTAGTCTTTCTATGCAGGATAAAAATAAATGAACTTCAAATTATGAGTAATCCCTAATCCTAAAAAAAACTGATTTGTCCATGCTGCCCAGCCTTAGTACTTTCTGATGCAGAGAATACACTTTAAGTATTGTCACAGAAGTGTGGGTTGCACTTTACTAAAGCAAATGCTTCAGCTGACTTGACGTTTTTATTTTTAAAAAAAAGAATTTAGGTTTATTTAAAAGATAAATTAACACTTTTTTTCTCGTACCACCCCGCATTCCCAGTGCTGCTGCTTTTATATTTATAACTAAAATAGGCCCCTAAAAATATACTCTCTGAATGTACCCTGTAAATGAAAAAGCTCTCATGCCTTGTCAAAATATACCTGTCCGTCAGTTAAGACTCATTTAGTGCCTGTGGGACTCAAAGCATTTACAGCCACTGGATTTGTTTGAGTTGGATAATGGGCCCATGATCCACAGGGGCAATTCCATCCCCTGTACTCCATCTTCTGTCTGACTTCAGGATGATGAATGTGAATTTACATTTGCTCTATATGCTTTTACACTCTGCAGTAATGTAATTTCCCTAATGGAGCCTCTATCAAAGAGAAGTTTACTTTTGGATCTATGTAGGGAGGAATGTTCAAAGGACGAACCAGCCGGAAACCGCGGATAGCAGACGGGTCTGATGAAAACAATAAGTCTGCATATGTGAGGAAAATCTATAACAAAAAGTACTCCAAAAATGGACCTGGTGCTGATGTGTGTCTGACAGAACCAGATTTAAGAGATGCTTCAAGGGGACCTTAACCCATGAAATCACGCTGTCCTGCATCCAGAGCCCCACCCTCTAACTGCTGTATAAATAGATTCTCGTGACAGGGTAATTCATCTCTGGCCATGAAAACATCAGCTTTAAAAGACAGCTCGCTGAGACCCGGCGCTTGTTAGGGGCCAGATCAGCAGCCCAGATGCCTGGGATGTAAACTCATGAAGAGAAGATTAATTTATCTGTCATCCCTGACTTTGACAGTTGTTGTAAATTTGACTCTGGCCTCTGCACACGGAAGGGAAGGGAGGGGTAGAGGGGGGGAGAAAGGAGAGGCGAGTAAAGATATGGAGGGGAGTGTGTGGAGGGAGGATGGCATTAACAACGGAGGGGTAAGGTAGGGGTGAGCATGTGTCAAAAATTTCAAACATACAATATTGACAAGAGAACTCACTCGCTGCTGGTGTGCACCTGGACTACATCTACAGCCCACCTCTCCAGATGATGTGTTTGGAAACCTATTGTTGGGAGAATATTTGGCAGTGATTTTAGCCAACCCTCCTTGCCCCTTTCATCAAAAAAAAAGCAACCTTCCTCTTCACCAATTTTCCCTCTACTGTTCTTTTCAAGATGGTGGCCACATAAGGCACGCTGGAAAATGAGTAGTGGTGGTGTCAGGGAAGCCATTTGGGGTCTGATTGATGGTAGCAGGCGAACCACAGCGGCCATGTTCTCTGATCTCCCTATGTGCAAGCCATGCCTGGCGCTCTCCGAGAAACAGGAGAAGTTTTTTTTTGAAAGTTAATGCCGCTGCCAGACACATTGCATTATATTTCTCATCATATCTGTGTCAGTGTTTCAGAAAATAGATGATGAATTGGGATGCGTGAAATGTTTATCATATGAGAAGATGAGCTGGTGATGGAAGAAGAATGGAAAAGAAATACCGAGGCGAACGTCAAAATCTTGGTCGCTGTGGCACAGATCATGCACTAGTACATCTGTTTGACTTGAATTAATAGTTGTAATCATAATTCAGTTGGCATACATGGATTAATAAGTATTGGGTTTTATTTTCATGTCAGGGTTTGTAGATGTAAGCCGAATGATTTACAGGATACAGCCCAAATCACATAATTACATGTTTCACACGTCATGCTGTTCCGCTGAATAGCAACTGTTTTTAAAGTTGTGTGTCAATCCACCTTTTTTTTTTTTCTTTCTTTTTTTTCGCAGATGTTGATGCCAGTAAAGCTGGCCTTTTTTGGATTTATAGAGCTACAGATGTGGATGTAGTTACAGCGTAGATACAAGAGTGGTTCTTTCAGCAAAGAGCTCCCCTGGGCAATGAATCTAAGAATCACAGTGTCTCCTCTTGGCTTCACTTGACGCCTCTTTCTTTCTGTAGGCCTGCCATGAATGTAACTGTATTTCCAGAACAATGTGATCTTGTCCCTTATTGTCGTATTTTGCTGCTTGAGCAGAATATTTATTTATATTTAAGTAGTTATGGATTTAGCATTATTTAGTTACTGGTAAATTTTTATTTCATTGTCATGTATACGTAGTACTTTGTATATTGTTTCATTTGTATTTTCATGTGCGGTGTTTAAGTGGAGTCACTGTATTCCCTTGGTAATGAGCTAATTGGTTCCTACCTGCCCTTGTTTTGTTGGAACAGTTATGAGTGATACACAAGAGACCAGAAGTTGCTGTCGCCCCCAAGTTGGAATGTGTTAGTACTGTCTTGCCGTGTTGGTAAAAATTAAACAAAGAGGAAGAAACAAATGTTGTAGCCCACTTATTACCCACAGCCCCGAAGAACCGGGGAACACCAGCAATCAAGAAAAGAGGGTTACAGTTAGTTTTAGACAACAAAACTACTTGATTATGGTTGGGAAGACTGTGACGAATTGCTAAAAAACACTCTGTTTTGAGTGCCACGAACTTGGCTGGAAAGGCAGGGATATGACCATTAAAAACACTCGGCTTTATGCGCCAAAAACACATCCGGAAAGGCCACACGGTGTTCCGCTAAAAAACTCCTGGATTTGAGTGGCAGAAATGCGGCGTTAAGAAGGGGTTGGTGGTTGGGTTTAGGCAACAAAACAACTTGGTTATGGTTGGGAAAAGATTGTGGCGAATTGCTAAAAAATACCCAGTTTTGAGTGCCATAAACTTGGCTGGAAAGGCAGAGATATGACCATTAAAAACACCCGGCTTTAAGTGCCACAAACACGTCCGGAAAGGCCGCGGCATGCTGCTAAAAAACTCCTGGCATTGAGTGGCATAAATGCGGCATTAGGAAGGGGTTGGTGGTTAGGTTTAGGCAACAAAACTACTTGGTTACGGTTGGGAAAAGATTGCAGATGTTGTCAAAAACACCCGGCATTGAGTGCCAAAAATGCCACAACCAATCTTGTTGATTCTTCGTCTCGAACTGTAGTCTTCTGAGTCAAAGAGTTTGTTGGACCCATCCTCGTCCTCTTCTGCCCACCCTGAGTGGTCTTTCACGCTCTTTAAACTAAGTCTGTTTCTCTGGGTTTACATTGGACTTGTTGGAAAGCCTGGTGTATCTCACACAGATGCTTAACGGGGCCCCTGGCATCATTATAGTGATGCTGGGGACACGCATCATTATAGTGATGCTGGGGACACTGCTCATGCTGGGTATTTTAAAGCTCTGGGAGTGAGACCAAGCTGTTCTGAAAACCATCTTTTCAACCGACACGCACACTACATGTATTTTCTCAGAGCATTTGAGAAGCGTTTTGCTTTTAAATAGTCCACCTCTTGATTGGATTTGTTGTGTGTCTGATCACCACAAGCGTACACACAGAGTCTAGCGCTAAAGCAAATCAGTTCAATTTGGTTATAAGTTATCAACACCTCCTTATATGTCTGATTGGACCTTGGGGATGTGACAAATATAGCCCAGGAGATCTTGAGCTTTTATTGTGGATTAGCATGCTAATAGGCTTTCGACTTGATTTGACAGACCCTGCTTCCCTCCAGAGAGGGACAGCCTCGAGCCAGGGAGAGGGGTTCTATATGGGGGTAAGCAGGGGAAAGGGAGGGGGAGAGGGGAGAGAAAAGGGAAAGTGAGTTAAAAAAGGGGGCGTATTGCCGGGTGCGTGGAGGAGGGGGGGTTGATAGAGGAGGTTTGGAGCAGTGTTGGAAGATACTGCCAATTAGCATGTGGAAGAAAAAAGGTTCTGACAGGAGAGGTAACCCAGTCATGATAAATATGGTGACTTAGCAGTCTCTCCTCCTCCCCCTTTGTCTGTCAGACCCCACAGCTGTGGACTTAAGAACTCTTTTCACCTAGAAGGAAATCAAAAGATAATCCCAAGTTTGATGTTTGGAGAAACTTTTGAGTCGGAGGGGAAAAGGGGTCACCGGTGTATAGGGCAACGGTTTTAAGCTGTAAACCCTTCACAAAAGGTTGTGACAGAGTGAGATCCTCCCAATCTCTCTGAGTGTATTTGGAAACTTCTGAGCACCTTCTCCGCGCATGACTAAACCTACTGAAGAATGGAGAGATAAGGGAACTCACGGGCTTAAAAGCAAAAGTTTAATTTCCCTACGAAAACAAATATCTGGTATCAGTCGAGGAGGCGGGATTTAATCCTCTCACCTGCTCAAAATTTGTCAAAATTCCCCTGGATGATGTAAATAGCTACCTGAGTTTAACTGACAATCCTCTCACATAGTTTTGTCAACATCAATTGTTGGTATTGTTGGGGTTTTTGGCATCTTATTCCAAGAGGAGGATGAATTGACTTAAGATTTGCCTGGATATACTGCAGGAAAAACTTGATTCAGCTCATTTTACTCCCCATACACTCTGAGGTGTTCTTGGGAGTCGGTAAGGCAGGAGACTTAAGTGAAGTTTGCTGTGCTGTACATTTTTATTGACTCCCACTGACAAAGATGAGGAAAACAATAGAGGCAATCGGCTGCTAAATCTGTTAAGCATCTTGTAGGGCTTTTTCATTTGTATTGTCTCTATCTCAAAGGCTGGTAACACATTAACATTTAACCAACACATTAGAATACTGTCTTGTGTCATCAGGGTTTCACTGAGGACATACATATGTACTTAATTAGTGGTGGAAAGTAACTAAATACTCTAATACTCTAAATACTCTACTTAGGCTAAAGCGGCATTTATACTGCACCCATAGCGTAGGCTCTGCGTCGACGTAGAACCTATGTCGCACCCTACGCTGTAGCCTTACATGCACCTCCCCAGAAATGTAATAACACGTCATGGCAGCGCAGACCTCCTATCTATTTTTGTTAACTGAAACCATTTCCCTCAGTGGAAACAAAGCTTTTATTTACTTTTATTTCAAAGATAAGAAACAATAAATTATGTTTACAATAAAGCCTCCACAGAATAGTATTTTGTGCGTGATTTATCCTGACTTCATTTGGGTAGAGAAAATCTCTGCTATTTGCTAGGCTAATGTATACAATGTAAAATGCTATAGGTTTGTGCTAATAATGTTCGCATGTTGTATTTGTTTGGAAAACGTGTTTAGTGTAAGACAGTTGTTTTTTCTGTGTAACATTACCTTTGTTGAATGTTGCTGTTGTTCCTGGCATCATATGAGTAGAGGAAAAATCCGCTAGCCTCTAGGCTAATTTCTACAATGTAAAATGCCATAGGCTTGTGCTAAAAATATTAGCATGTTGTATTTATGGAGAAACTGTGTCCAGCAAAAGATGGGAGATAAGCACGGAGATCTGGGCACTTATACATACTATCCACCTTGTTATGATACAGAGTTTGTTGGAAATTGACAAAGTATCCCTTTGAGTACATTTCGTTGCTGATACTTTTACTTAAGTGGAATTTTGAATGTAGTACTTGTACATGTAACAGAGTAGTTCAGCAATATGGTATTGCTTCTTTTACTTAACTTAAATATCTGAATACTTCTTCCACCACTGAATGTTACTTTTATGACTATTTTTTTTTCATACTATGTGAGATACACATGTAAAAGTCATCAGTCCAATTTCATCGACGCGAAGCAAATAAAAAATGGCTTGACCATCTCTTGACCGCCTTTTTATTTCAAGGACAAAGCTGCAGTACATTAGCTGTCTGTGTGAGGAGATAATACCTGTGCTGATGATGGCAGCTGACCTTGAGGAGCTTAGATGACAATAACCTTGCTATCATCCCTTGAACCCCAGTTCCTCCAGCTAGGTGCACGTGTGTACACTTATACACCCGCCCACACACACGTATATACGCGCGCACACACACGCACACACTCTCTACGTGCCATATTTTACTTGCTGAAACCCACACAGCAAATGACCTTTCCTCCCCTCCCTGACAGTTTCATGCAACTGGCAACTGCAGTATTGCTTTAGAGCACATTTGCTTACCATAAGAATGTAATTTTCAGTGATAAGGTCCTGGAACTTGGCAGGGGCTGTGGGGGGGCTGTGGGGGGGGGGGGGATCTGTCGTTTTGTGCCAAAGCTCCAGTCTTGGATGATCCAGGGGCTTGCCCTGGGGGACGGCTCAGGGCTGAGTGGGCCAAAGTAATGTCATCCTGCGGAAAAATGATTAATCTATCCCTGTCTATCCTTTATCCCACAAGGAAGGAGGGATGCACAACAAAATGTAGTCGGATAAGAGGCTCAATGGGGCATATGTAAATTTCATTTATATCACATTAGGCTATTGCTAAATAGCCTCATCATTATAATTTAGGGGTAACTGGAAATTGAGACAGGGGAAATAAACATATTATATATTTAATTTAGTAAAATAATGTAAAGTAAACACATTTTTTTGTTTTTTTAAGGGTTTTTTGGGGAGTTTTCGGACATAGCACCAGCTCCATTAAAGCATGGAAATGGGCGCAGGGGATCTCTGTACACTTTGAGAGGCCGTGTGCAGTTCACATAAAGTACCCAGGGTGAATATCAGAGCCCAGAGCCTCACCATAAATACCCAGGTCAGAGCTGTCAGCCAGAACACTTCTCCTCGTAGTCTGTCTCCTCTTTTTAGTTTTAATCCGCTCATCATGGGGGTGAGTGAGAGGGAGAAACAGATACAAGCGGAGACGGCATGGTCTAGTACAGTAACACATCGGAAAGAGCAAGAAAAGTAGGAGAAAAACATACTCTGAAGTGTGTGTGAATCCATAATAGCACCACTTAATGACACAAACTATCTCCCCTTGCTGTCGGAGAGAGGCTAGGCTTCCTCCGAGCCTCAGAGGGCCCTCTGTTACAAAACAGAAGACAGTAGGGCTTTGACAGCTCCAAGTGTCTAGGGCCAGGGAAATAATTGATAGCAGGCTGCCTGCATCCAAGGTCCTTTAGCAGTAATTGCAAGCAGAATCTGACTCTCTGATCTCACCAGTGGTATTGGCTATGCCAGAACAGCCTGGCTTTGACAGATTGCCTTCCTGCAGTAATAACTTAGGCATGTTCCCTGTTTTCTCACACAAGGCCATACAGCGCTGTCTCCACCACAGAACTAGCCCAGAATCATCAGTGATTATTTTATATGTGTATTTTTCTTTTAGCTCTTGGCAGATTTTTCTGACAGGACACTCTTCGAGTAATGGTTTTGCCTGCTGCCAACTGCCCCGTACATTGTTTTCCACTGTCATTTCTTTTTCGAATTGAACGGAATTACCGGTAATGCGGCGGAATTAGCATTGTGCACATGTTAACGTCCATCTGCAAGACGGGTAAACAAATAAATAAATGTAAGGGAGTTCCTTTATTTGTAATTACCTCATGGATTCAGACATTTATTAGCCTTAAAAGGAATGTAATAACCGTGGCCGATCAACTGTGCTCCCAAAATCTTTTAGTTCACAAAAAGGAATTTCCAAACACTCTCCGTTACCATGGTTCTTGCCCTGAATGACAGCCTGAAGGCTTTATGGCCTTTTGAGGGATAGTCCTCTTCCCCCCTTCCCTCCCCTCATCTCCTTGTCTCCTCTCCCTCCTCCCCTCTCGCTCTCAGTGGCACTCTTCCATGCTCACTGTCTGCACTGTAAAGCACTCAGGGATTTATTGTCAGCTGGAGTTTCCTTGATGGGGTGTAATAATACTGTGCCTTTCTCACCCGCTAAGGTGGTAGAATCCCCTCCCTCCAAAGATGAGAGGACCCCTGCAGGCTGCCCTGTATGCGCCTGTGTTCTGTGGCAGACTTATAAGCCTGGCAGCTCCACCCCATGGCTGTCCAAACAAGGTTTCTCAACAGGCGCTCAAATCAAAAAGAGCAGTGTATGGGGGCTGCAGGAAAGTGAAACGGCAGGATGTTGCCTTTAGTTATTTATTTATCTCGCTTTTCACAAACAGAAGAAAGGAGTTAAAAGCATGTGAGCTCTTTTGGCGTGGTAAGGTTTTGTTTTGTTCCGTGTTTTTGGCAGTAAAACAGTGGATTCTTGCTACTGCTAATTACAGTCGAGCGGTCCAAAGTTGCCAGACATCATTCTAAGCAGGACTGATGAGAGTAAACACTAAACTGATTTCTGAATGAAAATCATTAAAGGAACTGAAGTGTAAATAGACACGATCCCCATGACACCCCACAGTAGGAAATGTGATACTGTGGTTAGTGCTTTCTTGCCAATGTCTTCCAGTTAATCTAATTTAATCTTTAAATAAAGGCTTAAATCAATGCAAATAAACATTAGTAAATGAGTCTGGGGATAAGATGTGGCAAAGATATCAAACACAATATGAGGAAGGTTAAAAGCGCCTAAATGCCTCCGAGCATGCTCAGCTCAGCAGGCAATCTGCAAAGGCGGCCGCGGGGTAATATGAATACAAAGTCCCTACACAAACCCGCAATTAATAAAAGATCCTTTGAGTGATCCTTGAACAGAGGAGGATATGAGCAGACAGCCAGTCAGGTCAGGGTGGGATAAACTGGTCCCAGCTCCCTGTCTTCTGCGAGCGCTTGGTGGCAAGATAAATGGGCACGTCACGCTGCTTTGAAATGTCTAAACATAGACGTTTTAGAGGTGGACGCAATGTGAAAATGTAAATAAACTTTATAGGAACTTGGGGTCAGGCTGAGGTTGGATTTATGGTTTTGGCATTCACCCCTAGGCCCATCCGTCATCCCCTTGCCCCACCAAGCCCCTCGGCCCCAACTCCTCCTCCTCCAGCCAAGTCCCTCCCCCACCTCCACACCCCGGATCACAAGACCCTCAGCTGAACTGCAGCCGACCTGCTGGATCCAAGGCCAGCTGGGCTTCAGATGCCATAATAAGAACCATTCAGAGCCTTTAATGATTGTGTGACTATTGGGCAGGCGTCTCTATCACCCTCTCCTTTCATCTCCCCAGCTTATCTTTTTTATTTATCAATCTCTTTATCTCATTTGCTCTTAATTTCTTTGTTGCTATCCCCTTCTTTCCCACCCCTTTGTTTTTCCTCTGATGTTTCGGGGGTTCTGAGGGAAGTGAATTTGCGCCAGCGTTATTTGGGAGGTCTGTAGGGACGTGTCGAGTTCAGGCTGTCTCCCCGCTGGAGCGGTGTCATACCAGAGTCTGTGTTCACTTATTTACGGCACCGACGCTTGTCATGCCAATGTTCCCAAATTATCAAGACATAACAGGACTCTTGTCATCAGCTGTGATCTCACACTGAAAACATCTGACTATTGCTCTATTGCTGTATTGTTTTGGGTAAATAACAGCTGTCAAAAACACATTACAACATTAATTTAAAATGTTTTCTACTGTATATTAAAGTCCATTTAAAGGTGATAATGTCATCAACAGCTACACTTAATTACAGCCCTTTGTATAAGGAAAATAAAGAATGCAATAAAGCTCACTATTTACTGGAACTCATTATCCAGCTGTCGACATTTTGTGAGGGCATTTTAAGGAAACTAATAATTACATTTTCAAGTTTTATTTTATGCGAAGTTTAAAATAATTATTGCCGCAGACTGTAGTGTGATGTACAGTACTTGTTATTAAAAAGAAATTGAATCATTTAATGAACACACACACACACACAAAGATTATATGTCCCGCTGATTAACGTCCAAAAGTTTAATGAGGGATACATAACAGTCCTATTCAGCTTTACACTTTGCACTTCATTCAACATGACTTACTGGAAACAAATCCTCGGATGATGTACGGCAGCCATTCCAATTATGGCAGGCAAACAGTCCCGCTGTACCTTTTTTTTCAATCGCTGAGTTCATGCACTTGTCCCGGCATTAGAATATGAGAGGACACCTGCCTTAAATGACTGAGGGTCAGCTGGGAGCCGCTTTGATCTGTGTGACAGTTTGACTGCCTCGATGGGAGTGGCACTGATAATCCCTTTGCTTAACTCGTGCTTTTTGGCCCAGCCGGGGTCCTGTCCAGGGATAAAGCAGTGGGCTAAGTCTTAATCAAACAGCGGGGTCGGTGGCTGCATGAAGGGAAGGGTCTTTGAGGGTTAGAGTGCGGAAGGGCACATTTAGGACAGGGATGAATACACACAAATGGAGGATTAGAGTGTTTTGCCTACTTGCAAATAGGGGAGGTTTAGTGGGCAGTTCTGCAGCACTGAAAGAGGAAGTCGGTGAGTTTAGGAAAGCGGAGACTCGTTCTCAGACCTGAGTTCATACCGGCGGCTTTGAGAGTCATTCATGATCCATGCTGCCAACGAAAATGTGCATCCACTCAGTGCTGTAGTGCGCTGACATTCTGATAATTGTGGCAGTCAATCTTAGTTTAATGACTCATGCTTGTCCGCAAAACACATATTACCAACTGTCAGATTGCATGCAAACAGTGCAGCTTCACATAAAACAGCCTGCTCTGCAGATTCAGCCCGGTCCCAGTCATCACCTATAGCAATCCAAGATCCATCACCACCAGCGGTAAACAAGCACTAGAAGTGTCATCGGTCAGTTATGTGATTCCTGTTTAACAGTGGGAGCATGCCGAACCCAGCATGGATGAGTTGTAAGACAGAGACTGAATGACCTCTGCGCTGTTATCTCCTGATCTGCTTCTGCTTGTTCCTTAAAGTGAAGCCAAACACAGGTACATGTCTGCAGCGTTACATCACCGGGTTTTATCTTAATGGGCTGTTTACAGAAAGCATGCAGGTCCTAGCAGCTGTAAGTCAGCCACGTAATCATTTTGAATTTAAAGAATGGGTTAACAATGAGACATTTAGTCGTCATCATAATTACATTTGTGGAGAATTTGTGGTAAATTGTTGCAGCTGGCCGGGACAGACAAGCCATCATCCCTGTAAAAATGAGACAGACAACTCATTTAGAATTATAAACCCCTTTTCTCTGTTTGTCACTTGTATTGATTTTCTCCTGCCCCCGTCTCTCATAGTTTATATCTAGCTATAAGATATACTCCTGAAGAGGATTTATTGCAGCTATAGGCCCTGCCCGCCAGGTCTGCCATTACCAACAGATGAAAGGCGGCGGGGGGAGTGGGGAGGTACGGGCACTACAGCAGTGCTGTATTGGATATTGTTTAAATACCGTAAAAAGAGCCTGCTCATTTACCCAGCGAGAGCCTTGAGAAGCAGACCAGTGTGATAATCCTGTGAGTAGCAGGTGGCGCTGCTTTAATGTTGGTGTAAAACAAAATTGCACTTTTCCATTTTCAATCCACTGTTTATAATCTCTAAATGAGACGATTGATCGCCCGTTGGTAAGAAAATGATTTCATCAGTTCTTATTCAAAGTGGACCTGAGGAGAGGATGATGGTATACTTGCAGGAAAGGAAAAAAGAGCCATATTGTCTTTTTCTTTTTTTTTTATTCTCTACCCTCCTATCTTTTTCTTTCTCCCTCGCAGACTGGGCTGTCAGGTGTGAGGAAGAGGAGGAGGAGGAAGCAGGCCTTTTTTCTTCTTCCCCCACCACTTCCGAATTACCTGCTGGGTCCGAGCTCTTTTATGCTCTTGTTGTGACAGGTAGATTTATAAGGCTTGAAATTTGTACAAATCAGTTGTCATTCAGCGGCAGCTGTCAATGTGTCAAGCTGTCAGGGCCTGCTGTGAGGGAGATGCCTTAGGGGGCTGAGCGAGGGGGCAACCGCCCAGAAAAGAAAATGAGTTCAAACAGACCTGAGAAGCTCCTCTATTCCACAGGCCTCCCTGCCCCCGTGGAGACGCCATCGATTTCGATTGATGTTGAGCAACAGCGCGCCCAAAAATGACACGCCACACCGCGCTCAACCCAGTCAGGCTGCGACACGCCAACGCGTGCTGTGCCAATCCCCTCAATCTGCAGACGCCTCTCATTCTCTACTAAATGGCTGGAAATCTGTAATCTCTCTGAGGAGGGAGAACACCAGAGTTGTGTTTAGAGATTGTTGGCGATGGCTGTCGTGTTTTTATGTGCCGCTTAAGTAGCTGAAATGGAAATCTCTCAGAGGAGAATGACAAGCGTGTTTAAAGATTGTTGTCGATTGTTGTCTTGTTTGCTTGTTTTCTCTGGCCTTGTCTCAGCGTGGGCCTGCCTGCGTGTGATTGGCGGGCCTGCTGGGGCAGTGATGGGCATGACAGCCTCTCTCAGTCAGAGGACCCCAGGTGACACACACCTTCTCCATCCTCTATCCTTCTACACAGTCTTCACAGAGGAATGGGAAAGACAGGTGCTGCAACCAGTGTGAGGTGTGTGGAAACAAAAGACAACAGCTGACAGAGAAGCTGTGCCATGCGGCAGTATACACGCCGAGGTGTGGGATGACACAAATATGATCATATTTCTCTCATACACATGTCTTTGTGGTGTTATTGGTGCTGTTGTCACATTCAGTCTGTGGGAGCAGATGGAGGCGAACAGGTTATAATTGATAACACATTATTAGCACATTGTCTCAAGTCTGTTATCTGACGTACATAATCATTATCTTAGATTATAGGTAGCTATATAAATATTAGTTCTGCAACAATACGCTTATCTCCTGAGTTGATATGAATTGCGATTTTAAATTTTTAAGTATTACAAATGTATAAGCATTGCAATTCCATGTTTACATTTATTAGGATTTTTTTTTTTTTTTTTTCATTTTTTAACACTACACCATGGGGAAGTGAAGTCATACATAGTGTATATTTCCAAAAACAATGCACATAGTGTTAGTCAGACTTTCTGACTTTTGTTTCAGCAGTATCACATACTGCATAGAAGTGGTAAGTAACCTAATAACTTTTTATGGTGTTTATTTAATTTTTTTTTTTAAACATTTTTATTCCAGTTAAAAACTTTGGGACTTTGCTCTGTGAAAGGTCATATATTAAATAAACTTCACTTACTTACTTATTAAAATCTACATTAAATGTACAATAGAATTATGAAAACTATTTACTTTTTAAAGTGAACTTACTAAACTGCTACATTTAGATGTCCCTGCTTATCAATTTTGCAGTGTTTCCCATGCATTGATTTAATTGTGGTTGCTGCCACAATATCAACATTAACCACCACTTATAGATTTTCATTTTCTTTCCATTTTTAGTATTTAAAATGGGTAAAATCGTATTTCAATGTTTCTTTCTCTGTTTATCAGATTACAAATGAGACAAGAATTAGCGAGCTAGCTAGTCGTTCTGCACTCCCTCCACTTTCCCTGCTATAGGAAACTATTTGTAGGGGGATAGCTGAAGGAAGCTTTGAAAATGGAGCTAACTGTAGCACCTGTAGCAACTCAAATTCAGCCGGCGCAAACCCCAGCATTGGGGTTCACAGCGGGCTGTGTCTAACCTGTGTAACTGCAGCAACAGAAAGTTTGCTGATCTGGCAGGGAGTTTTGAGTGAATTCGAGTTTCTATTTGACCATCCACCATTTTCTGGTATCTCACTTCGGCTTCCTGAAACGGCACTTTACCAATAGGTTAATGAAATAGAGTGGTGCAGGAATGAGTCCTAAAACATAACATAAGTTAGCATTTTTGCACTACCAGTTCCATCGTCTTGAATTCAGTGTTTGTTTGTTTTTTAATGGGTGTTTGTTAGGTGCCTGAAATGAGGTCTGTAGTTAACACAAAGTTAAGTGACTTTCATATTTTGTTCTACAGCATAAAATATGGAAGTAAATCTCCCACTCGTGAATTTTGAAGCCTTTTGGTGTCCTAAAAAGTAATAGTAAAGTGTCATAAACTTCTGTTTGCCACAGAGTTTATTTTCTGAAGTAGTTCAAAATCCAATGGGAAAATCTCTTTTGCTTTTTGTTTAGGGAACCAGGTCAATGCTAATGTCGCATTGGCCTACGAAGAACGTCATCCCTGATGCACTCTATAAATGCAGAAACTTCTTTCCACCTCTGCATTTGAATTATAGCGATTCAGACAAAAAAAAGGGGGATTAAAAAAAGCATACAAAGAAAAATCGCGATACTTAAGTGAATCAGTTTTTTCCCACCTCTAAAAAATATAATAATGCATATAAACAATATAGTCTTAACCACTTGTACGGTAAGTTTTCCTGTATCCATCTACACAAATGCTCACATAATGGCTAAATGTGTTTTTTGTGTATCTTAATGTCAGTGACTTTTTTATTTCTTCTTTTTTCACGGTTGACTTATTCCATGTAAAGAGCTTCAAAGATGTTTCATACATCTCCTTATTGTGTAAACATTTCTTTTCCCCTCACTAAACACTGAAACCATTGTATGCACAGGCTGTTTCAAATTAATGATGATGTCACATTTTGCACTTGTGAAACAGTACATGATGTTGATATTCAGGTTTTTGTCACCTTGTTCCTCCAGTTTAATGACGACAACAACTGTGGGGGGAAAAAAGGTTTCAGCGGAACATAACTATTTACATCCAGGTGTGTCAGCCAAGTTTGTTTTCACACCCTTCATGTGTTTGTTATGTATCGCAGCCAAACTCCCTCTCCTGAGACTGACCAAGTATGGCCTGCTGAATCTGATTCAAAGGTCCGACCAAAGCCTGGGGCTTCGAAGCACATGGAGGATGAACATGAGAGTAATTTGAATTCTGCTTGAGAGCAAACTAATTTGAAAGCTGAGGACTCAATTTCTTTGCAAAGCATGCTCCTGCACTGCTAACCTGGCTACAGTCCAAACCTCCACCTAAACATGTGTGCACCGAGGCACAGACGTAGACATGCATCAGAGCTGCATGGCTACACTGTAATTAGCCTGATGAGGTTTTGGAGGATCCTCCTAACAGATTTATCATCTCCACCTGCCAAAGCAGGGGTCCCTGAAAGAAAAGGTTTCACGGGACACTGTTTGGAAGGTGACACTCGCTCAGCAGCCCTGCAACAAGGGGTGAAATATTAATCAAAGTTTTCCATGCAGCTATTAACAGCTGCTGGCCTTGGCCTCTGTGTGGGTCTGTGTGTGTGTGTGTGTGTGTGTGTGTGTTTATTGTGTGGCAATGTGCAGCAAGTTAGTCCACAGAGAGATGAGTGTGACGTGTCTGAGTTTGTCTTGTAAAAATGCAGCTGTCCAGGACATGACAGCTACAGCGTTAGAGGGGCCATTATGGGGTGTAGAACATTTCCTGGGAAATGGCTTGAAAAATGACAATGCAGCCCATGCAATATTAATTGCTACACAGTCACCATAAATAAGTCAAAAAGCTTTAAGAGAGGAACAAAGTAGAGCAGTGCTGGTTATCCATTGATCATAAAACAAGAGAACAACATTAAATCTTATGCATCAGTTATTTTTTATTATGTTCTTTTCTTAGTAATTAGATTTTTAGATACGACTTTATGTCCGTGCCGTGCCATTATGTTTCACTCGCCTCGCTGTGGGTTATTGTTTTATTATGAAAACTGGTAGCCGTTGAAGAATTTTAGTAACATATTGACCGTGATTCTGTGAATCAGTCCTTTTGTTCTCTGTGACCTTTGTGACTCTGACTTGTTCTTTGTAGGATATTTGTACTTCAAAGGGGCCAGCTTTGGTTTGCAAATGAAATCGTAGCTCCCATTTAGTTGCAAATTAACAGTTCATTGTTGGGAAGCTGTTGGCACATGTTTGGCAAACCGTTTTCACGTAATGAATAGCTTACACATGGCATCAGTTTATAAGGCAAGAAAAACAGCCTTCAAATTTGCAATCACTAACAGGAGTCAATACTTCTGTCTTGCCCAACAAGGTTTTACACAGGTTTAAAGTTGTTTCATTCATCTTACTATTATGTTATAGTTTGGGGTGAGGGATATATCAACTATACTCAATGTGTTGCGGCTAAAATGGCTGTATTGCAAACATCAAGTATAAATTGTTACGTTATTTTCGTAAAGCCACCGGCATGAGACTTGCTTTTGTGCTTGGCTTTCTCTCTTACAGACACAAAAAGACAAAAAAAGACACAAACATGATACATCACACACTCCCCTGCCCATCCAGACCACTCTCTCCTGGGGGATAGTGTGTTAGCAGACAAGGCATGTGTTTTTGTATCTGTAGATCTCCATACCGGAACTCTGTAGTTGCAATTCGCGACCATGGAGCACCAGTGCGACTTGTAAATGTTATCATTATAATGTGAACAATGAATAAATCCTCACGTTTAAAGGCACTACTGTTACAGCTTAACTGTTTGCTAACTGCTAACATCCAACTGTTTACCAGAAGCTTAAACTTCACTGGGGAAAACTTCAACACTTCCGGCCCGAGTCGAGCCGAGTGCCTCAGATTAAAAGCACGGGTGGTTTCGCTTTGATTTATTTCATTATAACAGGACTTTATGTTTTTTGTGGCACGGTGATGCAGTGATTAGCATTGTCGCCTGACAGCAAGAGGGTTCCTGGTTCAAACCCCGGGGATGGGGGAGCCCATCTTCTCCCTGTGTCATCGTGGGTTTTCTCAGGGTACTCCGGCTTCCTCCCACAGTCCAAAGACATGTAGGTTAATTGGTGACTCTAAATTGGCCGTAGGTGTGAATGTGAGCATCAGTAGTTGTCTGACTCTGTTTTAGCCCTGTGACAGGGTGTACCCCGCCTCTCACCCAATGTCGGCTGGGATAGGCTCCAGCGTCCCCGCAACCCCTAACAGGATAAGCGGTTACGGAAAATGAATGAATGAATGAATGAATGAATGAGTACTTTATTTTAACAATACTTTTTTGAAACGTCTTATAACCGTACTGTAGTTAACTTTATTATAACAGGTTTCTTTTTAACTTTTAGTATAGCAGTAAATAACTTAATTGTATCAGTAGTTAATTTAGTAGCTTAGTATTTTAGTAGTCTGCAGTATGTAGTGTAGAGGAAATAGCAATATATATATATATATATATATATATATATATATATATATATATATATATATATATATAATGTATTGTGATATAGCCTAAAGATATTGTGATATTATTTATAGGCCACATTGCCCAGCCCTTGTTTGAGTCCATTATATCTATTATAGTCTTATGATTATATTATATTCCATAAACTGTACAACCAAAGTTCCCTATGTCTTCACTATATAAAAGACTGCCATGATTATGAAGATTTAATTATACACTAAATAAAACTAAGTAAGATCAGAGCAGATTTTTTTGTTTTTCATAAAGCCCTGTCTTTTTATTTCCTAATTTCTGCACATAAAACGGAGAGCAGAGAGGTAAGCACTGCAGCACTAAAGCAGGTTGTTGTACAGTTATTGTTTCCACGTCTTGTTTCTCAGCAAGCTTTTGTCTGATTTAGTAACGGGCATATGTTGTTTAATAGCAAATTAATTCCCACCCCCACCGCCTACCCCCCAGTAAATCAGGCATGTAAACCAAAAACCTGAACACAGTGACTAATTAGAATCAAAAGGGCTGGAATCCATAATGGGCCTCCTTCACTCAAAACACTACTCTATAATTGGCCATAAATAAACCCTTGCTGTTTTTGTGTGAGCTGTAAACAGCTGAATGCTTCAATTAAGCAGAAATACACCCGCGCCATGTTAAATGCAGGGTGCTTGGGAGCTGCTGACATATGGATATGATCTGTGCTCTCCCCCCTGCTCCAATTCAGGCCTTTTTTTGTAGCGTGCGTGAGAAGCACAGATAATTTCTTTTTGCCGGTGTAATATTATAGTGACTCATAAATAGATGGTTACCCTTTCGGTACTAAAAGTTTTCATTAAAGACGCCTGAGTTTTGTTATTGACACCACGGGTTGCCTATGCAGGGAAACACAGTAAAATTTATCAGTGCGCTTTTCCTCACCTAATAAATCATCTAAACAGGGCAGACCATATGGCAGATAAGACCTTGGAAATGTGGCTTCGGCATGCGAAGAGTCAAGTTGCTTGAAATCAGGAACGATCACAGACTGCTCTCCCCCTCTCTCTCTTCCTCTCTCACAGAATATCTCCCAGTTATTTTACACGCCATTTTCTTGTTCACCTTATCACCTCTTTGTCACTTGTTTTTTTCACTTTCCCTCCAGAAGAAAGAGAGAAGCAATTCCTGCGTGTAAAGGACTGGGAGTAGATAACTCTCTCTCCTCCTCCTCCTCTCTGTTTCTGCCTCTCTCACTCTCACCTCCCCCCCCCTCCTCCTCCTCTCTCCCACCTCCTTTTCCTCTCCCCCCCCTTTCTGCCGAGAGGGTCCTGGGAGGTGCACTGACTGATGGGAGAGGATGATATATGTAGCGTCTGTGTCCCGGCTCTCCTCTGGCCCTTTGTCATTAATCATAGCCATTAGCTTTTCTCACTGCAGCCTTGTCTGTGCACCACTATGAAAAAGCAGCCTTTTCTCTCATATCCCACACCAAGAGAGCCTGCTAATACTTCTGCCTCACTGTCACATGGCTGCATTTTCCGCACACGCCAGACAGCTATTGTAATGTAGAAAATGGACATTATATCCAAAACCTGTGATTCTTCTCGGAGCAGCACCGGGGAGATATGGGAGGAATTATTGAGTGGCTGTGAGGTAGAATTGATCGTCAATATTGATTTTTGCCGATACACTTTCTGCTCCGTGTGCCTTTTGTGGCTATTTTCACTGCCTTTGCAGAGCAGGTTTTTCCAATATAATGAGTGTTAAAATATGCATTGACTTAACAGTAAAAAAAAAAAAACAGCACACTCCACAATGTGACTACATCTGTTTTGGACTGGTTTGAACTGGACCACAATGGACTTGGCTTCGTGCAAGGCTGGAGAGAGTCTGTTTGGACGGCCAACGTGTGAGCTAATGAGAATAAACAGCTGGCCACTGTGGTGACCATCTAGTGTAATAGAGATGTATGGCCACCGGCTCCTGCACGCCTACTCCTCCAATCCCCAAACTGTGCCTGACAGATATACTAAAGCCTCATCAGTCTAGTCCCAGTCACACCAAACACACATACATTTACCACGCACACATGCTTGTGCATCACACAGAAACATACACACAGGCCTAAACTCACGAGGAAAGCAGTGCAGACCCAGTGCAGTTACAGTCCACACACACACACGCACACACACATAAACACACAGGCACAGAGCCAGCACTTTCCACATTAGAGACTCAACCCTCTTTTTCTCATTTCCCTAACTGTATCATCCATACTGTACCTAATGAAATGATTGCAAGTAGTTATTGCTGACTTATTATCTAGACACACAGCTTTATCAAAATGCTGCATTGATTTAGTGGACTGTGTCGCCGAGAAAACTCCAGGGATATTTCATTTGCCTGGCTACGCCATAATAATGGGACCCATCCCAGTATGCATTATGCATAGATAGACCATAGATAATTCAAACAGGAGGAACACATGCATTACCTCTGCGCCGTAACCTCCCAGTCTCATACTGTCTATTATATTAGGTTTGTGGTGTTGTTTGTTTTGCGCTGCACCGGGATCCCATTACAGTGAAATGATAAGAACCTACAGTGCAGCCGGCTACATGTACAAATTTGTGTCATAGTTTTCAGCTTTGATAAATCCCAAACACCTTATTCAGCAGGTATTTGTGCTTCCTCTCATTTGATGCTGTTTTGTCCTCACAAAGAGAGAGCTAGCTCCAGGTGGCTCCGTGCCTCCCCCCAGGGTTTGCGGAGTGAGATAAGCGTTTGTCTTTCCCATTCTAAAGTGGCTCCTGTTAAGCCCCATACCTGGAAGATGACTGATTTTGACAATGCAATTTACATCTCTGTATAAAACAATCTCACACTGCGCCTGCCGATTTACACCGGATTAAACTGTTTGTCTCCGTCACGGGGTAACCACCCAATCTATCAGGCCCTCTGTGCCTTTTCCAATACCACATTCCCTCTCTTGTCCCTCGAGAGCAGAAAATTGATCCAGAATGCAGAGCGGGGGCCTCCCTCTTTAAAATTGCTACAACAGCTTTGCAGGACCTACAATTATTGAAACATGCAGATGTCAGTAATTTCAATAAAACTGATATGGTAGTAATGAAAACATCTGACTGAGGGGGCGATGGCTGCAGGATTTATGGCTGCATTAGAGGAAAAAGGCTGAGATGACAGTTTTGCAGCATTGCTCGGCACTCCCTTGTTTCACACGCATTAAAGGCGCAGATCAATTAGCGTCCGACGCCGTTAGCTTTGCCACAGACAGTCGTTTTACAGCGACATGAAAAATGCTCGGGTTCCTGGGAGAGATTTTGGAGCCATTAGCTGTCCTCATCCTCTTGTTTTCATGTAAGTGTGCATTTGCAGTGATGTATGACTGTACAGTAGCTAAAGCTTAAGTCTGTCTTTATAATCACAGAAAAACCATGACAGTCTTTCTGGATCTTTTTGTCTTGGCACAGCAATTTAAGAGGAAAAACGTTTTATTTTTTGCAGATCTAAAATATTTTCAGGGCAGGGAGAGGCCTCCTTAGGAAGTATTACTGCTTTGCAGTTAGAGAAGTATATCACTGGCCAACTAGACTCTACAAAAGTCATGTATTTTGGCTGTGTAGGTGCTTTAGTATTACATTTACCTAAGGAAACATGTTATGATACAGAAGTCCATACTAATTTAAAGCACCTAGCGAGTCAACCTACTCAGATCAAATACCTCTGTCCATCCATTATTGCACTCCTATGATCTCATGGTGTCTGAGTGCAGCCTCTCCATTCCCCTCAGGTGAGTCATTGCAGGGCCTGTCACCCTCTCTGCTCCATACGCCATATGTCTAATTCTAATTAAATGAACATTAAGACTCCCCCCACTATCACCACCACCCCTTCTCCTTTCATCCCTTTCTCTTTCTTACCCTCCGTGATGCTATCAGAGCTATGAGAGCTCAAATGTTAAAGTAATGAATGTGTTAGCACCGTGACAGGAGCAAGAAGAGGAGAAGAAGGAGGAGGAGAGGAGTGACTGTGCAGTGCAGCTAGGTTTCCTCCTCAGTGGCCACCGTGGCAGCGACAGGGCTCGGTCACATTCGATTTGCATAAGCTTCTAAAAAGCTATCAGAGGGCCTGCAATTGATTGAATTTCACCTCAGAGAAGTGCTAATTAATAACGCTGTGGATCTGACAGGCCTTTATTATGTGCGTGGGACAGGAGATGATGTCTGTATTAGCAGGGTCTCTGGAAGCTGTGGAGGAGAATATAGAATGATGAATTAATGGAACTATGTCCTGGCTCTATCATCATATCATTAGAAGACCATTGATGGTTTCACACTACAGGTAGAAATCTATAACAGTGTAATGGTGCAGTATTATTTAAGGCAGCAGCTTATATTATCAGCACTATATCATGGGTGCAGTACGTGCTTCATACTCTCAACTAGGATTTTTGGAATTGTGAACCAGAGACCTGTTTCAACATTTTTCCTGGCTCTCAAACATAGCTGCAGACAGTTGCCCTTATTTCCTAACGTCAATAATCTGTCTATGTGTATCTGTCAATGTCTATATATGAGTTTTAGAGAGATGAACTATACTGCCAGTTTTATTGACTTAATGTCTCTTTTCTCATAGCGTATTTAGCTGCCAAATTATTCAGCAATTGCCAGTTATCATCATCTGTTTATGATATGGATTTGACATGGAAGCAGTCTGAAATGGAGCACATTTTCTAAAGACCAGGGGACGGTTGCACCAAAAGGGGATTTACGCCCTGTCTTAAGCTAAGGTGGTCATAAATTGACATTTTAAGTCCAACTTCATAGTTATGCTGGTTGTACTATCTGGGCTTAAGTCTTCTTCTTGCTAAGACTAGGCCTAAATCTCATACTTGGTGAGGAGTCAATTGTTTCTATATATCAGCAGCCTGATACACAACACAAGAACCACAAACTTTGAACAACAACCCACATTAGCGAAAGTCTCCTTATGTAGCTACCTTACACACTTGTCCCCTACCCCAGATACTTAAACGAGTAACCAAACAAATGCTCACTGATGGAAAAATGCTCTAAAATGTTATCAAAACACCATAAAATGTTATCAAGCTTGCTTGCTAGCTAATTAGCTGGTCAGCTGCAGCACATTAAGCAACAGTAACAACTTACCTGCAAATGTCACTTTGGTCCGTTCAGATGCTGCTGTGGTCGTTACTCATTAATACTTCTGCTAACAACACACTGTTCAACCTTGAGTTGTAAGCTACAGCCAAGTTATCAAGTGTTTTCAAAATGCTATCAAATGTTATCAAGCTAGCTAGCTAGACAAATTGGCTGCTTAGCTGTAGCACGTTAAGCAACAGTGTGAACTCAACAGCAAACGTCACTTGGGTCTGTTAAGATACTGCTGCGGTCGTTGCTCGTTAATACCACTGCTAGCAGTACACTGTCCGTCCGTGAGTTGTAAGCTAAAGCCAAGTTTGTTTACTTGTTCTCTTCTGTACCTTACCTGTGGAGCTCCACCTGCAAGCTGCTGTCAATCAAACACAGTCACACCTCTCCTAAATAGCTGTATTAATCCATGTATCTCCATTTCCGAAAAATTGCCTTTTTTTTTTCTCTGATGCTCCATAAGGTTATGACGTCACAAATGCTAAATGATAAGCTACATATTAGCAAGACAGCGAAAAATCGTTAAGAGTGTATCCTAGCAATGCATGTGCTGCTAGACAATAGCCATAGTAGCATGAGCATTCAAATGAACGTCCATCAGTAAGACCGGGCGTAGTTAAGACCAGGCTTAAGTTTGGTTGGTGTAACAGATGAGAAGTCCAAAGACTTGTCTTAACAAAGTCTGACTTGAGGCTCATTTATACTCCCTTTAAGCATGAAAATAGATCAATTTGGTGGTCTGTGAGGCCATTAAAGACATTGCATCATGTGGACGGAGAATTCTTTTCACTATCTTACTTATTCAGTCCATTCCACCATTTATGAAAATGTCTCCCACGTGTCCTACGGTCTTATCTAGCTTGGACTATATTACACTGATCTATAATATATACTATATTACAGTGATCTCTGGTGACACTGCTCCGTTTTGTCTGTTTCTGTAGACTTTCAGAAAACATGCACAAATACGGACAAAATAAAGCCAGAATATTGACAGAAGGCTCCATCTGTGCCCGTCTGCGTATCTAACACTGAGCCATAAATGAGCCAGTTAGGACCAGCCTTAGGAAAGACTAGTTGGCGCAACCATCTCCAGCTGGCTGTCGGGGATTTAAGGTTTCAGGCTACTCAACTGCAACAAACTGGTAGTTCACACTGAGACTAATAGTTATTAGAATACAAAGGTTAGAGGAAAAACAAAAGCTGTAGATGAGGAAACGTGGCAAGGAACTTTCAAAACAATTGTCTATATACAGTTTAGCTCACTGTTTTAATGGTCTGACTTTCCTAGAAATGTCCATGATCAACACAGAAATCACAAGATTGATAACAGCATTTGCTATGCACGGTACAAGCCATACTCTTGTTCTCTCCTCTTTGGATCATCACCCTGACCTTGTGATGGAAACGACCACAACATCCTTGATCATGATGTTGCCATGTCCCCCTGTTTTTTTCCAGTCCACAAATAAGTATCTCCGTAATAATGCACAGAAAGTTGGCTATTCCCAGTTTGGCAGAGGAGCGTCTCATAGTTAAAAAGATTTATTTTTCCGAGTCTTGTTCTGGTTTTTGCTCTGTTTCACATAGTGAGGTCTTTATGGAAAAGCTCTCATTGTCATTCGCCAAGGGCTCTGCTCATTTTGGCCAGAACGCTCACCCTAGCCTGGATGATAACACTGCAAAATCACTCTTAGACGCCATCACAAACTGCCGGAGCGGTACGCCGTGTTGTTGCCAACAACAATTACGCTGGTAGAAACAACTTAACTATGTGTAAATGACCACTGCTGCTCGGTGAATATCATATTTCCTGAATAACTTATTAGATTAAGAAGCTGCACTGTGAGGAGATTGGACATGACAGATAAAGAAATGAAGGCCAGATTGCGCTGTGTATCTGACCAGAAGTTGCTTCACAACATCACTTGACTAATAAGATGAATTCCTTTTCTTTATAGCCACGAACTCTGTTGCAATAAAAACAGGTCTTTATTGTCAAGCCTAAGAGGGGTTTTCTGTTATGAATTGCAGTTCAGTGGTGAAACGGATACAATAATGTAAACATCTCCCTTTTTATGTCTTTTATTAAGGCACTATATAAGCACACATATATTAGATGCAGTGGTACTGTGTGAAAGAAAGATTAGAGTATTCTTCAGATAAAGAACCCCATTATGTTGGTTTACTACTTATTCAAGGTCATACTGTATACCAGTAGCGCAGTGATGCTTTCATGGTGTTCAATGCTTATTGCTCTAAATTAGCTCTCCTAAATCATAGCGGGCTTTCGGATAGGACGCCTGAGAGTCCTGCATGTGTTAATGTTGTATACACCCCACTATTCTACTTGAGGCAGAAATGCTCTTCATCATTCGGTGAAACAGGGAAATGCCCGTGGGTAATGAGACTGACTGCAATTGAGAATAACTTATGGAGCTAATATTCTATATCTGCGCATAACCAGGGCTCTACAGGACGTCATAAACATACACTTGGGTGTGTTTTCCAAACATCATTCTGCCATGCATATTATTTCCCTGTCTGTCTTCACGGTGGTGCTGTAATTGTTTGGCGACTTGATGAATTGCATTTGATATGTCAGAGCAGATTCTCGGAGGATTTCCTTTCTTCGGGGGCAGCGTAAGCCATTTTCTATGGTTTGTCTGTGTGCAACATGCATTAATGCAATCCTCTGATCTGGATCCAGGTTGTTAAGCTATCACATGAAATGAGGAGTTAAGACAGCAGCACATGGGAGCGTGTTATCTCCTTGTAAAGGCTCTGGTATCATATCGGGTTTAAATCCTTGCTCAGGACCTCCCAGAGAGTCATTTGTTTAAATGAGCATTAGTCATTATTCTTCAAGCCCTTATTGGAGCTCATGGATCTCACAACAAATAGGTGGCCTGTGACAGAAATAAGGTGTAAGCATTCAATATGCCACCCCCCCTCCACTCCCTCCCTCTTTGCTCACTACCTTTTTCTCTCAGTGTAACACAAAGACATGCATAATGTGGACTGCAATCTGATAAGTGTTCCTGCATGGTAGCCCTCCTCTGCTCTATACATCACAACAGTTAGAGAGAGTGTGTATATGTGTGTGCGTGTGAGAGAGCGTGAGCAGATCAGAGCAGGGGGAGCTGTGGTTGGGATTGAACTGGGCTGTCTGAAGTTGATTAATCGGCCTGTGAGGGTGAGAGACTCCCGGGCCAGGCAGTAGGGTCCATCCCCGTGGCATGTGATGCTGATTGGCTTTGTCCTGTGCGTCTGCGCTGGAGGAGCGGACATTAAGATTAAGTGATGCTGTCGTGTCGGGGAGCACTGCACTGCATCATTCTGGGAAGAGACAGCTGTGCTGCTTAATCCTTCATCACCAGGGGAGAGCTGCCAGGGCCCAGATATACAGCCAAAGATAACCCTCCATAACTTCTGCTAAAGATCAGGAAACTTTGAATTCGCATCCATCTGCTTGGCTCTGTTCAGCTCAACCCCCCTCTGTCTGAGTGCTTGAAATGAGCAGTCACCAAGAACGCTAAATAAAAGGGAGGAGGAGGAGAAAGTGAAGGATGGCTGAAGGGAGTAATCTAAGACCAGTAGTGTGCATGAGCTGTGTATGGATAACCTCTGGCACCAAGGGCTGCCTTTTGTCTTCATGAATGATAGAGTCATAATGCAGATGAATTGCAGATACAGCAACCATGTTTTTATTTCCAATCATTCATGGGGAAATCAGTGGGGTTACACAACACATATTTATATTTCAAAATGACCTCCAGCACAGCTTTAATTTTATTAAAACTTCCTATCTTAACTCATTGTATCAGGGTTGTTCTGATACCGATACCAGTGTTGGGAATGCCTCAGATACTACCTAAAATGCTAGATCAGGAATGCACTGATCCAATACCATGTCATTTATTAATAAAGTTGAATCCCCCCCAGGGCGGTACTCTACTTTTAGAATATCTGCAGAATGCTGTGGTCTAGAAACTTACTTTAAATAGCTGCTGCTTCGTCTTTTTTTAGTTTTGTTTCGTGTCATAGAAATGGGTTCGTAGTATACAGCTATTTTCGACACAATGGCATTGAATCTGCACTCAGTATCGGCCAATATGCAAGTTCATGTATCCGTATCAGAGAGGGAAAAACGGTACTGAAACGTCTCTAATTCAAATATTTATTACAACATCTATCAATAAAGATCCTACTGAGAGTCAGGATCTTTGACTTGTTGTGGTTCATGGTGAGTGCACAATCTACCAAGAGCTGCAGCTATGTGTTGTGACACTAGTGTTACAGCCTTCCACTGTAGTTTTCCGAGTCCAGTCAGTGAGCTCCAGTCCAGAGTCATGTCTCGTCCAGTCAGTCTATATCTTGACTTCAGTCTTATTTGTAAAAACCTACGTACAAAAACGTTCTCTTTTCTGCATGTTTCTGAATATTTGTTAAATGAAATAAACCTGGAACAGCTTATTTTTAAACTTGTGGCCTTCTCTATACATACATATATACTATTACTATTATCGTTGTAATTAAGTTTATATTAATTAAAACCTTGGCAAATTGCATGCTCGGTGAAAGTAAGCCCACATGTCACTCCTCAAACCCATGCAAGGTACTTTTGTCGAAATGGATTGTATTTACTCTACGTTTGCCGGAGAGAAAAGCAAGCTGGTGTGTTGTGAGAGCAGATAAATCCTGGGCGGAGGCCGAGCGGCTGACTGATTCCTCCTGTATGCAGCGATGGGTGGCGTCAGCAGGTTTCACACTGCTGGCCTTTGCATGTTTGCAGCTGGCTTGATGCAGCTGTCAGCCCGTGATTGATGAGTATCATCATTTAAAGTGTAAAAGAAAACGTCTCTGTGAAGGGAGACATGATGAACTGCCGCCTGCTGGCGCTCTCAGAGACACGCTCGGCGCTTCCTCCTCCCCTCTCCCTTTTCCCCTCTCCTTGTTTCTACTTCACTGCTCCCCTGTCCATCCCTCTATCCTTCTCTCCCTTTATGCTTCTTCTTTTTTCTTTACATTCTTTTCCTCTTTACTGTTTCTCTGAGTCGAAGCGCCTCCCTTGCCATCTCCTCTTCTTCTCTGTTCCTCCCACTTTTCTCCTCTTGCACTCTCTCCTCTTCCCTCTACTGCCCCCATGATTTCCACTTCTGTCCTCCCTCTTTTATTCAGGTTTATTTAACTCACTTTTGTTGTGTCACTCTTCTGTCTGTATGATTCTTTCCCTCTCTCGCACTCCTCTCCACCTTTCCTGCCCTCTATATGTCTGTTTGCTTACAGAGACAAGGGAGTCCTCAGACGCAGCCAGTGCCCGACTCTGTATACTCCGATCTGTCTTTAATACTTCTCAGATCATATGAAACGTCAAAATTCATACGGACCCTGGGAGGCGATATATTTAGTCCCCGCCTGCTGCATACCTCCACAGCAACTATGACAGTGACATATTAGTTATGCTGTCTTTTGCAATGTGATATCTTTAAATTTGCCACCTTGTTAAGTTTTGATTAATGCGATTCCATTTCAGCAAAGTAATTGGCTTGGCCCTGTTGTGAGCGGTACACAGGCGCTGCGCCGGAACAAACGCTGCAACATGGTAATGAGGCAATGAGTTTGTTCTATGGATGTTGGCAAGTGACAGTTATTAATGATTGTTATGATAAACAGACGAGTGCAGATCGGGGGGATGAGTCGGGCCAGACTGACAGTTTAAAAATAACGCGCACTGGAAAGTACTAACGAAGTAATACAGTGTTAGGAAAACAATCATGCAGGTTGTCAAAGGAAGAGGTGTAATTACAGAGCTACACTGGCCTGCCTGGGAGGAGCTGGCTTCTAATAGAGCCGGAGGAATACGCACTGACAGAGGAGAGCCGAATGATATACAACTTTAATTGGATCATCTTTTTACCCCCCTTTCTTTTTTCAGAATACAAAGGAGGTCTGTGCTCACAGCTGTGTTATGATAGGTTTGGTCTCCTGTGAAGACTAGTGACCCTGTGTAAATGGCTGTATAGTACAGGGGAACCGCTGTGTTTGTGTGATCTGAACATGGATTGTGTTACTGTTGCTATCCTTGTGTCTGCTCAGTATCAAAGCTCGGAAAATGTGTATACAGTATGTTTAAATGGTGTGAAGTGATGTAAACCCAGGCCCATTTTAACCGGGTCTTTGATTTACATAGTATATAAGCAGCAGACGTATTTAAAAGAACAAAACTCTGCTCTCAACTGTCTATGATTGTCGTTGCTTTAAATTCAAGTTTCTGAACTAAATCTGGTATGACAGTGAGTCGAGTAACTAACAAATGCCATATGTCTTACAGCTTTAAACCCACTAACTGCACATTTCTTCTGTTTCTTAATTGCTTAAGTCGATGTATTTCTCTTTTTGCACCGGGGGCATGTTAAATTTGTCTGTCTTCCGTCCTCATGCCTGAACTTTTGGTGACATTTAACCTGTACCAGTGCACGGCTGTCATGAAATGCTTGGTTTTGGAATGTGACGATCAGATGACTTTGCCGACCTTTGCGTGAACCTTGTCTGGTGTTGATTTAGTGAGGCACAGAGATCAAAGCGATCCCTCTCGGCTTTTGTCAGTGGGCCGTGGGTGTATAGGCCCCGAGTGTGAACAAAAACCAATCCTACACAACAGTGGTGAACTAACAGCATGCTAACTGTACAGAGGTCACCACAGGAATCAACACTTTATTGAATTTTTTTACCATCTTAACTGGTATTTTTTTTCTTTTCATTTTATATTTTCCGCAGGACAAACTGTGGTCCTTTCCCAAGCAAATCCCATTCTACGTCTTTTACTTGACTTTCATTGTTGTGTTAAACTGTGGAAATTTATCTTGCCCTAATTACCTTTATGACGCCAGCGAGCAAGTTGGCCGAAGACAGCATTAATCTCTAATTGTGGACACCACTGCTCTTCTTTTTAAGGTTGATTATCTATGGAAATAGGTTGGAATGGCCTCATGAATCAAATTATTAATTCAATGTCAGTGTAACCCTAAATATAGGGCCGCCGCCTCTGAGTCGCACTCTACTGTTTGCTAGGGGTGTAAAGGTGCACAGAAGCCATGGTTCAGTTGATACCCAGGTTAAGGAGTCACAGTTCAGTGTGAGTTTTGTACAGCGCAAACAAAAAAAACAAACAAACGCATAACGATACATTTCTTGTCAATTATTGTGGACAGATAGTAATGCAAGACAAATACGATACTCTTACTGGTGACTGAGGTAACATTTTGCTTACTGTCAACTTTCCTTAACTATTTTCATCATAAAAATAAGGAACATTTTATATAAATAGTAACGAAAAACGTTCCCAAAAAGCAACAGCTCACAATAGGCTATAAAACTGAAAAGCATCTCTTATGCTATGAAATTGAAAACAAAACACAGGTTACACAAATAAGATGTGTGCATTAGGAGGAGTATTAGAATTAGTTCCACCTTGGCTGTATGTCAGTGTAAATGCTAGATCCTTCTGTAATTGACCCTTTGCTAAGTCCTGCCCGTGGATGCAAACTGGCCAATCATAATGTAGCATCGGGCTGGCTCAGACCAGCGTCTGACAACAACAAAGCTGTGTTCCATTGACTTTAATGCAATTGTTTCAGATTTCCTTCATTTTCAGGCTGGTTTTGTGGATTTGGAGCTAAATGTTGTGCCTGGGGCATGTCATGTATTAATGATACTCGTTACCTGGAGAGGTTGGAAAAAGATATCTTTCCTGTTCCAAAACCAAAATCAAACCCTGAAAAGTGTAGGGTTAGCTAGCTAGCTACTGAAGATATAGCCTACTGAATATATACACGTGCTGCTTTTGCTTTTTAATGAAACAAAAACCGACCCTGCTGTACAGGAACCAGTGAAGGGAAGCAGGGAAACTTTGCTGATATTCAACCAGCTCTGTGTCATCGCAGTGTGCACAGATGAACATCCCCCCGGAGCAGGACACGTGGGGATCCAGGTGGGAAGGGATCCCCCAGACATCCCTGCCCATTCGGCGGCAGAGGAAAGGTGCTGGCAGCAGCACGGGGGTGAAGCCAAACAAAGTTCATCTGCACACACTGCGATGCCACACAGCTGGTTCAATATCAGTGAAGTTTCCCTTTATATTCATTGTCTTCTGTGGCGATCAGCAGTGATGTGGTGGTTCACTTTTACACTGTGATCTGTAGCCTATAGTTTGGTTGTTGTGCTAACCTCAGTGCATGTTGCTAACAGTATAGAGCTGAAAGCGACCGGGCGGAAATCACACTTATGAACTGTGGTTCCACATCAGTCTACAAACTCTGGCACAAATACACAAACCCGTTACAGCCCTACTGTCTGCACTATGGTGACATAATTAAGTGTGCTGGATGGAGTTTTTATGGTGTTGTCAACAATGTTAGGAGATAAAACCCCTTACCAAACAAGTCAATACTTCATTTTCTCTCTCTCATTCATATCTGGGTCTGCCTGTGGAAATTGATTGTGGTTAGATGGTCAGAGAAGCAGTGGTGATTCAGTGCAATTTTCAAATAAACTGAAAAAGAATTGTCATTCTGTAATGGTTTTAGTTGGCAGTAAGTGGCCTGGTTGGAATTTCAGGGCCCTACACTATCCATTATCCAAGTTTTCCAACACCCTGTCATTGTTGACAGGTGGATTATAATTTTTCTATAGCAGAACAATTGAAATGACAGCGGTTTAACAAACTTGGATGGGACAAAGGAGACACGGGGTTCCAACAGGAAATGTGCTGCCAACATTTGTGTGCACTTTGTGTTAGGAAGTGAAAAGTCCTGCTTTCTATCTTACTCAGGAATAAGAGTTTTCCAGATTGTCCAAATATGCACTAAACAGTCCTGCTCTTGATGAATGAGTGCTTAAAACAATTTCAACATGAATGCAAACCCCCCCCACTCATGCTGGAAACCCACAAAACTTTGACCTAGAAAGTATGATAACAAAAAAAAAAAAAAAAAAATCTACGAACACAGAAATAACAATTTGTTGCCCTAGATTTTAAACATAAAATTATCCAAGCAGTTTGATCGTCCCTGCACTCTTTATATTATAAACAGCTTTAGCACCAAATCAGTGTCGTATTGGCCGGGATCCCATTTCCATGCTGCTTGCTTCTTGGCGCTGTCATGCAGATTCTCTTCACGGTCCCATTCTTTTTCTTTTTGAAGGCTATGATTCCTGGCCATATGGAGCCCATCCCTTTGTCTTCTGTGGTGCTATCACATCGCGGGGCCTCTGGTAGAGACTGGGTTAGCGTGTGGAGCTGCTTGGTGACTGTCAACCCTGGTAGTCTTCTGTTTGTTGACATGTGAAGCCGGGCAGCATACTGTAGGCCTGATGTTGGAACTCACTTACAATTAACTTGAGAAGACGCTGACACGGGGCCTTCTGTCTCGACAAGTATCGGGAGGAGACAGCTGTGTGTTATCCCATAGAGCATAAATCAGTTATTACTGCGCGTATTTAAGAAGACATTATATGGATGTTGACCTAACTCTACAAGAATGCATCAAGTTAAAAAATGTTTCGTGTAAGCGGAATACAGATGAGTAACAGGAAGTGAAGGACAGGGGCGATGTACGAGCAGTGTGGAGAATGCTAGTGTCTCTCCCAGCTGCACACATGTTTCAACACTTCCCTCCGCACGGCTCTCCTTCTCCTCAGTGTCCCCACGCTCTGCTCCAACTTCTCAACAACTACAGCCCCCAAGCCCCCGTGCTTTCATAATGAGTTTAGTCAGAGTGATTATAGCTGTACTGTTCTACTGTCAGTGATTATTAGACAAGAGCCAAAGCTGAAGACCTTTGTCAGCTATTATTTTAATAGCGCCATTAGTATGAGTCCTTGGTGACCATCACATTCATCAGTCATCATAAACCTAATTGTGTAGCGCATATAGATAGTGTAGCTGTGACCAGTGTATTTTTACAACATTGTAATCATCAGTCACATGCATCAAATGACATCTTGCCAGTATATTTTTCTGTTTTCTCTTAGGGAACTAAATCTGTGATTTAGGGATGTCAACTTTTAACCATAAATAAGGAGAAAATATTTTTTAAGCGTTTAAGCATGTCCTTAATTTTGCTACTCTTCAATTAACTGCACTGCGCACCAACCTGGTCCATAATGTGCTAGCTAGTAGTGCTGCTCATTCAGCAATTACCATTGGTAATAACACCGTCTAGACCCCACAGCATTGATACGGAAACATGGTAGCCACTGTCTGGTCTCCCCCAAGGTCACCCAGGTGAGTACGTGGCTTAATTTGGAGTTGCAAACCCCCTTTAGCATTGTTACCTATGTTAGCACCACTCACTATGCTGACACTGCTAACAGAGCTAACAGTGATAACACAGTAAACAATGCTAAAGGGGATTTACGGGTCAAAATTAAGCTACATACGCACCAGAGTGACCTTGATGGAGACCAGAGGGTGGCTACCATGTTTCTGTATCCATGCTATGGGGTCTGGATGGCATTATTAGCAATAGAAATTGCTGAATGTGCAGTGCTGCTAGCTAGCACACAATGGACCAAGTTGGTGTGCAGTGTAGTAAACTGAAAAACCCTTTTAGCATTGTTAACTATGTTAGCACCACTCACCATGCTGACACTTCTAACAGAGCTAACAGCCATAACATAGTTAACGATGCTAAAGGGGTTTTTCGGATCAAACTGAAGCCACTTAACTCACAGGGATGACTGGAGCGTGGCTACTATGTTTCTGCAGCAACACAGTCCTGCCACCTGGATGGCATTACCAGCAGTAAGTGCCAAATGAGCGGCACGGTAAACTAGCCCCCACCCGACCTGGGCAGTGCGCAGTGCAGAGCAGCTATGGCTAACATTAGCTAAAGAGTGGAGACTGGAGGGTGGGCAGTGGGCACTATGTTTCAGCCATAGACTGTATACAAGGAATTGACAACATGACAGGGCCCCAAAAGTGAAGCTGAAACGTTTTAATCGCCCCCTGGTGGCTGGCTGCAGTGTAGGTCATAAAGCCCGCCCTCTCCATGTTAGTGGATAACTAAAAACTCAAGTACACATCAAATAAATATTTCCTATAGATGTTTTTTGTCATTTAAGGTAGTTTTTGTCATGCATCTGTATGTTCAAGTGTTTGTTTTTCTTATAAGTTTGGTTCTAATGAGTTTTTTATTGCTATAAAACGGGGATTTTACAACACGATTGACAACTGTGTTACCCAAACGGCATTCATTGGCACTGCTCGCAATTGGCCAACTTGATTCCATTAAGTTGGCTACAGCGCAGACTCTGGCTCCAAATGATGTCACCGGAGCAAGATGGCAGCAGCTGTATCCAGGATAATTTAGCTTTATTTCTGTATAGTGGGAATAAGTGGGGATGCGCGTCCATTTTTATATTCAGTCTATGGTTTTAGCATGTTAATGAGACTAGCCGCCTGCCTGTCAACAAGCCAACAGGAAATAAAATAAAAGGCAAGACATTTACATTGCAACATACTGAAATTTTAGCACCTCGAAATAGAAATGTGGTGCTGAGGGTTCACTGAGTCATTGGAGCGACTGACCAAAAGTGAAAGCCTTTTGTATTCACATCATTTTGCTTTGTTTCTTAAGAATGAACAGGATAGTTACTGGTAATGGGCACTGAGCTGTCGAAAGCAATATTAACAACAAAATCATTTCATTGTGCGTCTGACAAACCTTTAAACTCCTGCTGTAAGTCAGTGTCCAGCAAGATGGTGACTAACAAATCAGCCATGGAGACATGAGACAGCACAATGAGCAGAAGTTAGCTTTGCTTACTGGAGTGAGGTGACACCTGTCTCCGAGACTGCCCCGACTCATGCTCATTGTGAGGTTAATCCTTCTGTAGAAGCCTGTCACATGACAGAGAAGACCACAGGGTGAGGGAGGCCCGAGTCGGGGCTTCACTTTTTTTAAAATACTTACATAAGTTTGGTGCAACCGTTAGTTAATTAGTCATTAAAAGCCAGGGCTGTAATGAAAGATAAAAATACTGGGATCATTTTTGATTGAGCCGTCACTACATCTGTGGTTAGTGTTGTCAACCATCAAATATTTGGATGATAATTATGACTGCTGCTGTAGCGTAAGTGCAACCTGATGTGTTAACCATGAGTTCATGCCATATGATACACGGAGGCTGGTGTAATATGAGTATAAGCAGGTTGCAGGATGTGCTGATGTGCTCTATGTTGGAGAAGATGGCGGTGGGAACACACTGATGTTGACTGATTTTCTGCGGCAATGGGTCATCTTAGGTTGGCTCATCCTTCATTTTCAGCTGTTACCTTAAACTGCTATAGCCAGGTGATGTATTAGCTGCATCAGTCAAGCACATAGGAACATGTCAGACATTTAAATGCATGCTAAGTTATACAAGTTATGGATGTTAATACTAAATATGACTTCTTTTCTCCTTTTTTTCATGTGTGTTTTGCTGTGCGACGCTGATTGGGTTAACTTCTTCAAAATAGGTAAGCTGTTCACTATTTACCTGAATTAAATCAAGTCTAGCATGAAATTGCAAAATCATGCTATATAGTCACTACTATATCTCACTCCACATGCAGAAATATAATTCAAAAACTCAACCATCTGGTTGCCTTGTTTACCGTGCACAGCGTCAGTGTGTGCGTATTAATCATGCTTACACAAGTGTCTTAATTACTCCCAATGTAGCTGCTCCCTCTAAAACCCAGGAGATGACCTTTCTCTCCCTGTTCCTTTGCGCCATTAATCATCCATAATCAACACCTTCAGAGTCAAGGAGAGGGCCACTCAGAGCTGCCCAACACTGCCCACAGACCTCCGTCACACGCACGCTCAGATCTTTATTAATGGCCCACACATGGACTAGACACAAACATAATTACACACAAACGCTAACTTTAACACTGCCTTTTAAATGTCTTATTTGTCCATAGGAAATGTGTCATGACGATATAACCCGATGACGTATTCCTCCTCATGAAGGTCACTTTTCCATTAATATTCAGGAGTCAATTGTCTGTCATTTTGATGCTCTCTCATATCCTGCATGAAACCGGAGGAGCATGCCCACAGGCCTAACAAATGGTATTTCACTTATAAATGCGATACTCTGACATTCATGGCAGACACTGATTCATAGCCGTCACATGGCTGATATGTCTAAGTGCCTGGGACGCACAAGGAAGTGAAAAACTACGGTGTGCAGGGCTTTTAACATTTCAGATCTTGTTTAGCCCTGCCAATGGCAGATTGACAAGTGGAGTTTCTGCTGTAGCAGGTAACTGACATGCCTGGCTTCTCCCCCCCGCTGACTGAAAGCTTAATATATCATTTGTCAGTCAAGGATGGGCTTTCATTCAATCATGGCCTGGCATCCACTCAAATGCCAGCTGGGGCTTCGATTTCATGCAAAAGAGAAGTTGAATACACACTTAGCAGGCGTGCACTGGCCTTAGTGATGTGTGGATTTCTAAAAACACTGTTGTTCATTAGAATTCATTAAAATCTGTCTGTCAGTTAACGTCCTAACTTTGATGCACGCTGTCAGCACAACTAGTTAGTGGTGATCTTTGAAAAAAAAAAAGAGGAGTTAAGATATTTCTGTAACATTGGATCATCTTGCATCACTTACATGCAAAAGGACAAAACACCACTTCAAAGTTCTATAATAGTTTTATGACTGCCCACAAATTGCCGTCATAAATTTTTCATTCTTTTTAATTTACTGTCATAAATCATGGCTGCTGTGGGCTCTCCGCTGTAAATGGGATTGCTCCATAGTTTTGGCATGCGGCAATCTGGCTTTGGATCTCTGAAAAACAGACAGCACACGGAAGGTAGTGCATTAATTTAGGCCCATAAATTATGCACTTACTTTTATAATGTCAAACCATAAATAATGTTGATGCATTGGGAACTGCAACACATCACCCATAGAAATTATGCATTTGAGATGAATGGGGATGCAGTGATGGATAATGTATCTCAACCGATGTGATCTATTTAAGTTTGCTCCCCAGAGGAAATGATGGTGCAGAATTAAGGATACAAGTTCCAGGCGAGCTATTTGATATTCATGAGGTGCCTCGAATAACTTAGGTCAGTTTATAGTCTTTGTTGTTTATGTTTACATTGTGTAATATCTGTTACACCTTCACACTTCCTTAACTCTCCCTCCTTGGCTTTTATTGTCCTTTAAGTTAAGATATGGTGCTAATGCAGAACACACATTTGCCCGATGTATAATCCTACAACTTGTGCAGTAACAGAAACTACAGCTCTATCTCCTCTGATGAACATGTGCAGTTCTGCTGTAGCTTGGCCTCGGTGCCAACAGAAATGTTGCCTCTGGTTTTTCCAACCTACTCCCCAGAGTACCAGATGGATGATTAAGTACGGGACTTTACTAAGGCTTGTGCAAATGCTTAGTACACTGAACTCCCGAATATTGTGTATTATCTGCCATTAGGCGGGGATAATATTAGCCATTCTCCCTGTAATGGCTCAGGAGAAGAATAATTGAATGTGCTCATGGGCTCTGGTTCAGTGGAGTCGTGCGTGAATGGGAATGCATCAACACTCGTCTGGTTTTTAATATTATACCCCTGTGTTCCTCTTCAAACTGAGCATCGCAGGAGTGTTTGCCGTAGCACCGTGAACACATCCAATCCAGCTCTGCGTTTTTATGATCTTCTGGATGTATTAATTATCTCCGGAGAAGCTTGTTTGGACAGCTTATTCATTTTTGCTTGATTGTATTGATAAGCCTTTCTTAAGCAGTGGCACTGGCTCGCATTATAACGGTAACCCTTGTATGTGAAAATGGCAAGACTAAAGGGGAGCAGGATCATAGTGACTTTGTAAGGGTAAAGTTTCCATTTGAAGGTCTAATAGGTAAAAATAAATGCATGGTAAAAACTGCTTTGTTGCCCTTTGAAATAAGACTTTCCTCAGTCTGAGAGATCCAGATTTGACTGCAGGTGTTATCCGCAACTATCCGCCTTCATATAAAGACTTGAGGTTACAACTGATGATCACTACCACTACATTTGCACCAAATATTCTTTTTTCCCCCCTTTTTACCCTTATTACAAAAAACAGTATTCCTACTAAGCTGTTTACATGGCTAATGAAAATGAATATTCCGCCATTATTCCTGTTTTAATGCCGCTGTGCATTTCCCAATATTGTATGCCAAAAACAGATAAGGCCGGAATCCCTTGTGTCATTTGTCTTTGCGTGAAAATAGGGTTTTTCCAAAGTTTTCCACTGGTGGCAGACTTTTTCGACAGTGCAAGCACAGCGTCCCTCTTTCATCTTTTCAGCCACCTTATTGAAATGGTTGGTACAAATCGGGGCACTCTGACCTCTGGAATGAGCAGCAGGAAGAAGGCAGACTAGCTTAACTCACCTCTCCTCTCCAACAGACTCAATTTTTTTTTTTCCTAGGATGGCGAAGACATGGCTCACCCTGTTCTCCGTCTGATTGGCTAGTAGTCATTGCCTTTTTTGGCTGGATTGGTTAAGTTTAGGCATGAGGAATGAGATTGGTTAGGGTTAGTGTAAGAATGTCAGGGTAAGTCAGTCGGAGGCAGAGTAAGGCAGTTCTTGCCTTTGCCATCCTAGGAAAAAAAACTCGCCTCCATCAGTACCACACTTTAAACAACTGACTTGCAATCCCTAAAAAACGGCACCCTCCACATGGTCTTGGAGTACTTTTTTATCAAGGGATCAAGTCTGCATAGGGCCAGCTCCCTCCTTTAAGGTTCTGGGGGTGACCCAAAGTTGGACAGTTCTGTTGAAATAAAGAAACACATCCCATCTGCAATGATAATAATAATAGTAATAACAAAAATAAATGATCTCTAGACAAAACCGCAGTTATAACAGTATAAAATTTTAGCCCAAACCTTATATCAGTAACCATAAGTTGCAACAATAACATCGTTGATCCTGCCGAACTCTCCCTGCTGACCCGTTCTGGTGTTTTCTAAGGATGCCCTGGTCCTGCCTCGCTGCCTGCGGACGGGGCGACACTCTCCCTAACTTAATTACTATTAAATTATTGTTGTTGGTGATAAAGGTAGTTTTAATTAGTTTAAAATACATTTTTATTATATTAATTATAATATAATTCCTCCTCATTTTTTTTATTGTTTCTTTCCTATTATTGTACTTATTCTCCTCCTCCCCTATCCTTTCACCTGTCAAACCTGTAGAGTATAGGCACACAGGCACATGACAGCCAACACAACCTTGTCCCCTTATCCCCTGACAACAATTAATTTACTGGCCTGTATTCACTTTTGTATTCACTGATGTTGTTGTTTTGTTAGTGTTTTCTGTTGTCTTTCAACAAGAAAAAAAGAATCAAAAGAAAAAAAAGAAAAGGTCGGCATTACGACATTCGTACATATCCAAAAACCTTTTCATAGCTAGGTCTTTTTTAATGGGTAAAAGTAGGTGTGTGAGCTTTTGTTCTGGGCGCATCTCTACTAAAGCTGCGCAAACCTTTGGTAAGTTGATTTGTGTATAACACCCAGAGCTGACTGTAAAAGAGACTGTTTGTTGTAAACTGTGGTGGAAAAACCCAGTTGTGATGCATATTCCAACTGCGCTTTGTACATGTCCAAATAATGCCATTAAAACCTGACTAATACAGGTGTGTCCTATATGTCTTAATCGCAAAATGCTACATTTGCTAAAAGGCCTAATTTGGAATATCCAACAGAATACGCTGTTTACATAACCCATATTGAAATGAGATTACTGTCGCATTTGGAGTTATATTAGTGTGCATATAAACGTAGTCGATGGCTGTTTGAAACCAAGAAAGCCTGCAGTTATGTTTTGGTGGATTGCACGTAAAATGTGATCTCCCTGTTTTTTTATGTAGAGCACAGCAAGCGTGTATAACCCAAGCAGAATAATGTTTTATATTTGGTAGACTTACGGCACTGCCTAAGCCATGAAATGACTTCATTGTAATCCATGTTCTGTCACTGAATTTGATACCAGACAGTGGCATATTCATCAGACAAAGGCCCTACTTCTGCACGGCGAGTATAAATCATCTTGATGTTCACATGGTTGCCTTGTGTACACTTTAAATAGAGGGAGATGCCACATCAGCTGCACAGTGAAAGTTATGGACCATAGCGAAGTAATTAAACAGTGCACCATGGGCAAAATGCTGCGGCAAAATAATCGCAACTTCAGACGCTCTCAGTGAATCGCTCATTTATTCTTGCCTTATTGATGTTTGATGCTTCGGCACTGACCTCACTGTTTGAGATCTTAGAACTCTGGTGACACAGAGGGAAGGCTGTTTTATTTTCTCCCCTTCGCAGACAAGAGACAACACCCAGTTTTCAGCAAGTGTTTCTAGTTGACCCCATTTTCCTCCCCGGGATAATAAGCTCTGACACTGACAGTAAATATCTCTCTGGGTTTCATTACCCTCTGTTTGCCATCATAAATCCTTCCAAAGGAGACGCATTCCCCAAACTAGCCATGCAGGTAGGTTTGTGTGTGTTTGCGTGTGCATGTACAAGTATGTGTGAGTCCTGGTTGTCTGTGTTAGCCTCCCTATGTGGTGCCAGCGAGGGCCTGAAGGGCTCCAAGTCTTTGCACACACACACAGAGAGATATGCACGCCTCAATAAACTCTCTATCTTAGAATTAGGACAGCCCTTGCTATGTTTGGACCAGAAGCACCTGCAGTGGATAGATTGCACAGTTTTTAAGATATGAAGTGTTGGACAAGTATCTCAGAATAGTATATCATGGAGACTTTATGGCTGCTATGGAAGGCAGTTTATTGTAGTGGGCACTGTAAGAGTACAGTATATCCATGTTTTCAACCCTTTGCTGCCCTTGCCACAAAGTCAACAGACTGCAGGGCTGTAGTCAGCGTCCCTGCCCCCTTGATTTAAGACTGCACTTACCAGAACCCGGCGAAGCTGTTGGTCCTCTCTTTCTCTGAGAGCTGTCACTCTTGTGTGTAATTTGCCCTGCTGAAGGAAAAAAAAAAGCCCAACTCAAACCGTGAATAATGAGTGGTTGTTAGCTTTTGAGACAGTACAAGCAAAGCGAAACACAAAACACTCCAGCAAAAGAACTGTAATTACCCACAAGCCTGTGAGTGCACTCTTCGAGGGATTGTTATTGTGTGTGAATGACCTTTCATGTCTTTGGCATGCTGCTCCGTGGCTCTGACTCAGACTGCTGCAGCTCCATGTAATCTGGTAGCATGTAGCAATAGGAAATAAATATGCCATTTATGGATGCTTTCACAAGAGATGGCTTTCAGAAATAACTTTGTCCTCTTTGTCATGCAATAATGGTGTTCCGCTGTCTGAATGCTTGAATATTGATCCCGCTTTTAAATCTTTCCCTCAGAAGCAGACAAACAGCGGCTGATTTAAAACTTCCTCTGGCTTTTTCCTCGTGACTCAAATAAAAGCCATCTTGTAATTTGCATCTCAACACATCAACCTGCTGATCCTCAGTTTAACATTAGCTTCATTTTATGAAATCCACCCTCGGAGACCACCCGTAGGAAGATGGATTACTGGAAGATGCCTGTGTCACAAACACCCGGCCCTCCCTCAAGCCTGTCCACATCTTCAAAAGTCCCGCTCAGACAACAACAAATGGACAGATTACACAGTGACTACGGGATGACAGATAACGCAGAGCAAGCAGAACTGCGGTGCGGGAACCTCCTGTTCCAAGCCTCGCTGCCACAGAGTGACTTTTTTAAAGATTTATTCCATCAGTCAAGTAATTAACATGATTTATGGTGCTGGGATGACTGTTAGTGAGACAACAAAGGGGTCGGGCGGTTCCTCCCCCGAGGAGATGCTATCAGGTGTTTTCTGCTGTGCTTGCAATGCAGTCAGCATGCAGCTGTAAATCCAGCCATTCTGCATTGAGGAGAGATGACCCCCGCCGCCCCCCCTCCCTCCTCTTTTCTTCCCTCTTGTTCTCTCCCCCTTCCTACTCACTCCAGGAGGTCACAAGTTCACAGCTCGGCCTTAACTGTTAAAACCTGGGGGCTGAACTTCTGACCTCACCTAGTGTAAAAGGGAGCACAGTGAATAGTGTTTGTAAGGGCTGCCATGAGAGGCCAGAGGGACTTAGAGAAGGGTCGGGTGATGCAGTGGCTGGGGCAAGGCCCACTCCACGACCAACTTAGCCCAGACACAGAGGCCTTTAATGGGAGGGAAGTAAGTAAAGACTGCCCCTTAAGGCTAAGGAGGGGTACAACACTGGCTGAGATGTGAGGGAGTTTGACTGATGCCTCTATCAGCACATTGCCTTCTGACTTAAACAAACTATCTACAAGAAAAGGTCACTCACAGAGAGACTGATGGACTTTTGAAGTATCCTAGCAAGGGGTTAAATATGAGGGAGCTTTAAACCAAATTTTAAGCACGAAGGATTCCAGTGAGACGCCTCGATGGCAGTATAGATACAGTGTTGACGCATTAGCATAGTAACTGTCTGAAAACAAACATTCATTTGCGATCTCCCCTTATTCATCTGTCAAGTAAAATCTGTACAACACTCATACCTGCTTTCACAAGACTGGCACTTCCCCACGTTGTTGTCGCTCGCAGGCAAAAACAAATCCATAAGAAGTGCTCGGCTTAGCCCTGTTTACACACACTCTACTTTTCCTGTAACCTCTATAAAAACAAAACACGGTTTCTCTAGGCTGCCTGTTTCCCCGTTAAAACAAGAGGGGGGAAAATTAAATGCCTACAAGCAGATTTTATGATCTGATAAAAGATGGCATTTACTGTTGACTGATTTACTACCTGCCAAAGTTTGTGAGTGTATTGTTATACAGCATCAGCTCCACAACAGCACGGCAGACTTGTTGAGAGGCCTTTCATCTCTGTGAATCTTATTTTTTTGGGTCTGTGCCTATACATATGGCAGGCTTTTGAATCTAAAAGTTGCAGAATGCTGCAGAAGAAACACTTCAATGAGCAGCTTGATTTGAAAATGGCGTGTAAAGTCACAGCTTTCCCTAAACTATACATGATTTTGGGGGGTATCATCTTCCCAGCAGATCCAGTTAATCTACTCCGCTGTCTGTGCTCATTACTTTGTACACGTAGTATTCTTTGTCAGAGAGGACATTAGGCCTGGCAGGCGGAGAGGCATAACTGTGTCTACTACTACGGAGTGTCTAGCATGTGGTAAAACAAAGCTTGAGTGATTTATCTTGGCCGTACAAATATTAGTTCAGCTAAGCCAGTATTGCTTTGCTTCTAATCAGAAGGGGCGATCTCCCCTGTAAGTGACAGCTCAGAGATCTCATAGAATGGTGTTTACATTCGCTTCTGGGCTCCTAACATGTACTCATGTTAACAAAATAAGCCTCGCTGACTGGTGAGGAATTTGGGCCCTGCTTGCAACAGCAGCGCTGTGTGACAGGATTGTTTGTTAATGAAGGATTTATGGCTTCTCTGAGCTTTGTTAATTGCCCATTGTGCTCCTGTTCTGTTGATGCATTTCTTTTAATAATATGCTGAAAAGATATTTCCTTTGCTGTGTCCTGTTCCAGGGGATATCCTTAGCTTGTTAAGTGGTCTCTTTAATTAAAAGGGAGATGATGAACTATCAATTGCATTACTGGGACCTAAATCTGTGCAAATGGCCTCAGAGGTTGCCCCTGCAGTGATTTTTCTTGACATTTAATATCTTTATTTTAGACAACCGTGGTATCCTGCAATGTCATCTTTTAAATGTGTTTGTGCAGACTCATTTGTTTTTGTACTTTCAAACTTGCAGCTTGATTTATAGTGCAACTACTCTTCATTCAGAGAATTTAAACTCTCCCCAGTTTTCAGGATTCGTGTTAATTTGTCGCCTTAACACCCTCTTGCTGTGAGAGAATCAGCTCCTCTCTGTTTACATCCAACCTTATCCCAACTGTTATTGAGCATGTTTTATATTTCCATTGGCTGCCTTGTAGTTTAGATGGCCACAAAAAGAGTCACTATTTTATGTCATTATTATTTTGGATCAAGATTTACAATATATTCTGCTGCAAATTTCCACCTCCTCAGCTATGTTTGTGCAGATCATATTTTCTCAGACAGCAGAGTGCTTTATTTTGCTGAAATAACATAGTAGTTGGTCACTGGGAATATGCGCTGCAGCTTCCGCGGGTTGTATTGCATTCTTCCCGATCTTGATCTTATTTTCGTCAACCTCGTTTTACTTAAATTCCATTATGTTTCATTTCTGACTTTGTGTTTGAGGTTGCCTTTGGTCAATTGTGTTTGACAAGTGTTGAAAGCCTGCTATGAATATGTTGGACCTCTGGAGAAAACATGCTGTTGTTTTAAACTGCAGCCGAGCTGCCTGGGCTCAGAGTTTGTTTTGTCCACATATAGTTGGTAATGGACAGCCTGGTCTCAACAGCAGGATTTCTGTATGTGCAGGTCAAAGAGCAGAAGTGGCAGGAGTGCAATACTTCTACCTACTTCTTTTTAATCTTATCCTCACCTCCTCCCATTCCAGCATCCCTAATCTGAGGAAAATTTAAGGCTGATTTATAGCCATTTTGAGCATTTACACTTGTGCACTGGTGTGTCTGTATCACTCTGCAATTACATCGCCAAAGCATGAGTTGGTTTGTGGTTAGCATTGTCGCCTCACAGCAAATGGGTTCCTGGTTCGAACCCAGGGTGGGGGAGCCCTTCTGTGCTGAGTTTGCATGTTCTCGCCATGTCAGTGTGGGTTTTCTCTGGGTACTCCAGCTTCCTCCCACAGTCCAAAGACATGCAGGTTAATTGGTGACTCTAAATTGCACGTAGGTGTGAATGTGAGCGTGAATGGTTGTCTGTCTCTATGTGTCAGCCCTGTGCTATTCTGGTGACCTGTCCAGGGTGTACCCTGCCTCTTGCCCAATGTCAGCTGGGATAGGCTCCAGTCCCCTGCGACCACCAAGAGGATAAGCGGCTCAAGTAGCACACATAAATAATAGTTTAACAGCTACAATATTTAACAGGAGTACAAAATTTGGCCCCATTATAACTCGCAGGGTTCACAGACACAACAATTGTCTTTTCCTAGACACATTTTTTCCCACATGTACAACACGCTAACATTATTAGCATAAGCCTAAGGCATTTTACATTGCATAAATTAGCCTAGCGGCTAAGGTACACTTCCTCTGCTCATATGAAGCCAGGATAAATCACACACAAGACTTCAAATGTTATTTTGTGGGGGCTTTATTGTCTTAACAATTTATCATTTCTTATCTATAAGATAAAAGTAAATAAAAGCTTTGCATGTCTGGGGAGGTGCACGTCAGGCTACAGGGTAGGTTACACATCTTTGCCATATCTGTAGCGTAGATTCAACGCAGAATTATAAACCTGGCCTTCAGCTAAAGGAAGCTCTCCATGTCAGTTTTGCATTCTTTGTTGTTTCTCCTTTGTGCCTGTTCACTCCTCCCCTTTGTGCCCTTTGCCGGCCCAGTGAACTCTGTGTGCACTATGACCCCTCAGTGACTACTTCTCAGGCATCTTGGCCTTTACTTCTTTTTTTTTTTAACATCTGTATGGACCATGCTCTCAACTCTTGCCTGACCATAAAGCAGTTGTTTGACCCTTATCCTCTTTCCCAGGTCACAGAGTTTTATCACTCAGAGTGCAGAGCTAAACTTGGGTCACGGTCAGGCTCAGGCCTGACCACATGTGACCACTCTGGTGTGAAGATTTTCTTGATGAATAAGAATAATAAGAAATAATAATAAGAAAAGATTTTTACATCATCACCTTTTTTATGCCATTTTCTAATCACTGTAAATGAAAATGAGCTTTTATGCTTTGTCGTGTTGTACTTTGCAGACCACTTAACTAGAGGCTCCCATGAAAAGAACATGAGGTGATAAGTATAAGAAATATATTCACTTAGTCAAAAAAGGCATTGAACAAAACAATATAGTGTTCATTAAAATGGGGCGTGCATTCATTAAACTCCACGGCATATTCCCCAATGCCTGAATACAATATACAGCGAACAAGAGGAACATGTCATGTATGAGTCCAAAGCTCTGGCAGTCTTGAATAATAGCCTATTTATGGACTATTAACTAGATCTGAACAGACTTAATGTCATTGAAAGTCATTAAAATGAGATACTGTATATTTTGCTTGCTAAGGAAACATATAAACCAATGATGTATTTCTGGGAAATATTGAAATGTCTTTATTCAGCCCAGTGTACATGGTGAATATAATTTTCCATAATCACACCCCATTACGTTTTGTTTCTTTGCCTGTGTGTTTCTCTCTGCGTATTATGTGCACTTACACATGTATTTTGGTGCATTCATGCATGTGTATATGCATGCACAGATTTGTGCATACATTGTGTGGGTTTGTTACGTGTGGGGGGGTGGGGGGTCGTGTGCATGTGTGTGTGTGTGTGTGTGTGTGTGTGTGTGTGTCCCTCTCTGTGTCTGTGGATTAGCGGTGCTTAAATGACAGTGTTTGATCAATGGTGCCAGGCTCTGCCCTTGGTTCGTTTGCTTTTTGCTCATCATTACTAACATGGGCTGAAATATCTGGGTAACAAAAATTGATATAATGACGGAGTATGCCTTATTATCTTCAAGCTACATCAGATTGGCAAACTTCTGAGGGAAAGCAAAATGTCTGGGAAATATTACGAGTCATTTATCAAGTCCCTCTTATTAGCATATTGCCTACAGAAGCACTAGCAGAAATCTAAATAAAAGTGGCCGGTTGGGAGTTGGTTCCATTTTTCTTTCAGCAGAAAAAGCCTCTCTCAGAAGCCGTTTTCGACCTTGACTTCGTTGTGTCCTCCCACTATTGACAGTGCAAACGCTACCACTTAAAAGCCAGAGATCTCGATGTCACCATAGGTGATACGCAAAAATACTGCACATAGGTGGCTAATAGAATGATTCCTCATACGTCAGTCACACTGCTTCAGCCCTGGCTGCTCCTGATGTGCCCGCGTGTGATCGCTTGAGTACGTTTATGATCAGTCGTGAATGTTCTTAGTGGTACAACAATAGTGGCAGAGCTATATTAATTAGGAGGTGACTGCATACTCCATTTTTCCTTGTCACATTGAGCTTGGTCCCAGGTGTACTGTGACAGAGAGGGAGAGGTTGTGGAGTCCAGATGAGGCGCACCCAGCCCTGCATCCAGCAAACCGAAATAATGAGTTTCCTTCCCCCTTTAGCCACTGTATGCACCATGATATACAACTCGCAATTAAGCATGGCTTGGTGATCCAGTGATTAATGTCTCTTGTGGCGGTTGTGAAGGGCCTGGGACTTAGGCTGAGACTGGGGGACTGGCTGAGACTCCCTGTTTATATTCCTATCATGGTCGCACCTCTCTCTTTCTCTCACACACACACTTGCTCTCCTTCTCCCTCTTAACCAGTCTCCATTACAGGGAAGATGGAGAGGACCATTTGCAATTCAGTAACCTTTATGACAGTGCACTCTTTAATCAGAGGCCCCTATTTCCTTTGTAGAGTAACGCACTGTGCGCACACTGCCACACACACACATACACACATCAATGGGGTTTAGAGGCCCATGAAATACCCAGGCTGGGTGAGCTGGTGAAAGTGACGTATCTGATTTACAATACCCTGCTGCTGTCTCATTTGTTGTTGTTGAAGGCTTTTAATTTTTATGGTGGGACAGCACTAAGTAAATTGTGTCTTGTTTAAGAGAGGAGGCTTGTTTTTTAAAAGGGAAGTAGAGGGAGGTACTGGAAAATCAGACTATTCTAGTTTGAGTCTTAATAAAGATATACTATGCAGGGTTTTTCTAACAAGCAACGTATAGACTCAGAAGTAATCTCTTTTAATCATCACTTGAAGTGTTTGGCAGTGTATTTTTCTGTAGAGACTGTCTTGTGCCTGTATTTTCTTAACTGACCCTTCGCTAAGTCCCGCCCCCAGACGCATACTGGCCAATCATAATGTAGCATCGGGCCAGCTCAGACCAGGGTCCAACAGCAACACAGCTGTGCTCCATTGACTCTAATGCAGTCGTTTCAGATTTCCTTCATTTTCAGGCTGGTTTTGTGGATTTGGAGCTAAATGTTGTGCCTGGGGCACGTCATGTATTAATGATACTCGTTACCTGGAGAGGCTGGAAAAAGATATATGTTTCTTCCCTGCTCCAAAACCAAAATCAAACCCTGAAAAATGTAGGGTTAGCTAGCTAGCTACTGAAGATATAGCCTACTGAATGTATACACATGCTGCTTTTGCTTTGTAATGATTATAACAGTGAAAACATGACCGACCCTGCTGTATAGGAACCAGTGAAGGGAAGCAGGGAAACTTTGCTGATATTCAATCAGCTGTGTGTCATCGTGCGCAGATGAACATCGTTTGACTTCCCCCAAAGTTACCTGCCTGTCCGGCGGCAGAGGTCGGGGTGCTGGCAGCGACACAGGGGTGAAGCCAAACACCGTTTATCTGCACACACTGCGATGCCACACAGCTGGTTCAATATCAGCAAAGTTTCCTTTTATATTCATTGTCTTGTGTGGCGATCAGCAGTGATGTGGTGGTTCACTTTTACACTGTGATCTGTAGCCTATAGTTCGGCTTTAGCTTCTAACTATCTTTGTCTTTTTAACTTGTTGTTGCTGCTGAGTCAGTTTGACATCCTGGATATATCCTTCAAACACAGACTGTAGACCCCTCTGTATGCTTCTCTCTGGAATCACTGTTTCATTTTCCAACAATATGATAATATTTCTTCAGGGAGTGCAGTTAGTTACAGTGTGGGCTCCATGCAAAGGGGTGGGGCTTAGCAAAGGGTCAAATTTGTCTTATTTTCTTTGTCTGTTCAGGAAATAATGATGCGCTCATGCAAGGTTGAGTCTTTACAAAAAAGAAGTGACCAGCTGCCAGACTGTAAACACCAGGCATCCGAAAAACACAGTGCTGATATTGCACAGCAAAACGCCAAGCGAGAGTGAATCTAGGGTGTGCATGTACTTTCACTTCCACTGGTGAGCAGGCTTACGAACCATAGCTGACAATCCTGCGTTGTATACCTTCAGAAATAAAGTAGTGTTTAGTAGGGGTGGGAATCACCAGAGGCCCCACAATACGATATTATCACGATACTAAAGTCACGATACAATATTATTGCGATTTTAAATATATTGCGATATGTTGAGTATTGTGATAAAATATACCAGTTTATTGTTACAATGTCTAGAAACATGCTTATGACAAAAAAGGTAGAAATTAGCTGCATGATGACACAGTGAACTAACTCTAAGCTGATTATGTAAGAGTAGTTTTATACCATACATAGTGAGCTTTCAGCCATTCATAGTCAAGGCTGTATAGAAGTCATTTGCTCACCACTGTTTTCTCTTCCTTATTATTTCCTCATTTTCAACATGTGCATTTTAATTAAACCCTTGTCTAAATTGTAAGCTACAATAGCAGCAATAGAAGGTATCTCATGATTTGGATTCTAACAACTGGTGAGGATTGTAATGGTATGCTAAGCTGTTCCAACCCTAAATGGCAAATGCAGTTTGCGGCCACTTCAGTGGTCCTGTTTAGTGATGAAGGCTTTTGATTTACTTTATCCTCCAGAGCCCTATTCAACTGAATGAGCGACACTCATCCTGCAGAGCACAAGGGCAATTCTCCTTTCTCTCTCCCTCTCCCGCCTCCTTCTTCCACTTTCTCTCCCCCTCTTTACTGGATCATTTCCCTTCACACCCTGAAAGGCTTTGTAGTGGCAGCATCATTCTCCCTAACCTCGCTTTCTCTCTCCCTTCATTTTTGTCTCCCTTTTCTTTTTTCCCCCCTCTCCCTCTCTTTCACTCCAACTTTCATAAGCTCAGTAAAGCATGGCCTTCAATTCCCTTGTTCTAGTGTTTTCACTTAAGATCAGGAGTGATGAGCAAAAGGTTTCTGGCTCAATCCTTGAGCAAAGGCCTGGCGTGACAGGGATTATTATTTATTTGTCATCTTGGATGTAATAAGCTGTAGGTACAGACTGGAGAGCTGGTGATTTATTGCTCTGTCGAGCGCCAGTAGCAGTCCGGCCGCTGGGGCGTGCAGGATGAATACCGGCCTGTCACTCCCGTCCATCCGTCTCCTCGCGCCTGCCGCCCTCACAACACCGCCCCATTTCATGCCAGAATACATAAACAATCTTTCATTACTCCTAAGCCTTTTTTTCATATTTGCTCTTCACAGGACACAAAGTTTGAATTTATTCATGGATTTCTCTTTTTTTTCCCACTCTCTCTTTATCTTCCTCCCTCCATTCCACACATTAGGTGTCGTTTTTTGTTTTCCACTTTCAGGGATTTTCTGAATGTGTAGTCTTTTAACAGTTAAGAAAATCCCACGCCTGTGCAGTTTTTCCCCCTTCTCCTCCGGTTTCATTGTCATTTCCGATCCTTTTGGCCATGACTTCATTTTTCATTCTCAAAACCGCTTATGAGAAGAACAGCTGAACACACCCACTTCCACTTCAACTTTTCAGAATGGATTATTCTCAGTCCGGAAGATTCTTGAGCCAGGAGTGATCGGACATGAATATGTTGGTGTGCTGTCAGCACCGCGTCCCTCCAATGCATTAGTGTCAGTCTCCATGCTGCACTAAAGCATGAACTGAGTGATATAATATCAAATCCCTTAACTTCACCCCCCTCCACCCATCCTCCCCTTACTCTGTCTTCCAAAGCAGAAGACGTAATATCGACCCCTCAGTCCATTTAGACAGGAATTTAATATTTTTCAGCTAAACCAATCACGCATGGTTAGTGCTCAGTGTAATCCAATCACATTCCATCATAAATGCCCCTCTTGTGAGGCTATTCACAGACCTGATAAACTGGTAGGAATCAAGACGTTGAAAAACATGGCCTTAATAGATTGTCTTGGCTGCCTTAGAGGAGCTTGTCTCGCTCCTTTCTGTCGATACACATTTTCATTTCTCCGGCCCTAACTGCTCTCTCCAGGCACAGATTGGCTAAAGTGGAGCTGACTTTGTAAATAGGGCTCTCATTTATTAGAGCCGTTATCTGCGAGCCGGACTGGGAGAGGTCTCAAAGAAGATGCTTGGCCCACATCACCCGGACAGAGGAAGAAGGAGGATAATTATGAGACATTTATTTTGGCGAGCTGATTAATGGCGGGGCCTGTTTTCAGTGCCTGTAAAGCTGTGAGTGTGATGGTTTTGCTTTCTGTGTTTTCTGAAAGACTCTGGACACTCTATTCACAATGACGCTACATTCAGAGACAGCACATTACAGCCATAGTGTGTGTGTGTGCGTGCGTGTGTGTGTGGGGCCAGCGCCATTAACAGTACGGTGAATAGTGAACATTTGTTAGAGGACATAGGTGGTGATGCCTCACACAGGCAGTGAACTGAGAATACTCATTTGGTTCCTGAATAAGGCCTTGACAGCCACCATTTATATCTGGCTCGTTGTATGCTGTCCAGCCGATTAATAACAGTTTATTGCTGTCTAATTAGTGTCGGCTGATTGGAAACTGCATCAGAAGTGAGGGAGAGACTTGCTTGCTTTGTTTTAGTGTGTGCAGCGTTAGGAAGGGGGAATTCACAAAGGCTAAAATCAGCAGAATTGGTTAGTTTCTGAAATGTTCTCTGCAGTAAAAGGGTGTGTATTTTTTAATGTACTATGTAGTACCATCTGACCTTTTTTCCCCTTCATATTATTCATTCATTTTTGCAGATACAGTCAGTGTTATGTCGGGATTCTCACATATTCCCTTATCTGCATGTTACTAGTAATCCCGCCATAAACTTGTGTTGTAATTCCCCTTTGATCAGCCATTACAGCGTCATCAGCATCGCCAGTTTCTGCCTTTGAAGATGCACAGACTCAAGTTTGATCATCTCTCGTGGTGCTCGGTCCGGGATGATGCTGTTTTCATTAACAGTAACAACCTGTTCCTCAAAATTAGGACTAGATGTTTGTATGAATTAGAACCACGCTTACTGACTCCGCTGTATGAGCTGAATCCTAAACTATGCGCATGAGAGAATTTGTTATACAGACTCCATCGTTTGCTTTGCTGTGCTTGACTGTCATTTAACACCACTTGAGTTTAATCTAATATCATGGTTGAACTTCCTTTCTTTGGGATGTCCCAAGAAAAACTCCCAAGATTGGGGTCCAATCCAAACATGCTCATTTTGATAGATTTGTATTTGTTTGTGTAGAGATTATTTTCCATTCATTTGTTTGTTTGCATCGTGCACTGCAGCTGTCAAATATGCCTGTTAAGCTCCGATACAATGCTGGAACAACAACCGCAGAGCGTACAGCAGCCAGCAATTTCAGCTAATTATACATCAGCGTGCGTTGCGAGGCTAGCTTTGTGGAGTAAAAGAAAAAACAACTGTTGGTTTGCCTCCATTTCAGAAACATTTCTCAGGTGTTCCAAGTGTCAGGATTGCTGCTGTTTATTTTAATCTGCATTTGAATGTCAGGGTTTTGTTAGCGCTTGGGCTAACAAAGTCTTTTTTAAAGCTTCCTGCCATATTAGATCCACTGAAAGTCCTTTTTCCATGGATATTATACAAAACACTTCAGGGCTTTGTGCATAATATAGGAAACCATCTAAGTAAGCTGGAATGTGGGCTATATTTTCTTAATGCAGAGCCATTCTGTGAGGCGTATTTACATAGCTTTACTCATTTAAATGTAGGCTAACTGTAGGCTAAGAGCAATGTGCAGCTGAGGGAAAAATGATACGGTCATGTACTCAATATTACAGGACTTGGAACTGAGGCGGAAAATACATTTTTCATAGCTTTTTCATAGCTCAAAAGAGAACAAGCCGTGCTCCCTTCTTTTGAGCTTTTCCGTGTGTGCTGCTGGTGATGGAGTGTAAGCAACCTCTTCTCATTTGCGTCTCAGCTAGACTGAGTGGTTAGGTCAGCGAGGCCCCACAACTCTGCTCGGCCTCCAAACCACCACTGACATGCAGCTGATCAAGCCTTAATTAAGGAGACATTTTCTCCCTGTGATTTCTATTGATGCGCGGCGGAGAAAAAAAAACAAACTGAGCCACTTTCCTACTGGACTGCAGGAAAATTGAGTGTGCGGCTCCTTCCAACCCTCTACCCCGCTGTTAGTTGTCTGTCCAACTCCATTGCATAACTTTCCCTTATATTTCCCTTCATTTCCCAGCCTCTGCTTCTGCTGTTTTTTTTCCTCTGCTTTTCTGCTTTCCTCCTGCTACCTGTCCTCACCTCTATCACCCATTCATCTCCTCTTTGCCAGTTGCCTGTCTTGGCTGTCTGAGCTGAGGTGAGTGGTCTAGGTAGGGTGGGGCACGGCATTAGTGTTTCTGCTTGCCTGTGCAATAGAAGGCGACGCGCGTCAGGGCCTCTGTCAGCAGATCAGCGCCGATGCAGATGGGAGGTGAAAAGCTCCCCAGTGACGAGGCTCGGAGGCAGTGGCCGATGGTGGAGGCAGGGCTGCCCTCCCCTCTCTTTCCTCCTCCGTCCCCTCTGAATCTGTCTCTTGCTTTATTGCGTACACCTCTCTTTTACACACACACACACTCTCCCTCTCTCTCTCTCCCCAGCCCTTTCTCCTTTGTTATTGCAGCAGTAAGGATGGAGTGGGCTCTGACAAAGTGCTGGGATTGATAGATGGACAGAGCTGGAGACTGGATGAGAGGATGGATGAGGGCGGAGGAGAGAGTTTAACACAGGCAAACACAGAGAGACAGAGAGGAACGACCTGCTCGGCTATGCAGCCACTCACAGCCCCACAGCAATTTAGCCCTCCACTAACCCAGTGCCAGTGGACTCTAAGCCTCGCTACCTGTTTGGTCACGGTGCATATGAACGGCTGTGACAGCATGCAGAGGCTGGAGGAATTCAGTGCCCACAAAGAACAACAAACACACAGCACACTCGTACAAATGGAACACACTTCTATTATTTTACTGTAAAGACTTGATGAAAACTTGTTTCTGAGAACACCTAAAATGAAATAGTTTGTATACATTTCCCTTTTATTCTGAGCGTACCACATGTATAATTTAACAGGTCCAGAGTGTAGCTATTCGATATTTGTACTGCAGTTTTTATTATTAAATAACTCCAGGCTCAAATTTGAATTGCCTCTTCATCTGTGTATACCCAAAGACCCAAACCACCCTGCAGTAGTGTGTACTAGTGGTGTGTGGGTGCTCTCAGCCATTTTTCACAGCCCCTGCATACCTAACCAGCCCTGGGGGAGAAAGATGGGAGTGAGGTACTAGTAACTGTGTTCTTATTACAGAAGCCTTCCTCTGCATCTTGGGTGGGGTAACCAGTGTATGTGCGTCCATGTGTGTGTGAGTGTGTGTGTGCGTGCACGTTCTCTCATTACGCCCCTACCTGCTCTGCATTACTTGTCAGTGGTGTTGGAGCGCCCCGCTCAGATTAAGACTAATGCCGATGGCCCCAGGAACTGCGATTAGAATCACACTCATTACTCAGGGCCCGGTGACGGAAGCAATTTAAAGCCCTCGTCTTTACAGTACAAGAGGCAGGGCAAGCCCCCACTGTCAAAGGAGGGGAGACACTACCCTCTGCTCGCACACACACACACATCAACACACAGTAATACAACCGCACTGCTCCCTCTTTCTGTCCTCCAAGGACACCTGAAGGCCAGGCCCTTAGCGACTTAATTGACTGACTCTCTTTCTGTGTGGCTTTTAATTTATTTAACCTGTAAAGGAAGGAGAATGGGGCTTTAGTTTACATGTTGCTCTAATGTATAGAAAACACACATGTTGTTAGGTCTGTCTTGGAGATGTGTTGTATAGAAGAGAGTTAATAATGTTGACTAAGGGGAAGTGTGCGTGAGAGGTGCTTTCACACTACCACAGACCCCGACAAAGATTAGACAGTCAATACGTGTCAGTCGCATGTCATTGAGACCGATTGAGTGAGCATGTGCATGTGTGAGTGTACGTTTGTGGCTCGGAGTGTGTAGGTTTTGTAGGCTATACATGTCCCCATGAGTATAAGCGTTGAGAGCCCTTGGGTGTGCCCGTGCAAGTCCGTACATGCTTGTCTTTGTTCCTGTGTGCATGCTCGTGTGTGTAAATGGTTTTGTGCATGTGTTATTATGTGCTTGTGACTCACCTCCGCAGTAAGGTTACAGCTGCTTTGAGTTCCTCTGTGACAGTTGTCCAGAAGAATGCCAGTCAGGGCCAGAGCTAGGGCGGCTGTCACTCAATAATGAATGATAGGCCCATCAATTAGCACCTGTCACCATGGCAACTCTATCACAGTAATGACAGCGCTGCTCAGGCTGGAGGAGGGACGGGAGAGTTTCATCCTTGTTCCTGTCAGGGAGGAGGAAATCTGCTGTGTAGTGTGTTGACAAAGTTGTACATTTGTTGTTGTAATTATTTTGTATTTGGATGACTTTCACATATACAGTAACTAATATTCAATGCTGTTTGCTAGCTGTTACAGGCTAGGAGCTACAGCTGGTTTCTTGCTTTTATTGACCAAACAAGGGGAGACAGAAATGAAATAGTAGCATAATGAAACAAGTACACAAAGCCTTGATTTTCTTTTATATCAAAGAGGCTCATCTCAAAGCTCATCATGGTTGTATACTGTTGCATAACCATGAGTACAAATAGCAAAAATCTTCAATAATATTGTAGTGAACTTATAAATGAGATATTTTTAGAGTGAATGACTGTTAAAGGTTAATTTAAAGGGTCTAGTAGTTAAAGTCTAATGACAATGACAGTGATTGTACATTTTTAGTGTATCCACCCAATATCAAACAGGCTCTATAGACTCTTTTAGGGCCGAAGTCAGTGACATGATTTTATTAGCTGGAGGCTAAACATGAAACGCCACCACAGGGCTGTAGGCTACATAGGAGTCTTAAAATGTCGTCTTGTTGTATTATTGGGAGCCAGAATAGAGGGAGTCATGGCCCAAAACTTAAATTTGAACACATACCAGCTGCCACTGCCCATCAGCAACATCAAGGACTGGTTAAATGTGGAAACAAAAAAGGACTGGCCAAAGGCAATCATCAAAAATGCTTGCATGTGCAGCGCACACTTCATATCAGGTTGTAGAGTGCGGTGCTCTGGATAACTGAACGGTACATTCAGACAGCGCTCTGAATTTACGAACGGTCCAGTTTTTGCCAGAGTGTGCTCCAGCACTTGGAATGAGTATTTCTGAATGCACCACTTTTATCATCTTCCTCCATTGTCTGAAACAAGCCAATAGAACTTGCCAGCTAGAGCTAGCTAATTTCTGTGAAGAACTGTTTTGCCTTCAGCTAAGTCCCGCCCACCAAATAAACTTTTACTTAATACTAACAGTAAAAGGGTCTATACAATATTCAGAGCATATATATATAAGCAAACACCTACTTGCTGTGTAAATATATAGTGGAATAATGGCGTCCCGAGCAGAGAATGAAATCACGCTCCCTCTGTGTGGTTGTAATCTGAGCTTCTCGGATATTGTGTGCATGTTATGCGTGTGAGTCCCATTTTTTGTATCCCACTTGTAGTCAATTGCCGCCTCTCTACTGCGCTCATACAGTGGTTACCCAAAGAGTGTATAACTAATGGAGGTAGCTACCCTGACGTTACCTATTGGTTTGTGGACCATATTTGGAGGAGAGGTTGGCGCTGGATGATCTGACTCACAGACTGTAGTGACACCTAGCAGACAACCCCCTTAAATATGCATAACTTTGGGCCTTAATAAAATAAATTTGGGTGAGTTATAAAAAAAATTCACCCTCTGTACAGCTGTCATGAGTGTTGAACTTAGCTAGAGAGACCAAAACCAACTGCTGTTAAGTTGGGCATTTCAGCATGGGGTTCTATGGGGATCTGCTTTGTTTTGGAGGCAGCCTCAAGTGGCCATTTGATGAACTTCGCACTTCCAACTTGGCTTGGTTTTTCAACCTTGGAGGTTGACGCATGTGGTTATTGCTTATGGTGTAGAAGCATAACACCCACCCTCCGGTTTCCCCCTGATTAATACTTATGGCTTTGTCAGTACTGTTGCTGTTGTTAGCACTGTTAGCTGCTCACCACTGGCTCAGCCACCTCCGTGCTGAGAGCCGTGTGCAGACAACTTATGAATAAAAGATACACTTTCAATATTGCATAGAGCTCCCTTAAATAATGATTTAGGTGATAATTGTGAGAGGCATGATCAATTAACAGAAGCTCACATTTAACATTAAGCATTTAAGAGCTCCTTTGGTAGGAGATGAACAAGTATAACCAGACTATGTGTGTTTTTAAGTGTTTTCCACTAAGATGAAGGTGTTGGATCGACTCATTACATGCTGTGTACTAAAATATGTAGATCTGGTTATTTTTCAGTCGTGCTATTTTTCCATTTCCTTCCATTTCCGTCTTACCTTACTAATTAGTTTATGATGGCTACTGTCAAATATCAGCAGGCGTTATAAAGGCAGCATACAATTTGCTCACATCGATGTGAAGAATAAAAGAAAAAGAAAATGCTCATCAAGTGAGCAAATCCCATAATTGAATTTAATGTAGCCTGCGTTGAAGCTTGTTTTAATAATTTATTTTCCATTATCTTGTAAACAATAGTTTTAAAACCACACAACTATTAGTCACCATTTTCACTTGAGTAAGACTTTTCTATCACCAAGCATACCGAACACAAATGACACCTACAGTGCTGTATGCTCTCTCCGCGTTTGAATAGAGAATGGCATTGACTGATTGATATTGTAATTCTCGCTGTGAAGTAATGTTTTACAGCATGCGTAAAGACAGATCTGTATGGCCCTCCCTACCGAGCACCTTTCTTCTGTATGGATCTGCCAAGTGCTGAGGACTAGTTAAATGCTGTCAATCATTGATTTTTCCCTCTGACAGTAGAGTGATGGCTGTGGTGATTGAAGGAGTCAGGGTTTTGTCTTTCTCCCCTGTGCTGCAAGGATTCAAGCGAGAAATCCTCACACCTTCTAAGCCAACCCATCACTTCCCTCCTCCCTGCTTTTCCCACTCCCCCTTTCTCTCTCTCTCTTTTAACAAATGGCATCAACAGGCCATGAAATAATCAATGCTGATGATCCATCTTGGAGCCTGTCGATATGTTAATGAGCACGCCTCATCGTTATTGCTGCCGGGTCATAAATCACTGCTTCTTACCAGAATGCACAGCAGCTGGTGCAGCAAACCCCAGGCCAGGAATAAAACACTGTCTTTTAACGATTAATGTCCAAACATTCTGCTGCCCTGTGCCTTGATTGTTTTCAGATGCCAAAAAAGTAGGACGGATTGTAAATCAATAAAACAATAAGACAAAGTGTTTTAATAAAAGGAGAGGTTGCGAGTAAATCATTGCAGTGCTCCATTTAGCACTGCTTCCTGGGTAAGGAATAATTGGATACCTGGTACCCAGAAGTCATTTTTAAGGTTATAAATGCCCGTGTCAGCTAGTAGTGAGAAGCAGGCTAGCTTGCAGCCTTACATTTTTCAAATCTGCTTTTTTTTAAGGGACCTGAGCAAAGCAGAGGGAGGGTTTAGTGGCTGTTTGTTTCACTATGAGAAATGAAAAGATAACATGTTTGCATAGAATACACTGTAAATCATTACGATGAGATGGTGGGAAAAAGAACCTTTATTATTCCCTTATTTCCTTCGCTTGAAATCCTATACTTTATTCCAATATATTGAATTCAGCTCCAACATGTTAGCTGAATGCCCGTTATACATCTACTCCATGCAGTATGTTCATTGTCCTGAAGCATTCGACTAACAGTATGCTAACAGTGTCTGATTGGTTGGTGTAATTTTAACAGCCTTTGTGGGTGCTGATGTAGTAATTACAGGTTATGTAAAAGGAACCTAACATTAGTGCTGTTTGTTGTTGTTGTTGGATTATGTGTCATGCCACAAACCTTTGACGTATAACTGTATTTAATTAGTAAAGACCATTGTTTTCTCCCTATCAATACATGCAAACAAGCTACATATTGTAATATGCACTTTACACAGTGCTTTTGTGGCTTAAATTTGTTACATGTAAAAGAAGAAGAAGAACTAGAAGAAGAAATTTTATTTATAAAGCACTTTTTAAAACTTACAATTACACAGCGCTTCACATTTAGATAAAATACACATGAAAGGGCAAACAGAGGGAATTAATAAAAAAGGCCAACCTATGGAAGTGAGTTTTCAGTAGCTGCTTAAAGCTTAACACAGATTCAGCACATCTGATGGAAGAAGAAATGCTGTTCCAAAAGTTCAGGAGCAAAAACCAAAAGCATGATCACCTCTGCATTTAAAATAGAAACAGGGAACAGTTGGAAGGCCTTGATCAGGAATCAAGGAAGCCGATAATCAAGTAAGTCAAGGAAGTTTGAACTAGGGTGCATGGCCACACAACACGCTTATTAGATAGGCTACCTAGCAGCGTTATATAGTTTTAAGGTGGTTGATGGCTGTAAGGTCATTATTGTGTATAATACAGCCAATTAGGGTTGATTTCCAGCTTATTTAACCCTTTACAACCTGAACAAATTGGCAGGATTTCTTTCAAAAACATGGGAAGAAGGCAATGACCAACGAAGGAAAAAATGACCCAAAAATTTTGCAAGAAATTAGATAAAAGAGAAAATTAAAAACAAGAAAATTAGTTTAAAAAAAGAAAGACAGTTAGAAACAAACAAACAAACAAGGACATGACCTCGTAAACGTGCTTGAAATTTCTTAAAAATTCTGTAACATAACTTTAAAACGTAATAATAATTATTATAAAAGCAGCTTATCTGTTAATCTACTATTTTTTTTGCAATTTGTGGGACATTTCTTACCAAGCTGCTCATTGCTTTTTTTTCCCATGTTTGTAAAGGAAATTGCACCAATTACCTCAGGGTGTCTGAAAGCAGCAAGAGAAAAAGTGATGTCACTCAAGGTTTCAATGGGTTAAATGCCACTGGTATTTCATACAGTTAAATGTGAGTGGGCTTTCTTATCAGAGTGTTTATGCAAAGAAATAAGATTGTAGATTAGTGCGTCAAAATAGTTAGTTTACTTGTTTTTCTTGTACTGTGCTGTGCTGTGTAACATCATAGTATAACTTAAGGTAATGAACTGCATTGGCTTCTTGGATACATGTGAGTATACCAAGGGAGCAGTTTTGTAATATGTACCTTTAGAACTGTGCTAACTTGCTTGTTAAACGACCCTATGTAGGCAAGTGTCTTGTGTTATTGTTTGGACAGTAACAAGCCCATTACATATTTGTTTCCATTGCCAACCTCCCCCCAGCTTAACCAGCTTAACAGCCAATGAAAATCTGTCCTTTAGCTTTGAGGTGGTTTGTTTGTATTCCAGTGTGATGATGTTAAAGTTTCAAATTCCCCAATAATATAATCATGATAACATATATCTCAGGGTTACTGTAGGGCCTGCAGGCTCAGCTTTGTTCACATCAAAGTGTATAACTTTGGAATAACACCCCTGTTTGGTTTTAATATTGCTATTAACTGTGGTATCAGTCGTATGACCTTGTGCTCAATGATTCAGTCATGCTCGGAGATTGCAGCGTAACCTCTATGTATGTCTTTACCAGGCCTCTCAGAGCTGAACAGTTTTATGTTCTAGCCCTTGGACTTCCTGCAGATGATGAATCATAAACCAAGTGTTTATAGCAATGTTAGCCACTGGAATACCATCTACATCAGTGCTTCCTCATCCACGCGTCCTCACAATGTCAATATTGGTAGTTAAGCAGTGTGTGCCACCTTAGTTACGGAAACAATGTATTTGATGAAACCTTGCCATCATAACCCAGCAGAGCGCATACGATGGTCGCCACTTTTTCTTTTGTTGCATAGCAACAAGGTAGTTGTCAATATTTGTCAATTTAGATGGATCTAAATAAGTTAGATGTCATTGTGGTGATGAGAAGGCTTGTTGTCAAGAGGACTGAATATATTAGGAGGGTGACAGGTGTTTTGTTTTGCCTGCTTGTAAATCTGCTGTAGCCTCTCTTTACACATTTCCCTTTATTGTGATGTGGTACGGAGGGAAAACATGGCCATATATATTTGCTCATTCTGTTTTTATTCTGCCTCACACACTCACTAATACACCAGAACACAACTGTAGTCACGGATCCTCCCTTTGGTTTATAGAAGCAGATAGCATGTGCAGGCATTGGACACCCCAATTTATTTACTGGAACTGAATTTACTTCAGACTCTGACAGCTTGAATTCCTGTGGCCTCTGTAGGGCCTAAATCATACTTGCGATATAGTGCAGCTCTGCATTTTTTCTCCCTCAGTGCTAAGTATTATAATGATGAATCTGCTACTCTGGCTTATGCCAGCTCTAGGCGGACATAACAGCAGTTGTTTAAGTTTTCCAAAATAAATAGAGAATATTTCAATGGAGACAGATAGCAGAGAGGAGCCTGGGAAATGGCATAGTTTGACTTGTGGAAGTTGCCTTTCTAAATTGTTTTTGTTACCAAGATAAGGAACATTAACTCCAGATGTCAAAGAAAGTAAATAATATATCAGTCGGCTGCAATAAATGCCATGTGCTGAAGAACCGAATGGAGGTTTTTATTTCTTATAACTGTCATCTATCAATATCTGCATTCTTCCACCAATCTTCATCTTCCATATGCACATATATGTAACCAACCATCCATATCAAATATTATCTGTATTCCCCCTTGGTTTTCAGATCACATCTGTGTGTTTTACCACCTCAGAACAGATGGGCCCTGTGCATCCGGTTATTAGTGTGAATTTATTGCTTTACAACATACACTTTCATTAGACAGGGTTTCCAGTGAACATAGACTAAAGGAAGGGAGGCAGGTTTACAGTTCTGTGGTATCTATTGATAGCCGCCCATTCTAGATATTCATTATTGGTTAAGGGAGGTGTATTTGACGGGTGTTGTTGGGACAGGTGTGTCATGTAGGAGTCAAATGTCAGTGGCTGCTGCATGAGGTGACACAATTTGCTCCTAGAGGTATAATAGGGGCTTGGATTGGGAACTAGAGGTTGACAGGTTCAAGTCCAGCATGGACCACCCAGTAAAGAGTGTGGACTGGTAGCTTGATATGTTGGTCAAATGTTTTTTTTTTTTGTTTGTTTGTTTTTTGTTTTTAACGCTATTTCTGAAGCTAGCTCCTGAGCTAACTTCAACTAAATCTTTTAGAGCTGACTGAAAGCTTCAGAAAAAAATAGTGAGTTGACCTTGAATTAATATTATTTTGTCATACTTTTCTTTCCGAGGTCAAAAATAGAACTCTCATTGTTTCTGTTTCCTATATACATTGACAGTAAAACTGCTAATGGCTGGAAGAAGTAAGGAACATTCAATTTAACCAGCATTTTTATTCCACTTAAATCTTTCTTAAAACAATTTTTGTGACATAGACGTGTCAGTTACACCTGCATAATAAAATAATAAGATAGTTGAAAAATGAAAGGGATAATACAACAAAAACTGCTTGGGTAAATACACATTTTTATAGCCTTAAGGGTTAGTGTATCTATTGGTTATTGTTCTAGTCCAGTGTCGTCTTTTTGAGTCTTGTATAGAGTCCATTGCTTCCATTTTCTTCCCAGTTGTGCTTCTTGTAGTCTCAGTATGTGTCAATAGTCAGGTTTCCATCCACCTATTTTTATTCGCATTTTCAACAATTGCGGAAAAAAACTTGAATGGAATTGCCAGAAATTCGAAAAAAAGGCCGAAATATCGCAAAAAAGTTTTTACGCTTGGAGGGGGTGGAAAAGTCAGCCTATCGATATTAGAAAAATGCGACTTTTGGCAATGGAAACAGATTTAGCGAATTAACAATGACGTAGGCTACCGAATCCTACTTCTACTTCACACACACACCTGTGTGAACTTAGAGAGAGGTAATTACTCCAGTGTCAGGTGAGTGTATTTCACAACTTACCTGAATAGACTGGATGTGTTGAATACCGCTGCATTATGTGTGCTGCCTGGTGTACCAACACAGACATCACGGCATTATGTAGGCTACGCTGACAACGCTGATATGAGTGTGATGAGAGATCTCTCAATAGCCAGGAAGTTCCCAAGGAATCTCTCCATCTCGTCGTAGTCATGGATGTGCCGGTAATTGTTTACATCAGTTGTGGACATGAGATGCTACGTCATCTCACGGCGCCCTCTTCTTCTATGGGTGTTCTTTTGCATTTTTATTTTTCATGAGAAGCGCCACCTACTGCTCGACCTGTTGACTCCCAATACTCGCAAAACAATAATTAATGGAAACGTGCATAAATTCGCATTTTCTTTTGCGCATTTTCACAAAATTCGCTTAAAATTTGCGATACATTTGGATGGAAACCTGCCTATTGTCTCCATTAAAAAGATTTCTCCCACAGTTATTAGCCATTGGTCCTTCGTTGGTGTTTCTTTACCCCCGTTCCTGGTGACAGCTTTCTTGCTTGCTGCTAGCAATATTTTGATCAAACATCTATCACTAGCACTAACATTTTCTTGAGAAAATTTACATAGATAAAGCACCAAACAGCTGTTAGGAACCTTATATCCTAGTATGTGCTTATGCTCCCCAAGTATTTTCTTACATTTCCAAAAAACATGAGAGTGGTCTACATCAAAAGACCCGCACTGTCACCAGCATTTCTTGGCTTTTCAGTTTTGGTGTAATAAAGAAACAAATCAGATTCTTCCATGAGAACTCCCACCAGGTTTATGTGCTAGTTATTATGCCAGTCTTCATCTGAAATTTCTACATTGATTTCTTTCCCCCATTTCACCTTGATATATTTAATTTGTCATTTGTGTTCAGTCCTTGATATAATGACAAAAATATTCTTATGTTACTTTTCTGATATGATTTAATTATGATTTGGATGACTCCATTTACCTCCTTGGAAGAATCTGATTTGATTTCCCTTTTGTTATAGTCCCTTAATTGAAGGTATCTGAAGGTACTTGAAATTTGAAATTTCAATTCAACCAGCCCTTTTAAATGATAGCAAGAATTAGGGCACATTTCAGATTTCAAGGGGAGGAAGGAGCATAATGCAACAACTCGTACAATATGCAAGCTTAGGGTGCAACATTCTGGCTCTTTGTCTAGAGCGTAAATATAGGATACATTTACTCTAATTTGTAAAGGTTGAGGTTTTGTAACTTAGATTATTGGGAATATTTTACGGGCATTGTTGTAATTTAACATGAACAATGCTGTCCTGAGACAAATTATGTTGTTTCTCCATGCTAAAAGAAACCACAGATAAAACTTGTTGCAGCTTCTCTGAATTGAGAATTTAATCATAATCCTTGAAGTCGAGATTAAATTTGAAGTGCAGTTCCCAAAGATTCCCATCCCTACTGCAAAGATCACCAGTACCACCATCAACACCCGCCAGTATACCCAGTCCCCTGTGGAAAATCTCCACACCAGTACCCATGGGGTCAGTGGCCTAATAATTTGCTAAAGCATGTTTTGAGATTGCAGATCATTTAGGCTTTATGATATTAATGAGGATATGCGCTTATTAGGGTTCCTGGGAATAGTTGTTGATAGGACCAATCTGGAAGGAGTGAAAAATGATTTAACACGCTCAGCGGGAGTGCGGGATTGGCCAATTGCAGTGTGCTGCGATTAATTCTTATTGTACAGCAAAGCAGCTTGATGGTGTAGCATCGAGGCGGCTCATGGCGGAATTAGTGTGATTCTGCGGCATTTGTTGTGGTGTTATACTAAATGCTAATTAGACTCTACAACCATAATTAGAACATTTCGCTAGACAGACCAATTTAACTAGTACCATGGTAAGAGCATCAAGAAGATTAACACACACACATACACATTCTCACACACTCGCGTACACATGTGAGATCACACATGCATACACAAACATCTCACCTTATAATTACACTCTTGCTAACTATCAGACAAGACAAATGTGGGGGTTGCAGGGACTCTTTTCCCCTAATACGTTAATCATTCCTTTGTTCTTGTGAGCTTTTAGAACTGTGCGTGGTCTTATTGGGTGTTTTACTGACTGCACTTGGTCAGAAGTGTGTGTTAAACACAGATAAATACAGGTTGAAGTTTCTATTTACAGGTCTATGCTATTGAAAGTCCTTTGCTCATACAGTAAACGCATCCCCTCAATAAACTCTGACACTTGCATGCAAATACGCAAACATCCAGCACGCAGAGGCTTGTGAAAGAACTATCGCTTTCAGTGGAAGTAATTGCCTCGTGTTCATCACCATTGGCGTGTCCCGTAATACAGAGGATCAGAGTGCCGCATGCACATCAGTCTGCAGCCTCGCCTGCCAGTCAGGCCTGCATGCTGCGACGGCGTCAGTGGCATGGCATCCTCCTTTGGCGTGCACATTAAACCAGCGGCTGTGGGCAGCATTCTTGCCTCTCACAGCAGACATACTTCTCAATCATCCACTGACACACAGTTGGACAATGTTGAATCACATAGCAGAGCGTGCAGACTCCACTGGGTTGTTACTGTGTCTGCTCACATTAAGCATGACTTTATTACAGTTTGATGTACTCCTCGTTAGTCAATAAATAGTAATGGTATTTTTTTTTCGGAACACCATCTATGATATCATATCTCCAATGGCTGGGTATAGTTTTTCACACCGTACTGTAATACAAGTTAAAGTGCTGCATATTATTGGATTACTATTAATGATATATTAATGTGTAAGCAGCTGTTTAACATTGTTTTTGTTTGAGGTTGAGCAAATGCAAAATAATTCATACGCTGTTTGCTAGTTTCATCTGTACAAATATCTGTTTTTATTATTGTATGATTTTGCATTTATCCGAATCTCCAAAGTAACTTTTCTCATTCGATATTTTTATTGTTATTATTAGTATTCCTCAGTAAGTGTACATTTCAAAAATTCAAAAAGCAAAAATAAAAAGCAAAATTACATATATTTACACCATTCTTTCTGAAATTCATTCATGAATTTGTACAATATCCCACCCCCCACCCACCCACAACTAACCTGAGAGAGCCAGACATGTAAGGAGGACACTATGAATGACACCTCATCTATGCAAGCATAGAACATACAACAAGTATGTTCTATGCTTGTTGTATGTTCTATGCTTGCATAGAACATACAACAAGTATTAAGTCCACATGAGCCTACAAAACACACATACACACAAACACACTCACACTTTCACTCACGGGAAGCAATATTATAGTACATGTTTTTATCTTAATAACAGTCATGGTTCTTCTTAATAAATCTTGCATGTTGTCACCGTCCAGTGGAGACCAATCCCCAAACATGGGGGTCCTGAACCCCTTAAAGTGTGTCTCAGCTGGGACAGCTGAGACACATCTAATACTTCCCAAGCTGAACAACCAACAACAAAACCACTAAACCATCTGAAAAAATACATTAACACAAGGATATATATAGATTCGAGGTTGCTGGACAGCGGCAGACTGATTTGTTTGCCCACAGGCGGCTGCCGTGGCAGGGCCGTGCCGCTTCGGTTTTCCAGCAGACCGTTCAAGCAAGTCCGGCTTCTCTGCTGCTAACGCTGCTGCCGGGATACAGCTGAGGAGGAGCCGGCTGCTAATGCTATGTACCCCTGAATCCTGTCAAGTCGAAACTGTGGCATGGCAGACTTTGTAATATCGGAAAATATCGTATCACTGTCAAAAGAACTGGTATAATATCGTATCGTGATGAAACTGGTGATTTACACCCCTAATAAGTACATACATGGATACATATATTATAAACAGTTAGAGTTCAGTATTGATATATTCATATACTTCTGAAGCCCAATTTGTAGTTTATCGTCTATACTACTTAAGACTGGCTGCCAGGTGAGCAGGGATTGGACCATTTTGTTCTTATTTATGTATTATAACCTTTCAAGTGGAAATAGATTCAGGAATTTTTCAAACCACAGTGAAACATCTGGAGATCCATCATCAATCCACCTTTGAAGAACACATAACCTTCCAGGGCACTAAAAGATTCTCAATATATATTTATACTTTATATACACAGCATGCTTTCCTCCCTCATCTAGTCCTAAAATACAAATGCCTGGGTTTAATGTTCAGTTTTCCTTTTAACACTGCCAAATTTGAACAATATTCGGGCATTCCCAGAGGATGTGAAAATATGTAGCTTTGCCGGTATTGCATTTTGGGCAGATTATAGCACAATCAGGATCGTACTTGGATCTGATGAACTGGGTAACATGCAGTTTATGAATGATCTTAGACTGTGTTTCATGACATGAACTTGAGCAAGTTATCTTTTTTTGCATTTAATAAGATTTTGTTCCGAATCACCCCTACTCCAAAGTAACTTTTAACTAAAGCTGTGGAATAAAAAGTACAATATTTACCTCTAAAATGTAGTCAAGTAGAAGTATAGATAAACACAAAATGAAAATACTTAATTAGAATACAAGTATCTGAGGAAGTACAGTGCTTGAGCTTGATTTCTTTGAACCACAGGGGATACATGTGGCTGTTTTAAACGCACCAAATAATACTGCATGCATGTTATCACTCAATACAAAATTACAGAATACTGCCACTAATAACAAATGTGCACAAACAGCAATAGTTAATATTATTACCCTCATTAGCAGTGGTAATAGTAGAGGTAGTATTTGTTTGCTGTAATATATGGGTGTCATTAATATGGGTGTCCTTGAAGCTAGAATGCTTGACAACTTCCTGTTTGGTGGTGGTGGGCGGTGCCTCAGCAGTGCACAGACACTATGCGACTTGCAGTGAATATAGATTACAGTGTGAAATAAAATATGTGCACAACGTGTATGAAGAGCAAACATTCCTCACAGCATTATCACAGTAAACACTGATTACGATGATAATTGATTGATGTATTCACGCACATCTGGTGTGGTGACTCATCACGCTCATCGTTCTATAAGCCAACATGCACTCTCCTTGAGCAAAGCGAGCACCTGACCTAAGATGCACTAAGATATATGTAAATACATTTATTATTTATATAGGCGCCGGGGATTGCTATTGTTGTCTCAGAACACATTGAGCTTTTGGCTACGGCCTTGGGGCCTTCTGTAAAACACTTTATCATGTTTTTAGTCCTCATGAATAATTAAAAACTTAAATTACTTGCCATGTACAAAATTCATACGCTGGGGGTTGGGAGGGGGGGAGAAAGATACATGAAAATTAATTTTCTTTTCTCTAAGAGTGTGACGGGAAATCAATTAATCTTGATGTATTATTTCATGCAGGGCAGGGTAGCAGCAGCAGCAGAGAGAGTGGCTACAGCTGTTCTCATTGGAGAGGCCATATATTATACTTGGTGGCTTTGACAGCTTCTGAAGGAAAGGGCTGAAGGATATCAGGCAGGTGAAGCAACTGTAAAAAAAATATTAGGGAATACAAACTGTTTCCAGGGACTGTTATAAACTGTACAGCAGGAGGAAAGCATTATTGAATTTATTTTTTTTTTTAGACTCTTGCTTCTATTCCTGAAAACTGCTGTCACTCCGAGCTGACATTATTAATGATGTTCCCTTTCGAAACATCATGTTCATTTGATTAACTAGTCATATGTTTTCGTCCCTCTTTCTGCAATTTATTTTCCTGTGTCTCCTCTTGCCTTTTTGGGGGGTAAGGGGAATTGAGATTTACCACCCGTCAGATAAATGTGTCCAGGTAATATAACACTGGGGATAGAGTGACAGAGCTATTTACTGCCTGCTTTAAAGTTTTATAACTTGTCACAGTTTGCAACTTGTTGTCTGTGGCTCCCCAATTTCTCGACACAGTGTCTGTAAATAGAAAATCCTACACAGAAATGATTACTCTTTTAAGAGGAGAAGCAGAGAGATCGGGAACCAGTAACAGGAAAGCACAGTTAATGGGGAAATAACACACTAGTTGATTGACTCTAAAAGTCAACACAGAAGTGTGCTACAATACGATGTAACTAATGCAAACAAATGTAATACTTGCAATAATAATTCAACTTCATAGAAATCAGGGGTGTCAGTGTCAGTTGATTTTGCTTTGGATAGCCTGACACTCATTAACCAGACGCCAGCTGGTTAATTTTCAAGAGAAAAATGCAAAATGACGTGAAATAAAGAGGATTTTCCTTTTATTTTGGCTCTCCATTGACTCAGTTAGCTTTAGCACCACAGTCACAAACTTGAATTAATGAACAGGTACAAGAAGAATTCAATGACTGTTTGGCAAATGGGCTCTGTGATCTTACTGTTGTGTTACGAGATGGACAGCAGCAGCCTGTGTCCTGCCCCAATGGGCACAGCAGAAAATATGTTGGCGATGAACAGAGATCCACCTTTGGATGCTTTCAGTATGAACGTACACAGTAAAGTTACTATTGTAGCGTCAGAGGACGCACCTTATTGTTTCCCTTATAATGGGACATTCATTGTGAACAACGAATACGTGTTAACGTGAACTCTAAGCAGGCGGTGGCCACAACTAACAGCTCATGGAGGTTGCATTGAGTGACATTATGATGCGTTCAAGCTCTGTTCAGTAAAATTGATTATTAGGCAAAGATACGATATAATTTTCTCATGATGCGTTCAGTGGAATCTTGTAAAATATGTTTTTTGGTGAGAAACCTAAATAAATACAGCTTGTATTTTGTCCTTCAGTTTGAAGGAGACATTTCTTTATGTTTTCACAGCAGTATAAATTAGATATAAGAGATTGAATGATATATGTAGTATATTAAATATAGTAAAAATAAAAAAAAAAAATGAAATGAATTTGTACGATTAAATATGTACTCATTCACAGGTAGTGTAAATGGGCTACTATTTAAGCAGTTATTTTTATTTATAGCCTAGATATTGTTGTTTCTGTGGCATAAAACGGGGAAAAATTAAAAACAAAAACAAAAGAAACAGCAATATAAAAACACTGGTATCGGTATCGGCCCAGACTTTCAAAATTGGTGCATTCCTAAAATTGGAATGATTTGTGATATAAATGTCTTGGCTTTTATTTTATTGTTTTTGTTGGCTTTGCTGACAGACAGCTCGCTATAGTGCTAACATGCGGAAACAAAGCACCCACCATCCACCCTCCGGTATCCACTGGTTAGCTAGCCTTGTCTGTTCTTCACTGAGGACCACCGGGGTTGGGTTGGAGTTAGCTAGCGGCGACATTAATTTGCCATTACCACTGGTAATGCTGGGACAATCCTGTGCCCTCCCCCTAGGTTGCAGTGGTGAGTAAGTGGCTTCATTTGAGCCGCAAAACCCCTTTAACATTGCTAACTATGTTAGTACCACTAACTGTGCTGACACTGCTAACAGTACTAACAGAGCTTACAGTGATAAGGTCAAGGTCAAGGTAAACTTTATTATCCCACAGGTGGGAAATTCATGTGGTCACCATTACACATTCCATTGTTATACAGCCTACTGTATAGCATTAAAAACAATAAATACAAAACATTAGAAAAGAAAAACAGGGACAAGACAGACAAAACAGTAAGAACATTGAGGAAACATGACAAGCATATATGAATAAATAAAATAGTTGGGTGCTCATATATATGCTCATAGTTTAAAGTGCTCAGGAATTTTTAAATCTATTGTTGTGCAGTCTAATTGCTGTAGGCACAAAAGACTTGCTATACCTTGTGGTCCTAATTTTCCTCTGCAGGATTCTGCCACTTGACCTGTTACTTCTTAAAAACTTAAGATGAAGAGGGTGGGTTAAGTCATTTAGAATTTGTTCTGTCTTTTTTTCGACTGAGGTTGTTGTACAGTTGAGCTACAGATACCTGATCAACTCCAGTGATCCTACTGGCTGTTTTGACTATTTGTTGCAGTTTAATGTTTGTCGCTCAAAACTGAGTGGCAGTACTAGTGGTAATTACAGATTGAGCAGCCCTGTCAGTTAGCTCCCACCAGACGCTGTGGTGTGCAGGCCAACTGCAACTGAAGAGCAGCAAATTTAACCTATAGACCAACATGCAAAACCAGTCAAAGATATTCTCATTGGTTAACTGATTAATAGTTAATGGCTGACATCTCTAATAGGAATATATAAAACAAGGTGAACTGTATTGGCCATCAATTTGTGCCACGTTACCTTGGTGACATTTAATCATAGTTTTATAGGAACTTTTCTCCAAAGTGATGTGCAGACTGTTAGAAGTCAGTCATGTCACCTGTTTACTGAAAGATGGATCACCAGCCTGCCAGCTGTGACTGCTGATGAGTGACAAGTGAAATGTGTCATGTCACTTTCCTGTGATGTGTTTGTCAGGAAGGTGTCTGTGGCCAAACAGTTACTTTCTAGCTGTACTGTAATAAGTCGTAAAGAGGAAGAGGATTTAGGCAGTTAAAAAGACAGCCATTAGTTATCCAGGGCGTCTGCAGGTCCTTCAAAGGCTTTTAATGTCTTAAATTTCTTAAATCCAGCTTTACAAATACCCACATTGATTAAGAGGGCTTCATTTGAACAAATATAGTTTAGCTGAGTTTGTTGTTGGCAGACTTAGAAAAAGAATAAGAAAGAGATCTTGGTTTATAGTCTCTCGGTTAAAAAGGTTGGCACCATTTCTCCATTTTCCCAGGAGAGGTGCATATTCTCCTCTGCTATAAATTCCATTCCATTTATGAACAGATTTCACTGGTCAACAAGACTGGTAATCAACAATCAGTAAACATCTGTTACTATCTATTAATAACCCGGCATTACAGATTTACTGCTGGCCCCGACGGCTGGCGAAAATGTATTTCTGCCGCTGACGAGGGGCAGCTTGGAACCGGCGGCCAATGCCATTTGTAAATGTGAGACAAATTAGAGAGCAGGAGACAACTAAATTAAAAAGCCAAATGACCGAGGCCAGATGGAGCTCAATATAACAAATGGAACAAGTTGTGGAGGTGCCAGTTGTACAGACGCTGAGGGACACTGAGGGGGAATTGATTCAGGAGAGCCATTGGGTGAGCAGATGAAAAGGTTATATTAACACTTACAGGAGGCAGAAAGTAGGCCTCTGTGCCCTCCAGCTTTATGTTGCAGTCATTCACACATATGGACGCTGCTGTCCACATCATCTTTTAAATGGTGCTGTGTGAATGTCAGTGTGAGAAATAAACACGGTTAGTGTTGCTCTCAGTGCCTCTGACATAGAGCATATTGTCAGCACATGGCTAGGATCCTTCTTTCGGCTGACACGCCTTTATTGAGATGTTGTCTGACGTCTTAAGTTTCCTTTGGCAACAATATATACACAGCAGTGCTGTATGCAGCACCCTATGTCGGCTTTAAAAGTTCTCCCACTGTATGCCTGTGAAATAGCATGATGTTACATATTATACATTTTCAAACCGGTTTGATATGAAGCCAAACACTGGACTGGTGCACCGAAATTTACCTCTAGGTTTCACACTTCTCTCAACAGCTGCTCCTGAGTGGAACATAATAACAGTGTGTGCTAACAGGAAAAGAGCGTTTCACTATTGCGTCACATTGCACAACATCAGAGCTATTTGTCAACACTGAACCTGTTAAATATGCACTTCTGGTACATCATTTAAACAAACCACTTACTTATCGGCTGTTCACTGGATGTCAGACTAAACTTTTAACCACTTGAAAGATGGGTCAGAACTTGCTGTCTTCCTACATTTGTACTTTTTAAACAGAAGAGATGTTTTATATTGTGATATTTACTGGAAATTACATACAGTATTTGTTTTTGTTTGTTTTGTAGTGAAATATGTTAATTCCTCATTTTAACTTCATGAATTAGCCGCTCCTGGTCCAGGCGGCCCTTTCAAAGCAAGCGACATGAATACATAGAAACAGGGTATCCAACAAAAGTTGGGCTCAAAACAGCACACCGCATCCACTTAGGACACTTCTTTCATTAGCTTTAAATCCAGAATGTTGCCATAGTGGCGAAGTTATAGTTAAGAGAGCCTCGTATCATCACCCCATGTCATGGATCAAGCAGTCAAAGCACAAAAACACAGGTTTGAAGTTCAGGAAAGGTGGCTTTGTTTTCCTAAAAAATACTTGTGACAAAGCAAATGACTAAAGATAACAAAATGTGAGTTATAGTACCCCTGAAAGGGGTCAACAAAACTAGACATTAACTCAACAACCAGAACTGACACAATGAGATGATGGGGCAACATATAGTGGCTGATCGCACCAATTTAAACACAAAGGGGAGAAGTTACACAAACAATAATGGAGACTAACACAAAGAAACCCCTAATCCCCCCCCCCTCATGATGTCACAGGCTCCGCCCTCAGCCCCATCTGTTGCCCAACTCCAGTCAGGAAGTGACTTCAGGTAGCTCAAAGACAGAGGAACGAATTAATGACTCACAAAAGCAGATAGTAAAATGACAAAACATGTAAACTAAATGTGCACAATTCATCCATAAAACAGTGTTGTCAAAATGCTAATTTTAAACTATGCAAACTAGAGTTGCGTGTGTTTTAAATGACTGCAAATTCAAGTTAACTGAACATGTGGTAATGGTGTGGATGAGTATGGAAATCATTTAGCCTTTTGTGCGGCTGTGAGCACGGCCATCACACACCCAAAAAACACATGAACTTTCTTGTAAACAAATACAATATGTGCCACTCTTCCACCTTTACTGAAATGTCATCTCCTTCATATTTCTGGCCTGAGTTCCACAGTAAATTGTGCATAGCCTGCCATGCATAGCCTGTGATGTACAGATTGTTGATGTACATTTTTATTTTCCAAATTTCGGAACAGTCAGTTTGCATAAAATTAAACCAGTTTAAGCTCGTACACTGGACTGGCAAAACTGGAAATCGACTCAACTGTAATATAAACCTCTATCTGTAAATAGACTTGACTTGTGACACCATGTTGCCCAGAAATAAAGTAAATTATTTTAATTTAATGTTCAGTAAGACACTGCACAATATGGCAAATGTTGCTTTATTGTGGTGGTTTTGCAGGTGATGCATCACACCTGCAGCTCTCCAGGTTAAGACACACTAGCACATTTGTATCTTGTAAATGGGTACACAACACTGGGGTGAGAAACACATTTGTTTGGGTTAAAGACTGCATGTTAATGAAATAGATCATGAACATTGCCATTATGATAATGGATTACAGCACTTTCCTCATGGCGTAATATTTTATTTATGACCTTTTTAGGATGACTTAGATGATAAAGAAAAAAAAATGTAGACAGTGTTCTGCTCCGTGGCCTCTTTTTTTTTCCCAGAACACAAAACAACCAGTATTTACTGAACACATTTTTCCTGGTGGCATGTGAAGATCAGGGAGTTTGAGTGGGAGATTAGCTTTGGGTTAATGAAGTCTGGAGACGGGAGAGAAATGGTTATTACTCTGTAATGTAGAGTCTTTTAATTTCCACTGTGGCAGTCAGGCCTAATGTGTTATTTTACATTCTGTTTTAGATTGCACAAAGTGGTCACTGCTATTTGTCTTACTCATTTAAATCACCATTATTCAGATGTATTAGGAGATGATACATTAGGCTGCACTCAATGCTGCTTGCCTTCCTGGTTAGTGAATAATAAAATACTCCTTGCCAGGGACAGTAACACAGCGGTAATATTCTCCTGAAAGCCTATCGCAGTCTTTTTCTTCCTCTATGACATACATAAGCTGTTAACACATAATATGCCACCATTTGTTTCTTTAATCTCTGCCTTTTATCCTTTTTTTCTGCTCTTGAGGCATCATTATGGGAATCTCTGTTTTCATCACTCACTCGAAATCCCATTTTTGTTTTTCTGTAGGAGATTTCCTCCTGTGCAGTTACTTACAGGGGCCCTCTCCTTACCTCTTGCTTCTGATAAAGGAAGCAGGAACTGACAGGGGCTATTTGTTATGGGGATGAGACAGGGGTGACACACACTAGATTATAAAATGCAGAGACGTGCAGAGGTCAGATAAACAATTTGCCACCAAACTTGGCTACCCATGATGCTCTCTGCTCCCCGTCTGCTTAATATCAGAAGGGAGGGAAGAGGAGGGGATGCAGGGCTTTAAAGGAAGGAAGGTGGGATGGCTCATGTGAGTAAGGAAGGGAGGGGGGGGCCAGAGGAGCACAAAGGAACAGTGAGAGAGCCCCCCTGGCTGATGGCAGTCAGGTTTGCATTTTTTTCCTCTCCCTCTCTGGGTTAATTCACAGGATGAAAAGCTGCTCTGTGTGATGTGTCATATATCAAAGACAGGGCATCAGTAATCTTTGCTCAAGGGCACAGATAACAGACAGATAGACATGTGAATGAGATGAAAAAAAAGCAACTCATCCTTTTCTGCTACCACCACGGAGGAGATAAAACAAGATTTATGACTCATCTCAGACCACATACCGGCTGCGCGGACCATTTTTCACATGCTCCAAAAATTGGTACTGGAAAGCAATCTGCTTGTCAGTGTGTCCATCAGGTGCTTCAGGAGGAAATTGGGTCCTTCGGGCTTTTTGCTCTGCAGTCAGCTATTTTCTTTATAGCAGTTTTGTTTTTAATGGTATCCATAAATATATGTAGGGTTATAAGTACCTTTATCACCCAAGGAGCTTTTCCACATGATGTGGCCCGCTATGCTCTGGTGGTTGTTTCTGAACTGAGAGCTTCCTCTGTGTGGACACTGCAATCCCTAAGAGCTGCAGAGTTGTCACTGTGTTGATGGACAGTGATGAGATGGCGTGACAGCTCCCTTGTTGAGTTTGAGTGACAGAAATTTGCTTTGATGGGCAACCAAATCAGCTTCGTCCACCCAATCAGAGAACTATCTCAGCCTGAGCAGGGCAAAACTAAAACCTTCACTGCAGAGTCCAGTAGAGTGACGGCATGATGCTGTTATCTGTAAACATATCGCAACATGCTAAATGTCACAAGTATCGGTAAAAGGTTCACCAGTGGTTTCCGGCTAGTGTGCAGCAACGTGATGGACCGTGCCTTCTGAATAGATCACTCTGTCATATGAATGAGTGTTGTACGGTTGGTGGATCAGATGATGATCAGCTGATCTGCATGGTGAGAATGACTTTATGTTCCTGTCTGAACCTGTAAGCTTGATGTTATGTGCACATATCAGTACTTTGCACCTTAGGCAAAACAGCTGTGAAAGAATGCCTCATTGCACAAAGTTAAAACAGTGAAACCTACTCTTAATACACACTATGGCACAAAAAAGTAAACAGCAGTCGTCAGCAGTTTCAATGATGATATCCACACTGGCACAGAGCATCAGGATGTCCAAATGCTGTCCAAACTCTTCTTCTCTGGGGAAAAAAAAAAAAAAGTTTCAGACTGACAATCCTCAACACAAAATACTATATAGGACACTTCTGTGCCTCACTGTATTTTCTGCATTGCCCACACTGATTTGAATGTGGGGCTACTTCAGTAATGGCTGCCAAGTGTGCCTGTCACATAGGAAATGTATATCAGGATGAAATTAAATAAACTTTATCTAGACACCCGTAGCTTGTGGCACTGTACTGTAAACAAACTTATCAATGTTTGTAAACTGTACTGCCCTCATACTTCCATACATTCATTATGATGGCTTGTTACAGCCAAAAGAAGGCACTAAAGGGCAGAGTCAAAAGTTTAACATAACAAACGAGGTGACAGTGGCAGAGGCTGTCAAATTCCATCTTTAAATGGTCTGTGCGGCCATTATATACATCCCAACATGTAGATGGAGAATGTTTTTTTTTTACTGTATTACTGATTTGTTCCATTCCACCAGTCTTTGTCGCGTCCTGTGGTCGCATCTTGCTTGAACTATGCTACACTGCCTTCACGATCTCCAGTGATACTGCTCTGTTTTGTCTGTATCTGCAAGCTTTCAGGAAATGTGCACAAATTCGGACGAAATGGACGCAGGCTATGGACAGAGTGCTCGGTCAGTCTCTGTTTCCGTATCTGACATTGAGCATAAATGAGCCCTTAGTCTTTTTGCTACACTGAACCGGGAGACCCTTTTTTTGCTGCTACCTAAAACTAGTGTAAGCGGTTTTCTGGAACAGGCAAAAAAAAAAAAAGCCATAATTTGAAAATACAGCCCTCCACCTGCAGTTCTACCCTTCCTGTCCTAAGCTCCTCCCCAGAATTTCCTACGGTAATTGTACCTCAAAGACATTGGTACAGATCTTGCGATAGTTGCAGTAACGGGATGTTAGGAGATATACGGGAAGACAGTTGATGTTATGTCGTGTTAAAATGTGGTTGAGGCATCCAAATTAGTGTTGCTAAGTGTTTAGAAGTAATGTGAATTAGCAGCAGCTGTAAGCTTTTGGCTACTGTAGCAAAAGGTCAAACTATCAGCAACATTTTTCTCCATTTCTGAGACGCTTTACTAAATTGACGTGTTTTATTTTGTTTATTGTCAGACTCTCTTGTAGACTCTCATTTTTTTGGGTTACTTTGCAGTGTAGACAGTTGTTGCCAATGCTGGAATAGCAACTTTTAATGATTTGTTGCTATTAAATCAGCTTTTCATCATCTAAAGTGACTTGCCAGTGCATCTGTATTTGAAGAACAGCCAATAGGTACGGCCTCTCTCTGAACTGACCTGTGATTGGACAGAGTCTCCTACATCCCGGGCTGTGTTTTTTAAAGCCTGTAAACATAGCTAGGTGGAGGTGCAGAATTCTAGTTTTCTCTTAAACTACTTAAATTACAGTATGCTTAAACATTATCATGGAATTTTTGCCCATTGATGGCAAAACACCCCCCCCCCCCCCCCCCCCCACAACTGCCTACCCCAGCTTTAGGAAACACTATCAGGTGCATTTCCCTTATTGCAAACTGAGAAACTTAGTAGCACAATAAAATGCAGTATCGATAATTCCATCACTAATCTACTTACACATATAGGAAACATGCGCATTAATTGTATATCTGGGGCACTCTCTAATTTCCAGAGAGAAAAAAAGAAGAACACGCAAAAGAAGAAGAGAATATAATAATAAAATATGCCTCATTTCATGACCATTGATAGTTTGGCAGGTTTTTCAGAGAGTTAAAAAGTCTCTTCTGCCATTTCCCCCCAAAACTTTATGAAATGAACAAAACATGGAGTGTACCTTGGAAAATGAGCGTACTACTCCACATGGCCAGAATTATGCTTAATGCCCATTTTATGATTTAGTTGAGCAAAATCATGCAACATCATGTTGCATCTGAAAATAATCTGAAGGACTACATCAACTTTGGACCTCGTTCTGTAGCTTGTGCAATTAAACCCATTTCATAGCACTGTGGGTTTACTTTTAATATATGAGGTTATCAAACTAGGGCTGCATGACATGAGGAAAATATATGACAAGCAATAATGTTGAATATTATGATCATGATATTACCTGTGATAAATAAACAGATATTAAAGTACTTAGTTCTACCTGTCCGCTGCTTTCAGTATGCTGCTTAAATGCAACAAATTGCTGATTAAATTAAAGAAATTAAAGCAACTTATTTCCAACATTGTCTTATTGAATAAATTGAACATTGAACTGATGCCAAAGGCACCAATAAAAAAAGAAAAGAATGATGGTTACATTTTAAAGTGCTCCTTAGACTTACTCAAAGTGCTGTATCAAAGTCTTTTGCAATATGCTTATCACACAAGTTGACATTGCTATGATGATTGAAAAACAATATTTTGTCAGTCCTAATTTTAACTGTGGTTCAACAGGTGGTGATAAATTGCGACTGCTACATTCAGCAGATATGTAGCATAGGCTTCTACTGCTTGGCTGTGTGATTTTTCAAGTGCTTCCTGGCTGCCATGTTGGAATGGGGTATTAGAGTGGCCCTGCTGTGCATGGAGTGTTGATAGCACTGGGAGCTGCATGACTCTGTCTGTTATGGATCAGGTTGCACTTGGGGAAACATTTGAAGGCTCCTCTGGGCTTTCACAGAGCAGAAGTTTTTTTCCTGGGGACAGAAGGATCAGCTTAAAGCAACAGGCTTGTTGACTTTGATATCCTATCTGATACCAGCACTTCCACAAGTTTACACCCCTGCAAACAGGCCTGACATTAGAATATCCTCATTTGTGCTAGCAAGGGGATTTGGCCCCACCGCAGGGGATTGAGGTTTGTGTTTCTGCCTGTCGCAGACAAGTGAGGGTTTCCATAATTTGGCTGGTGTTCCCTCTTGCACCAGCCCAGCTTGTGAGAATGAGAAACAGGCCAAGGAGAGGGGAGGGCACAAATACCTGCCCAGCACAGCAGGCAGATGTTCTATGAGGGTCATTGTGAGTTGCAACAAGGGAAAAAGGACAGACTGATGTAAAACATACACTTGTTTTGCAAGTTGTCACGTCCGCCTCTTGTCTCCTGTTGCCCCTTGAGCTCTGTCCTACCTGCTGTTCCTGTCTAGACTACTTGCCAACTGTGACATCTGTTCTTAGATGAAAGCATAGGCAAAATCTGAATGTCAATATCCTCGCCGCGGACTGACAAAATGAACAAACGGACGAGTGTCTGTCACCGCGCGGCAATCATCCTTCAAATGAAAGGTTACCGCGCCACATTGTGTGCTGGAGAAATGACCATTTTTAATCAGACAGCAGGGGACACATCTGTCAGAAGCTCAGTAAAGCTGCAGTTAGGAGCCAAGGAGAGCAGAGACTGATCAGTACAAATCATTTCCCCTTTCCCCCCACTGACAAAACAGGCCTGAATGTGAAAAGGCCACCAGGGAATTAAATATGACTTTTCTAAGGTTATCCTTACATGATAAAGCGAGGAGGTTTCTTGAGATAGGACATTACATTAGACATGTGTGGATGTTATTATATAGGTGTGTATATACTGTATAGGTTTTTGTCTTGGATGAGGCATAACAGCTGCAGAAAACCTCTGGCTGTGCATCAGTTAATGCATTAAGCAAGATTTACACTTCTGTGTCGAATCGACGTCATACCTACACTGTAGGCACTGCGTCGATGTAGAGCCTACGCCGTAGCCTCACATGCACCTCCCCAGAAATGTAACTATACTTTGCGGCGACGCAGACCTCCTGTCTGCTTTTGTAAGCTGAAACCATTTCCCTCAGTGGAAACAAAGCTTTTATTTACTTTAATTTCACAGAATAGAAACAATGAATTGTGAAGACAATAAAGCCTCCACAAAATAGCATTTTAAGTCTTGTGTGTGATTTATCCTGGCTTCATATGAGCAGAGGAAATATCTGCTATTCGCTAGGCTAATATATACAATGTAAAATACCACAGGCTTGTGCTAATAACGTTAGCATGTTGTATTTGTTTGGAAAACGTGTGTAGTATAAGACAGTTCTTTTTTTGGTGAACCTTGTGAGTTGTAATGGAGCCAAATATTGTAACGTTACTTTTGTTAAATGTTGCTGTTGTCCCTGGCTTCATATGAGTGGAGGAAAATTCTGCTAGCCACTAGGCTAATTCATACAATGTAAAATGCCATAGGCTTGTGCTAAAAACATTAGTGTGTTGTATTTGTGGGGAAAATGTGTCCAGCAAAAGACAAGTGCTTTGTCTGTGAATGCTGCGAGTTATAGTGAAGCTGATTTGTGTACTGGTGTTTGAAACTGTCAAATTAAGCCATGTTTAATGTGTGTTTTGAATCAATTTAACTTTACAGCACTTCACAGAAACCCCACCACCGACTAGTGTTGACTAGAGTGACACAGACACATCACCGCACAAGTATAAATGCTCACAAGGGCATAGGCCTCGTGTGTAGGCTATGGATAGAGCTAGGTTTGGGTACCGAAACTCGGTACTTTTTGTACTTGGTACCGATTCACGTCAGTACTACCGAGTACCGATTCACTTAAAATGAATCGGTGCCAAATTTCGGTACCTGAGGTGGAGGCGGAGCAAGAGCGCATGACTTGCACCTCAGACTCAGCAACAATGGCGACAAAAAAAATGTGCAGACAAAAGTTAACGTGCAGCACTGTTCCTAAATGTTTGCAATAAAATGTTGAAACTGAGAAGTTTAGACTTTAAAAAGTACCGAAATAAGGTACCGTTTGGTACCAGTACCAAATTCCAGATACCGGTACCGGTACCATATCGGTTCAGTTATGAACAGTACCCAACCCTACATAGAGCTGATGCACAAGTATAAATACCGCTTTACACTCTGTGTTATTTCTTTTCCTTTGTGCCTTAGTTGGTATAATTAGGAAAGTTCATCCCCTGTTTTGACTGAATAAATAAAAATTGTGCTCATGACACAATTATCAGCAGAATAATGATAGTTTATCGAGCTAACATCACAGTCAGGAGATTAGAAATTGGTTTGTCATGCCTTGGCTATGAGATATATGATCATGATCTTTTTTTTCATCTTACATTATGTTGGCAGGCGGCAAAGGAACATGATGGTTCTAGACAGCAAGTTCAAACATAGTTGCCCCATAAATGGGCGAACTATTATCCTCTCCACGTTTCCTATGTTCTCCGTGTTTTGTCTGATCAGAGCCCCAGTAAAAGTGTAAGTTAAGACCTTGGGGTTTGCCCTATCCTGGGGCCTTAGCCTTAAGATTACATCTACAGAGGGGTTGAAAATGTTCAGAGCTGGAAAAGTAATTGCAAAGCTAAGGTTAGTAATTTTGTGGTATTAAATTGCCTGTCAGAGCTAAATGAAGTAGGGCTTCTGCACTGCCAAAAGCCATACGTGCCTATGCGGAGAGCGGTGTAGCTTTCGCCGAAGAAGGTAGTATTTTCCTCCACCACATCATTTTATCATTCAGCTGAGTTCATGGTGTTGTTTTAAGAGATTTAAGTCTCATTACCCCAACCTAGGCCCTTTGTGATTTATACCGTTATTACAGCACTCGCTCTCACAATAGAAATGATGCATGAATCACATTTGTACTGTAAGACAAATGTTTCTCCAAGGGAAAGAGAGACATTGTAGCTAGTTAAAGGGACCCTCATTAAGCTCTCGTTATTGGATAAGTGGCTCTCATTTTCTCTGTGAGATTCCAGGCCTGACTAACTGGTCTTTATACCTCTCTGAAGATTACAGTGTTGCAATGCTGCAGTGTTAATTTGTTCTTTGTGATGTGACCGGCAGTTATACATTTATTTTCAGTGTCCAAATCCGTGTCATTGACCTTCAATTCCTGCTGAGTCCAACACCTGCTGACCCCAGCCCTAAATTTGTCAGGGATGGAGATAAATAGAAGCCCTTGAAGCCGCCTCTGCCCAGCCAATGGTTCAGAGCTGTTTTACATCTTGTTTTATGTACTCTGCCAGTAATATCCCTTGACCTTTTCTTTTTAACACATTCTTAACACAGTGATAGAAGAAATAATGAGGAGATAATAGAGTAAAACAATAATATCCACACTGTGAGGGCTGCAGCTAACTATTATTTTCTCGTCTGTTAATCTGCCAATTATTGTGTGGTTAATTGATTAATTGTTTTGTCCATAGAATATGAAAAAATAGTGAGAATTCTATAATTATAATTTCCCAGAGTCTAGGGGGACATCTTCAAATTCCTTTTTTTGTCCCACCAACAGTCCCCCCCCCCCACTAAAAAAAACAAAACCTAACATTGGTCTTACCCTCGAATACGACCTGTCAACACATTCTCACATATCAACATATTGACGTTTGGTCATGGATTTTCCACGTCCAGATGTAACGTGAAAGGTACCTTGGGTGCGTTGGTTGTTGAGGTTTTCAAGTTCTGCCTGTTAGATGCATTGTCTGTTTTCAAGATACACTTATGGTTTCACAGGAAATGTACCGTTTACATATTGTGTCTTTCAAACTAAAAAAGGACAGGGTTTGGCTGTATAATCTTATGGGTGAAGGTCAGTGTTTGTTGGACCCATCTACCACCCCTCTTGCCCGACCTACTCTGACTTTCACCACCTTAATTTTTATTCTTGTACTGCCGTGTTTCTCCCAGATGCCGCCGAGTGCCATTAAACTATAACGGCGACTGGCCGAGTATGATGCCAATGTTAAAGGACTGCTTTTTTTGTCAGTGTCTGACGCTGCAGTTCACTGCCTAAGTGCCGGATTTCGACAACTTTGGAGTGAGACCAGGTTGACTATTGAGGCGTAAGAAATCTGTATAGATTTTATTTTCTAATATAGTTTGTAGTCTGTCTCTCTAACTGTTAAACTAGCGATACTTTGGGCGTCGGTGGCTTAGTGTTTAGAGCAGGTGCCCCATGCACAGAGGCTCAGTCCTCGCTGCAGCGGCACGGGTTTGATTCCGGCTTGCGGCCCTTCGCTGCGTGCCACTCCCCCTCTCTCTACCCCTTTACACACTCAACTGTCCTATCCATTAAAGGCAAAACCCCCCCAAAAAAATTAGGGATGCACCGAAATGAAAATTTGTGGCCGAAGCCAAAGCCGAATATTATTAAACGCTTGGCCGAATACCGAGTACTGAATATCATTTAGTTTTTCATTAGTTTTTGCAGATGAACCCCCTCCAGATTAGTGTTGTCACGGTACCAAAATTGGGACCCACTGTATGATACCAATGAAAATATCATGGTTCTGAGTAGTATCACGATACCACAGCGAAAATGAAGCAGATGTGCCTTTTGTCATTTATGAAAAGATAAATCACTTTTCTATAATACATCAATGATATTTTAATGGAATAAATTACTTATTGACTTATTCATACTTCAAAAACAGCATCAATAAGTGATTAACATAGGGGGGATCAAAATAAAATGAATAAATAAAATAAGAATCAACCAGCCGCCCTCCTCCCCTGACAAGTCCCTTCATAAGTAATGAACAGTCCCTAAAGTGCGGTGAGGTTTGTGGGCCGTTACCTGCCGGAAAGAGAGAAATGTGAACGGCTCGTTTCTCCTCTGACACATCACATACCTGTGTTCGGCTGGCTTGGCTGTTCAGGTACTTCTGGGCAGTCATGACACCAAGAAGAGGATATTATTGGAAGCGACTTCTCCGTCGCCCGGTAAGCCGATGGCCGCCGTATTTGACAGTAATACATTAACGTTACTGTCTGTGTCTGTGACCCCCGTTCAACCCACAACCGATGGGATTCGCCTTTCGTTTCTGCTGCTGGTTGAAATCTGTAGGCTGCTCGCACAGCGTGCTGAATGACTTAAGCCTATTTTGCTCGCTCAAAACTATTTTTAGTCGCAAATGCGAGTGCCGTGACGGACGGATCGCCACACTACCGACATTTTATTCCGCCCGTCACGGCACGCTGTTTGATTGCGTTATCAAAACGCTGCTATTATTCGGCCTTGCTTTTAACTTATTCCACCGAATACCGAATGTGTGTTTTTTTGCAATATTCGGCCAAATATATTCGGTTACCGAATATTCGGTGCATCCCTAAAAAAAAAAAATCTTAAAAAAAAAACAAAAAAACTAGGGATACTTCTGTAGGACTTTAAACAAGGACAAGTAACAACAATACAGCAGAAATAAATACAATTAGACCAAGCTAAATAATAAACCTGTTATAAAATTTTGAAATGGAGGAAAAAAGCTAATGAATGAAGGAGGCTTTGAAGTGTCTCAAATTCCCCTCCTGCAGTTTATTTGAAAGCTATCATTTTCTTGAATTCATAGCTGAAAATTGTCATTGATTTGCAGGATGACAGATGCTAAGAGCCCCTCTATTGACGTTACCATTGACAGTTTCAGTAAATTCAGCATCTAATTATCATTCCTGGCCAAATGATACACCTTTGTATTCTGTGAGAGGATGTCGATGGCAGGGAGTGCATTGTTCTAGAAGGACTTATTGAGCAGGGTGTCAGTGCACTGTGATTTAGGACATAACAGAGAACATTCTTTTCTGTGTGGCATAATTAAACCTGGTATGGACTACTCCCAGACTGCTAAAGACATCACTAAAGAAAAGATTCGTGTTGTTGATGGCCTTTGTGCGGAAGGATTTTTCACTCCTTCAACAAAACGGCTCAACTCCCTTTTTCTCCTTTTCTTACCCTTTCCATCTCCCTCTCCTTCCCTCTTTTCCATTTCGCTCATGCATGAAAAAAAGTTTTTGCTACAGAGGCAATTTTATCAAAGGCAAATTGAGATAATTCGGTGACATGGTGTTGACCTCTTGCTGGAATGATTTATAATATCAATAAATCTGTGGTCCCATGAGTTATAGGGATCTGGGATAAGAATTTATAAGAAATAAATCATTATCATAGCCCTTCAGTAAATGGTTTACTAATTTTAGCAGCATGTCATTATTTCAGAATAATGATTTAAATATCCATTATAACTAAAAGAATGTCATTATCATGTATTACGTTCTCTTATAAATTTACTTCCCTTTTTTTGTCCTGTGAAGTTTACAATATGAGTTTTTCCAGTAGACGGTAGTGCCTTCAATGGCAGAAATAAACTACTGCAACTCACCCCTGTTGACCACTGAGACGCTGACAGGCTCTTTGCTGGAATGACATCTGAACCTGCCAGGGGCATGAACCTGCCAGGGCCTCCAGCAGGTGCCAGAACCTGACACCTCCTGAAGGCACTGCGAGCAAAGTGGTGGGTGGTGATGCTGATGGTGGGGGCTTTTGGGGCTTTATGTTGGAGGAATAGTAACATGATGCTGGAGTCCCCTGCCTTTTCCCACAGTGGCCCTGAACCACCGCTCTGCGGCTCCACTGGCTAACTAACGGCTCACTTGACTGTGCTTACAGGAAGCCCATTGTTGGGAAGGACAGAATTCAGGGGGGAAGTGGTGTAATCCTGGCTCTGTCCTGGATCAGTCAGTTTGGATTTCACACAGGCCCCACGATCAGGGCCGGTACAGCCAAGGGCCCCTGGACGCCGTGTTCCTTAGGAAACAGGCAAACACCTTTTTCCTCGCAGAGGGATCATAAAGAGTAAAACTAGCTACATCCTTTAAGACCACATAGACTATTGCTATAACTTATCCTTGCTGGTTTAACAGAACAAATCGCTTGCTCTCTGTTAAATATTGCAAAGTAAAATGATGATCCTTTGATATTTATTCCTGTACTTGCCTGATTCATATTCCCCTCTGAAGATGCTTAACACTGGATATTGTGAGTAATGTAGTTTGTGCATTTCCTCTGCATGGTGTGGATTGGCTCTACTTGTTTGGAACCATTTTTTCTTTGATTTGTGAATAGTATCTGTTACCTTTTGGTAAATTCTCAGCTGAGGTTGCAAGCAAGCTAGTTAAATGGAACACATCACCACTTTTTTTTTTTAATTCACTCAATCCAGAGTTAAAAAAAGAAAAAAATGACAGCGTGCAAAACTACAGCGTATGCCACATTGTACAATTGACGAGGTGCAGACGTTCCTCTGTTTGACTGCCAATGAAAGGATCCAGCAAGTGTCATCTTAAAGATGATGTCATGACAGTTTTACACTGTGCGGTTATGACTATCAGCCATGATTTCCATCTTCACTGACGAGGTACTATCTTCAGTGAAAAACAAAATAGAATAAAAGCACCTGGTACCAAAAGTGAGTTGAGTCAAGTTGAGCCAAACCATGCAGTGGAAATGAGGCTTAAGAGTTTATATCCACAAGATGTCTTTAACGTTATTCAGATTTTCAGATGATACAAAATCTGAAAAATTAATAGAAAAAAAATCACAGTATTACTTTTTACAGACTGACCAATCAGAGCAGTGGATGTAAGATTTTAAAAGCTGCTTGACATTGCTTACAACACCAGAAACAGGAAAACTCAACCCAATTGCCAGAATAAATGTTAGCAATGGTCATTTCTGGTAACCACAGATTATTATATTTGTACGTCATTATATAGCAGATATATTGAAACTTCTGCATTTCTTTATGATTCAACAGTGCTGTGGTTAATGTGTGGTTAGGTTTAAGCACAAAAACCCCTTGATTATGGTTAGGAAAAGCTCATGATTTGGCTTTAAATACCCAGATTTGTTGGCACCATCCCAGCTTTAAACACAGAGATGTCTTGGTAAAATAAACATCTGCTTTTCATGGCACTATCCTGGCAGGACATGCAGAGATGTCTTGGTAAAAACCACCTTTTCAGGTCAGCGATGGGTTGCTAAAAAACACCCACATTTGAAGGCCAACAAGAAGCTGGAAACGCTGTAATGACATGCTAACAAACAGCTGGTTTTGTTGTTTGTTGGTCTCTACCATGCACATTGGTATGCAGTGGTCTGCAGCTTGGAAGGCGTCTCGCCTTGTTGTCACGCCATCCATCACCCCCCTTCTCCCAATGACAAAATCAGCTCATGATATATATAAAACGTACATAATGTACCTGTATTTTGCAGAAATGTACAATGCCAACATTTTCTTCTGGTAACTGGGCTGAAAAACTCTGACCTACCATGCCTCTATAATCCTAAAGTCAGTCTGGTGAGGTAAAGAAAGGTTGACAAACTCCTGTAACAAAACGGAAGCATTATGTTTGCAAGTCCTGTTCTACTTCTTCTGAACACTCCAGCAGTATTATGACAAATTGTGGACTGCCTCAGTTGTTTCTTCAGTCTTCCAAATGATTTCAGCCTTCAGATTATCTGTGAAGAGAACTATCTGAGCTCAAAACTGTGCTATTTTTCATCGGTGCAGTAGGTGGCTTGGAAAGGCCAGTAAAGTCATGTCCAATGCGAGTCATGTTGTCTTTCATTCAATTAGACAAACTCTAGCCCACACAAATGACATTGAAATAAATTGATGTAATGACAAGAATTCATGCCTTACAACAGTGAGAGGTGAAAATCCACCCCTGCAATTTCAGGCTTTGCACTTGGCATGGCATGTAATGTGATCTCAGTGGACTCTGAGGAAAACAAATCCTTTTTTCCCTCTGTTTTACATACAAGTGTAAGCGTATGTAAGGCATTTGTAGTTATTTCAGGAGACAGAGAGAGAGAGCTGCAGGGGTTGCCGGTTCATTCTCCACCTATGCTATGGAGAGCAGATAATTGCTCCATGGCCAGAAGGCTTTGATTGGCTGGCTAGTTAGTGATCAGAGCAGCGAGATGTCTGGCTCTCTGTGGACACCGGGAACTCTGTAACATATGGCAGAAAGGAGTGGGCGGAAGGTTTTTTTTTAAGTTGCTCTAATCCTCATTTTCTTTATGACCTCTTAGATGGGTTACAATGTCATGTAATGCCATACAATTTTAAGTTAGCCATGGGTATTTCTAGCACTTGTGAGAATTGAAAAGGCAAGTATAGATTTGACCACAAGCATGCACTGCATGTCAGGCCTCCAACTCAAAACTGTTTCAGATAGATTCAAGTTCTGAAAAACTTAACATGAAATCTCTTCAAACAAGATAATATGTGCTTGAAGGTATTAGCCAGCCTTTTTCAGTGCAAAGTTTTGCCAGAACTCTTGTTTGGATTGTTTGAAAAGTCAGCGGCTTTAAAACCTGCCATAAATAATTTCCAACTTTCCCTTCTATCTGCCTATTTTTATGCACAAGCCACAGTATGTGGCAGCTGTGCCAGTAGGAAGAGACCGTAATCATGTTGTTGCTCATTCACAGCTCTGCACTTTATCAACAATGACAAAGTACATGTATGATTTAAATATATAAACTATACACTAAATGAGTATATACTAGATATGCACTATACACAAAGGGTTAGGTGAAGGGAAGTATAAATGGAACAAGTGCGATGATTAATCATTATCTTTTCATCCAGGTCATTACTCGACTCAAACAGCTATGCCAATCACAATGCTGACTGATGAAAACAGGAGAACTGAATATGTGCAGAGCGGCTTTTTAAAGTAGTAAAACAATATTTATATCTGGCAGGCACAGAACGTAAAGGCAGATCGACACAGTCTTACAAAAATACGTAAAATGGACATTACCTCTTAAGAACACATTGTGGTGGGCACAAAACATGTTAAAATTGCATGCTTGCAACACAAAAACAATACCAATGCAAAGTCTGTCACGAACATTGCAGGTTCAGTGTGAAATAGGTGCAGTTTGGTTAGGTTTAGGGAAAGATTCAGAGAACCAAAAAATACCTGGTTAAGTTTAGAAAAGGATTATGGTTCCAATTAATAATAACTACATATGGAAGGTAAGTGAAACTTGCACACTTTTCGTAGGTGCTTAAAATCCACAAAGTCAAGTAATTACGTTGACTTTTGGCTTCTCATGGGACACAAACAGCGGTCTCCTTGTTAAAAACTCCATGTATGTTTGATCCATCCGCCACAACTTGTTCTTTATACTCAATTTCTGTGTCCACCTCGACAAAAGATCCTCATTAGAGCTGTTGCAGTAAAAGGAATTTCCCCTGCGGTGTTTCAGTGTGGCTTAACTGTGCATTAGCTGTTATTACCTTAAATTGTTATTGTTTTGGCAAATTACATCATTGATCCTGATTTTAGTGCTTCGTAAATAAGCTTTTTTAAATAACAAAGGTGACACAGTTTTAAAACAAATTAAATATTTTTCACAAAAGAGTGATGAGGTGCAAATACGGGCACAGCATTTTTTCAGGTTAGATGCTTTGGTTGTATCTGGGTGTGTCTGACGGGCAGCTGCAGCAGTTTATTGAAAGTTGAATATTATTCAACTCTTGGCGAGCAGAAAAAAAACCCAGCAAAGGTGCAGCACTCAGCGTAGAGTAGGGACTGAGTGCCTCATCATGCTGCTGGCATTTATAGCATAGTGTAAATACGTGGCAAAGAAAAAACTTGAATATAGCTGTTGACACTATTGCTTGCCATCTCCTGCAGTTAGCTTGTCAATAGTGTGGTATTGCATTATTGCTGTTATGACGGCAGCCCTAATCATCATTGACTTGGTTTTGGCATTGTTTTCATGTTGCCAGTTACCCAGTTATCCTGTTAATTGTCACTATTTCTTGACTTGCTCACATAAATGTAACTAACATTATTATGATAATGTCATAATTAGACAAGTCCATAAACATTTGGGAGATCAGGGAGATATGTGCCATCATAGTTACTCTAAATGATATAAACTTCAGCCGACTGAAATGCCAGGATATTTTGCGACGTTTGTTTTATACGCGAAGGAAGCCTATCAGGGTCAAACGCCTTCTGGGTGTCGGGTTGTTAAAAGGTGTTCACCAGTGTTTCCCTCAATGGAGATCCAGCACTTTGACAGACAGAAAATCCTTCCAAAAACCCCAGGGGGTCCTCAGTGGTTAGTGAGCTTGAGGCTGCAAAGAAGACCTCTTTAACATTATACACGCATACACACACACACACCACACATTGTTAGAGCAGCATCATGTTGTTGTGAACCCCCTTTGTCCCCTCTCTTTGCCCCGTCTCTAAAGAAATTTGGGTTGATGTTTGTAATGGCAGGGATCCCTCTCGACAAACAATGTCAAGAGTGAAAAGAGGATTCTTCCTCTTTTCACTCTGGAGCCTTCTAGTCCCCTGCAAGTTTACATGACCCTTCAACTCCTCTCTTCACAAGCTGTTGAGTTTTGTTCAGCAGCTTCTGTTTGGGCATATAAGGAGGCATTGTTGCCTGGGTCACAGTGGAGGGATGCTAAGTTTAGGAGTTTACGTAAGAAGGCCTTTCTAGCTGGCTCAGCCGCGCAGTCTCTTGACAGATCATGTGAAAGACACCAGGCCACAACAACAACACTTTATGTGGCAACATGCAGGAATATATTTTTTCCTGTCATCTGAACAAACACAAAATACCTATTTGAGAAAAGACGTCCTTGATGTTTGCACAACTGTACACCGGCTTGTCATAAACAAAACAAAACAAAAAAAAAAATCAACTTTTTTTTTTTTTTTTTTTTTGTTAACCAAACTTGTTTTAGAATGTTTGTAGGTAATTTATATCTTCTAAATTGTCTGCACACCCTGTCCTGTCTGTCAATTTTTTGCTAGAGTGATGCTGAGTTGTTTACTCAAGCACATCAACTCACTTTTCACTCTCACTTAAACTGAATGAGCTTTCTGCATCTGCAATATTTCACTGAGCCTGTTTGTCAATGTTGGATGTGTCCATCACTACATTCCTTGTTCAAGGAAGACAAGACAATGGATTTATTAGGGAGACAGATGAACTTCTTTTCAAATCCCATCATTCTGTTGAGTGTCGAAAACCTAGACAGTTGACGTGCATATGACAGCTGTCACATTCATAACAGTCTAGTCACAAACAAGCAGGAACACGTAGGCTGTTGTGTCTGAAAATTCACAGTGCAGCATAGCTTTCAGTAAAGTGTAGCCTGCCATCAGGGCTCTGTGTAGGATCATAAAACGCTTGGCATTTTGACTTGTGCCTTATGATTTATCTTGCCTTGAGACATAATTTAGTCTAAGCCCGCAGCGAAATATATACTTGGATAAATGCTATGGCTTTGAGTAGAAATAAACAAATCCCTAATGCCCTATCAATGTCCTTCCTGTTGGAAACAGAATAACTCCTTTCACTTACCAAAAGGAATATATATCATCAGATAAATGCTCCCTAGAAATAGGAAACCAGGGACAGGCTTAACCACTTCTAAGCCCTGCTTCCCCGTAGACTTGTGTTTATGATAAAGGGTAATGAATGGAAAGTGGATTTTATCAGTGAAAGATGGAGGAATGGTTAGCTTGAGTGATGCTTTTTGTCCCACATGGCACAATCAAGGCCTATTTTTGAAGTATTATCCCTTGTGTCTTTGTAGACCAATTTTTGTGGATATTGGCTGTGGGATTTTGCAGGCCCTGCTGTGTAGTACAGTATGAAGGGCAGTCCAGTTATCTGAAGAAACTGCAGTATCGCTTGTCATGCAAATCACAAAGACACCTACTTTTATATAGTTTAACATTCAGGAAACTTTTAGATGTACTGCAGTGGGTTGCATCGCAGTAATATCCTTTAATTTACTCGGTTTGGTTGTACAGAATTAAATCTGGTTGTGTTGTCAACAGCATGGCAGGCTGCAATTGTCTATCAGTGTTCCTATCAGTTTTCTTCTTATATAGATAAGAATTAAAGGAGCAGTGTGTAGGACTTAGTGCCATCTAGTGGTGAGGTGTGCTATGCATGAACTCCCAGTTAGGATTCCTTAAGCGTTCATTGTTCAGGTGGTTTTTACCAGAAGCTGAATTATCCACAGAGGCCTCTTACTTTCCAGAACAAATGGACCTGGTGATTAACACCAGTAGAAACAATTTAAAAAGCAGTTTTACATTATAAATCAGTGTTTCTTTGATGCTGTTCTGATCGTCCCAGATTGACCGCTAGAGCAACATCTGCTAATGTGTTCTCCCCTTTTTTCTTTGATAACACAAGATCCAGAAGTTTTTACCAGGAGCTGAATTATTCACAGAGGTCTCTTCATCGTCAAGACAAATGGACCTCATGAATAAAACTCATGAAAACACTAAGTAAAGCAGTTTCACATTGAAAATCTTAGTGCTTTTTTGCCGATATTGCTCGTCACAGAGAGGCTGCTAAATTATGGCCGCAAAAATGCAAATGGTCCTTTCTAGAGCCAGTGTTTGAAAAACTTTGAAAACTGCCAAGTCTTATTTTCAGGTGATTCTACACTAAATAAGTCACCCTTATATTACATTTCACATCTGGTAATATATTGCCCTAAATCCTACACATTGGACCTTTAAAAGGAGGGAAAAGATAAAGCTATATTTCATATCCTAAATGCTATGTGTTTAGGATTTTAATGAGGTCCGTTGTTGTCCGTGTCGATACCACACTTCACGTGCCTCCTCTGCTGTATTTTTTCTCCATCTTGTCTTCTCGCCTGTCTTTTTCTTTTAACCTGGCCTCGGACTTCTTGCTATTGATCAAAACAGGCAATGGGCTGATTTAAATGAGGCTGCTCAGTGGGCATGGACACTCCCACCGTCTAGATTGGATCACTGTCCGGAGAGGGTTTTCCTTTTGGGCTGACAAATTAATGTGCAACCTCCTCTGCAATGATTTCTTCTACATGAGCATCAGTAGAAAACATTTGGTCTCCCAGAGTAAAGAGAGTGCGCCCTAATACTCGGTGTTAGTGAGTTAAACAACTCTCATCTGTTTTAATCTGTGCCTTCTAATGGAGAAAACAAATAATAAAAGGTTACTGCTGATCAATAGCCTACACAAACACAACCCATCTGTCTGAAAGATTAATAAATTATGGTTTCATTCAAAGAGAAGGGATAGACTTTCCAGTTTTGGTGATTTATTTTGCTTTTGCTTATTAACACCTTGTGTTGTCCCTGCACAGGACTGTTTTTTCATCAAGCCCTAATTGACTGTAGGATTTTGCTGAAGTGTATTATCAATCTCTATCTGTTTTGTGTGGAAGGACATTGATCAATGGAAATTGCTTTCCTTTGCTGACTGAATTGGACAGTGTTGCCGGCCACTGCTCGGGCCACGTAATGGAGCTTATGAGCACCAAGCCACCGGATCAATAAAGCATTGAAATAAGAAGATGAAATCCCCCTTTTCTCAATGATTACACGCTCAATGGCTGAATTTGTTAGATTTCAAAAACTTTTTTTTTTTTTTCCTTTGGTGTGGAAGTGATTCTGTGTAAAAAAAAAAATAGAGCCAAACAACCATCTCAAAGATTTTTCTCTCCCTTCTCAGCCTCAAGCCCATTAAAATTCCTCTGAAGTTTTTTACATATCACTACATCAAATGCACATAAATTATGAATGTCTCATATAGCAGTCTTGCACTTGTAGCCCCCGGGTTCCCTTGAAACTGATTTGGTGTCTATGAACTTTGTTGTTACAAGGGCGAGAGAAAATTGGAGTAATATGCTCTCTCTGTGATTCATCATTCACAGCTCATAATGCAGAACATGCCATAATAAACATCTCCACCTTCATGTATTACTTTGAGATTGTGTTTGCTTCACCATTAATGAATTTACTGTCATAAAGTCGGTTTTAATATTTATGCATGAGAATGACTTTGTCATAATAGGGCTACACGTTTAGATACCCAGCAGGGATGACATATGCGTCTCTCAGACATCACAGGCAGACTGGGGTTTTCTTCAAGATGCAGCAGGGTTTGGAGGTCAGCTGAGTGCACATGTTCTGGTTATATTTTTTTTTGCAACTGTAATCATTTTCAGCATTATTACTTTAAATAGAGTGAGACCACTAATTGGCTGTGATGTATTTGGGGAATCACACCAACCAGTGTCTGCCATCTTTGTTATCACAGTGTGGGAAAGGGAACAGATGAGAGAGGCAGAGATACAGGGAAAACTTCCACACACAAGTTTCCAGATTTTAACTTGCTGTACAAGTTAGGCTTTTAGGGAAGATAGGAGGAGATAAAGATAAGAAACAAAACTACTATTTAATAAAAAGAGAAACATTGAACTAAACAGCAATTGCACACCATTAAAACAATTACCATTACCATTAAAGGGGACCTATTATGCTCATTTTCAGATTTATACTTGTATTTTGGGTTTCTGCAAGAACATGTTGACATGATTTAATGTTCAAACATTATTATGCTCATACCATCTGTGCAGGAACACCTCTATTCTCCCACTGTCCTTGGTGCTTTATTTTAGTGCCTTTCTTTTAAGCCCAACTCCCGAAAAAGCCCAGTCTGCTGCGATTGGTCAGTGTCTCCGGGTCTTCCACAACCAAATAATGACTGTAACAGAGTGTAATGGCACTTTCCACCGTGACAAAAGTCCAGGTTCCAACAGGAACATAATCCTAAATCTGGGAGAAATTAACAACATCATCAACCTGCATTACATGTTTCCCTGATGTTAGCATGTAGCTACATGTAGCAGTGTACTTTCAGCTTGGAAATGACCGTAAATAGCTGCAATTTTCACCATGACAAAATCTTTACAATTAGACATGTTCCAGCAGGAACATGGTCCGAAATCTGGGAGAAATTAACAATATCATCATCCTGTATTACATGTTTCCGTGATGTTAGCATGTAGCTACATGTAGCAGTGTACTTTCAGCTGTGGAATGACTATAACTGAGTATAATGGCACTTCTTACTGTGAACAATCAAAAGCTTCTAGACCAAAATCTTCACAACTGGACATTTTACAACAGGAATATGATCCGAAGTCTAACCTTGGTAACCAGGATTACATGTCTGCCTGACCTTAGCATGTAGCTACATGTAGCAGTGTCCTTCTAGCAGGGGAATGACTGTAACTAAGTAAAGCAGCACTTTCCACTGTGAAAAAAATCTTCACAACCAGAAATGATCCAGCAGGAACAGGATCTGAAATCTGGGAGAAATGAACAACATCATCAACCTGTATTACATATTTCCCATATGTTAGCATGTAGCTACATGTAGCAGTGTACTTTAAGCTGTGAAACGACTATGACTGAATATAGTGGCACTTCGTACTGTGAAAAATCAAAAGCTTCTAGACCAAAATCTTCACAACTGGACATTTTACAACAGGAATATGATCCGAAGTCTAACCAGGATTATATGTTTGAGTGACATTAGCAAATAGCCACATGTAGCAGTGTAGGCTACGCAATGTAAATACTTGAAGTAGCATGCCTGGAGCAGATGACCATATAAAGAACTTTCTCACAAGCTAATGTCAGCTTGTTGCAGAAGTAGAAATAAACACTGGAAATAGAGTATTAACAACAGGGTTTACTTTTATATGTTAACCTTTTTATCTGAAACCTTGGCCAGGTTTAATTTGAACATCCAACATTATATACTTATATACTATAAAGAAAAAAAGGAAATGCATAATAGGTCCCTTTAAACAATAGGTAATTAAACCTTCTGATGTGATGCTTAAAAGCTTGGGATTTGGTGTGCCTGTTTTGCCATCTTTTTGTCAATAACTGTACTTAGAAAGTCCAAATTTAGGGAATAATATGGAGCTTGAAAATAGATGAGCAGGGTTAAGCAACCAAAATGAGCCACCACAGCTAAGATCGTTCAAATGACCTATTAGTCGAGGCCAACCAGTCCCAAAACAAACTTTTCTACGAGCTTTTTAAATCCTCTTTATAGGACAGAAAACATCAATGTAGTCTGTTTCTAGGAACTAGCATCCAGTAGCCAGAGGGGGAAATATTCCTTATGCTTGCCTTCGAGGTTAAGCACTGGTTGGCCCAATGATTTAGATTACCAAAACATAAATAACAAAAATAAAGTGTGCTTCTTTCAAACAAGAAAGGAAGGGCCCTGCAGTCATTCTTTGACCTCACAAACAGTGTAATATTAGTGCAATTATGAACATTTTCCTATGAAGTTACATCATTTATAGTTTCTGACACCACTACTCAGGGTAATAAATATTGTAACTGGGCACAAACACTCGACCGGGAGAGTGGGATCATGCAGTAACGGGTGGTAGCAGCTGACTATTACCAGCTCGTCTACATTTACTGTATATTTGTCAAGAATTTTAGCCTTGGGCTCAACATCAAGCTGTTTCTGTTTTGGCTTCCTGGATATGATTTATCCCCATCAGTCCAGCTGAAGTTCTCCAGCTGTTTGTGTGACGGATACTTTTACACTGGCTCATGCTGAATATGCTTTGCTGTTCGAGAGCATCCATCTCCACTCCTGCAGGACTCTTTGGCTTATCCTGATCCCCAGAACATGCAGGCAGAAATGCCTGTGTTTTTAGGCTCGGGCCTCTTTAACACACTACACCCCTGCCCCCTGTAGGGAATTAATAAAGGCTGCACTATATCTTTCTATTTTTATTTCTTTTTAATCGTCAACTTGCGCAAGAAAACATTGCAAAAGTTAGTTGAAAGAGGTAGAAAACTGCACTTCAAAATGTTTCATTCTTTTTTTTTAGATTGGTGGCTTTTCTGTTCAGCTCAATGTTCAATTTGTTCAATAGAAGAATGTTGGAAATAGTTTCAACAAGCAATTTATTTAATTTTAGTGTCACTGAAAGCAGCAGAAAGGCGGAACTGAGTGCACTGTAATATCTGCCTGTTTATCGCAATTATCGTTATCGCAATGTTCAACAGTTGTCACATATTTTCCTCATATCGTGCAGTCCTAGAAATAAATACAACATAATGTGATATACGAGCTATGAACATTCATACTCTTGTCTCAGTAGTTGAAAACACTAAAAGCCTAAAGCACCTAAAAGCAACAAGTAAGCTTCAGATCATGCTGTTTAATATTGTTGAATGCATATTGTCAACGCAGTGTGGAATACAAGACAAGAATAAAACCCAATGTATGTTTGTTTTTTTCCAGATCGAATGGATTTGGTATCAGCCAAAACTCTATTACTGTATTCAGCAATAGTTTTGAGTCGTGCAACCTTCATGAGTCCCCTTTATGTAATTCTGTCAGCACATTAGCTACCCAGGCATTGTTTTCTCTCACTGTCTACAACTAAATCCAAGGACATCTGTCTGTTTTCACTCGTGCCCTTATTTATAACTGATTTACTATTCTCATATGTCCCTGGAGTTTTACTAAACTTGGATTCCCAGGCTTTGAGAAAAGCAGGCGGTGTGTCCTGGTGCCTGACTCATGTCTGTTCTAACCATCCCCCCCTTTTTTTAAACTTGTAACCAGCTGCACATCAAAAGGAATATGATTTATTAGGGGTGCAACTCCCCAGGACTTTGAACGACCATCGACTTGTTTATCCAAGTTAACATTCTTGGCCACATCCATATATTTTCTGTTTGCCCTTTCATGTGGTTCTGCAGGGATACATCCACTGACTGCTGGGGTTATAGTCCACCTACAGTAAAAGTATGTCGGCTGCTAATGTCACTCATGAAGGATCTGGGTTCGGGCCATGGCGGTGACATGGATCAGTTCTGTAACTGTTCCTTGAAGGCATTACATAATTGATGTATTTTCATGGTGCTGCGGATAGTTGATGGCACACGGGTGGTGATGCTGTTAAGCGCAGGCATCGCTGACTCTTTTCCCTTGAAGCTGCCCATCTTTTAGCCCTCGGAATCCCTCGACCCCCTTTTTTCCTGCCTCTCTCTGTATCTCCCAAATGGAAAACATGTGGCAGGAGTTGTCATTTGTTAACGTATGGTAGCAAGAGTGAAACAGGCCAGGGGATGGCTCATCAGGAACACTCATTCAGGATGATGAATGTAGCCAAATACACATTTGTCCGTAAAACTTGCCGAGTGGATCAGCATCATTAGGCATGAGGAATAGGTGGAGCCCGCTGAGAAGTGAATGCAGCAAACAGATGTTGCAGATTTTCACCGGCATCTTTCATCCAGAGTACCATCATTAATAAAGTTGAAGGTGATCCTCGTGTTTTCATCTAATAAGACCAAATAAAGTATGGTGGGACTCTCAGGAAATTGCTGAATAAACGGAATATCGCCATGGCTTCTTAAACAAGGACCCAAGGTGCTCTGTCTGTATTTGAATAAGTCTTGACTGCGTGACACTGTAGTTAGGATCCTGGAAGTAAAGTGTATTAGTCAGCGTGTGCTTATGAAGTCCTCAAAGGAGTAGATTTCAAGGGAAAAAAGCAGAGGGTTATATTATGACAAATGTGAAAGGCAGAGTCAGTTTTTTGGTTGTGTTTTGGGATAGAAAAAAGGTGCTTATAGTTGAAATGCAAGGCCACACTCTTCAATTCCAGACATCACGGAGAACCTGGAACCGGTTCTGTGATAGAAACTGACAATTGTGTTTGGCATTGTACACTACTGTGTCAATCTCTAGCTGGCCTGTGTGTTTTTCTGTGAGATGCTGAATGGTTGCAGCTGATGCCATGGGTATGTCAGGTGACTAAGCCCCATGTTCAAGCAGCTTGGCCCTGTTGTAGAGGGCCTCCATCTTTGTCAGGCTTGTCTCATCTTATAAACAGGTCCAGACAGAGAAGCTTTACCATGAATAATGCCTCAGGTCCGTAGAATCCCAACACCTATAAATCTTAATAGAGGTTCCCAGATTCCAATGGGCGGCCACATCTCTTTCCCACCCTACCCGGCTCTATTCCACCTCCCATGCGCAGTCTCCAATTTTCTCTCCCCAAAGTAAACCCGCAGTGACTTGAATTTGCCCGTGCCATGATTTACCTACAAACAGGATTACATGCATATAGCTCATGCAAATCAATAAAATATGTCAAGAATGCTTAGCCTCCTGTGGTTTGCTAAATGCAATTTATCACTCAGGGAATCAGGGGAAGGGAATGGGCTAACAAATGGAGTCTGATCATTTGCGTTGGACCTGTTGTCAAATACTTGAAGAGTGCATTTTTCATTTTCCGTACAGTAAATTGCACTTGGTTGTGTGTTTGTTTCAAAGGGACTAGTAGAGTCCCTGTTTATCGCATTTAGTATGGAAACCTGTGTTTTTAAGAACTGCTGCATGGTGTTTACTGCAGTTCCCAAGTCAAATCATACAACAGATTGCCATACAATAGGGTATTAAGAGAATTCGGCCTATTTTATTATATTAAAATGTGCGAAATTAAAGCCATGTTTTAATGTTTAGCTGTGAGTTTATTTTGTGCTAATATGTTCCCTTTAAAGTCGAAACAAAAACATAAAGAAGTCATACCTTTTAAAGTATTCTCTGTGTGTAGTCGCTTCACCCTCCAGCTTGAGCTGCATCAGTCAGCTTGATATGAATTACATGTTGCATTTTTCATGCTTGCCTACTGAATTACATTAACTGGCTTTGAAGTGAAGGAAAATATACTTATAAATCAACTGATCTCATGTATATCAAGTTACTCAGTCAGCGGATGGTCATCAAGAATGCTGTGCATCATCGTAACCAAGATTGGGTGTGTGCCGGTATGATGAACACCGATATTGACACTCTGAGAGACGTCTTGCTTTGATATGTCCATCTATGCCTTTGGGCTGAGGCCGGTCAACATGATGCCCACTGATTCCTCAAATTGAGCCTGCTTTAGATTCATCATTCATAAATTGGGAATGTGTCACCTTTGAAGTGCAATTACAGTGCATGCTGAGGAGGTGGATTTTTTTTTAATTCACTATTTCGCTTCTCCACCCCAATTTACTTCGGAGTGTGTAGACAACTCAAGCTTAATAGACGACCAACAGATTGACCTGCTATTTGACGAATGCAAAGGTTGGCTCGGTGTTGTCAGCGGGCCAGGTTCTTTTATGTGGCGCTGTTAACAGCCTCTTTTGAAAATGTTTTTCATGGGTTAATGCATTTTAAGAACCCAGTCAGTCATTTACTGGAAGTAGTGGATAATCTAGTGCCTCAAGAATGTTGGCTTCACTCAAGATCCTGCACACATGCATTAAGATTTCATTTAATCCCAATCATCTTGTTATGATCTGCATCACAACCACTCGTATTTTTACTCCCAAATGCCATAAATTTATATCATGAATATGTCAGTCGTTTGATTCAGTTGTTTTTTTTGTTGTTCCAGGAAACCATCTTAACAAACAGTTACGGACTATACTCTCATGTGATCATTGAAATATTCATGAATAGTGCAATTATCACTGAGCTTGTCTGTAGAATGACTGTGGTGTATTGCAGCCAGTGCTCCCACAACTATTCCTCTTGCCTGGTTCAAAGATAAATTAGCAGCTTCTAAATAATGCACTGAACCCTAATTCTCTTTGATTAGTGGCAAGTTAGATGATAGCGACCCATTGAAATTGATCATCAGCATAAATAATGACTGAATGAACTGATAAAATGCAAAGTTGCCGGCCATCATAAATCAAATGAAAACCACTTGGTGTGGAAGTCATTGGAATTAGAAGTCCATGCTCCTATTAATTATGTTGCCTTGCCAAGGCGACAGTGTTATAAATCAGTTGTGAAAGGTACTCCAGCCGGCTGGCCTGCCCAGCAAGGCCTGCTGCCTGCAAATGGCTCTGTATACCCCCTTAATTGTTTCTTAAACAAGCCACCTCTAGAGGCTGAGGCTGATGGACAGAGTTTAAGAACAGAATAGAAAATGTGGGAGAAGGTTGCACTGTATATAGTTTGCACAGCATATTATAGTCCACAAGTGTGAGTCCACTACAAGAACTCCTTCATCTCATCATTTATTAAAAACTAATACAAAGTTATTGTCATTTTCTCAAATAAGATTAGATATTTTTTCTCTAATAAAGCTCAAACAAAGTTTCTTAAAGCCAGAGTTTCTCGTTTTTAGGTACTTTCTTCAGTTTGTATATTCTATCTGGTTAAAACACTGCACAGTCTTGTGGAAATTGGGTGTTAAAATTATTCCAGCACTCTTTCAGAACATCCCCGAGGACTGTCTGATGATGCCGCAGTGTGTTTCACATTGGATGTTTTTCAAATGTGTCCAAATATATTCAGAGATGTTGATGTGAACTCTGGTTCATACTCTAACTCATCTGTTAAAATGTCCGTCTTCCATTCTTCAACATTGGCTTATACTAAACTTTTAATTTTCAAAACTAACATTGTTTATTTAGCTTTGGCCAACAAGTCCTTTTTTAGCTTAAAGCAGTTGTAGTGGCAATTACCACAAGGAGACAACCTGCCTATTAATTGAGTCAGTATTTGGTTTTTAGCCTATGAAAGACCTGAACAATTCATTTTCTGTGAGAAGTACAGAACGAGGAGTATATGTGTGTGAATATAAGGTATGACAATGAAAAAGTCTTTACAAATTGACCCTAAGCGTCACCTGGCTTGGTTACCATTGTCAAGTTTTATCGAATGGCATGTCAACACGGCATTTTCAATTATATCAGTGAGAGACATTTCAAAGGAAATAGTAGCAAGTTTCTGGAGTAACTTCTGCTATATCAAAGAGAACAAGACAGAAAGGACTACAATATGCATTTGAAACCTACCTTTACAATATAGTTTAGTAAGTATCATGAATGAAGAGAATATTAAATCGAGGGAAAAGCTTACTGCTCCCAGTGCAAGCATCCAGCACCCTACGTCTTGACAGTTAATGTGACTGACAAACATATACAAGAACAACAATGTCTTGCACAGTATATTTCAGGCTATCGTTTAGTTATGACTCCAGTTTTAGCCCACTGCTAGTAAAACTTAATTAGGGCATGTGTTCAAATGGCGTTATTCCTTCAGCAGAGAAGTGGTGGTGGGGCGCTGGGCGGTGATAAAAACACAACGCTCAGCAGCAACATCCAGTGTCCGTTAGCCGATTTGCTCCCACAAATGGGCTTTTCTGTCTTTGTTGTAATGGTTAGACACCTTAAGGCTAAGCTGAAGCTTAGCTGAAGGAGATTTTTTCAAGACATTTTCAACTAGAAGCACTTGGAGCGGCTGCACAAAAAAAGGCAACAAGCCTGGAAAAAAGAGGCAGTGCACAGTACTTTTTCACCAGGCAGCTGCAAAGAGCCGCATACTTTCCCCTCATCGGAAGGAACTAATGAAAGATGCCGGCGCTTAGAAAAAAAACGCTATGTGGATGCAGGCCCTTATCCCACGTTTCCATTTGCTAACTGCTTCAAATGGTATACATCCACCTAGTTTAAAGTTACAACATAAGTACTCATTTATTCATTCTTTCATTCTCCATAACGGCTTATCCTGAGTTGTGGCTGTGCTGGAGCCTTTCTCAGCTGTCATTAGACAAGAGCCGAGGTACACCCTGGACAGGTCACCAGACTATCACAGGGCTGACACATAAGCCCCTTTTACACTGCAAGATTTTCCGCGAATGTTGGGCCGTTTTGCCGGCAAGCTGCAAGCGTTTAGACACACAGAGCCGGATTGGCGAGTTGATCCGAGGTGCCCGATTTTCCGCCTCGTAGGGTAGTCATATTGGCGGAACCCTTTTAGTTTAAACAGACCGAGGCGGCCTTCCGCAATGGGAGGGGCTATTGAAGACTTGTGGGTGGAGCTGTTGATGACGCCGCGCGTGCGAGCCACTGGCGGTGGATAAACAGGAAACAGCTGATAGCAGGAATTAGCAGCTAGTAGCAAGAAGATGAGCAACTGGGGAGACAAGGCATTGCACGCCCTCCTTGCCCTCGCAAACGAAGAGGCCATTAACCATCAGATGACAGGAATGGTGAGCAACGGGCCGATTTACAAGAGAATCGCCTCCTGACTAGCCGCGGCTTCCCTCTCACGTCACTGGTTACGTCACATGCTGAGCCACACGTTTTGTTACTTGCTCACGCCCCCAATTGCCCCGATAAAGGTACATTCTGTATAAACAAAAGTAGGTAGACGGCAATTTGCTGCACTCCCCGATTTTGTTTTTATACTGCCAATGCTGAACGAAGACTGACTGGGCTTTCCTGCAAATTTGCACAATTCCTATCTAAAAAGGGCTATAGAGACAGACAACCATTCACGCTCACATTCACACTTATGGGCAATTTAGAGACAAATAACCTAAAGCACATATCTTTGGATTGTTGGAGGAAGCTAGAGAACCTGGAGAAAACCTACGCCGACACGGGGAGAACATGCAAACTCCCCACAGAAGGGTCCTGGCCGGCTGGTGGATTCGAACCCAGAACCCTCTTGCCATGAGGCAGCAGTGCTAACCACTGCACCACCACTGTCTTTAAAAAAATAAGTGTGTAGGATTTAAGCAATATATTGGCAGAAGTTGTATATAATACTCAAAACTATGTTTTCATTAGGTTCTAATCACCTGAAAAATTAAAATTGTTGTGTTTTTGTTGCCTTAAAATGAGCCATTTATATCTATGTACTAAGTATGGAGTCCGCCATTTTGTCTCTACAGTAGCCTAGAATGAACAAATCAAATGCTGGCTCTACACAGTGCCATTCGTGTTCTAGCATTTTTGAGTAGAAAGCTTGTCAGGCCTCTCATGCCTAGCTACAGTTGCTAACGTAGGATTTGACAACGGCTGTTGTAGGGTGGGGCTTAGCCAAGGGTTATTTGGTGTGAGAATATGAATTTTGGTCTTATTTTAACTTCATACAAACACTTCTGAAAAATCTTAAGTTTGATTTTTATCAGTTGTAAATATTGTAGCCTGTTCTCAGATATGATATCATTACACAAAGTAAAAATCATATGGGTTTTGATAAATAATGAGAACAGTTATAGATCTGGTTCTGATATGTTTATGTGCTGCGTGTAAAAAAAATACACATTCAAAGAGTATCTCAAGTTCAAAGAGAATTACAGCAACAGATTTTGTAATGTGTCATGTCAGTTCTTCGTTCTCTGTTTTGTCCTTTGATGCAATTTGCTTTTTGACCTCTTCACCACAGTGTTACCCTTTGACATCCAGCCAGGCCTTCAACAACATCACGTTTCTTGGAGTTGTGAATGTGAAGCACTACTCCTTCCAAATGGAAACAGAGGCACGGGTGTGTGTATGCATGCGTGCTCCTCTATAAAGGCTCCATGATCCCACCATCAATCACGCACTCCTTATTAGGTTGTCTATAACTGACTGGACTTATTTAGCTGGCTATGCTATTAGAATAATTGCATTCCTATGCAGTTCACTGTTCTGCAAGATTTATTTGTTTTTACAACACAGAGAGCTCTTATGAGGTCAAACAACAACTTGTGATGCGGCCTGTAAATGTCTTTGTGGAGATGTCAGTAATGTAATGGACCGGCGCTACAATAGGACAAGATTGTATCCTGTTTTCTTGGAACGCAGGTGTTTTGCTTTGATGTCACGAGGCTGAACTGCTGGGTGTACTTATGCTCACTGTGGACTCGTGAAGTTTGGAAACTGAAGAGTCGGCAGGGTAAATAACAGCGTTATTTAGTTTGAAGTAACTCTCACCAGGTGTAATGGGTCTGTAACCTCTGTGCCTCTATGAATACTCCTCTCTTAGCGTGTTGGTTATCTGAAATAGGCTTGTAATCTCAATCATCTCATTTTCCCCCGGGATTTTCCCACTCTCTTTACATCACGAGTGAATTAGTTCCTGCACCGGTGACACTGGACGACTCTGGACTCACAATCTATTACATGGCTAGGACAAAATAGCTCTCTCTTTTTAAATGAGGCCTTCTCTGTCAATCCATTACCCATCTCTGTGTTTCTCCCCCCCCTCCTCTATCTCTCTCAGCTCTCCACTGCGTGTGTTTGTGTGTGCACGTGTGTAGGAAAGTCCCCAAGAAACCATTTAGGCGGTAGAAATGGAGCGGGCCCAGGCCTCAGGTGTCCGTGTCACGGTGATGAATCACACAGAACACATATTAAACCTCCCTCATGTGAGAGGGACCTGTGTTGAGCTGCACCCTTTCCCCGGCTGCCCCTCTCTCTCCAAAAAATGAGATCCATTGACGACAAAAAAAAAAAAAAAGGGAATTATAAATATGACTGTGTGTTCTGCACATAAAGGCCGGCCTGTCCCTGAGAAATTGATTTATTGGATTCCCTGACATTTTAGTTGTGGTCGTTATGTTATATTTATGGGGGAATTGCTGGAGCCTCTCATTATGCTCTCCTAATTTATTTTACATACTTTTATGGCCGCTTGTGCTCAGCAGGCCTTTACGGCAGCTGTTATTGAAAAAGAGAAAAAGGCAAGTACATATCGATCAAGATTTACATGTTTATTGCCAAGATTATGATTTATTTTACTGTGTTTTCTTGTTTGGGCTGAGCTGCGTTTCAGTCATACTTTCATAGCCTCTATATTTTACCCCCTGCATTAGGGTACACCGTCTTTTCATGTTGTATATTTATTAATGTATTGTGTAAGCAAAAATGAGAACCGATGGCGTACAAGAGCTGATTGATATATAAGCTTTGAGATATGTTTTATAATGTAAAGCTTGTGACTTTTGTTTTAAAGGCACATTGCACAACCTAAACAAGACCGCAGATGTATACATAAGATTAGATCCATTTGTTTATGTTAGTAATGCTTGAAAATCATCCTTTATTTTGATCATTTTCCAATTATTTCAATCATTTTTGTGATTTATTCCCTACATTATATGGTCAACAGATGGATTGAGTCTCACTTTGCTGTTTGCATTATATCAGAGATGAAATATCTTCCACACCAGAGCATGATCACTGAGTTATTACTGTTTCAGACATTTTTTTTCACATAGTTTGAAGGGCAAAGTTGTTTAACAGCAGTCCATTCTGTCTTCTTCCAGAATGACACTCTGAGATACCTTGTTCAGGTTGTTCTCCGTCAAGTTATGTGGCCTTGGACATGATTAAGTAATAAAAACAATTAAATTAAATTACTTAAACTTTTGATGCATTAAATAGCGTCCCAAGATCATTCCTCAGCATAAAGGATGTGTAATTAACAGCTGAGATGAAGCGGTTATGAGCTGCTTCTTATTAAATTAAAGTCTAAAAAAAAAAAAAAAAATGGGGGTCTTTCAGTGAAGCCCGAGAACTTGATATATGCTTATGCGGCTCTGAGCATCACCTACCATGAAATTTAGTGTTTCCAGGATATTTAACATTAAGACGTAGTTAAAATTAATTCTACGTGCAATTTCTCAAAAAGAAAGCTGACAACTAATGTCAATAAATCGTGCTCGGCCTGAGATGGGGGGATCGTAAATCTGTTGCACAGTGCCGCCCCTCAATGTGGTAGTCAGGGGTCGAATGGGGGTGTGAAGCAGGGTATACGAATGAGGAAGATGGATTTGTCGGCGAGGGAAGGAGAAAGGGTGATTTGAAACCCTGGACACTGATTGGTGGAGATGAGGCCAGGGTGTCCTTGTGGTGACATTCAGCCCCTGATATTTGTTTGGCTTTAAATAATACCCTGGACAGGGCCTGAGAGTGATGGCCACCAGGTCGGCTGACATTGCAGCCTGTGCCAAGGTGAGCGACTTCGGGACACTTCCTCCCTCTCCGTCTTCCCCCTTCATCTCTCTATGTCTCTCTCTTTCTGTCTCCGGCCTGTCAATACACATCCACTTGTCTGATGGGTCCTTCTGAGGAGCTTACAGCTGACATGCTGGTGTCTTTATTTCCACCAGCAATCCTTTTAGAGTTGGCCTCGGTGATCAGTCATGCCACTGACAAGCAGCTCAGGCCTCAGCACCTCAGAAACCCTCCATCCTCTCCTCCTCATGACTGTATGTCATTACAAAGGAGGAGCGGTAGAGAGGCTTCGGTCCAGAGTAAGAATTTAGGTTGACTCCATTTCTCATTTCTCACTGCAAGACATGTTATTTATCTCGGTGTCCCCAAAGGGTTGACGCCTTGGTAAAATTAATGTACAGCAACTAAAAGGAAAAATATTTGCTTTTGACACTGTTAAAAAAGACCTGTTTCTGATGTACCTTGTCTTTCTGTCCTCTTTTTGTCGTTGCTATTGTTTTGTTACTGTTGCTGGCAGAAGAAGTTGGAAAAATGAGCATAAAGGTTAATTTTCGACCTTGGAAACTGCAGCGGGACGAAAAAATTCTCAACACAAGATCCAACTTTAACCACATCAGACGGCCTTACTCGGTGAATGGAGTTGCTCGGTTGTCATGGTGATGTCACATGAGTCATCCATGAAGACAGTGGTTCCCAACGGATGGGTCGCGGGCCAAAAGTGGGTCGTAGGTCCATTCTGAATGGACTGCAAGTGACTTGCAAACATGTCAAATTTGTTATTTTTAAGAACAGTAAATCTTGAGCACAGAGCTTTTATTTTGAAGTGCCATTTCTGAATGTAGATTGAGTGACTGATGGACAGCTACTTACTTTAACCTTCCCGTGTTATCAATCATTTATTTTAGTTTTTCGACAGTAATTAGTATCTAGTTCCTAAATCGGACAGGCAGAGGGTACTTGCTGTAGCTCTGGTTGAGGGTCAGAGGCTGTCAGCAAATAGTTTGTTAGGCACAGGGAAACGGAGATCTGTGTTGGTACATGACACCCTAATAAAGAAGGCGGGTCATGGGGAGTACCACCAGCTGGTCCAGGAGCTTCGCCTTGATGATGGCCGTTTCCAGGCATATTATAGGATGACTCGGGGGCAGTTTAACAACCTGCTGTCTATTGTCAGGATGTATAGTTCTGGGAATCCAGCAACCACTACCACCAGTTTCTCCTCCATTGTTTACCAACTGTAAACTTGTTGTCATGACCACCACAGAAGGCCCGCCTCTCAAATAAGCCAATTGGACAATGGGGAAAAATATGACAAAAAAAGAGATGACGTGGGGCATTTTTCCACTTCGAGTTGGAAATTTTTTCAACTCGAGGAGTTCAGAGCGCTCCAGCAAAAACACCAGGTGCTTAGAGCGCAGGAATGCGAGGAACATCACAACACAAAAACCGCGAACAAAAAGCTTCATTCCCATTAAAAACAATTACAAAAAGCCGCCTCCAGCTGCTACAATGCCTTCTGTGTGATCAGGGCCTAACTCTGTGTACACACTCTGCATAACAGCATGCAAGGATGGATTTGTTCCTAAAACAAGTACAGACTTGAGTAACATTTCTATCATCAGTGTCTGCACAGTTATTGACAACATTACGTTAGATGAAGTTGGGTGTTTAAGAAAAGCCCCTCAGCTCTGAAATGAACACATTAATATATTTGCACACACATACACACACACACACTGGATGGCTGTGTCCTAAGTCCTGGGAGACAGTGTTGAGTTGCAGGGTGGAGTAAGTGTGAGTAGTTTTCCAGCTCGTAGCAGATGATGTGCTGTTGATTACACCGGACCACAGTAATTATGGGCGAGGGCCGGCCCTGGGTTATGGCCTCTGTGATTACCGGCTCACTGTAAATGACTTATTTACAGTGTTGTTGATGCCTCTTTAGTGAAATGACTAACTCCCCACACAAACGGACTCTTTTACAGCTTTGGTCCTCTTTAATTAGGACGACTTTGGTGACACTCAAATTTACAGTGGACTTGTGTGGAATTTGGATTTAGACACCCAGCCAGCACAGATGACAGATTGGTTAAAAAACATATGATACAATCCTCAAGTGTGGATGGCTGTACCGAGTGGAGGTTGTTTAACTGTCAGATGATATACCACTCTTTCATTTAGTCAGGATGTGTCTTCTGCAGCTTGCTAAACAGATTTAAGAGTCATAAGGCTGAGCTTTTGTAGAAAGTGCCATGTCAACAGCTTGTTGTCCGTACTACAGAGTCAAACAGGGCCAGACAGGGCCAGATCTTATTATGTCTTACATGAAATTCACCCAGATAGCTTATAATTATCATCCTTGTTCTCAGGTTGTTAGTGAGGATGATGATTTACAAGCGCAACTTTCTTCAGTTGTATTTTTCAAATGTTATTACAGCTTGGAAATCAACATTGCTTTCATAGTGACCTCTACACCCTATGTTGATTTCAAGAACTAATTCACACATCATCATTAGTAGTATAATTAATATATTTGCTTTACTATTATTTCCTGATTAGTCTTGTACCTTGTTATGATTCCACCTCTGCATTTTGACTCACACTGATATGCTGTGAAAGCACATGTATCAATCCAACACTATCCTCGGGAGAAAAGCAATTATTCCCCCATCTGAGGGGGGGAAAGAGGTGAAAACCCCTTCCTCCATCAGGCAAATAATAACAGGAATGTCATATCCTGTCTTCATAAAGGATTTTATCTGATATGAAATTACATGGCCGTGTCCAGCGGTATCATGGCAGGCTTTGTCTCCCTCTGTTTCCGTCATCAGTTTGAATAACAACCATATTGGTGCTCTCGTGTTGGTTTGGATGAAGCTGCCACATGGACTTTGCTTAACAAAGACTGAGAAAAATCTTCTGTCATATATTATATGAACACAGACACTACACTAAATGCTTTGTGAACTTGAGTTATTGTTTATTAACTCAACAGCTGGTGCCGTTTAATTGCAAGTGACTTTTGTTTGGTGCATTATTTAACGAACTTAGTGTTCTTAAAGGGGACCTATTGTGTTTTTATATGTATATAGATACATAAAATGTCAACATGTAAGATGTTGAAACTAAATGTGGCCGAAGTTTCAAATAATGAAATAAACACATGTAACAGTAATCCCTGTGAGCTAAAACCTTTGGCTGTTCAGAAAAACTTGGTTTCCAATGTTTGACGAGCTGACTTCAGCTCTATGGGTGTAAATCACAAGTTATGGTACTATATTATATAGATTCTTTGGACAATGATACAATATTTGCTGATATCAAAACATCTACCAAGGAACAAGTTTAGTATGTTGCCTTTCTTTTTGGCAGCTTGCCATTGTCTGTCTGGCTGCTACCACAGTTTGAATGTTTATGAAGAAGGTATGCTTGATGGAGATGATGACAGAGACGTGCAATGGGATTTTCAAAGTATTGTCGTATCTTAAAGATGAAGATATGCATTGATGTTTTCACTTTGCTTTCACTTTTCACACTGCTACGTGTAACTGCATGCTAATGTCAGGAAAACATGTAATTTTGGCTGGTGATGTTATAAATTTCTTCCCAATTTTGGATCATATCCCAGCTGGAGCATGTCCAGTTGGGAAGACTTTGATTTAGGAGCTCTTAAGAGTATACAGTGTTGAACATTTTGAATGATTCACGAAGGCTGCAAGGCCGATGTGCACATTCATAAGATCTTTTATAAATAAGATTTTTTGTAAATAATCTTGTAAATAGCCTTTATTACGTAAGGAGCTTGAGTTTTCTAGTTTTTTTCATATGTTTTTCTTGTTCCCTTGTTCTTTTGTTTGTGGTATATGGGACATATGGTGCACAGGCTGTCTTCAGTTATTGAGAAACACACCCACAGCTGATTAACTCCCTCACACCTGTGCACACCTGTGAAATGGGTGGAGCAGCTTCTATTTAAGCTCAGTGTTAGAAATAATGGTGTTGAACACTCTTGACAAAGGTCCAGGAGGACTGAAATGTTAGCATTACTGATAAATTGGGAAGTAATATTTTCCAACGCACCTGCATCTGAGACAGTTGGATGTGCAAATACCTTTCTTCAACCAGATTTTTCACAGTAAAAAAGTGCTGCTATACTCCATTACAGTCATTCCCCCGGCTGCAATGTTAGTAGAGAGATGCCGAAATACATAAGACTAGGAAACGCTGACCAATCAGAGCAGACTGGGTTTTATTTTTCAGGAGGAAGGTAAAGGGACAGGTGCAAAAAGGGTGAATAAAGGTGTTACAGCACAGACAGCATGAGGAAAATCAAGTTTTTTAAAGCGTGAACATGTTCTTGTAGAAACCCAAAATACAAGTACAAACATGAAAATGAGAGTTTTAGTTCTATTTAGCTTTTATTTTCATAAATCATCATCTTTGCACAGGTGCCAAAAATCCTCATCATCTTTGCACCAGTTTTCAAAAATACCAAACAATACCCAGTACTACACAGTTAGCGCATTAGCACAGTGAAGCTTCAGTAGAGTTTTTTTATCTGCTCCCAAACAATACACAAATCTAGTTTTTTGGTTGTGTTCCCAGTGTCACTACATCCCTCTGTATTCTTGTGATTACTGCTTGTCTGAGTTGAACTCTCTCACCTCTCATCGTTCTCCACATGCATACATGCTGTAACACCAGTTGTGGTGTCTAGTGTCAGTCTGCCTAAAGCAGCTTTCTCCTTCTCTCCTCTCTCAATGGACGCTTTTCCATTTCTATCTCCTTCTCACTCTAAATTTCTCAAATTTTGTCTCCTATTTGTCTTTTCTTCTTCCCAGCTTTTATCTTCTTTGCTTGTCCCTCCTCCTGTCTAAGCTGTATCTCTTCCCTGTTCTCCACTAAGCAAATTTACAGCTTTAATTTCCAGCCAGAAACATGCATCGCTTCCAGGTGTGTGCGACCAGCGGTAGTGCTGGGACCCGTGGGTTGGGGTCAGGGGTCACTCTGATTAACAGCCATCCTCTCCCGGGAATGACAAACTTTCCTGGCGCTGTCAACAAGAAGTATGACGCTCCCTTTGTTCCCCCCCTCAGGCGGCTGTGACAGGCTGGCCAATCAGAGGGCTGCAGGTTTAAATCTGCCAAATTTTTAGACAAAACATAAGGCTCTTCAGTCTCACAAACAGACACAGCCCTGCTGCTTGACTGGCTGCCTGTTCTACCACCGACAGAGATTACACTGAAGTGCTTAGTGCATAATTACAAGTAATTGGCAAATAGTAGGCTCTGACCAAACAGAAATTGTTTCATTATGTCTAATTAACACCTACTTGATTATGGTTAATTACTAGTGTTTGATAATGGAGGAGCAAAGTTGTCAGTCTGGAGACAAGCAGGAGCCATCTGGATCATTGATAACCATATGCTGGTGCCTTGCCTCGCTTTGCTGGGACCAGAGCTGTCAGGGCCACCGACAGTGGCAGGTGTCTGCAGTGCATTAGACTCAGCATCTGCACAAGGTGTAAACACAACACAGCTCAAATAAACATGTCAGTGCGCACACAAACTTGTGCACCAAGAAACATTCAAATGCGTGCACAATCAAACGCATGGCTACACTCTCGCAAGCACGTAATTAATTAATTAATTCAGACACAGAATATTCAATTTAAACGAAAGCTCGCTATATTTCATCACTGTTAAAAGAACGTCTCTTTATGTTAATAGCACACTCAGTTTCCCTCAACAGCTTTAAAAAAACAAACTCCTATTATTGAAGTGGAATGTACAGTTCAAATGCAGCTCATAATTATTAGAGTAAATTGACTGCGAGGAAATTGTCAGTCCCAAAACTTAAGGGAAGGCTGAAATAGATGCCATTAGGAGCAGAACAGAGTTCCTAAGAGCCTTTGGAAATTATTCGAAACAGAGGGCTCCCTGCTGTAAACAAAAGAAATTACCCTGCACCAAAAATTGTCTGTCTGTCCCTGTTAATTAGCAGCACACGCAATGTGAAATTAGCTATGACGCACTCGGAAAAGAGAAAGATAAATAGTCCCGTATAGAGAAAGAATAAAGTCAAGACTTGCCATACGTAGCATTTGTCATGTTTAATTGTGGGATCAATTAAGATTTGGGGGATAATGATGATTTATAAGTGTTTGTGTATAATCTGATATTCATTAAGTCAGCCAGACACACGCTGGTATCAGCTTGTTAATTGTGTTTCCTTTTTGTTGAAGGGTGGCTTTTGAATGCAATTGGCTTAAAGTTTACAAACTCACTCGGCTGAGTGATTCTGTAGTGTGGCAGCCAAGCTCCGTTGTGCTGCTATAGCAATATTGTCACTTCTTATTTGCCTGTCTTCAATATTCTTTATGAACTGCTGCTGATATTGTGCAGTCCTTTGGCCTAAACCCATTGTACTTAAGTTTGGGGTGTATAACCTGTCCTGTGTCATAGGCATTATGTCCTCTTCTGTCTAAGTGGCGTCACAAGCTAATAGGCTGCTAAATAAATTAGACTGCATATTGATTATTATTTTGATGTCTGCCCCAGTCGTGCTTCTGTACGTACAGGAGATTGGCATTATCATAGGAGCAACATATCTTGATACATAAGCTCTTCCTCCTGACATTTAAACAGCTGGTGTATTATTGTCTACATAGAATATACGGATCATAAGTCAGAATATTCATGACAGAAAGCCACTGAGTTTCCTTGATTGTGCTTTTGGGGCTTCAGCAGCCATATTCAGTGTCTACTCACAGCATCATATTGTTCAAATGGAATCATTGGTCAGATGAAGAGAACAGTCATTTGAGCTGTGCATAATGCAGCCAATTCATCATGCACATGTAATGTGTGCTGTTTGAGCGCACCAGACAGCAGTGATAGGAGAGCACTTTGTTTTCATGCCCCCCTTTTTTTTCCGACTGCAAGGCTAAGATGTAGGCCAAGTGGAAGAGCGCCAAATGATTCAACACAGGACAAGATTCCCATTCAAACGGCGCAGAGCTTTTCCTCCTTATTCATTTTCTTAGATTACCATCAAATTTGTGTCACCAGCAAGGCAGCGTTATTGACTCACAGCGATGCACTCCCTTTGCCTTCGTTGTTATTAGTTGACATGCTGACATTTTCATATGTGTCTTTGCTAATGCCTGCAAATTGCGCTGACCGAAGAACGTGAGAATTGAACAGATAATTTTAATAAGATTCAACTGCAGATGGTGCCTTACACATACAGAATACCAATTGTAGCCTGTTTTCAGAGGCGACTAAGGGAGCAAACTCTAATGGGTTTTGACAACATTGTATTAGGCACAACAACTACGCATAATGTACCGAAAAATTGGACGTGAAATTGGAAACATAGCTGAGAACAAAGTAAATTTACATGGTTTGGTAGGTTTGGTGATGTCTGATATCATACTCTCTCATGCAAGCTCTATCTGGAGGGAGAAGGCAGGAGCTGCAAAGGGGGGCTTAACAATGGATATCAGTGGAGAGTGCTTTTAAAGTTAAGGCTGATGGATGGCTTGTCAAAAAAATAATTGCACTGGTATGGAAGTGGGCTCGCGCGAGCTTGCCGAGGAGGGGTTGGGTGGGTATGGGGGGTGTCAGAGCGGCGGAGGAGGGAGGCGCGATCAGCAGAGAGCATGATGGGAAGTGACAGTGGTCTGTCAAGAGGCAGTGGCTGCCCAGAGAAGTGTGAAGCCAGAGCTATGAGGTGGCAGGAGAGAGCAGGCTGTCAGAGCAAGAAAGTGGCTTTAATACGGCGAAAAGCAAAGGAATCCGCCTGTCAGGCCTGCTCAGCCAAGCCAAGGCGCGGCGGCAGCAGGAGAAAGGAGAGGAGATGGGGAACGGATACGGGTGAAAACAAAGGTAGAGAGAGAAGGAGTGAGGGATAGACTGAAGGAGGAGGGAGGTGGAGAACCGGGGTACGAGTAGTGAGAGCTGTGTGGCAGCGGGAGAGGCATGACGGGAAATTGTGTGGGACAGAGGAACAGGCCTAGCCGTCAATTAGAAGTTCCCGAGAAAGGCTTTGGCGAGGTGATAAAACTCATCAGCTCTCCTACTCACTCTCCAGGTGGCACCGGACTAGCTCTGAGCTGCCGTTAACTGTCTGCAGAGCTACTTCTGTGTGTAACTATAGTCGGTATGACTCTATACCACATCCCCTGTCCTTGACTCTCTGTGTCGCTTCTTCTCCATCAACCATTTAGATCCCTCTACATCCACCAAGTACATATGCAAACTTTAAAAAATATGTTTTTGTATGATCTTGAGCCCAGTGATGCAACTGGAACAAAGACAAAGGCAGGCTGATAATTACTGTAGTGGAGCATCCCTTGCCATTTACATGAAGTGGAGGAATATTTTTAATAAGGCTTGTCTGCTCTGTCTTGACCTTGTGTGAAAGGCACTTTAATTCTGTGATCCATGAAGAGAAGCTGAGAGGCCTGTGCATTGATTACTGACATGAATGTATGCTCAATGGCTTTTCACACTGCAGCAATCGCTTGTGTTTTGCAGGGCTGTGCGTACGCTGATGTCAAGATTCAATAACAACAGTGTCACTTTTCTAACATTGTCTTGGTGGTACATTATGGTTTTAGCCTCATTTTACGAACACCAATTTTAATGACATTTTCACGATGCGCGCTTATTCATACATCAACCGTGTGCTGTGTTTTATAACCATACATAATGATTGGTAAATGCACACAAAGCAGCAGACACATAATCTACAGTCGAAGCCACGCAGTAAAATCAGCTCTTGGTTTTGCCGCAGCTGCAGTATGTGTGGTACAGCAGGAGCCATGATCTGTGTCTTCACATTCATAAGCAATTAGTCTTGCCATAATTTATTCCTCATTAAGGGCACATAATTAAAGTTCTCTGTAGCTTCTTTGAACATTAAATTACACTCTCATTTTCGACAAATATAAACCATGATATTTAAAGGGCCACTAACCACTGACTCACATAATCAAAAAAGAGTTATTCTGAGAACTTATCATTACAGATCATGATATAATGATACGTTCAGTTGTGAACTTTATACTCTGTCAGGCCCATGCAGCATACAGAAGTAGCAATTGATTGAGAGACTGTGTATGGATTTTAATGAGGATGTTAGAGGTTCATCTTGTTTGTACTGGTTAAAATTCTTCCAGAGAGTTGGAAGTTATTACCAGGGGCATGTGACATTCGTGCCATCTTTGACTCAAGTTACAGTGTTGGGTTTCTGGTTTTAAAAAAAGCTTTGCCGCACATAATATTTGTCCAGGTGGTGTCATTTTATTTTATTTAGAAGCTACATTCCCAGAAGAGTAAAAATAGGTATGATAAATAAGGTGTCCTAGTATGAAGTCAGGCCACCGCAAGCGTCCAGAACAGTTGTATTGCCCCTTGCCAAGTTTGTGGACTTCCTCATCTGGTACCAGGTAATCTTACTGAGATCAAAACTGAGACTTTAGGACCGCACATAAAAAGAAAAATAAACACAGCCAGACTCCAGAGTGAGATCGGAGACAGTCAAAGACAACACTAGATTAAAGTTAAATAGATTTGAAGCTGAAAGTTTATGTTTATGTTAATGTTAGTCTTATGGAGTTGGTGGTGGAGAGTTTTGAATAACACGTTGGTACAAAATTCTCCATAGGTGTTCAGCTAGGTTTAGATCTGATGACTGTGAAGACCTTGGCATTTAATTAAAATTGTTTAACTAAGTCATTCAGTGAGCCCTGGTGCACAGAAGTGTCTGGATTTTATACAAAACCAGAATCCATTGGGTAGCGGTCTGACACGATAAGTATCTGAGGGGTGATGGCCAATATTTTGGGAAATCCAGTGTAGCCAACAGAAATCTAGGCCAAAACGTCCTCTGTTTTGTGCCCGTCATTTCGCCTAATCTCTATTAACAGATATCTGCCCATAAAAGCAGATAAATAAAAAAAAAGGTGAATAAAAAGTTATAAAATCGTCAGGTGATAGGCGATGGGCCCTGAGATTGCATTTCGGCCAATGCACTTTTGCTCTTCACACGGACTTTTTACCTGCTGCTCACATGTGATTGGTCAATACAACTTGCATGGTTCTGATACCAAAATCTTGTCCTGTTTCCTACAGATTCTGCATACATATGCAGGTATCTGTTCATAGAGATTATATTTGATATGTTTCTCCACTCTTTTATTCAGGTTTTTCCTTTGATGGTAGCTGGGAATCTGCCATTCATTAGAAGTTTCTCATCAAGCCCATGGACGAATTAAGGACAACAAGTGCTCATTTAGTAAATGTGTTGTTTAAAAGTCAGAGTATACTAATAAACAATTACCCACCTTCTATAATTGGAGTTGCCTAAAGGAAAAGTTCGAAGTTTTTGTGAATATGCTTATCAGCTATCTTACTGAGAGTTAGATGAAAAGATTGATACCACTCTATGTTAGCATAGGTTAGCGTAGCTTAGCACAAGGACTGGAAGCAGGGGTAAAAAAGTAGCCTGGCTTTGTTTAAAGGTGACAAAATCTGCTACCAGCTCCTTAAAAGCTAGGGATGCACGATAATATCTGCAGGTCATTGGTATCAGCCAGTGTTGGCTTTCAGATTAACTAATACAATTTCATGTATTTCATGTTTCCATCTGCTGGTGGGCCGTCACGATAAGAGCATGCTTGTATAATACAATGTTAATTCCACGACAGAAAAGACTTGATGATCACTAAATTTGGGTGTGAAAAAAAGTGTATATATTGATATCAGTATCGGTTATCGGCCAAATGAGTTTTTGGCATATTGGATACTGGCCAAAAATCCAGTATCGTGCATCCCTATTAAAAGCTAATTTTTAAAAATGTTATATCTCATTTGTTTAATATGTATAAAAAGGTTAGTTTAAAAGTGACAAGGCGTAATGCTGGACTGTTTCCTGACCTGGAGCTTTCGCTGGTTTCCTGTTAACCTCGCAGTGACGCCTAGACTAGTTTAGCTGTTTCCCCTGTTTCCATTTTATTATGCTAAGCTAAGCTAAGCAGCCTCGGGCTTTAGATTCATACTTACTGTCCAGCCATGGCAAGAAAGTGAACAAAGGTATGGAACCAAATGTCAAACCACTCCTTTAGATTTTAGTACAAAACTCAAGTTAATTCTTACAGCTGTTGTACACATCTATACACTCCAGACTGACTGGATGACATATCTTTACAGAGACACAAAATAATATCTGCAATGCTGTGTATTTTAGTTAGGAAAGATAATCTATAACAAAACTACAATAGCCTTTCATTTCACTTGATGACTATTTCACGTTAAAGGTATACCATGCTTTCAATATCAGCTACTGTTTGTAACCAATTTTGCCAGCCAAAGTGAAAGTGAAGGCCAACCCCAGCTTTGTCTGCTTGGTGTTTTGCCTGGCTATATTTGTGTTTTTTTCAGCACGGTGTCTTCGATTTTTGTAGCTTCCTCTTGGATGCTACATGCTGCTTACAGTCTAACACATGGTCGCTACCTTTTTATAAAGTCCCAACTTTACCTGCACACTGTGCCAAGGAACATCCTGAACATAGCAAAATAAGACAAAAATACAGACAGAGGGCAGAGTCTCTGCAGATAAATACATTGCCTCACACTTGTAGTGGGTCATAAGGGATGATTAAGAGGGATTATTTTTGTATGACTGTGTATATCGCTTGAGGAAAATCCTGCATACCCTGTACCTTTAAGCCTGGGTATGTCAATTTGAGAAAAGCAGGAAACTCTCCTTTACAAATCAAGAATGGGTTGCTGCGACTTCACAGCTTGGTATTTCCAATACCTGAAAGAGAGACACTATGTCAGTGCTGATTGGAAAAAAAAGATATATGGACTACCAAATTGATGAACTGCCTCAGGAGGGAGAGAGAGAAAGACATAGAGAGAAAGAAGGCTGTACGGAGAGAATGGATGGATGGATAGAGGGAAAGCCTCATTTAGCGAAGAAAAGGCTGTTTGGCCTGCCCATACAACAGAGGGAGAGTCCAAAGCCATTGATCTCTCGTAGCCAATGACAGGCCAGAACTCAGCAATAATCATGACAAATGAGCGGAGCCTCCACCAGATGAGAAACTGCCAATAATCACACAGACCCCCAAAAAGGAAACTAGCAAGGTCGCAGTAGAGAGCAGTGGAACTCCGATACCTCTCAATACTCCGGAGGGAGACGTTCAGGGAAAAGAGACAGATACAGCAGAGAGGGATACTTTAATATCATTGTATTGGACAGTGACATAATAGAAAGTTATGGAGTGTCCTGTGACTTTAATAAGCACATGGCCTAGATACTTAATATAAAGTTGCTGATTTAATTTTAAATATTACAAAGTTAGCATCGTTTTTATGACAAGATTAGAAAGTGATATGTGGAAACATCAAGGTCAATAACTTAAAGTTAATATTAATCTCTGTAATGTGTTGTTTGAATCCTTAAAACAACGGTAGCGCTGGAAAATGAATGAGGCTGATGACACGCTCCCATAAAGACATTCACGCCTGGAGTGTTCCTCTTTGTAGATTAGAGCTAAACAATAATGATTAAATTGCCGCAGCCAATCAATCTAGGTTCTGATAAAGTATGATTGGTAGCACATTATCCCTTTTCTTTCCCTCTGGAGGTCTCCAAGCCTCCAACAGCAGCGCCGACTAACAGGCATTCCCGCCTCCCTGGATGAAACATTTTCTAATCAGCTTTATCTCTCACATCTGAATTTATCTTATACATGGAAAATGCCAATATATTAACCGGCTTGTATGATACACAAGGTGACCCTACTGACTTAATGACATAATACATTATCCTTAATGAAGTCAATATCTCGTCTTTTAGCTGTCTGTCTATTGGGCCGATTAATTGCAGTGTCATTAAAGTTAGCTCTCTTTTCATTTGAGCTTGGCAAGTGGCATAAAACTAATGTTCTTAGTTATCAACCACTGAAATAGGATGGAGGGTGGAGGAAATTACAGAGAGGACGAGGGGGGTTTCCTACAGCCCACATCAGTGTTTTTTCTCAGTGACACCACACACAGATGTATGTTACTGACGAACAGATGGAGTGGCAACATTTGTAATCATCATGTTATTTGAAAGGTTACATTATGATTTTTTTATTTTTTTTTTCACATGTAAACCTCAAGAAAAAATGTTTAATTGTAATTGCAAATCATTTTAGGATATTTTTAATTTTTTTCTTCTTTTTTTAATCTTCTAAATTCGAGGTATTCAAAATCTACTGGACCCATTTTTACACGATATTCCCGCCTGAAGGGAATATGACGGATTACTACTAAAGGATGGGAAGTTTTTAGGTGTTTATTTGGAGGGAACCCTTCATTTGTCAATAATGTAGTGTGTTGTGAAAGTGTATGATGCAGCAGTTTTTCATGCCGTCCGCTGTGATTGACAGGCTGCAAAGTGCTTTTGGTAGAAATTGTGCCCCTGTGGCTGTGACTGTGTGTGTTTAAGGGGGAGTTGGGGCCGGTGGCATGATCTTCCCCAAACTCACACAGTAGCGATAGAAGTAGCCAGAGGAGTCTTCGAGACTTGCAAGTCTGTGCCAATGGCCCGAGGGCTCAAAAATGACACCGGCTCAACAAAACCACTTTTGTGATGGCTGCTGTTACTATAATACATGCCTCTGTTACTGCTTTTTTTTTACCACGATGAGCTGTCGGTGAGGCGCTCTACATAGTTAAATTTAAAATCGTAAAAGATAACAGTTGTGTTATAATTTCAGTTTTTGTTTATTGTTCAATACTAATCCTCAAAATTTGGATTTCATCCACTGTACAGTTCAGCTCAGGTAAGAAGTTTGACAAGGGCAAAACAATTTTCTGTGTCGGAGATGCATCTCTGTCAGGGTAGATGCACAGACACCTGAGCCCCCTCTTGCTGCCACTGCCCCCCCTCTGTTTTCCCTCTGTCACCCCCGCCGCTCCCCCTACCCCCAGTGCTGAAACAAGCAGACAGGATGGGGGTAATTTACAATGTGTTATCTTTGTCTATAGCTGCGAAATGATATGAAGTAAATCAAGGTACGAGTAATGAAAGACTGAGAATTCATTCCTGTGAGCACATTTTAAGTGTAGTATCCGTTATGGTGGCAGCGCCTGAAGAGGCTGGAATGAGACGGGCTGAGGGGCCATAAAGCAGCGGCGGGGCCCATGTTAATGCTGTCTGTCTGGGGTTAGTAATTGGGTTGCGCTGATGAGTTGCTTCGAAGACAAAGTGTAAATCCCCCACGCCTGCCGTAAATCTTACATTGTTGGAACAAGGTGCAATCCCAACAAATATTGATCCTGCCTAGGGGCGTGCTGTGTGTGAGTGTCTGTGTGTGTGTGTCTGTGTGTGTGTGTGTGTGTGTACATCTCCAATTACTATAGTCAAACCAGTACACCCTGGTAGGCTTGTTCTACAGTAGAATTGTCATTACCTTAGATTTGGCCCCTGTTGTTAAACTGCTGAGCTTGTTTTGGAGCGAGATTGTCACTGTTTCGCCAGCTGTGTTCTTGTGCTGTGAGTCAGTTGTTGGTAGTTTTTGACTTTGAGTGTTCTGACTGGAAAGTAACTGCAGGTATCTTGATAGACTGTGGTGGATCTAGCGGTTGCATCATTCATGAATATTGCGTCATCAGCTGGGTGAATATCTTGCATTTTCTCAGTTGATTAATTTTTAAAATGCAATGTTAACATTATACCTGACATTTAAGTTGCCATACTGCTGCTTTACTACTTCTAGAATTACAACTAGGGATGGGTGATCTGGAGAAAATCAAATGTTGTGATATTTTTGACCAAATACCTCCATATTGATATTGCCATGATATTGTGGAGTTGACCACTGGTGGTTTTACAAAATATTTATACAATGAGATTTTTGATAAATAATCATCAGTGACATAGATTAAGTGACTACGTGGGTAAAGGCAAATAATAGAACAGCTAGAACAGTCTGGTAAGCATCTGGCTTTGTAGTACTGAAAACCCAGAGTTAACCCTGAAGTTACCTCACTAACTTCAAATCCTGCTTCGTAGTACAGGCCTTAGAGCTGATCAATCTAATTTGATCAGCTCTAAGGCCTGTACTTCAAATCCTGCTTCGTAGTACAGGCCTTAGAGCTGATCAAATTAGATTGATGGGTGAGAGGAGCAGCTGCTGCAGAGGCAAGTCAAAGCAAACTTTTATACCCAGTGCAATGAATGGTTAAGTTTAACTTTTACTGTGCCTGACATTCTGCTGCTCCATCTGTGCCCAGAGTACACTCTGCGCTCCATGAGTGTGGTGCAAAGAATAATTGAAAAGTCTATATATGCCAATAGTGCTCCTAATAAACGGTTTAGCTTCAAAAATATAAGATCAATATGTGGTGGCAGATGTTGATATTGTGGCAGGCCGCACAATAAGAAACAGGTAGCAGAAGCACTGCTGGTGTCCCTCAGACCAACAGTGCTCATGGAAGAGAATATTTCAAAAAGAGGAAGACATATTGCCAAAAAACAGGCCGCCGACCACCATAGTTCTCCATGTTAGATGCCACTAAGGCCTACTTTACACTACATGGTTCAAGTGACCCAGTTCCGATTTTTTCCTCTCAAGTGGCACAGATAAGATCTGTAACATGAACGTGTAAACAGGAAAAAAAATGCATGATATCGGATATTGTCAGATCAGATTCAGGTCTCCTTCATATGTGGAAATATATTGGATATGAAACAGCCAATAGGTCTGTAATCTAAACAGACAGATCGGATATTTCCTGGCAATCCACGTCATACGTCATGAATAATGCGACGATGCGCATTTTGATGATGTGCTCATGAGCGAGGGAAAGGAAGGAAAGCCGAATAAATTACACGTTAATCAAAAACTATGAACCAAAAAAGCACAATCTATCCTGAGTAAGACAAACTGCTTGATCCCCGTCTCCAGTGTACCAGCAGAGAACCTGAAGAACCGAATCAGTGAAAAAACACACCGGGCTACACAGCCTCCCTACTTGAGCAGCTGAAGCTGCGGCTCGCACCCTCGACACACAGACTGTGCTTCTGCATGCCAGCCAAACATGTGCGCAACTTTGAGAATTAAATATGTGAGGTGTACGCTGCTTTTCTATCTTTTTTTTATTTTTCTTTCTTTTTTTCTGTCAGTGACATACACTCCTAACACAGGACGGGTTGTTTTTTTTTTGACTGAGTTGATTATTAAGCCATAGTGATGCGCGGATCGGCTCTGATAGCACCCGAATCAGCATGTACCTATCAATCATCCAGCCACACCCGTCTGCAGCTGCACGGACATTTCCACCGCTCTGTGTAGGCTAAGTTACCTTTTAAATTATGTGGAGCAGCGCCAGCTTTCCAGGTGATTTATTCTTTAACGATTAACTTCAAATATTTAAAATTAGTCCTTAAAATTGCTTTCAGTAATGTAAACATTTCCATGCGCGCAGTAATGTCACTGTAGCAAATACTGTGGGACATTTACACAGTGGTCAAGAGTGCCGGACTGGAAGTGTCGCACAAAAAAACGGAAGCTGGCTACGTTCTGTTTTGCCTCCGTGAAAAATAAGGTGAATAGAACATGTAAACAGCAGTCAGGAAAAATCGGATATAGGCAACAAATCGGAATTGGGCATCAAGACATGGTAGTGTAAAGCCAGCCTAAATCCTAAACACTTGACTTTTTGTTATTAAAATAAACATTTTAGTGCTGAAGTAATTAATTGATTAATTGATCTGTCAGTCTACAGAAATTATTCAACAACCGTATTTATAATCAAGCAATTGTATGAATTACTTAACAAGGAAATATTCTAAGTATTTGTTGGTTCCAGCTTTTTTTTTCAGTTTTTATCAACATAAATGTAATATTTTTAGGTTTTTGACTACCTGTCATACAGAAACAAATAATTTGTTAATTGTTGTGAGCTCTCAGAACTGATGATAAGAGTTTTTAAAATATTTTCTGACATTTTAAACGAGTAGACTAAATGGTTGTTCGATAAATCAAAGTCTGAAAATAATGGACAGATTATTTTGATAATGAAAACAGTCTTTAGTTGCAGCCTTAATCCATTTCTAAATAATGAAATGTCAGTATGTGATTATTGTTGTTATATTGTTGTGTGGCTCATTTGGTCTTGTATACGTACTTAATCAAATTATGTACTGTAAGTAATGACAGTTGATATTTAGAAAACAGGAGTCAGATCACATGTGCTCCGCTTCTTACATCTAACCTTTGGAGGTTTTGAAATGTCATTGAGCTCTCCTTAAGCTAGGCGGTGGACTAGTGTGTGTGTGTGTGTGTGTGTGTGTGTGTGATCCAGGCAGACAGCTTATCGTTAAACACATCCTATCTGGCTTGACAGGTCACTGTCAGGTACAGCTCCCCTCCTCTCTCACCCCTACTGATACAGGGTGTCACACACAGAAATCTACCTGCATGAGTATGCTAATGTGATCTGATGGGAAGAGCTGTTAGAGCTGTGAACCACTTAAAGTAATGCAAAGAAAACTCGATTTACACCTACAAGCCTATGTTATTTTACCTCATTTGCACAGTGGCATAGCTGGATCATGCGGTTCAATTCAAAGTGCTAAATTCTAAAATAGAAAAAAAAAGTGAATGAATGGCAGCGGGGACGGGGAAGGTGATATGCTGAGCAGCAGTGACGTGCCAATGACTTTTATAGTGAATATGTTTGACTCACAAAAAAAGGTCATGTCATTTAGAATAGGAATCAGCTCGTCGCTCTAACCTCACCTGTCAGTCTGTTACATTAATCACACTAATCTGCACAAGTATGAATTCCACTGCCTCACCTACAGTAGGATCATCCACGTTATGGTCGTCACATGTTTACTGATGTTATTCTGCTGCTTTTGTATGCCAAGTGTCAGATATACTCATCGGCATCAGTTACACTGCCAACATGTTACTAGGGGTGTGAATCAGTGGTTTGGTCATGCTACAATATCATATCGATTCTTTGGACAACGATACGATATTTGCCGATATTATTAAGTCTGCCATGATATGATTTTAGTACCATGTGATTTAGAGGCTTGCAATTGGTATGAGACAATATTATATGCCCATTTAACACAACTGATCCCTTTCTTTTTTGCTTTTGGCCATAACAGATAAAAACAACACATAAATAACAGGAACTGACTCAACTAACACACATTGCACAGCACATGGAAAGAGTTAACCTTTAGGGCTTTCTGCCAGAAAGTCCTTTCTGGAAGAAAGGTTTTCATTTTAACCCAAACCATCATCTTTTTTTGAAAATCATACTTAAGGTCTATCTGGCTTAAAGCCCCTGACAGTGAAGTCAAAGGTGATTCATGTAGATATGGTAATATGAATGCTGATAATTCAGAGGACACATTACAATATATTTTGCTTCTCCTCCCTCTAGAAAGCAGGTGTTAGAAAGTTTCCCAGGTAGCAGAAATATGGTGTTTGTAGTTTGAGCCTTAGTGTTGTTTTGTTGTTGCTGGGTGCAGTGTGGATAACTCATAGCCGCGGCTCTCTGTGTCCATCTGTAAAAGGGGGAAACTTGGACCTGGTGTGATGGTACAAGATAAACCAGCACCAAGGAAAGCTCCATTAATAATTCTCTTATTTGGGAACGGGGCCCTGTGCTTACAGAATACAGGGCAGTCCATCTCTTACAGCGGGGAGGGAGGGGTGGAGGGAAAAAAAGAAAGAAGTATAAGGTCAGCAGGGAGAGACTCCCTCTTCCACCCGCCCCTCCTCTCCTCCACCCCTCCCCTCTTAGAGTGATGGGCCCAGGTTTTCCAAGGTAGTGTATTTGTCTGTCAGGAGTCTTGGCTGGCTGGCGTGATTTAGCTGCTGTCAGTTGATGCTGGTGTCCAGAGGATGATAGCGGCTGGCTGGATGGGGGGAAATTTGTTACCTTTAGCTCTGACAGGGAGATAATTGCTGATGGTTAACAGAACGGTATGGAATCCAAAGGGTTGGAAGCAGAGAGCAAAGTAATGGGATACACAGCCAGTGGGTTCAGCCCATATTTCTGCCTACATGCACCTAATCTGGCACGCACTTACTGTCTCTCTCCTTCTCTCTAAACTACAGTTAAAGATTTTTAATAGTCTTGTTAGAGCTAGAATGAAGTTTGACGATTGCAAACCAGAAACATCTTTTAAATTTTACAAGTTCAAACAGGCTTCATATTTCAGAATAGTTGCGTGTTGCAGACATGTGCTGTGAGATGATTATTTATGGGTGTCTTACTGTAGCTTGCTCTTGCATATTTTGTGTCTGTTTCCTGTTAGTTGTGTGTGATTGATTGTGTTAAATGCAGCGCTTGGCTGATGTAAAAACTGAACTTTGTGTACGAGTGCATTCATGAAAGTGTATTTGCAGTTTCTCGATCAATAAAAGGAAGGTGAATCTGTTTGTGTGTCTGTCTGTCTGTCTCTCCCCCAGCCCTCCCCTCGCTCTCATCACCACAGTGGCAGAGCCTCTATGCTGCTTTGCACATCTAATTAGGACAGAGCAGCAAATTTCGGGGCACACCCTCTTTCCTTTAGGCCCATTCGTTTCACCCTCGCACATCCACCCCAATCTCCCTCTCTCATGTCCAAGACGTCCACAGAGGCGCCTCCCAGTGCCGGGATCAGGACTGCCGTCAGTCAAGCCATCCAAACTGCCAGCAGCATATCACAGAGGGAGTTAAGTAGGAGGCGGACCTGAGAGTGCAAGTGTGATAGGTTGACAGGACATGATTGACAGGTTAAACCCTTGGTTAATTGTCTTCTCCTCACATTGATGTGGAATCTGCTGGGTTGTAATGCTGTGGGTGGAGTTAAGCAGCTTACTTAGGATGGGATTGTTGCATTTAACGTCATTTATTTTTTGTGAGGCAGGAAAACACAGTCACTAGTTAGCTCACAGTCCATACCTTGCTTCAGGAAGTCACTGTGTATGAATAGAAGAAAAATTTATTATCGGTATTTTCCAATGTCAGCTAACTATTTCTAAAGAAAAACCTTGAATGGGCATCATCAGGCATATATCCTCTCTATTTTTGATGGGCTATCTGCATTAATAAGCAGCACTGATAGGACCTTAATGCCTTGTCACTCCTGGGTTGACCTTAACATCATATTTTTATTTTCTCTCTGACAATGACAGTAATAGGAAATATTGATTGGCAGTGCAGTTAAGTTGTCAGCATAGTCATTTAATGTGTCAGGAGAACCAGTTAAATTGTCAAAAAATCACTTGAGGACTCTGCTCTTCCTTAACGGCTTTCTATAAAAGCATCTCCCTCAGACAGGAAATGCTCCCATCCTCACTGAATTACAGTGCTCTTTATTGACTTCTTGTTCTGCATCGAGCTGGACATGCTGTGCAGGTATATAGATTCTAATATGATCCTAATGCTGTTTCCTTTTGTCATTGCAGGCGTACAAACAGCACAGAATAACAATAAATGTAAAAGGATGAGTTGAAAATAGTATAGGTAAATTAGGCGAAGTACAGAATAGATCCCTAATGTCAATCGTTTCAAGCAGAATTAACATTAATATTAGATATAGTGTAAACACCTACAACATACACCAACTTTGTTTGGATGTGTTTTTAAAAAAAATACACAATGGTATACATTTTGATGTGTTTGTGATTTATGGGAGCTTTAAAGAAAATCCCTTTCTCAGATGTTATCTGTGCTGATGTAAGGCTTGTAAACATTTCCCATCAGTTTGATCTGTCTTGTTGGTGTTTCCTGGGCAGCCTTGCCTGTCAATTAGCTGTCTCTTTAATCTCCAGCCCCCCAACACGGGGGAGGATGTATGATGCAATGAATGATCTGATGGTAAAATGATCATCGAGTGAATGTTGATAGCAGTTTGTGAGGGGTTGGAGATTACTTTTTCATTAGGATTATGTTGGACACCCACCTTACATTATACTGTATGTTGAAGATGTAGGAATACTGGTGTTAAGAAATGCACAGCAGCAGGAATGTACTGATGAGTAGTTAATTGATGTATACATGTATACACCAAATTACATGTTACAGATATTTTAAGCTACTATTTAGTGCACAGACCTTTTTTTAACCGTTACTTTACTGCAAAGTATACTTCTTATAGTGGCTGTAAATCTGGAAAACACACTAACTAAACATAAACATGGATAAACACGTGGTGGGCACCATAAAGCACATCAGCTTTTCAGATTGCTTTTTGTTTGATGTGTTTGAACATGGCAATTACTGCTACAGTTTGGTACTACAGCTTTGAAGGGACAGTGCCATTATGCCAGCATACCGACAAAGAGCGAGCATACCAACGCAGAACCATATTATTGGGTCTCTGTTTTTAGCATCGCTCAGTCACTTTTGTTACATGCCTTCACGTTTAGGACTTGTGGCAATGTCGTTCGAAAATAAAACAAGGAGAAGCGTTGCATTTGTATTTTATATATATATATATATAGGTACTGATTGCTTTAAAGGAACAGTGTGTAAGATTTAGGTGGATTTAGTGACATTTAGTGGTGAGTATTGCAGATTGCAACCAGCTGAAACTTCTCCCGGTTAAAATTCCTTCAGTGTTCCTCCCCTCCAAAACAGACGCAGTAATTTAAACCTATAAAAACACTGAATAAAGCGGTTTCATGTTACATAGCAATGTTTCTCTCATATGGCACGCCACAGACGACCCACTGGCCTAGCACCTGCCAGTGTGTCCTCACCTTTTTTCTTTGATAACTTAAGATGCAGACATTCGGGGGGTCTTTACCAGGAGCCGAATTATCCGTAGAGGTCTCTTCCTCCATCTCAAATGTCTGTGTACGTACCTGTTTTCTTGTATAAGGTTGGAGATTTTGTTTGGCCAGAAGATCTGGCATATTTGTCTGAGGCATACATTGGGGAAGTTGCCTTGAGATGGACTCCACCAGGCAAAAGAAACCCAGAAGGCCCAAAACAATCTGGCGCAGAACTGTGAAACTGGAGTTGGAAAAGATGAACCTGTTATGGGGAGAGGCGCAACATGGTGCCAAGGATCGAAGGCAATGGAAAGAGCTCATTGAAGCCTTATGTGCCATAGGGGATAAAGAGGAGTTAGTAAGTCTCATCCTTCAACAAACAAACAGTCCCTGGTGATTTAAACCAGTAAAAACACTGAATAAAGCAGTTTAGTGTTACAAATTGGTGTTTTCTCATGCTCTCGTTACGAAGGGGCTGCTTATTATGGCGGCTGAAGCGAAAACGTGAGTGGCCCTAACTAGAGTCAGTGTTAGGTTGTCCCTTCTGGGCTACTTTAGAAACATGGCAGTGCAACATGGCCGACCCACTCCCTATGTAGATAAAAACGGCTGATTCTAAGGTAATGAAAGCAAAATAATTCTTATTTTCAGGTGATTATACACAAAATAAAACAAACGTATTATATTATTTTCCATTTCTGCCAGTATATACCCCTAAATCCTACACAATGGACCTTTAAACTAGCTTAGCATGGGATTTAATGACTTCAAACACTGTGTTATGATGAAGAACAAACTGTTTCTTCTTGCTGCTTCAGAGACTGAGGAGTCTTACTCCATGTCTGTTGTTGGCTGAGCATTAACAGCATGGCTGCCTAGACAGTTAACTTGATTTCAATAGCAACAATGTTCACTTTCCCACAGAGCCAAAGCAATGTTATTTGAAGATGTTTAGCGAGGGGCTTGATTGAATTTGTCCCTCAGTGCAGAGACAGGCTCCATTAGGCAGCGGGCAACAGGGTCTGGGGACAGACCAGTTAGAGAGATAAGAGGGGGAGCTGCCAGTGTAGTCTGGCCTCAGACCCAGAGCAGGGGTTTAGGGAATAAAGCTCCATAATAGCTGATCCAGGGTCAGACAGACAGCCTCCCTCTGTCCAACCCTTTTTGGTTAAGTAACATTCGGCAGTCCAGAGCTGGGAGCACAGCGCACTGTGGGAGTATGGGATCGAGAACAAGGGCTGGTATGGAAAAGAAAGAGTATCTGTTTCAACATCAGGATGGGGCGGCGATTGCATCTCAAGCAAACTCTGTTTAACTGTCTCTGTGAGTTTGGCATATCTGATTCAAGTTCTTTCAGTCATCGACTTGGAAATTGTTTGTGACAGTAACAAGCTGCCTAATCACTTGATTGATGGATGGGAGGAAGGCTGTTAGATTGTTAGATGGACATTTCCATGACAGTGAGATTGTGTTTTCAAAGTTAATCAGACTAAATTGACCAGCAGTTCCACCCTACTTCTCTGCTTTATTTCTATTTTTTTCTCCAAAGGCCTCTATCTTCTATGACAGTGTGTACCACACTTCTCTTTGCTGTAGGAAGTGGGTGATTGTGACAGTTGGCTGTCTCAGTGTTTTATGTGCCTTAAGTCTCTGTGTGTACCGCGGCCCTTTCCTCCAAGCCCTTTGCCCCTGGCCTCTATCTCCTGCTCTCCCTCACAGTAATGAAGCCTGCCTTTAAGGAACGGGGTGCAGGCAGCGAGGCATCACAGATTAGGTCAGTGGAACGGCTAGCGGGCTGAGCATGATGGATGAGGGCCAGAATGAGTTTCTGCCGCGGCTGTATTGTGAAATCTTTTCATTGTCACCGACGGGCCTATGAGGGCCTGATGAATGAGGGAGCAAGTGTCAGAAACGCCCTTCCACTGTTCCCACTTCTACTCCTTTAATATCTCCCTAAGCTGCCTGGCTACATGCCTTCCCATCCTGCCCCTTCTGACCGTCCACACGGCCGGTCACTGCAGTATTGATAAAAGTTATTGCTAAAAATAGGCCAGGCCCAGTTCAGAGAAAGTGAGAGAATGCAGTAATGAGAGAAAAATGGTGAAGCCAATGGAGTCATGGAAAGGCTGTCAAACTGGGGATGTGGTTTGCCGGTCTTAAAGTTCATAACTGTGCAAAACAAGTCTCCTTGCTCTTTCGCACTCTCCTCTCTTTCCTCCCAATGCGGCTGGACCTCCTGCTTTCACAGAGCAAGAGCGAGAGGCAGCGAGGGGTTGGTGGTGGTAGTGGTGGGGCGGGGGGTGTCTTTATGGGAAACGTTTGTGACCAGCGTGACAGCTCTGCTTGATGGATGGGCCGCCTCCATCTGGTTGCAGTGCATGTAATAAATATCCATGCTCGTGTTTGACCTCTCTCACTTACCAGACACATCTTTCACTTTTGGGACATCCAAGGGGGACTCACAATTATGCTCTGCACTCTCCACTAGCCGGGGTGTGGGGGGGGGTAGCAGCTCTGTTTATGGGCCGCAGCCCAAGGGCAAAGAGTCAAAAAAATAGATAGCTGTAAACAATGCTTCCGCCGCCAGGAGAATTCTCCAGCATTCAATAACCTTTAACACCTCCTAAGCCCTCATCTCCCTGAGCTGGTTGCCTGTGCCCCACAATGCACTGCAGCTCCACGCAAACCGCCTCCATCTTTTGACCAGTGATTTAGCTCGGTGTCTGAGCACGGGTCGAAGGATCAAATGCCAGCGCCTGTGCAAAACTTGTGAAAAAAATAAACAGTAGCAGTGACAAAAGGGAAAAAAATCTGACCAATGAAATCCAATTTTGCCTCATAGGATTCGGAGCTCTGTTGAAAAGATTTAATCATCTGTCATATGGAGAAAGGTTATTGTTGAGGGCAACTGCATATGTGTTTGAGATTTCCAAAGGTCCCACTAGCCTAGTTATGCTCTCACCACTGTTTATTATTACTGATAGAGGCAAAAACACTTTTTCAATAGTCATTACTATTCCTCTTTCACTGCTCATAAACAGCAGTTGGTGTGTTTGCCCTTAACAGTGACCCAGCGCATTAGGCTGGTCAGCTCCTCAGTAATAGAAACAGATAGGCAGCCATTGGATTTTAATAAACCTGGATAATAATGAGGCTGAAAAGCTGAGTGAATTGTAAAGCAGAAGGCTAATGAAGTGCCTATGAGGGCAGTATGTGAGAAATAACCTATAACCTATTAAGAAACAGCCTAACTCCCTCTGCCTGAGTCCTACCCCCTGATTGAATTAGTGCACTCTTTAATTACTGAGCATCCAAGATGGGAGCTCTGAATCTAATTGAACTTTTTCATGCTTGCTGCACCCCAGCCAAACAATTTGTTCTGTAAAAAAAAAAAATTGAATTAACAGTCTCACTTTGTCTCCTTTTTTTGCATTGATTTTTATAACATTAGGACTGTCTCAGGAATTTCCAGGCTGTAAAGAATCAAATCGCAACGCATTATTCACAATAACGCATATGTTATAATCGCAGGGAGAACTTACTTAAAATTCAATCCACTTTGGCATCATTATCATGTATCAACATAATAAATGAGCCCTTCAGAGCATGGTAATTATAATTTGATAAATCATCAGCAGAAAATTAACTGGATGTCAAAACATTCATTGGAAAGGGTGATGAATGGAGGATGATTGTGGTGATGAATTGTGTTAATCTGCGCAGTATGAAGCCAGCGAAATGGCTAAGCAGCCCAAGATGGATGGGCCATAGAAGCTGCAAGGTCAGGACACACAACTGCAGAACGGAGGGAAGAAAAAAAATAGGAGGGAATGAAATGGGGAGAAAAGAAAGAAGGACTCTCTCTCCCTCTCTTTCTCTCTCGACTCAGAGCATTATCTGTCTTCTCACCACGGCAGTTCTTTATGTTGGGCTTCAGACGTTCGGGTTGTGACAGTCAAGTTGACCTTAGAGTCTATTTTTTTAAAGATACTAGGTAATTTTAATAACAATGGTGATTATTATAACATTGGAGGGAGTCATGGGAGCTAACACTAATGTCTCACAATAGATTACTATGCCAGAAGATTTTTTTGGAGCCCTTTGTGTGGTCTTAATACTGCAGTTTTATACTCAAATAGATATACAAATTGTGTTTTGAGATCAATTGCGTGTCACTATCTATGGAAATAATTAAAGAACAAACAACAGGTTTCAAAATACAGGACCTCTTTGATAAGCATGTTTGCCTTTATAAAATAGTGGGTCTTGTCTCATATGACTGCTACATCTGTTACTGCTACACTTTTCTCTGGGGGTAACTCCTCTCAATATGGTTACTAAGTTCTAATTAAGCTTGGTCAACCTTTTAAAATGTACATTTGATACTGTCTGACTAGTATTCCTGTCCTGCTGTGGTTTGATATCTGCAGATACAGTAGTCTACCACATGCACTACATGTATAAGATGTTAGTTTACCAGTTTGTCCTCAATTATCGATCAATTCTAATACAATGGAAAGAAATTGTTTTCAGACCTAGAGTTTGCTCGCTGTGGTCCGAATCAAGGACTAATTATGTTACAAAGTTGTATAATTGCCTAGAGTTGATTCATGTTCTCACGACAGCATTTACAAGCGGACCAGATAAAATACCTTGTGTGAGAAAGCTGCTCTTGATCGGTCACAATTTCCATGCCTGAAAAATCCAGGAAGTAAACAAAACGTTGAAGAAGAGTACACTTGCAAGATAAACGTGACACTTTCTAATGTCACAATGGAGGGACAACTACGCAGGTTGATTTTAGCGCTGGTCGTCGTGGACTATATTGCTGTCATTGTTCATTTTAGGCAAACCATACAGTTTGAAAACGAGGCGCGGCTCCAACTAGAAAACAATGTTTTGATGCATTGGATGAGCCGAATGTGCATATCAAGGCAGTAAAGGAGGAGGTGAACATCAATAATCCTCTGGGACTGTAACATGCTCATGCTCATGCTTGTCTAACCTAATGCGTAATGCAACTGCAGAGGTCGGAACACGTTCTCACCACAAATAAACTGCACCAGAGTTCATTTGTAACCGGACCGAGGCCGAGGCCACCTCTTCAAGAAGATCTTGGTCCGGTTGTTTTGGCGGTTTGGTGCGATTGCTGTGTTCACACCTGCCAAAACGAACCGCACTTAGGGGACAAACAAACTTGAGTTCGATTAAACCAAACCAAACAGGGCAGGTGTGAAAGCACCCTAAGATGGTCCCAAATTCAACCTCTCAGTCTTGGCACAGCTTCCACACAGCTTCATACGTCAGGGTTTCAGCTGTTGTTGGGCGATTGGGTCTAACTACCTGTGCAAAGAAGATGGAATATGTATGTGCCTGAAAGTCCACTGAGGCCATCTGAGGCAAAAAGTTTCATTGAAACTGATTTAAACTATTGATTGTCCTAGCACCATGGCTACATCAAATGAGTGTGTCATACACTATCAGACTATGTTGTACATTCATTCATTATGTGAAGTAATCATTTTTAGTCTTTTTGGAAATTTTGGAAGAGAGCAAAGATGGTTTAAAGTTTGAACTGGAAATTGGTTTGCCTACATAGTACCTACATAGCATAGCTGTTAAGTAGACTAATGTGTTGTGCAATTATTACATACCTGAATGTACCATATTTACATTGTTTTACTCACTTCATGATAGAAGGCAATCATTGCACAGGTGACATTTGATCTGCAAAAGACTAATTTGTCTGGTCTGTTATTACTTTGCCCATCTTTAACGTCCTCCTTGTTATTTTCATTATCAACAAAGATCAAATGCAGGGACTTGCACATGCAGTATCTGTGATACCCCCCATAGGCTTGATGTGTAATTACTGTAAATGTAATTACTGTACCTCTGTGGGAGCTATGGGGCCTCCTTATGTAGCATCTGCAACACCCTGATACACGTGGCCAGGAATCTTAACTGGGTCCCTCATAATCAGACTACAACCTTAACTACATTAGTCTTATTGAGTTATGATGTTTGAATGTGTCACAGGCCATCAGGTTAGATGATAACACAGTTAAGAACAGAAATCCCCGTACACCTAAACATAGCTACCGAGTGTTAATAGTCTATTAACTCTGGTTTAACCTCTCGTAGTTCATCATCCCACTCATTACTTCTAGCTGAGTTCAGGTTCTTTTGCTGATCTGTCTGTTTCTGTTTTAGTGTAACTCTGCTTCTTTTACCATTCTTACATTGGTATTTTTGATGTTTTACTATGTACACTTAGAATTCAACAAAGACATTGGCATGGGGTTTAACGTTGTTTGTCTCGGTTATGTTTTTTTCACTTTTGAGATATAGTTGATCTAATTGCTCATGGTACTTTAGCCTAACAAGCAATTAGCAAATCCATTGTGGAGTGGAAATCAAAATGTATTAACACCAGTTCACATCTCCACCTGCTTCACGGATTCACAGATCCTTCGAAGACCTACTTTTACACAACCCATGCTTGTTGTGTAATTCTGCATAACAAGACTGGAAACACTTTACTTCTTACACAAAACTACGATATCATAGCAACTTTCCGTGAGAATGTTGTTGAGCTTCTCTCCTGTGGTAAGAAGGGAAGAGCCCTCACTGATGATAATGAAGGCTATTTCTACAAATAACAGTAATTACATGTCACCGCTTTTTGAAATGTGACAAAGCAGACAATGTTGCTTTTTATTGAATTCATTATGTTGACAGGCACTTCATCCTTTTCATTTATCTCCAATTCGTTATGGCCTGAGCGAACGTGTGTAAACTGACAACTGCGCTTAATGTTGTTATTCTCCGTTTGTGCTTCCAATATATTGTAAGCCGTGTCTTTTTTGCGTCCGTGCACATGTCTGACCTCAGTGGGAAGTATGTATTGCCGGTGGTAAGTCTTGTACTGTAGCTGAAGTGGCTTCACCACACGGAGATCAAAAGTCCCCCTTCACATCCTGTGTCATTTCTAGCTGGGAAGTATTAATCTCATACAGAGCTTCAGACACCTCTTATCTGGATGGCAGGTTGACATGTAAGGGGATATTTCGTCTTGATTCCAGCAATGAATGCAGCACACGGGCTATCACTTGGCCCACGCTGCATATGGAAGAGAAGAAATCACACCTTTCTTTTTTGTGACTTCCATTTTCATTTGTGCTCTCTCCACTCACTCTTTTCTGTCTCTCCTTTTCTCTCTCCTGGAAATTATCACCAGCCATGTCAGGAGCACTGTCGGATGGAGGGGGAGAAATGTGTCACACTGCCTCTTAAGTTTCTGATTGTCTAAATGACACAGAATCTCATCATACAGCTGTCTCCCTCTCTGACACTACAATTACCCATAATTCCCTCTGTCATTCACAGTCTCAAGGTTAGTATTTTATATCTCGAACAGAGGGTGAGGACATTTACATTTGGAGGCTAGAATGGAAAAAAGGGACTGAGGAAACACAAAGTTTTGCGTGTGTGTGTGTGTTTGAAACCTTTCCCTTATTTAAATGGGTTTTCACTGGCTTAGTTTGGTTATTCAGCAAGCTTCATTTTCTGCAAACTAAAATCCTAAAAATGGTGTCTCTTTAAGCTACAGTGTGACTTAAAATCCAAATTGTAAATCACCTTTCCTCATTATCTTAATGACTTTGTTAATGACCACGCAACTCATTTCAGCCGATGCCGTTAACGAGCTTTGGTCACCGAAATAATATTCCTTGATACTACCCTTCAGAAAGTGGGTGTAGTCTGTCCCTCTTGACAAAGTGTGCTCAGTGAAAATGGTCCATTATCATGCCACTTTTTACTCCATCATCTCTGATATTCTTATATGGTCTCTGGGTTAAACAGTACGTCTTCCCATCCTTTTTACCCCATCCCTCGAGTAAAGTGTTCTTCAAAGGTATATATTTCATTGGAAGCTGACAGCCTTGACACCATAATTGACCTGAGAGCTTCCATCTTACTCTTTTGAAATTCTCCGTTGTAATGTGTGTCAACTAGATAAAATGATTCCCATCTCCACCTTTCTGTGGATTTCCATTTGCAAAGACGGGCTGACTGACTGACTGTCTGACTGACTGACTGACTGGCGCAGGGTCCATTATCATTCTGTGCGAATGTCTGTGATCGTTGGGGAAAAGATGCGAAAGGCTCCATTGTTTGAAACAGGTGCTCGCACTTAAGTCCTATACATTAGTCGCGCGTGCGGAGCTTTTAGATGGGTTAAATAGTTTGTGATAATGTTAGGTTTTGATTCTTTGAGAATAATGCTTTGCTCTGCCTGACAGACCGCCTTGTCTGTCTGTCAATGTGTCATGGTTTCATGGAGGCAAAATTGGTTTTAGGCTTTCATTAAATTTGCTAATGACGTCCATAATGTTCATATTATTAAAGTGGAAATTATCAACAGTGGGAATCTAATGTACGTTTTAACCTTTGAGCACTGCTGATTCTGCAGTATTCTGCATTAAGAAATGCAAAGTTTGTGTCAGACTAGAATGCATTTTGGTCTGATAATTACATCTTAAACACAACAAAGCGTTTTCATGCACATATTACTGGTTTCAAGCTCATTTAAGTTATCGTTCCCACATTCATCCTGATAATAAATACTAGATTGCCCCCATTGCTGTCTTTTTATAATTGTTGCATCTGTTTCCTTCATGTTTTTTATTACTACAGTGTGTCTATCACATCCATCACGTCACTTAAACCCACCGTCAAACACAAAGACCCTGAAAACAGTAAAAAAGAAAAGCACCTTTTCCTCCTTGTTCCTTTTCTTTTTGCTTCATTTTCACATGTGGCTATAAAAAGACATGCTCTGTTTTTGTATGCCATGTCATATTATTAAGTTTCACGCTTGCTCTGTGAACCTGAGACATATTTTCTGCTTTCCCCCTGGCTAATTGGGAGATTGTTAGGACTGTCTCTATCCAGAGCCTGATGCCCCCAAATGTGTCAATGTGCTGCTTTGCCGCTGCTAGACTACATGTCTTCCAGTCAGTAAGGGGCATGTTTTTCAGAGCAGTTTGTTATTAGATTAATTAACACTGTATTGACAAACCGTGATAGGATTGCGTGATCTTTTCCCACCTTTGGAGACACTCTTTTTCTTGGCTTTTCAATCAAAGTAATAATGAAAATAGGCTCTTTTTTTATTGAAGTACACCATCGGAAAGTGAGAGGTAACACTTAATGTGGTATCTCTTTTCTTGAAAAGGGTCTTTGAGGAACTTTTTATTAAAGCAGTGTACTATGTGTTGAACAAATGTGACCCATGTGTTTATTTTGCCTTTGTCTGAGCTTACAAAGTAGAAGGAGGCTTTATGTGCCTGAGTAAAAAGGCTCCAGGGGAAGCGGCACTTTTGGGGGGTAAAGCTGGGAGGCTAAAACAAGCTTTAAAGAGGGTCCAGTCCCACTCAGGTTCACTGGTAAGCCTGTTGGACATCCGGCTTTGTTCCTCTTATAGGCTCCTTATCAGTGGCCTGATGCGGTTGTCCCCTCACATGTTCCTCTTGTACCTCAGCTGGGCCAATTCGATGGCCTAAGTGCTCAAATTGAGCCATTTTGTCTCACTTTGAAACAAACTAGGATCTATTATGCGTGTGTGTTTTTTGTTTTTTTTTTGTTTTTTGTTTTTTCATACCCCTCCTCCTTGTCTCTCTTCCACATTGGCCTTGGTCTATGTAGTTTGTCAGTCCCCCCTGCCTTTCTCTGCTCTTAAGTTTGAAGCGCTAGCCTTGTGAGGGGTCAGTGTTTCCACTCCAGCAGTGTCAACTTCAATCTGGGGCGATTTGGTGTGAAATGTGTGCCATGGTGTGGGGGCTTGCAGGTCAAAGCCCCAGTAATTGATGTTGCTTATTCATCTGCTTTTCCTTGTCTACTCTCACTGCAGCGCAGCAGCCGTTTTTGTTTGTCTAAATTGTTTGAAGATTTACTGTAGGTCTTAGGGCCCTGAGAAGCATCCCCCTGCTGCACTTTGTCTGTGTTCTTACCTAGCAGGGGGTTCAGCACCGGGGACACACAATGGTGTCCGCACAAAGGAGGCTTTCCCCAACACAAGGCCTGGAGGACATCTCATAGCATGATACTGAGCACTAAGGGACACACAATGGCGGAGGCACAAAGGAGGGTTCTCTTAAGACAGGACTCAGAGGACATCTAGCATGACAAGCAGGGCAGCTCTCACTGTAATTAGCCATGGAGCCAGCTTGACCAATGGCCCTATGAGATCAATGAAGTATCAGTAAACAGTATTTAAAAAAAAACGAAAGGGAGGGAAGGGGGCGATTAGCAGACATTTGGTCTTGTGATGCAGGAAACCAAATGAAAATAATTAGCACAAGGTTTGGCCATACATAGATAAGACAGCCATGTTTGAAAACCGACACCCCTCCCTCCGCTGAACTCTTTGCTCATCTCTCTTCCGCTCTGTTCCTCCTGAGGAACGCTACCTGCTAGCTGAAGCGCAGGATGAAATGCTGGATCTGTTTAAGCACAAAGAGGAACGTAATGATGGAGCCACGTTTAATCTGGCCCTTTAGCATGTCAGGCGGCTGCATGGGTGGTATGTCCTCCAGGGCCTTTGAAGAGGGCCGATTTAGAGAAGAGATTTGGATCATTACACAATAAAGAACACTTCATAAGTACCGAAGTGAGTTGGAGAAATGACGGTTAATGATGTTGACAGCAATTCACCTCCGCTGAATTACAGAAAGATTTGACTCAACTTGCCTTCTTTAATGAGCCTCACTCTGTAAAGGTAATGGGCCAGCGGTAAGACAGGGAGAGAGGCGGGGAGGGGAGAAAGTGGGAGAGAGAGTGGGAGGGGATTTTTTTTTAATTATTTTTTTTTTTTTCTTTTCTTTTCTCAGGGAGCTGCACTGCTGCCCGTGGTTTACTCTGGGCTGATAGGCTATCACACACCTCCCTTTAAGCTGTCATGTCAGGAAACTACAGAGACAGAAAGGCCATCTTCAGTAAAGAGAGGCTGCTGGTGCATCAGGTTGTCTGATCTCCATTCTGAGAGATGTGTTTTCAAAGCCGCGTGCATATGGATCACTTGTGTTAAAGCTTTGTTTCCATCTTTATAGACTGTTAAAATAAATATGTAATATCAATAGGCAACTTTTGGTACCTTTTGCACTTTGACATTGTTCAGTTTGTCATAATGTAAAGCGTGTTCTCCCAATAAGTGTCCATCATTTACTATGATTTCCCTCCAAGTCTGTCTTCTTGATTTTATTTGCTCTGCACGCATCAAATAAGCCTATTTACACACTTCTGGAGGAAGGACACTGATTCCAGCCTACAGCTCATTTGCTGTTTCTAATCATGCATGTTTATGTGCAAGTTTGTGACAAAAAGCTTAACTGACAGCACGACTGTTGATTTGCGGTTCTATTTTTTTTTTCCGCCCCACATCTGACTGTCATCCCATCAAAGTAGCATATCTGTCAGTGTCTTTGAGTGTCTCACGCTGAATGATAAATATGTACATCCAAACTGGGATTCGGTGCCAATTATGCACTGACAGAGATGTCGCCGAGAATGTAACATTTAAATTAAAATGATGGCATTCAATTTCAAACTGCCTTGTGCGGTGACATGTTCTATTATCTGCTTCGGAGGTGTAAGACGAGGCAAAAACAACAACGATGAACGAAGGAACTATCCCAAAGGTCAAATCAATAACTTTGTTGTTTCTCTGCTTTTGCTCGTTGGCACACCTACATGTCAATCATTAAGGCTATTAATAGGCTTGTTAGAGCCAAAACATACTCCTGTCTTTTATTGTCATCTTGGAAAATCTCGACGTACTCGTTACCCTACCAGATTTAGAAGGCCCTTAAACCCTTCCGGCTTCTAGTAAATGGTGTGCACTGAAAACACACAGGTCGTTGTGATATAATGTTACAACAGTTGTATTGATTTCTCTATGATGATTTCATGAGCAATATAATCGTATTATGTCGTTGCATGGAAGTGCAGCAAGCTCTGAATCACATGGGGGAAAAAATACAAGGCTTGATATTTTAATTGGCAGGAATACTTGTCTAATTATCACTTTTCTGTTTGCTCTGCATGCTGAGATTATGTAATTATCTTTTTGAAACATTGTGGAACGACTTTTTTGTGTGTCATTTCTGAGACGCCTCTGTACCTGACACTCAGCAAGCCGCTTAATAATATGCTAGAAAGGCAGCTAATTATATCATAATAATGGCTTGATGAAAGCAATAAGGCAGGCCGGTGAATGAATGATAGCACTGTACGGCTGCTCAAGTTATATCTTTATCTCAAATTATTGTAATCACACTAAACAGGAAGTTCTTTAATTACTAATGTGTTTATCCATTATGCCAAAAGAATTTGGAGTCTTTGCATTTGTTATCATTATGCAAATCGCGGTTCATACTAAATGATATGCTTCTCTGCAATGATATTTTCAGCAAATTGAATCCCTTATCAAGTTAATTACTCCATGTTTACAAGCCCCCCCCAAGCTAGGGTATCCCAATTAAAGACTACACCTGTTCTATTTGTGGGATTTGTATTTGTTACATGTGTCATTACATGTTCTCCTGCAGAGCACAGGTTTGTCAGGGGGGAAGAACCACCAGTTAGACCCCTCACTGGGCTCCCAGACTTCATCCTGCTTCTACAAACGTTCCAGGCTGACTGGTGTCGTCTAGCTGTGGGATCCTTTGCAGGAAAGAGGCAGGAACACAGCTGACACATGCATCCGCAGGACCTGCGGAGGGGGTAGATGGGTGATCTGACGGAGGGCGCGCCCGAGCACCAGCAGCGGCTGCATCAACAGCAGCAGCCGTAGACTGCTTTCGAAACTTTTTAATTAGCACTAATTACCTTTGCAGGAAAATGTTGAGGCTTGAAAGGATTTGTGTCAGCAAGTGGGAGATCAAAGATTGTGGTGCTGTGCATTTTAATCTGAACACTGAGGGGTAATAGGGAGCTGTTTGTGTGTGAGAGAGAGGGAAGGAGGGAGAGAGGAGGAAAGGAAGCATCCCAGGTGGTGCTTGAGCAGCCTACCTCCAGTAATGCCGTCCACCAATCACACCGCGGGTCCCGTCACATTATAAAATTCTCCACTAATATAAAGAAATTAACTTTTTTATTGTTTAATTGAATCATGGCTTTCCCTCACTTTGTTCATCCTCTCCTTTTATCTGTGCGCATGCATTCCTCACTGTCAGCTTGTGCACACGCCTGTGATTCTGTGCGCGCCGCTTCATCAGACTGACAGGCATTTCATAGAGGTGGTTTTTAATGCATGCCTGGACATCACTGTGGCAGGGTCATCCATCAGACTTCAAGACAACATCGATCATTTGCCATGAAGAGAGCGCGGGGTAGTGATTATTTGCTATTAGGTGGATGCTGAGGCATACAAATGGCTGGCAGTTGACAGTTGAACTCACTCAAACGTAATGCGGGATGGCTCCCCCTCTCAGGGAAATGTTGACAAGCACTGAGCCTGAACACTGTAATGACAGAGCGTACAGGCAGACAGGGCACTGAGGGATTCTTCCTCACAGATCGCAGCATCTATTATTTAATGGTTCCTTTATTTTATTGCAAAAGAACACAAGTTCATTTCCAGTTACATATTCTGTATACGTACACTATATACGTGTGCATTCTTTTATTCATGAAAAACTCATTGTTTAATGCAGAGTGTACTTATAGCAATGGGCCTCGGCTGATTGGCCTTGTCACTGTAATTTTATAGTATTATATACACTTAAAGATGTGTGAGGCTGCGCGGCGTGCACAGGAGCGTGTGTGTTTGCTTGTTTGTGCCGCATTGATGTCCTCACTGACTGAGATGCCATCAGTGAATTGATTTTCAGCTCCCGCTCACTGAGAGAGGAGGGTGTTTGTCATGTGGATAGACAACTAATCTTTCAATACAAACATTCACAAGACGCATGGCCATACTGTGAGCACAGTCCAGGCGCTATGAGGAGGGAACTGTTGTGCAGGCTCAGAAGGAGCTCGGCTTTACCAGCAATACCGTTAGCCTCCCTCCCTTGTCCGATGATGTATTTCACAGCGTACAATTTAGTTTTCGTACATGGGAAGCAGCTGTCTGTCTGTCTGTCTGGCTGTGAAACAAACCTCACTTGGTGAAACTTCAAAAGAGACGTCCACTTTTTCTGCTGTGATTTCTTCATTTCTTTCTTCACTCTTTCCTCCACCTCTCATCGGGTCATTGTTGAAGCTTAGACTTCATCCCGGGCCAAACCGGGGTCAAGCAAGGCTTATGAGGTTGGATCTGACAGGAATGTCTGTCAAGTCCTTATCCCTCGGCCAGGGTTGATCCAGGGTCATTAATCAGATGGGGATTGGGGATGCAAGGGGAAGCATGGGGCCAGGTGATGCTGACCTCAGTACAGTGGCTTTGATTTTTGTCTGGCCCTGGCTTTGTGTGTGTGTGTGTGTGTGTGTGTGTGTGTGTGTGTGTGTGTGTGTGTGTGTGTGCGCGCGTGTGTGTGTGTGTGTGAAATGACAGGATCACTCCCTGTCTGATTCACAGTGCTTTCAGCCCCTCTGCCAGCACTAATGACATTGAGAGAGAATATTAACCTCACACACTCAGCAGGAAATATCCACAGGGGTAGTCTATAACTCAGGCGCTGCAGGATCCACAGTGGTATGATCATTCAAACACACCGAAGCTAGCTTTATAGTTCGACAGACGCACCATGGTGTAGACGTCTCCAACAATTTGATCTGCACTCCTCGCATAATACCCTCGTATAGCATGAAGTAATGAGCGGTGATATTTAACTTCTTCATCAACAAAGAACTTTGCTAATTATATTTCACAGATTCCTTCTTGCTTGAATTTTGTTTATGCTCCCTAAAAAGATATTTTTGTTTTGCAAATGATGTAACCCTGTGTAAAGTTCAATCTGGCACGCCACCTCCAATTGACAGCTTTGTGGCTAGTGATGCTTTTACACACAGGCTATCAGGAGCAAGCATAGCGCAGTATTCAAAACAGATTAAGAGTGAACCCACATAAAGGAGAGATTTGCTGGCGGCGCCAAACGTACTCTAATGATTTGCATTGCCATTAATAGTAATTTGCAGCTGCCTAGGAGGAGACGTGTAATCCCCTTCCCATGTGTGAATTGACATGCATTCAGGGAAGGCTATGTGTGTCCTGGACGTGTGATCTTTAAATGACTGCCACCTGAGGCCTGGCAATACAGAAAGAGGAGTGCCACTCTGAGCGGTGACGGTCTACATGTGAGGGAGAAAGGGAGAGCTGTGGGGGAGATAGAGACAGATAATGACAGTCTAATTCACCGTCGCCATCAGAGATGCATGTACAGAGACGCGTATAGGCCATAAACTGTAGCTGGAGGGGAGAGTGCTGGAACAGACCTGATCAGCACTGTGTGGAGGTGGTGGGAGGGATGCTGAGGGGTTGCAGGGCATTAATTTGCTTTACAGATAATGTCATCTTATTTACCACAAGCTAATCCTGATAGTTTTTTTGATGCTGTATTTTTGTATTTTTTTGATGTTTATTTGTGTTTTTGTTGTGGGTTAGAGTGATGAAATACAGCTGTGTTGAGCTAATGGAGACTGGGTGTATTAATAGCTCCTATTTTATCCTCAATTTGTCCATTACAAAAATGTTATCATACTGCCCCTTTCACACTCCCCACCACATTAATGCACCACAAAAACAACCATCCTATCAGGTCATTTAGTGTCATTTTTTTTATTTTTTATTTCTTATTTTTTAAGGTTTGAGTTGGGTGAAATACATCTAGTTCCTACCACTATACATTTGTTTAATTTTTCAGTTAAAATTACAACTGGGCTATGTGGAGAAAATCTAATATCATGATATATACATATACATTTTTTTTGTAATATTTAAAGGAGCTATATGTAAGAAATCTAAGCAAATAGTCGTAAAATCCTCCTAATATATCACAGAGACTAAGGAATAATGTTCATATAACATACTGATCTCACCGACAACAATAGTACAGCCAGAATATTTGCATTTAAAAAACATTTTTACAGTCCGCAAATCATGGTTATGTTTTGAATTTGTGTTTTGGCCTGTTGCGCCACCCACCGCTGTCTACCAGTCACGCAGTCAGTAGAGTCTCAGCATCAGTTACAGTTACGACTGAGCTACAGCAGCACGGCAAGCAACATTAGCAGTGTCCCGGTACATAGCATTAGCAGTCTCCTCAGCTGTATCCCGGCAGCAGCGTTAGCAGCAGAGAAGCCGGACTTGCTCGAACGGTCCGCTGGAAAACGTAATATGAAGGACGCAGCGACGCGGTCCTGCCACGGCAGCTGCCCGTGGGCAAACAAATCAGTCTCCAGCGTGCCGCTGTCAAGCAACCTCGAATCTGTAGGGGAGGGGGGGCGGACACGACTCGCGGCAGTATTTTGAATTTGAGTGCAGTAACCATTTTGGCCACATTCTTACATACAGCGCCTTTAATTTTAACTTTTTCAATTTAGCGTGAACATCACAACCAATTCCCTCCAAAGAAAACAAACAAACAAAAAATATTCAATATAAAGATGTATCTCACAAAAACACATTATCAATATATATCAAGTTTTCTCATAACAAATATCATGATATTTATGACCAAATATCTTGATACAGATATTGTGATAACATTGTAACACTGACTATTGGTACAATGAGATTTTTTGATAAATAATCGTGAATAGTGTGTAGAGCTGTGACGATTTGTTGATTTGTGATCTAAAGACAATTAATCACCAACCATTTTGATCATTTTAGTTATTTTTCAAGCAAAAATATCAAATGTTTGCTGGTTCAAGCTTCTTAAATTTGAGAATTTGCTGCTTCTCTTTGTCAGTTATGATAGTAAATGAAGAGTATACTTAGGTTTTGCAAATCAAAGACATCATTTTGGTGTCCAGGAACTTGTGCTGAGTATTTTTTACTCTTTTTTTTTTTTTTAACATTCTATAGACTAAACTAGTGATTCTCAAACTTTTTACACAGAGTGCTACCTCTTAAAATATTAGGCAAGTAGTAGGGTAGGCAAACTTCATTTAGCCAGGGACAGTTCACATGGGAGCCAGGTTTATTCCTGATCACAAGATTATTTCTTGTTGACTGTTGTCAGCCAACACCACACTGTATAAAGGATGTGCACTGTAAATTGCACGTAATTCTTCAACAAAACTCATCAGTTTCTGTGAAAACTTTCCTGAAGCTGCTTAAGTAGCCACCAGCTCATACGCTTAGTAGATTGTCACCCACTTCAGTTTCAACAGAACTGCTGGTAATATTCTCTTCCTGATCTGTGCTTCACTTTCTATGAGTTTTGTTTATAGCCATGATTGTGGCATTTTTAAACCATTCATTTTACCTTCCTTTACAATCTTTATCTCATGAACATATGTGCACGCTACTTTCATGAATGTGACTATGTAGCAGGCTAATATTAAAACACCAATATAACAGAAAAGGCTAAACTTAAATCAAATTATATTTCAGGGATCTAAGTTTAAGGCATTTTCATTTGACTTGTAGTGTTTTGATAGCATTACATTTATTTAAATCAATGTATTACTTTTGATTCTTCTGTGTACCACTAAAGGGAGCTTGTGTACCACCAGTGGTACTTGTACCATAGTTTGGGAACCAGTGGACTAAACAATACATTGATTATCATGATAATCTGAATACCATCAATAATAAAAGAAAAATAACTGTTAGTTGCAGCCCTAGTAAAGTGGATTTAAAGACTAAGTGGGTAAAGACAAATAATAGAACAACTAGTCTGGTAAGTTCAGAAAATTACATCACTTTACTGTAATGCAGCCTTTAAAACCAGGAAAAGATGAAATTTATGACCAAAATATCCAAAAAGATGATCTCATATTACGATATTGATAAAATATCAATATATTGCCCTCCTTAGTTTAAATCAAGTTATTTAAAAAGTAAATAGAACATAATTACACACATTGATGCAGTTAAATTTAATAATACCCTGAGGATATTTACACTTAATCCTTAAAATAAGTGTATTTCTATTGGAAACTGTGTATTAGATGATGTCATTCCAGTCGGAGATTACTTTGTTTTAAGACAACAAGACACAGATCTGGGGATATATATGGTAGATGTGGGGATACGGCTAATTTACTGAATTATTGATTAAGATTAAGAAATATATTTCAACTCACAGAGTGGCAAAAACCATCCAAATATTTCTTGACTATTTCAGGCTGAATGGCTCTCCAGACTCCTTCCCTCCCTCCTGAAACCAACCCTCCACCATTCACCTTTCTTATTAAGTTTATTAAAGCCAGTCCACATACTGGGTTTCCCAGGTCCAGTTCCTTTTCCCATTCATTACAGTACCTTATCCTGGCAGGCAATCTGAACTGTGCTCTGAATAGTCCATTATGCACATATGAAGGCCATCATGGCCCCAGTATTGGTCAATTCATCAAACATTTATCTGTTGCCTTCTGAACAGGACGTCATTATGCCTGTCACTCTGCAGCTCTGGCCCTCCGTTTAGAATAACAGTGCATTGCTTTTCTGCACCACGGCGACCCTTGAGAAGACATTAGCCCTTTAGCTGTGGACTGCAGCTGCCAGGGCTGTCCAGCTTTTCAAAGTGTTTTTGTGTTGTTGTTTTTTGATACACATTAGTCTCGGGAAGTTTTTTTTTTTTCATTATTGCAGTTCTAGCTGCAGGGATGATGCCTCTGTGATCTCTATCACCGTCTCAGTAATGGGGATGACTTTGAGGTTGTTTTACATTATAGCTCTGTAACATACAGCTTTGACAAACTCCACATTTGACCTCTCGTCTTCAGAGTTTCTAAAAATTGCCAACTATGATTCATTTAGGCAACAGTTTCAAAAGCAGCAGACTTAAGGAGAGAGACTGTTTAACACATGCAAAAGAGCCAAGGCTGCCGTTCTCCATTTTTCATCTGCTGCTGGAGGATATATGACATGACACTGGCGCACACCATTGGCAGGAGTGACTGACATTTCAGCCAATAATGGTCGAGAGTTTTCTTCCCTCTGTTGTCAGCAGTGGTTCATCAATCACTATGTCTGCATTAGTATTAGTGTATTGATCTGGCAGGGCTGCTCTCTGGGTCACTGTCTCCTCTCCAGTGTCCTTGTCTGGTGTCTCATATCCTCCCCTGCTTCCTGTGCTGAGTCTCTGCCCCAGCTAAATATTGGTGTGTGCACCATGTGTGCTCAGCGGACAGGATCTTAGCAGATAATGGAGATTTCAACACATACATGCACTACTTATGTAAGCTCAAAAGTACACTGATGCACACGGGGCTGTATGATGTATGATGGTGAGCTTACACAGGCTAAGTGGTAGTCAAAGCGTAAAGACAGCCCGTGTGAAGTATTAGCTCTGACAATGAGGCTGATCATAATTATCTTAACAAGGAGAGGATTCATCGCCTCACCTCGTTAAAGCTACCGCCTGTCTCTGTCTCTCCCTTGCTAGTTAGGGGTTTAAGAAAACGCATTTGATCATGCGTTACTATCAAAAGTGTAATTTTCTAAATTTGTCAAATGAGGTGATGCAACATGACGTGATAGTAGATTAATTTTCAAGTAGTATTTGTACAATTTTCTTCATTGTTTTTTAGTAAAAAGATTCCCCTTAATCTAACAATAAGCATAAATATAAGTGACTACCACTTTCATCATTAGCGGATGTATGAAACAAGCCCAAACAGTAGTAGCATTTACCATTGCGGTTAAAATAAAGATACATTTATAAACATTATCACAACATGTTTGCAGGATTTGAATACAGAAAACAATGCTGACATTAGATAAACATTTTTACGTACATTTCCTGTAAAATCTCTGTTTGTTGTACATGTGGTTTGACTGTGTTTGCCATACACCAAACCTCTATAACATTGGGACTCAAGTCAATTATGCTCATTAGTTTTGTTAAAAGCAAAAGCTGCTCCCTCTCTGTGTTTTGAAGTGAAGTACTTTTACTGCAGTGCTTAAACTTTGTTAGTCTTCCAAGCCGCACATTAAAACAAGAAAGCTTATAAAAAGTAATGAAACCAGCTATGGAAATCTGCAGAGGGAGCACAGAAAGCTGGAGAGTATTACAAGTTCAATCCCTGCACTGTAGTTAATGCTGGATGGGACTCAGTGGCTCTCCCCTGGCTGTGAATTTAACTGATTAAATCAGCCAGTGCACGCAGCAGTGGTGACATGAAAACAACAATTAATAAGGCTCCCCCCTGTGCCATGCGGCTCCCTTTAACCGAGCAGCTAATAACATAACCCACAGGACTGCAGCCCATCATACACACACACACACACACACACACACACACACACACACATACACACATACAGGTGGCAATAGTTAGCAACCTCTGTTCACAGAAAATGTAATAATGTCTGTGCAATACGGTTTGAGCCTGTAACTACAGTACACATTGACGAATATTATTCTCGCAGATAAATAGCATGTTGTACTGAATTCCCTGTCAGTGCAAACACCATAACTGCCCTGAGAAATAAAAGTTTGTTTTCTAATCGCTAAAGTTTGGGTCAGCAGCCCTGTCCAAAAAAAAAAAAAAAAAAAATGCTACCTAAAATCATGCAAAATCTTTAAGTAGAAGTGTGGCAACTTAATACTTTAATGATTTTAGCTGGCATTTTGTAAATCCAACACAAAAAAAGACAAAAAGAAAAAGGAGAACTGTAATTAAATGTACCTCTTTTCCATCTCTATAGATTTAAGTGTACTAGCCTAATGGGCCCTTTTTGCTTTCATAAATAAGCAGCACCATGGGGGGAACAAAAACTAGCAAACAGAGTAGGATTTCATAAAACTGGCACATCTCTCTATTCATCCATCTTGCCAGTGCATTAATCAGACCTGATAAGAGGTTGTCAGCAAGCGGCTTTGCCAGCACACTGGCTAGGTGCTGTCAGCTGTTGTTGTGGGTATCAAGTGTGTGTGTGTGTTTGCAAAATGTTGATGTCTTTTGAAATGATGCAGCTCAGTCCGCCTCACTTGCAAGTCTACAATGAATTGCTTATTTGTCGTTTTTTTAACCAGAGTAGATAGTTGCAACATTTTTGCTTTGTAAAGTTGCTGCGAATGTGTGTCCACTCTGTGTGTCTGTGTGTGTGTTTTTGGATCTAAGACTACATTTAGAGTTTAAGCTTATAGGAGCACACAAGTACTCATCTATCCTTCCTTTGCTAGTATGTAGTTTCCATAATGAACGTGACTGTACGTCGTGCCCTTCCCCCATCTGTTTGCAGATTGTCATGATAAAGGTGTTATATTTACATAGCTCTAAGTTGATGTGTATTATGGCAGCCACTGACACTCAGCAGATCCAGGGAGGAGCAATAGTTCACGCTGCAGCTGTTAAGACCTCACTGTACCTTGAGTTTGTCATGTTGCAATGTGACACTGTTCACTGGAATTCATATTTATATAACCTACTGTCAAGGTTATGTCTGCTTTTGAAACTAGAAACACACTGTGCTATACTTATAATGCAGAATTTAGAACCAGTCAGATATATTTAATAATTGAAAATTACTGTGTTTAATTAAAAATACCTGTTGGTTAAAGTGCAAGGAATGATTCCTGAAAAGTACACAGTCAATATGTGTCAGGTTCTGGCAGATTTAAATGTCAATGAAGTCACCCAGGACACTTTAACATGGCAAGCTGACAGTGTGAAGGATTAGACAACACACACATTGCCTTTGTGCACCTCCCGTGACTTGAACTTTTCAGGGCTCTAACATTACTCCTAACACCACCCTCCATCATTTTTATGCCTGTGTGAATGTGTTTGTGTGTGAGAGAGACAGAGGAGGAAAGAGTCAGGATGACCCTTCACCTCTCTTTGCAATTCGTCATAAAAGAAGGAGCGAAAAGGCAAAAATTCCACCTTTAAAAAAAGAAAAAGCACATCCTTTGATGTTAAAATCCCAACACTAACCCCTATCGTGGTAGAGTTGCAAAAAAAAAAAGTTTCCCTTCCATTCCATCTGTGATTGCGAGTGTATTCCGGTTCCTCTGTGAAAATGATGGATGACAAGTTAAATTTGTGTCTGGGGAGTGAAGGTGAACTGTGACAGAGTGATTTGTCTTGGGAATGGAGGGTTAGGGTCAGGCGAAACTGGGCGCCTCAAGGCACAAGACATTGACAAATTCATCCTGCCCGCCGCATTTCTGAAGCCTTTTGTTTTGAATCCTGGCTACTCACAAGTGACCCCCATCCCTCATCCTGCCAGCCGTTGAAGGATGCCTCACCATGCCAGGGGAGCTCAGCACCACTAATTCTTGTCATTCACTTCCCTGACAGGCCCAGACCCATACTCTCCCGGCGTATGAAAGAGGGAGGCTGAAATATTTATTTCTGCACAATAACGGCTGACCAGATTTAGAGCCATAACAGTTTTCCTGTTGCCTTATCATTGCAGGTCACTGGCGGGCCTCAAAATGTTCACCGAGCTGGAAGAGCTGGTCGTTGACAACAATCTGCTTGGAAATGACCTCCGGTTGCCCAGGTTACCCAACCTCCACACCTTAACACTCAATAAGAACCAAATATCCTTTCAAGCTAATCACTCAGGCCGTTTCTCAGTTTGATTTGCAGTCGACTACGCAGGCATATATTTCAGGCATCACTTTCAGAATCAACAGTGTGTTTTGTTTACATCCATATGTCAATACAGCCTTCGCTTGACAGAGCCAGTTTTTAATGTTGTGGTTTTGCAGGGGAGCACTGTGTGTTGGAGAGGAGAGCAGAGGAACTTGGCTGTCACACAGCTCCACACAGGACGAGTTTTTGAACCACAGGGACCTCTAGTGGAATCAGATTTTAGAGTCAACATAACAGATGTGTTTTTATTTTTCAAAGGGAATAAAAAAGTGTTGGATTAAAACTGCACCCCAAGAATGAGACACAATCTGGTGTGATGCATTAGCTGTTTGTTATTTTAAATTATAGAGAATCAAATGAGGATTTTTTTTCACATTTGCATCAGTTGCATTTTGCTTCACTGCTTTACCTCGCCGAAATAAAAAGGAATCAGTCATTTAATTTGTCACTCAGCGCGCTAGAACATGCTCACATTTTGGCTCATTGATTATAACAGCCCTGTGTGTTCGGCTTGCCAACCAAAGTAAACACGGCTTAAAAAGCAGAGCTCCACACAGCCACCCTAAATTCAAGACACAGACACATTGCGAGGCTGTTTATGATCAGTCAGAAACGTGTGAACTTCCCCTCTAAGCTTCAGAACAGGTTTAGCAATGTGTCCTGTTTTCCTCTGGTTATGCAGATCCTACTGGGTAACGATGCTCAGTCTCTCTCGCACACGTACACACACACACACTTCCAGAGTCAACATTAAAACTGGGGCTCCTTGAAGTGTGCGTCTGGGACTGTGTGCTGAGTTTGGTTGTGAAGTGGTCGGCACATGCTAATAGGCCAATTATGTACATCCTGTCGTGGCACAGTGCCATTTTAAAGCTCGAGCACTGCATTAGTGCAGTTGTATTTTGACACTTTGGGGCTCAATTTTCCAAGTGAATGTATTAGTGATGAATGTGCCTGCTTTAGGGGCTGTTTGTTTTTTTCCACGTTTCGCAAAAGTTTTTCCACAGCGCGGCTCTGGGAAGCACGGACTGTTTGAACCACAGGGCATCCATCATTTTGTCACTGTTCTGCACCCGGCCACCTAGGAAATGAAAGAGATCGAGAGAAAGGGGAGAGAGAGCAGCAGCCAAATTGTGTCACTACTATATGCCAAAGCCTGCACCTTAAATTGCCCCTCTGTCTGCCCAGTCTCACAAAGCCAGTGACTAGCCCCTTTGAGCACCTCGGCAAATTTGACAGTGACGTGTTTTAGTGCAGACAGGCCCGGGGGGGCCGCGCGGGTAGTAAATGCTAATGTAATTAACAGCGCTAGGTCCTTGACATCCGCCCTTTGACACCTGACTGATATCGAGGCCCTGCTGGAACACTTGGCTGATGTGACCCCGTCACTGGAGTACCTGAGCCTGCTGGGAAATGAGGCCTGCCCCAACCAGCTGGTCAGCCCGGATAAGGATGAGGACGACTACCAGAGATACAGGTCAGTTATTACACGGGCTGCGATGATGTCACACATAAATAAGGAAAGGAAATTACTCTGATCTGCTTAAATAGATAGATAATGTTCCCTCTTTCTCTCCCTGTGTGCGTCTCTGTGTGTGTGTGTGTGTGTGTGTGTTTGTATTTTCAGTCAGACAGTTTTGATACTAAGCTATTCAGAGTGATAGCTTTTTGTAAGTAATGGATTTGGAGATGTTCCCTTTTTTAACATCCAGCCCCCCCTACATTTCACAAGCAGACTGCGGATTCAACCACATCACTCTAAAAGCTTTGTCAACTGGCCCCTCTACACTCCAGTTTGCAAAATGGATTTCATGTGTGACTAGTCACCACCACAAATGAGTGTTTACTACCCTGCCTTACCAGAGCAGATGATGCATTAAACATCAAGCTCGGCCTCAAGCCATGCAATATGACCACCATTTGTCAGGGTCCTTTACATGAAATGCGATAAAAGGCGAAAAGCATACTCTCTTTTGTCTGTTTTAGCCCTAAGTGCTTGTTTCTGACTCTGCGTTGCCTATTAATCATTTACCACCCATGCCTTTCTTGAATAATCTTTCTTCTCCCTTTTTGTCCCCCCCCCCCCCCCTTACTTTCCCTCCCCTTCTCCCTTTTCTCCCCCTTTCCCCCTCTCCTCGCATGCTTATCTTGCTGGTGAGGAAAGCTGTTCTGTTTTGACTGACAACGTCTAGGGTCCTGTAATGTAATATTCATAATGTGTCACATAGTAAAACATCAATTTGAGCGTGATGCAGATTTCATGTCTGACAAGGTTAGGCTGTATGCAGGTCGTGACAGCACTGGCCTTGGGCAATAAATACCCAGCCCAGTGCCTCTGGAGCTCTTGGTCTCTCAAGTGAAATACCCTGGTGCGTTGCATCGGTGCCCCAATTAGAGCAATGACATAGAAACGTAGAATTCATTCACACAGTATTGTGTAGTCTGCGTGGAGGTTAAGTGTCGTCCTGTTATTAGCCGACCATGCGTACACTTAGTGGCCATTTGTAGTACCACAATAACACAAGAGTTTGAGAGTGTAATACTATATGTTCTCAATGGTTACTGATAACGCGGCATTGTGCTTGTAGGACACAGTCTGTGTGAGAAACCCTGAATTATTGTGACAATAGATGTAACTTGACCTCTGTCTTTTCTCTCTGCTTCTGATATATAAAGATTAACGTATTTTTATGTGACATTTTAACTTCTTATCTTGACGTAAGTTATCAGTTTGTCCGATCTCCTTTTGTGGCAGATCAAAGAGCTTGTGCCTGAGGTGACTCAACCACCAGCTGCACTTTGTGTTCACTCAACCTTTGTTTCCAAATGGCATAAATGCAGCTGCATAATAACTACCCACAGTGTCTATAAATATTCTTTTTATTATTATTTTTAAGTGCAATGACTGTTCGAAAACATTATATTTTATGGCTCCCATAGTTTCCTTGTAACGTCAAGTAATTCTAGTTAAATATTAGTGTAACCTTTTCCAAAATAACCACCTTTAAGCAGGTCGGCCAAACAAAAAAGTTAATTTTGTCTTTCTGTATAGTTGGAGTTTACAGGCAAAATATAATACAATTCAGCTAATATCGAGAATAAAGTTTGAGACAAATGAATTACTGTCATCTAATGAACATGTTTACATGCTCGAAAAATAATTTATTTTCCTCATATTGTCTGTGTTGTAACACCTGTATTCACCCTCTGTCTGAGGCACTCCATTTTAGCACCTGTCTCTTTAATAAGCCCCCCCTCCTAAAAAAGCCAAGTCTGCTCTGATTGGTCAGCATTTCGGGGTCTTCCGTACCTCTAGATCTTAACATTGTCATGGCAGCTGGTAGAATGACAAAAAAAAGGTATAGCAGCATTTGCTACCATGAAAAGTCACCAGAAAGGTTTTAAACTAAAATCTTGACAACCGTTGTTGTTCTAGCAAGAAATTGAAGCGAAATTAACATTGGCAACCAAGATTACATGTTTCCCTTATGTTAGCATGTAGCTACATGTAGCAGTGTACTCGCATCCGCGTAAATGACTGTAATGGAGTATGGACTCACTTTCTACTGGGAAAAAACACCAGTAACAGTTTTTGAACCAAAACCACAACTTGACACGTAGCACCAGGAATATGATCTGAAATCATGGAGAAGTTAACATCGGTAACATCTGCAACCGAGATTTCATGTTTCCCTGATGTTATCATGTAGCTACATGTAGCAGTGTAGGCTACGTAATGTAAACACTTGCAGTAAATATGCCCAGAGCAGAAGACCATATAAAGACATCCATCACCAGCTGATGTCACCGTATTTTGAAAGTAGAAATGTAGAAATCTCCCCATGTCAGCGTGGGTTTTCTCCAGGTACTCCAGCTTCCTCCCACAGTCCAAAGACATGCAGGTTAATTGGTGACTCCAAATTGTCCATAGGTGTGAATGTGAGCACGAATGGTTGTCTGTCTCTATGTGTCAGCCCTGTGATAGTCTGGTGACCTGTCCAGGGTGTACCCTGCCTCTCGCCCAGTGTCAGCTGGGATTGGCTCCAGCCCCCACGCGACCCTTAACAAGATATGCGATTACAAAAATTTGTGAATGAGTGAATGAGTTTTCAGAGTATTCAACATGGTCTGAAGCCTGGGCTTTTTGCATACAGAGATCACCTTCATGGATATTTACCTCATTATTTGAAATTTTGAAATTATGTTTATTATAAACATCGATAACATTATATATAGTATTGACAATCCTATGTGCATTATCTTAGAGATTTGTCTCTGCTTTCCATACAATTTTCACCAAATTGTTCAGTTTTTCTAAAAATAAATATATAAATTAATAATTGAATCAAACATTTAAGGAAAATATAATATAATCTAACTGTTTTTGTTTACTCTACAACAACAACCTCCAGCGGCAGAAAAAATAATAATGTTGTCATCACATGTTTGGTATTGCTAAATAAAGTATATGACGCTGAGATTTTTTTCGCCGTCATCCTGCTCCCCCTCTCTCTACCCCCCGTCCTCTCTAATCCTCCCTCTTTGGTTGGGTTGAATCATTAATATCCCTACTGGCTGACAGAGCCTTGTCATCTGCTCTGACCCTGTGATGGTAGGTTACCTATGGAGAATAACCTCCCTGCATTTCTCCCAAGGGCATCTTCACATTTCATCATGGAAATGCCCTGAACAAAGTCCTTTTACAGGGACGGAGACACAGGATGGGATTGGGGCCTCTTGCATTGGAGTGCTGGTGCTCTCATCAGAAAAGGAGCTCTTATTAGGGGTTAGGAGGAGGTCATTGTACCCCACAATAATGCTCCTATAAAATGGGCCATATCCTTTTTTTAGCGTTTTAATCATTTGTTTCTTGTTTGCGGATAAGGATTCTTCCTGTTTTATGTCTCTTTCAAATTATATCAGATGTTTTTCTCCCTTAAATTTGCACGGAGATATTTCATGTTCCGTGTCAGTCTAAATGTGATCCCTGCATCCCCTCCTTATAATCCTCAGGTGTTGAAAACTTGACACAGGCTTTGCCATCTCCCCTCATCGCCATCGCCATCATCAATTTGTCACAGCTCTTTGCGCACAGGTCTTGTCTGTGCCCATATCCCCCCATCCTTTCTCACCCTCCACTTAGGTGCTGCATGCATGTCCTTTTTGGCTACCAGCTCAGCCCTGACATACTGGTTCCTCTATCCCTGCCTGCCTGTGAAAGGATCTGTTGTCATCTATGTATTCCAACCATTATCTTTTGACGTTTCTCTCCCTCCCAATGAAAGACAGAGTGTGTCTGAAAGCTTAGAGAGATATCTGTGATGCTGCCAGAATGACAGCTCTGGCAGACGGGTTGTATCTCCTTTCGTGCTATTTATATGTCCTACTTATTCTTATCAGCTTTGAAGGTTATTACATACAAGAAAATATCACCATTAAATCTGCACCACCATTAAATCTCAGTAAACACGGCTTCTTTTCAAGTTTTGTTGACGCGTGCATTTACATATTAGAATGTGTGTCAGTTTGATTAGTGTATCACGGTTTACACACTTCCTTAGATTCCCTGTTTGTCTCTTTGTCAAGAGCAGGCCTACAAGCACAAGGAGACCTTTAAAGGTGGCGGTGCGGTACAGTTTTTAAGTTGAATTGTTGTTTTCTCACAGGTACTTTGTTCTGCACAAGTTGCCCCAGCTGAAGTTTCTGGACAGCAGGAAGGTAACCAAAAAAGAAGTGACGGAGGCGCAGGCGAGAGGAGCATTCATGAAAGTGGTCAAACCAAAGTCGGAAGCTGTAAGTTAAGCTCTGTGGGGTTTTTTTAAACACTGTTTTAAATACTAGTCCCTCAGAAGTCTTGAGTGGATTTGTCACATTCATCCCTTTCTTCCCTTTTCTATTCTCTTCCTTTATCCTCCCTTTCTTCCTGTGCATGCTTGACTGTCAGTCTCCCTTTACAGAGGTCCTGGTACTGTGGCCCTTTGTAAAGAGTCTCTCTTTACTATCGCTTAAAGTGTACGTGTGTGTGTGTTGTATGTGTGTGTAAATGTGTGTGACCACGGCCTGACCTGATTTCGTATGCATGAGCCCAGATCAAAGACGACGGGCGGCTGTCCGGTCGCGGTTGTGTTGCCAAGTGTGACATGGCTGGCGATTGGAGTGACAGCTCACGTACACGCCGCTCACAATCGCTTAATTATCCCGAACCCGTGCACTTATTCCTCCCTCTCTTGTTTTGGGCCACACAGGCTAATTAGAGTTCAGGAGGTTCATAGATATACCCAATTCAACGCCCCCTCCTTCCTCCACCCCTTTGATAATGTACTATAAATGAACGGCTTTTGCCGAGATTTGATTTCATGTAATTGTAAGGTCATGAAATATTTACCGTTTGGATCAGCTAAGCTTTGTCGTTTCAAGGTCCCTGGGGCTCTGACAGCGAGCCTGGGAGGTAAAAATGGATCCAGAGTAGCAGGAGCGAAGGCATCCAGTGACAAATCATAAGCATGTGAGTTGCTGTCGGGTTTAAAAGTGCACGAGGAAAAACAAAATATTTATTGTTTCAGACAATCAGCTAAGATAGTGTACTCTTTTAGTGTCACTTCATGCTATGCTTTGTTCTTGATTCTTCATGCAAGTGGCAAGCAGGGAAGCAAAACACTGAAATAATTTAACCTCAGTCTGGCATGTTTGGTAGATGGAGAAAAGTGGAATGAAAACACTGTTCATCCACTTTGTATAAAAAGAAACTAAGGACCTCTACAATGCTTTTTGGCAGGGTAAAGTCACTTTATAAGATTTTATTTACATAGCTTGTCAGTGGGAAAGAAATGTTTGCCTTTGTCGCCACAGCCTCAGATGAAAGGAAAGATAATCACTGATTCCAGCTGACATGATGTGTGTGTTTTTCTGTCTTTGTGTCTTTGAACCTGCTGTATATGATTATTTATTCCCTATGCAAAGTAAAAGGTTACAGCTTTGATGAAAATGCATCTATTTTGTGCGCCTGAACATACTTTTGCTGTCCTATCCGCAGCTCCTTATTAGCAGTTTGACTGAGTCTACACAATGATTTTTTTTTTTTCTTTGCCAGGACGTATCCCATGTCTGGGCCCTGGGATGTCACAGCGGCATTTTCATAACATTTGTTTTGAGTTAGATGAGACGTGATGCGTCAACTATCACGGACTTGATGAGCCATGAGTACCTCCCGGCTCTAATCGTCCACATCATCAGAGTGATTGTAAGCTGACCAATAGTGCGGGCCACCAATTAATGCAACATCTGCAACAGGAACAGGAAAGCCAGGAGAGATGATGGCATAATTAGATATTTGTGTTTGCTTTTATGTCTGGTACAGCAGGGTGTTGCTCATAACAGTAGCTCATGGTACAGTGTCTGCCATTTGCTTCATTACAAGGGATGGTAATTAGCTGTCTCGCTGTCACTCGTGCTACCATTTGAGTCTCAATTAGTGCGAGTACTGTAGGGAGAAATCACAGGGCCGCAGACGTGATTTAAAAGGTTTATTTTAAAGTTTTTCACTCTGCGTATGGTTAGTTTTCCTTCAAGACCTTATATGACAAATCTCCTTCCTGCTGTTTACAGTAGATAAATTGAAACCATAGAAACGGCAGCAGGGTTACAGTGATACATGCCCACTCATGACAGCATAAATCTGAAGACAGAGCCCCTGCTCTATCAGATCATTCCCGCTGCATGATGTGCGTATTGGAACAGTTAATGGACTCGCTATGAAAGAGACAGTGCTGAACTTTTGAGACCCTCTGTTGAGTCATATCGAAGTGGATTGTGACCACAGTTTTAACTCCTTTTCAATCATGCCATTATGGCATGGCACTGAGCGCCGCCACATGGTTCTGATAAAGCAGTTATGGTCTTTAGCACAATCTGAACACCATAACTTTTCATACATTCCCAGTGTTTTCCATGTTGCCTAAATCATAACCAGACAGTCAATGACCGGTTGTTTGCAGGAAGAAAAATCTGCAAAGATTTGTGAGTGCGGACTGAACACAAAGTTGTAGAAAAGTGTGTATCCTCGTGTCACAGAGTCAAACCTTCACTGCAAAGACAAACAGTGAGACAAAGAGGAAAACAAGAATTTGGCTCAAGCAGAATAGCCATGCTCACACACTGAGGATAATTTTGTCACTCCTTTAATTGTTATTGTGTGCCTTCATGCACTAGTGGGCATGACACCATAAGTGGGTGACAATGAGCTGTCTCTGACTTGTCTGTATGTTTTGGTGTTCGCTTCAAACTCAGAAGGGGGTAATTTTCTCTTTGGGGTTTTGGGTATATTGCATTTCTGAGTGGAAAGGACAAGTAGTTGGACAGAAACAGGCAGAGGCAAAATGACAAAGACAAGAGAGACAGAGGAAAAAAAATATATATAAATACCTGAAGTAAACAAAAAAAACGAAGCGGGGACGATTGAAGTGTTTTCCCAAAACCACAACACTAAGCAGAGTCAGAGTGGAAAAGCCTTGAGCTGTATTTTGGGAAATTGGGCGTGTTGGAATGCTATAATGTGATAATTCTCTTTGAGGATTTAGAGGTCATGGAATGAAATGGCGTTAAACCACGTAGAGCCATTTGGACTGTGTTGGGCTGCTTTCGGAAAATACATGTGGTGCTTTTTGGCCCGGTTCCTCCACCTCCCTCCACTCTGCCACGGAGCCCACATTATGCTGTCGAACCCTTGGGTTAAACTGGCCATGTCTATCAAAACACTATGACAGCAAATTCTGTTTTCAGATCCCGAGCGCTGCTAAAAAAAAAAGTGCGTAGCAAATTTAACTAGTAGAATAACATTTACTCCTTGCCACATGTTTAAGAGTGTTTCACAGTGAATGAAGTAAGTCCATGGTCCCCCTCACTAAGCACAGCTTGGTAGCTACGTCAGCGGGTATAAATGTTCCTCGGATGTCACTTAGATTTTGCCTGGACGAAGTATTTGACTTGATTTTCGAGCATGAACACAAGTTTTTTTTTCTCCTCCCCACATCCTTCTGCGTATAATGTAAAGCAGACTGCATTGCAGGGTGGCTTGAGCCAGCTCCCGGGTCCCATGAGTCTCTGCACACAGGGTAACGGTTCTTCAAGGGAATTGACAGTGACAGAGCCAGGAAAGTCCTCAAGTGGATCTTTTCAGTTCTGTTTTTTCTTCCCCAGACACTAACCTGTTTTACTCTGCAGCAGACAGCAGTTCATTTTAAGTTTGCACCGAAGGGAACGGTCCAAATCTGAGATAGACTGCATGGTTTTAGACCCATGATTGTGCATTATGTGACGCATGATTGTGGCTTTTTTTTTATTTGCAAAGCCAAAAAAAAAGAGGAGGCGTTTTGCTATAGGTTGGTTGTTTTGCTTCCTTTTCAAGTCTCAAGTGTGCCCTGTAAAGTATGTTGCCACGTTCATCTCTGCTTGAGAGTTATGAGTTCCCCGAAGCTCTCAAACATAACAAACAGCATGCAATATAGTGCTTTGTGAATGTGCCTTCAGTGGGTTTGCTGAATCATTTTACTGAACAAATGTGTCCTCAGAGAAAACTCAAAGAATATGGTTCTCAACAGGGGAAGGCTATATAACCCAACAGATTGCTGTGGAAGCAAGTTTATTGCCACTCTTCGCTCTCTGCTAGATTCTGTATTTGCACCCGCTATTATACATACAGAGGCCTGATTTGTCACCTTTCTTTCATGACACATTCCTGAATCAATATGTATACAGTAGGTCAGATGAGGACAGCACTGCGGATAGAGTAGGCGTTGTGGGCAAACTTTAACCACGCTGAGTGCCTGTCTGCTTTATGTTCGGACCAGAAAGCTCCCAGACATATTGCGATCTGCTCGCTTTCAAATGATGTCCTTTCCCCCATCTTACATAATGTCTTATTATCTGTTAATTGCATCACTTGAGACCCCGCTGCTCTCCGTCTTCTAATGACAGCATATCTTAAATGTTAAAACAGCTGTTTATAATTGTTTGGACATGTTTATTTTGTATGATGATGAAATGCACTGTGTGTTTGTGTCAGATTATTCCAAAGGAGCCACATGTTCATTCTCTCAGGTATGTGTACTTATCTGTCAGTGTCTGCGAATGGTTTATGCGTCCACGCGTGTGTTTCTCTGTAGCTGGCTTTCGACTGCTGAAGCCTGTCCAGTGTTTGGATCAGTGCAACAGGCCCAGTTCTGAGCGCTCTGGCAGCTTAAGCCGAGAGGTCACGCGGGGGTTATAAGCCGGGAAAACAACAGCAATTAGAGGGAGTGACTCAAACCGTCCACATAAATCATCCAGGCCCTGCATATCATAAACACACTGTAAAACTTTAAAGCACAATTAATTGTAAGTAATAGCACCCAGATTGATTTATTGCTTCTTTCAAAGCCTGGAGACATGAGGTGCATGACCTGAGTGTCACGTCACTCTCGCGAGCAGAAATGATAGATGTATTACTCATTTTTGGCTAAACGCAGAGCATAAAAACAAACATGTGTTTTTGTAAGGGCTTTTATGAGACGCTGAAGTGGCCGCGTTGCATTAACTGATTTTCCTCTCTTTCTGCTGGCATCCAGTACAGAGGAGGAACGCCTCTGTGGTGAAGCATTTGTTGTCTCGACGTCTCTTGTGTTTAGCGGTGGAGTTTGAGGCCTGTCAGAAAACAGGCCAAAGCTGGCCAGCAATAATGAGATGTCTCCCTCTCTCATTCTGATATAAAGTTTTCATAAACTCTGACAAATCATGCGATCGTTCACGTAACTTTTCTCTTTTTTTTTATCTGTATAATGTGAGTCTTTGTTAAGTTTTTATTAGTGTAATAACATTGAGTGCCTGGGATTGGCAAGCTACAAAGCCTTTGCTTTTTACACATACTGTTCCAACTAGATCCTTTATAAGCCTTCGGGAAGGGCTGAGTTTTTATAGTGATTTTGCCGTTTTCAAAGTTCCTTTTAGACACAGAAAACTGCAGGGAAATAACACACTTCCACCTTTCAGTATCATTAAACACATCATTTTTTAGACACATGTAAAGCAAATTCTGCACACGCAGCCCTGGATCTCACAGTCATTATATTCCTCTATAAAACTGAGCCTTCTTTCATTGCATGCCAAGGGGTTGCAAAACTCCCCGTACATGCACTGTGGCAACAATATCATAGTCGCTAAGGCATCTCTTCAATTACACTTCTTATCAAATGATGCTTTTAGCTATTACATAGTGCAGCGTCCCAGTGCGTTGGCCTATCAGTCCAATCAGAGCTAATCCTCCCTGTTGGTCTCTCTGGTGACAGGAAGATGCTGCTAGCCTAATGAGAGACAGCTGGCTTAGTGTTTTCTGTGCTCTGAAAAAGAAAGAAAAAAACTTTCTTTCTCACCCCCTACCCCACCGGGTGTTTCCACGGAAATGTGCCAAACTTTAAATCTCTCAAAGAGATCAGTTATTTCTTTGCCTGTCTCTTTTAGTTGATGTTGACAGTGCACATTAATCACTATTTCAGCACTTGCATTTATGGTTTACTTTGAAGTTGATTGTCATGTGCACCCTCTGGAGGCTGCTCCGCTTTAATTCACATTCAGATTTCTATCAGATAATTCAAGTAAAGTTGTTGTTGTTTATGACGTGCAGATGTTGATATGCTATTAAGGGAGTTAATGAATGTTAGATCTTAAATCTGTGCTAGATGAGGTGGATGCAGTCTGTACAGAAGTGTCACTTTTACGGCTCGGGAAACAGGGTCCAGAGTGAAAGTTTTACTTAATTGGTGTGAAGCTTTTTCTCCTTAAATATGCACAGACTTCTCCTTTAATCCATTACACTACTTGTGCCTGTTCCTCGGTACAGTGTTAATGGAGAGTCTTCTTCCCACAGCGACTTTTCACAAGCATGCGACGGCGCTGGAGCTGAAAGTCCCTCCACTGAAGTTTGTGCTTACACAGACCTTCTTTGTGGTTTTTAGAGCTTGTCAGACATGTCAAGCGCAGGCTAGAAAAAGTATATTGTTTCCAGCCACTTGGATTCCTTTCCCCCTGACATCTGCCACTCTGCCGAGATGATAAATTCTTGCCTCATTAAGCGTGGGTGTGGGATTACAGGCTGACAACACATTAATCACTGGGCTGGGTGGCAGCAGCCCCGCACCAGCTACAGGCATTGTTAACCAAACTTTTCTAATGTGTCACTCTCCTCCCTGACAGCCCATAATCAATCATCCTGATTGGCAGGGCTGATAGATTACACTATTTATACTTTGTGTAATGAAAGCTAGCGTTTCCACCTACTGTCATTGTGGGGACGATGATAGGCCACACCGTCCAGCTGAATGGGAACACATACAAAAAGAGACAGAGAGGGGAGAAAAAGAAAAGGTAGGCAGACCTTGGAGCTGCATTGTGAACTTTAAAACAGACACTGTTGAGCTCCATGGTGGCGTTGGGAGGGGGGGTATACTGTGAGTTTGTATTGTTCCCCCTGCACAGTATAGCTTAAAGGCAGTCTTCACACCATCACTGAGCCATTGTCATCTTTGTCGCTATCAGTGGCAGGCCGTGCTCTCGCAGGTAAAACTATGCTTTGTCTGCGGTGGGATTCAGTTTCCCTGTGACCCCGTTGGTGAGGTGAGGTTTTGTTGTCAAAGCTTTTTCCCTGACAGAAAGTGAATGATTTACACATGTATAACAACAAAATGACAGGACACCATATACTGTATGTGTGTACTTGTCAATGTGCAGAGGTCGACAGGATAATGGATAATGGCTTTCTCTGTTTCCTTACTAAGGGCTTTAGAGCTACATCGCTTTACAACCCCCCTAGCAGTAATTTTTTTTTTTTTTTCGCATGGGAACTTGTGGATGAAATGACACACTGCTGGTAGCCTTCAAACATAATAAGGTTATGTTTCTTTTTTGTTCATTTTCAGCTGTACGCCTTTGTCTGGAATTAGAGATGTCCTCGGCACACCGAGAGAGGATATTGAATATGAGCTCTTAGTTGAGAGGCTGCCAAGCATTTGCAGAAAGAAAAGAGGGGGGAAAAAAACAGTCCATCACGTTTTTGACAGGCAGTAAATCTGAGACTTTTCTTATGAGACAGCGTGCTGTCAGGAAATTAGTTAACTAGACCATATTATGGAGAGCCAGGTAATTTACCCTCAGAGATGCAATCGCAAATAACTAGCAGGAGGCCGCATCCCTGACCTGACATTGCTTTGTGTATAATGCAAAATCTAGTGACATGCTCAATGGGTTCTGTCAGCTGCAGGATTGAATTCTCTGCCTACTGCGTCTCAGTTTGGAGCACGCTGGTCAATTATTTCTGAGGCTGTCAGTGCGTAGGGAGACACTGTTATTTAGTATGTGTTAACTTGGCATCATTAAGACACTCACCTGACAGAGAATAGCACACCTGAACGTTATTTATTTTGATTCCCCCGACAGGGGTAACCTTCAAACACATTGACCTCTCCCTATTTTGCGTTTTGTGAAATCCCACTCAGTCCATTAGAAACGGGAGCTGTCGAGACAGTGGGGAATCAAATGACCGCGAGTCGTCTAATCTAACACGGTAATGCGCACGAGGAGCTTCCATTTGTTTGGACAGATTGCTCTGATCACATGGTGGCAGTTCGGTGTCTATCCACGCTCGCGGAATAGACACTGCTGTCCACACAATATCTTTAAAGCACATACAGACATGTCATATTATCATAGATCCATGTTTTTACCCGCAAGCGCTGTATTGAACACTCGGAAATGGATGCAGCGGTTTTATGTTGTGTTCCTTTAAAGTGCTCCTTGAACAGAAACGCAAGCGATGCAGTTTGTGTAAACAGCTTGATCTGTTGCGCGTGACATGGAGATGACAGGAAGCAAAACAATCAGGTCATAACATAACATGACTATAACTTTAAAGTAGAATCTTAATGATTCTTGGGGGCAATCATCTGAGTGATATGGTTTAAAACTCTATGGGAAAACTAGAGATATCATTCTATCCTCTAACACCACCGCCACCTCCATCGCTAACCAGCCCTGATGATGAATGGGAAACCTGATCGAGTAAAGCCTCAGCATCACCTCTGTACAGCAGGATGACATGATTAGGAGGTGACAGCTTCTGTAACAACATCTCTGCATTTATCTTTTCCTGCTCTCTATCTTTCACCCTCTCCCTCTCTCTCTCTCTCTCTCTGTCTCTGTCTGTCTCTTTCCTCTCAACAAGTCAGACTACTCTATAATTAATGTCCCTGAGGGCTATCCGCAGGTCAAGCAAGGGGGGTGCTGTTGAGACAGGTAGTCTTGACACCTCCAGCTTTGTAGCTTATGAATGCGGGTGGGTAGATGGCTGAGGCGGGGTGAGAGAGGCTGATGATGAGGGCTGGAGCATGTTTAGGTTGGAGGCTAAGGCTGGAGGAACACTGTAGGTTGAAGGAAGACGGGCCTCGCTGTGTGACCTTTCCACCCAAGAGACAAAAAGGATGGTTTTTCACAGGATTAACCAGTCAAATCTGGTGCATTAAGGGCTTAGCCTGTCAGGAGCTACACATTTGAGTGACAGAGAGGCAACATACAGTTTCAATAATATCAGTGCCACACACATTTCGCTTAAAGAAGACACTTAATGTTATGAGAGTGAGTAGGCATTGGTTTTAAACACCACTGAACAAACATAGGCTTCATTGCATTTGGTTTAAAGTTTGCGTAACAGTCTCGATGTGAATCCAGTCTCACGCTTCCTGGTGCGCCGCCTCTCATCCTGCTCTTTGAAAGACTGTTTAGCCGTCCTGCTCCTATATAAGTTTGAAGTGTGCCCTCACACGGTGCACTTCTCATATGCATCTCTCCCAAAATCCACACACTCTCTCCCACTCTGCATTTCACTAACACAGCAGCCCTTTTCCCCCCCCCCCTCCAACAATCACACTCTGAATAGCCACTCATCCCTGTGTTTTCCACCGGCGGAAAGGCGTTTTTCTCTCGCTTTTTTCCCCCTTCTCAAGTTTTGAATAGAGGCAGAAAAAAGGGATGAGAGAAGCAGGGTGATGAACAGGGCGATGGGAGAATTGGACAGCGATAAAGAGGAAATTAAGTTGAGACGCAGGAGGAGGAGGAGGGAGGCATTCTTGTTTAGTGGTGGAAATATGTGAAAGAGTGAGGGCTGCCCAGGGTGCACTGGAGGTCATTGCGGGGGCAGTGGGGTCAAGTGACACTCAAACAGCATTCTTGTGTCATTCATGGGAGTGTTGGAGAGGGCTGTGAAGGATTGGCACACAGCTACAGGGCACAGATGGGCAGTGAAGTGGGTCAAGATCCTTGATGCCACAATGCTTCAGTGTCACCAGTCTGCAGAGAATGTATCATCTTTGTTGTGATGGGAGCAAAGTGAAAGTGCGAGCTTCTGAAATGTTTGATTAAAGTACAGCATCCTGTACATGCTAACACAAAAGGTATTAAGCTCCTCATTTTTTATCTTCCTGCCTTTTGTTTTTAATTCTCAATGTCAAATTATTTGCATCTTTCATTGGTTATCAAAAGTGTTATAACCTCTGACAGTTTCATTTGGTTTCTATTTGCAGTCGGTGTTCAGTTGCAAGCTGACAGATTCACAATGCCTCTTCCCAGAATAGGTCTGACTTCTATGTTCTGTACCATACTTAAGAAATTGAATCAGAGCCAATGAGCTGTAAAGGTCTGTAATAAGATATCCTGTGAGATGTACTGTAAGTCATGATTAGCAACACATATTTTATTTCAAGGATAACTTCTCCAGGCAGTGTGGCACAAAGGTCATTTCATCAAGTCTGATTAAGTGAATACAGGAAGTGCTGCGTCGCGGCGGTGGCTGGCAAACAAAGCTATTCGGCCACACAATGGATCTCTATTTCTCTTTATTACTGTTTGTCTGTCTTCCCTGTTCTCTTTTACCTCGCGGTGATAAACCGCTCCCAGAGGTGTCCACATTCAGACTGACAGCATTGACCTTGTGGCGCACAACCCATTTTGTCCAGTTATGTAAGATCTGTCTTTTATTTTGTTAAAAGTGTAAACCCATAGGCCAGGCGTTTAATATGATATGATAATAGGTATCCCCCCGGGATCACCTGATACGCTGTTTGCATGCAGCAGGCAGATGGGTCGGGTACAACGGGCATCACTTCCCAGCGTTTTGCCTGCCAACTGGCAACGTCCATCAATAGACGTGTTTGGGGTAATCCGAGAGGCGGGCCGAGCTGCGGCGGCTCCGGCTTTCATCACACCTGTGCTAAAAGCGCGGTTGAGGAGCAGCCTGGCCGTCCTATCCTGCTCCCTGTAAGGGAATATTGAGACGGAGGTGGATCAGATGGGCTCACATCCTGTCAGACTCATCAGATTTCAGGACGACTGAGTGCTTTTGTCAGCTGAATTCCAGACATCTTCTCTCTTTCTCTCTAGAAGGGTTTTCAGAGATAATGTGTCTCAGGACCTGACCCCCCCTACTCGAAACAATAGTATCATTGATACTGCGATGGCTCTATATAATGCTAATGGCGTATAGTACATAATTCATGAGTATGATCAAAATATGAAGTCCTAGCCTAGAATCCAAACCAGCAGGCCAGAAAGAGGGAGACAACAAGTCTGATGGTCCTTTCATGAAAACACCCTTGTCTCCAGCTCATCCTCTCATCTCCTCCAGCTTCTCTCTTAGTGCCCTCTGTCACGCATGTCACTCTTTCCCGACACCTGTCTGCCCTTCCCTCTCGTCTCACTGTCCCGTCTCCTTCTCTGTGGGGTGGAACTGTTTGTTTTTGGAGGTTTGTTTATGGGGGGAAGGAATACCCCACAGCTCCAGGCCGCCTCGAGTCTTTCAGCTCATCACACGGAACATGACAGCCCTCCTTCTCTTTGGTGCTGAGATGAGCTGTTTCTCCCGTCCCCATGGGGAGTCAAAATTTTCTGCTTCACTCTCTCCTTCTTGAACTTCACTTCAAGACAGCGGATCGATAAAGTGTGCGCGAGCAGACGCTACCTGCTTTGGGCCGTGTACACAAACATTGTGTAATTTTGCAAGCGATGTGGTTCGAGGTTTTACACCAAGTCAGTCCAAGAGGAGTTTATGTTTCATTGAATGCAGTACTTTTTTTTCCACACATAAAATCCTTGAGTCGAAATACAGTATTAACTAAAACAAGCTCTTTTGGTGTGATCACATGGGCGCTGGAGTCAAAAATTTACAAACCACAGTGAAAGCAAATAAGAGGTGCAAAATCCAAAATACTTGTGTATTTTATTTGCCAGCATATTTTCATTAACACCGTATAATGCCCATGTAATCTGCACTGTTTGGACACTACAGCTTGTAATTATTGCAATGAAATTAGGCCTCAATTCTAGTAAACATAAGTGGTGAAAAGACCATGATTGGCCTGTAAATGGGAACGATGTGAAATCAGACACTGACAACTTGTAGCTTGTAATTATGCTGTTTTGCTGACACACAGTGTAATTATGTTGCTTACTTTAGCAATGATGTGTTAAACACTCAAGTGTTGCCATTTATAATGTCTGTGAATTAAATGGGAATTCAGTGCCCTGAAAATGCAGTGTGTCGCAGTGTATCTTTGCATGTCATGGGCCCAGACCGTGTTCCATATGCAGACAGGGGAAACTGAGGTTCATGGAAAATTGTTAATACCAATAATCATACCGGGTGGTCTACCGCTGGCCTCCAGGACTCCACCCAGCAAGCCAGCTCCCAGTTTCACTGTTTTTTTGTAGCCTATTTCAGTCCTTGGCGCTTCTCCTTCTTTCTAGCATTTAGGTTTCTCTTTGGAATATATCAGCACATCAGATAACCTCAAGGTATAACAGTAAAAACCTTGAGTTCACACACACATATACTCAGGAGTTGTTTTTGTCTGGCTGGTGTGTGCAAGTTGTGTGTATGTCTCCTTTTTTTCTTCCCTCTCTCTTACAACATGGAGTTAAGACTGAATCAGCTGTTCACACAACCTTCTCACATACACACAGACACACGCACGCACGCACACACACACACACACACACACACACACACACACACACACACACACACACACACATACCCAGACATGTACAAAAGCCCAATTGCACAGTAGCAAACACGAAATTTTTGCACACAAAAACACTCACACACCTAAAGAGGGGGCTGTGCCTCCGGGGGCCACGTCAGTTACCTGCTGACACACAGGCTAGTGATTGATGAGACGCCGGGGGCGCTGGAGTAGACTTTGTCAGCTGCTCATAATTTATACATCTTATCTCCATCAGAAGAAAAGACAGAGTGCCGCGTTGTGTATATGGAGATGAAAACACTGGGCTTGTTTAGGCAGCGGTGACAGGGTAGCTGCTAGCTGTTAGCCGTGGCGCAGAGTGATAACTCAGATTGCTATCTGTTAGCTTTCTCACCAGGTCCCTCTGTGGCCAGAGCCTTCACTCTTTGCCTGTGACGAATCCTCTGTCTGTCAGTCATTCTCACTCACTTTCATTGCCTCTCTCTCTCTCATGTTTCCCTCTCTCTTTGTGTCTCCTTTTCTCTCCTCTGTCTCGCCCTCTTGTGTCTCTATTTCTCAGTTCTGTGACCCTCTCTCCCTCTCTCTCTCCCCCTTTCTCTTCTCTGTCTATCTCCTGTCACATTCTCAGGCCAGACAGGCCCAAGCCTCTGCTGAAAGCTGCTGGCTCTTCCTCAGTCCACTCACAGGGCGAAGGTCAGGACAGTGGCAGGGCTTGAGTTACAGAATAATTAGCTCTGTCATCATCATGTTGAAATCGATGATCAGATGTTGTGTGAGAGTGACCACAGGATTTATTTTAGGACAGTACAGACAGAATTGCTTTTAAATTAACATTCACAGAGTTTATTTGTGTTTTATGTATTTAAAAATAATTTTAGATAATCAATGAAGATAATTGGCATCACAGTGGTGCAGAGGGTTCCTGGTTTGAACCCAGGGTGGGGGGTTCAAAGCCGGGGGTGGGGGAGCCCTTCTGTGCGGAGTTTGCATGTTCTCCCCATGTCACCGTTGGTTTTCTCCGGGTGCTCTGGCTTCCTCCCACAGTCCAAAGACATGCAGGTTAATTGGTGACTCTAAATTGCCCGTAGGTGTGAATGTGAGTGTGAATGGTTGTCTGTCTCTATGTGTCAGCCATGTGATAGTCTGGTGACCTGTCCAGGGTGTACCCTGCATCTCGCCCAATGTCAGCTGGGATAGGCTCCAGCCCCCCGCAACCCCCAACAGGATAAGTATTTACGGAAAATGAATGAATGAAGATAATTTGTTTATTAGCAATACAACAGAGTGCTTGAAGAACGAGTCCTAAAACCCAGAAATGAGTTAGCATTTTAGCACTCCCAGTTCCATCGTCTTAGGGTCAGTGGATGTTGGGGTAGATGCCTGAAATAAGGTCTGAGGTTAAAACAAGCTCACACGACTTTCATGTTTTTTTCTACAACACAAAATTTGTCAGTAAACAGCCCACTCTTGAATTTTTAAGCTTTTGTGTATCTTAAAAAAATGGTTACTAACAAGTAGCAAAATGAGATTCGAGAACGTCATCACGCCAAATGTGGCTTTACAGCCTTGCTGTGGTAGAGATGTTAAATCATGTGACTGTGGTGTCGTTTGTTTATAGCCTAATGTTAGCTTTTTACCTCTGGTGACTGCATTTAGGTTTCAAAAATCCTAAAAGTGATGTTAATTTGTGAAGATTATCTTGCTGAACAAAACATGGAATTATCATAAAAGTTTGTTTATCACAGATCTTATTTTTCGCAATAATCCAAAATTTAAGGGTAAAAGAGGGTGACAATAACTTTTGTGTTAGCCTGCAGAAAAACGTCATCCCTGGAGCACTCTACAGTCTGTAACTTAAAGGACCAGTATACATCATTCAGAGCAAATCTATGATTCAGAATCGAAGCCAGGATTGTCCGCAAACAGCAGTCAACATTAAGATAGCTAAGCTGGCAGCTAGCAGCTAATGGTACTAACAGTGCAAACAGTGCTAACAACGGCAACAGTGTTGACAGAGCTAACAGTGTTCACCTGGAGCAAACCAATGGGTGGGCACTACGCTTTTGTGACAACGCCATCACTGTTATCAGCGAAAAACACCCAAACCCGCTGTATGAGCACAGTGCAGAGTGGCGGCAATTAGTGATCTAGCGGATAGATAACATGCACGCACAGAGCTAGTGTGGCTTCATTCTCTGCTCAGGACGCCATCACTCAGCTATATCTTATCACAGCAAATAGTTGTTTGCTGCTTTATTAATAATTTTGAGTGTCTTGTACAGAACCTTCAATAGATGAGAGGGTCAGTGTTTCAGAAGAACGGAAGAAGAGCACACTGTCGTCCTGATAAAACAAATGTGTCTTGTTGCTTTAGTATTTGCGGTTGTAACTATTGTGATTATTATTTTTATTTTACTGTAGTTCAGGTTCTGAAACAAAGAAATGTATGACTGATCCTGCACAGAGCATGTCAGTGGTAAATGAATCTGACTTCTGTTGCCCTGTACACTCAGTGTTTGATATTGCCTTCCTGAATGTGAAAAGAAAGTTTATCAACCCACAGAACTTAACCTTACTCTCCTCCAATTGTCTTTTTAGCTCGCTTTGTTCTCTCAAATTGCGTTCAGATGTTTTTAAGAGTGTCAGTTAACTACTGCATCAGCAAAACAACTTTGATTCCATAACCCCTTCCCACTATTGATCTTGCCTCATAGATAAAAGAGTGCTCTCTCTGAAATCATGCATTTTTCATTGTGGTATCAATGGCAGCCTTTGCATTTGGCATCCCACTTAGCTTAAAGCTATACTCACAAATGCTGTCTGTTTTGCTCTATTGATTCAGAGGGTTTGCATCTTGTATATTTGAGATATCAGTCCCTTGGTATCATTTTACTTTGTCTTTGATCAGCCTGATTGCTGTAAACAGCCACAAAGAATCAAGCAAATTATACTAATTAATGTTTTTAACATTATGCTTTTCATTAAATATTCAAGTTGAAATGTTTTGGCATAATTAAAAAAGTTTGTGTTGTAATTTAAATCTCCACAAAATGCTCCGGCTGCCGCGGCTGCTTTGTCTGATTGGGCAATTATTTAAACATGAAACACTTTTTTTTTCAATCTGACACAGCGAATGCACTGAATCTTTTCCTTGAGAATATTTCTATACTGTTATTTTAAAAATGTTCATACCGTATTCTTACCAGACACACACCTTGAAGGAAAAATTGGGAATAGAAGTCCAATATTACCTTTCTCACCAAATAGTAGTTGGCATTGTGGTGCTGATGCTTGTCAGGTGTTAAACAACACTTTGGACCAAGGACAGACAAATGAGAGAGTCCTCCTCTCTAATAGAATCTAAAAAGATGAAAAATATAGTGCAGGAGGCAGGAAGGACTAGTCAAAGAGGTGACCATCAGCATCTCAGCAGCGAGGCTTGGCAGCCTCCAGCCTGCCATGGTGTAATTGGAGAGAAAACATATATGGGAGCAAATAACCCCCTGTCAGGGGCATTAAAAGGAGATGTTGTGACGACTGAGAGCCCTGCCAGCTGAGCACAGCAAAGTGGAGGGGAAGAATAAGGCCCATCAAATGGAAACTGCTTGGAGCAACCGCACATCCAAATATTCAAGATAATTGTTGACCGGTAGCGGAATAGAGCATCCATGTTTGTTTGTGGAACTTTCCCTCAAGAGAAAAACAGATATTTGTCACCATTGTCACTGTTGTTATCCATTCGCTGTCATCTTTTGATTGATTTGGCATGTCCGCTTTGATGAGTATAATTTGAAAATGGTAAAGGGTAACATTAACAGTAGAAGTGCTCAGCCCTCGCGACTGTGGAGTGACATAAAGGTAGGTGATGGAAACAGGGAGGGAAATATGACTCACTGTCAAAACTCAGGAGTGAAATGTAGAAGGGAAACAAGTAGACACAATTTAATAATTTAAACAGATAGATGGTTTTACTCTATGACCATTTGAGTGAGGCAAACAACACTAAAGTTTTCCGGTAATATAACATGCATTTATTCTTAACAGTGTCTAATTTTACCACACATGATATGCACAGTGTTTTGGCTTTTATGGGATGCTGTAGAAAACAAGTACCCCCTTCCCAGGAGTCTGTAAAAAGGCCCCCATGGTGTTTTTGAATGCCCCCTTTGCCAACTTTGTTTGGCAACTTATATATTTCTTCTAAACAAATTAGATTTTGGCTTCACTCACAGAGCCAAAAATTCCAGCTTCTCAAATTATTGAATTACCTAACTTGTGCTCTTTTTCCACTTTTTTTTCCCATGTCTCCTTCGCGATCATCACAAAAGAATTCCCCCGTCTCTCCTGAACTTCCCCTGCGTTTGGAACCTGTCTGACCCCGCCATTCAGCCGAGCGTGTCAAAATGTTAATGAGGATCCCCCCCCCAAAAGCGCTTAGAGGTTAAATAAAGTCTTCATAAGCTGTCGGTCGAAATTCAATAATTTATTTACTTGGCATGTTTCCACTTTCCCTGCCACTCTGCCTCAGTTCTTGTTTCTATCCAGGGACAGGGCTTGTCTTGTTGTGTTTTGTTTAATTTTTTTTGTGTGCAGGCAGCTGTGCAGGCAGCCTTTGTCTGTGCGCGAGATTGCTGCTTTAGCTCAGTGGCCCCTCTCATTAATCATCCGGTCAGACTATTTATAATGCGGCAGCCAAGCCGCCACCTCGGTTGCCATTGGCTTTTGTCACCGTGGCACTCTGTTTTGTGGCAGGAGGAAGCCTAATTATTAACTGTTAAGATGACAGCCAGCGCTGTTCCGTCAACACGGCTGGCTGACAGTCAGACTCAAGTGATAGCCCACTGAGACGCCGTAGACCAACAGCAAACTGTGCGGCTCAGTGTTAATTTTTTGATCTTGAAAGTATGACACTTTGAATTGAGGTTGTTGAAATGCCTCACCTTTGTCTTTTTTATGATTATTTTTTAATAAACCCAAAACATCAAAATGTCAGAGTATGTCTCCAATATGAACTCTTTCAAGTATTCGCCTCAAAACAACCATCTCATGTTGACAGTAAACATACACACTTGTTTAATCAGGTAATTATTTTCTGATTAGATTTTGAGGAAAATTGCAGGCGTCATTATCTGGCAGAATTTCACGACTTACCTCAACATTTCATTGACAGTGCTCTCTAATTTTGTGTGAAATGATTCTGGCGGAGGCTGCCAGTCATCAAGTCTGTCTTCTTCCTATTAATCAGTTATGTTCATGCTGGATACAGATATCAAACTAGCATGAATAATTAAATCACTCCCTGCTTTGCTCCGCAATTCCATATCTTGCAAATCCAGGGAAGCTCTGAGATGGCGCTGGACTTGAAGTGTCAAAAGGATATAATATGTATCTTTTTGTGGCGGAGGGGAAAAAAAAGAATTAGTGAAAGCCTCCTGGAGAATGACAGTCTTTGTTATTTGTCTTCTGACTCCTTAGCAGACAGCTATCATGAAGAAAGAGAACTCACTGTGCACCACCGAGAGAAGAAAATATGTGAGTCAGACTTTCCCCTCCTCCCTCCTTTCCCCAAAGCTTGAGATCCCCCTTCCAAAAATGAAAAGGATCAAGTTGCTGTCACTGTCACCGAACAAACATAAACTTTTCTGGCACCTAATAAATAGGCAGTGTGGCATTGTTCTCAAAGCCAGACAGGTGTGTCTGCCTCAGTGATGATGGATTCCATTATTCTGTATGGAAAGCCTGTTGGCTTTCTTGTCATATGTTGTCACACATCTCTCTCCTGAGAGAGAAAGGTTTGAAAGATGGCCAAAAGTAATTACACAGACGCTTCCCTGATGCTGTTGCCATGTGTTTTCTCCTGCTCATCACCACTAAAGGTAGAAAAAAAAATCTGTTACCCACAGCTATATTTCACAGGGAGACGAGCAGTGCAGACATGTTGGTGCTCCGCTGCTCTCCTTGTTGTGTTGATTGCTAGCTCATTAACCCGTCAGGTTTATTTTTCCTAGCTATGAACGCTAGCTTTGGGAAAGAGCCCTGGGCAGTTTTGCTCATCACTAAGGTGGAGCAGCGGGCCCTGATCCCGGTGTGTGGTGATGACATTATTTGCACCTGAATGGCAGGTACATCAACATCTCCTTGTAAACGTATCAAAGGAGAGACAGTGGCACCTTTGTTCTCCTCGCAGCCCACTTGGGTTGCTGACAGCTTGCTGATTGATATTATCATTCTTAATGTCAGTAAATAGTGCCATGCCAGATAACGAATCAGTTTCCTCTTGGTACTGGAGAGCTCATTTATCTTTCTGCAGCTCGCCCTGGCATATGCCGAAATTGGAGCCGGAAGTAGTCTTCCATTTCAGTCAGAAAGGGACGTGTGATTTTTTTTTCTCCCCTCACTATCTCCTAATCTTCTCTCTCTGTCTCGCTTTTCTCTCTTTGTCTCTGTCTCCCTGGTTATTTTGATTCTGAGTGAGTGAGACTTAACTGGGAGGAAAGATAGAGCTTAAGTCAGTTGTAATATGTTAGGACAACTCTTGATTAGATTCTGTCAGAGTGAGGTCTTTCTGCGTCTCTCCCGCTCCAGTCTCCCCGTCCTGGAACACTAGCGTAACAATGAACAGATATCAGGCCACTCAAGAGCCCTTCCACGAATTTGTTACCAAAATAAGACCCTTGTTAGAGTGATACTTCTTCAAAAGGTGAGCCACAAAATTATCTTATTGTGCCTCATGTGCGGTATATTGTCCTGCTCCGAGGGGGTCATGCATTTAACGAGTTCTTGCAGAGGAACCAGGATATAAAAGCTGCAGACAATAAGCCATTCTATAACTGCACGGTGGCCACCAAAGGTCTTAGAGACATCATATTGAAAAGGTTAAACACTGACAGTGAACAAGCCTAACATGGTGGGTACACAACCTCCACTGAACAGCAACAAATGATGGCATTTGAAAAAAGGAAAGAAAAGGTACAGGAGAAAAGTCTTCTTTTTAATTTTAATTTTAGACAAGAATCAAAAGAGAACGGGTAAAAACAAGCCACACTTGACAAGGCTGGTGCATCAGGGTCGCGCTGCTCGGAAAATAAAAACGCACACACACACACAACTGAGTGCTTTGCCATAAGTGCGCAATTCAAAGCACCTATCTCCATGTTTTTCCTTTCACCCCCTCCCCTCTCCAATCCCGTTACCCCCTACCCTTTGCTATTATGCTGACAGACAGCGCTGATATCCTCTGAGCTGCTGATAGATACGTCATATCTTGGGGAGAAACGGGTTTGTCCTCAGCAGGTGAATGCGCGGCTCCCTCATCCTCCGAGTAGACAGACACACATGACACTTTTCGACACTCTCTCCCTGATAGCACTTTGGCATGCAGGCAGAATCAAAGGGGGCATCTTTCACATGCAATTAGAGCGGAAAATAAAGACGATGAAGTGCGGTGTACAAAGGAAAGCTGGGGATCAGAAGGCTGTAATGAAAGGTGATTAGAAGAAGAGGCCCCAGCCAATGAGCTGCAGAGAGCTGGGGAAACAAACTCATCCTGGTAGGGTTCTCTATTGAAGGTACTATTAGACATTATCAAAGCTGATAATGACAGCCAGCCACTGGCAGACAGACGTGACTCAAAACTATGCTGGATCAATGTGTGTGAGGGTGTGTTTGTTAGGTTTACATCGTAAGCTGTGTCCCAGTAATAATGATACATAATCATTCAATCCACATTTTGAATATGGAGTGTGTTCATTCTGAAAGAGAGAAATAATTCAGTACACTATAAACATGTCAGTATGAGCTAAACCTGCATTATTTTTGAGTGTAATAAACACTGTTGCTTCATAACACAATGCTGAACAACATTGCAATGCTGCTGGAGAAAAAAGGGAACATACATGTACATGTTGATGGTTTTTACCAGTGGTGTAAGTAGTATTCAGATCCTTTACTTGATAAAAATGCAATACTATGGTGTAAAATACTAAAAGATCTGCTTTTAAAACCTTACGTAAGTAAAAATACAAAAGTATTAGCATTCAAATATACTCAAAGTACCAAAATTAGAGGAACTCATTATGCAAAATGGTTCAGTTTAGAATCAGTTATTATATTGGATTAAAATTAGTGATGTATTCATATCATTTAAATGTTGCAGCTGGTAAAGGTGGGGCATAGTTATGACTGGTCCCTTTGCATGCTATTGTGATGGACCCTGGTGCACGCTAGTTACTAGTTATAAGGCACACACACACACTTTAAACTGCTGTTTAAAGTTTATAAAAACCCAAAGGAATCTAATTGAAGGACCTTTGCCACTTTTTCCTCCTGTTCATTTCTTTCTTGAAGGCATGACTGCTCCCTGGACTTGGACATGTCCTCAGCTTGTCAGTATTGACAGATTTTGCACTTAAACTATGTACCAGATTGTACCATAATGTCTAATGATCAGAAATTCAATACCTCATATAATTTTGTTATATACTGCTATCTACTATTTTACCAAAAAAGAAAAGAAAAGAAAAGTTGGTTTCCAACTGGTCCAGCCACAGGGTCCAGATTTCACCTTAGTCATTAGTTCAAGATTCACACAATTTAATGTATGTTTATTATTCACTCACTCTACAGCTGGAAACAGCACTTCAGAATAAAAGCTTTGTACCAGAAATTCACTGTACTTCAGAATAAAGTGTGGTTTTTTTTTTTACAAACTTGACATGTTCTCGAGTCACTTGTTGCCCATTCAGAATGGACCCGTGACCCACTTTTGGACTGCGACCCACCAGCTGGGAACCACTCACCTATACTGTAGATAATAGCACCATTTTTAATTTATTGTGAGTTGTTTGAACAGAGGTGTAGCTCCAAGGTGGCAATCTGAATAATTTGCAAGGGCCCCAGTGCAACCACACTGCCTGCACTCTACATTTACGTAACTGCTCTATATATATATTGCTAGGTGGCTTGACCGATAATAATATATTATCGCCTTTTATTTTATTTATATTTCATATCAATAGTACAACTAGCTTTAAAATGAATGTAGCAGAATTAAATGTAACATATTAGCCTCTGAAATGTAGTGGAGTAGAAGTAGAAAGTAGCATATAATGGAAATACTCACGTAAAGTATCTCAAAACTTTACTTCTGTGCACTATTTGAGTACATGTAATTTGCAACTCTACAAGTAATTCTTTGGAAAACATTTTTCTCTATATATATCAAATTTATCTATTTCCTCTTTTTAAGTTTGTGGGGTTTTTTTATGCTAACTGCAATAACAATGAACCATCAAAAAAGGACTGGGCAGTATGGACCATAAATAACTTCGCGATATTTTTAAGCTATATCGCGATACACGATATATCTGGATATTTTAGCACTTTGTCTAAACACTTCATAAATGTCTGATTCAACCTTTGATGCACAAAATCACACCAGTATGATGAGTCTAGTTTTTATTGCAACATTTAAACATTAGAAGAAGCATATACAGCACCAGGGCTCACATTCTTTGTACAGTTCATTTGCTGTAGGGATTTGGAGCAAACTTAGTGTTTGGTTGGCGTCCATAGGTCTCCTGTCAGTGCAAAACAGTAAAGTATTTTTGTTTCTTGGAATACCTTCTGCAAGAAAAAAATGTAAGATTAGCACAAAATAACTACCAAGGCTGCAACTAACATCTATTTCCATTGCAAGTTAACTTAATGATTATTTTCTCGATTGACTAATTTGTTGTTTGATCTATAAAATTTTTGAAAATCGTGAAAAATGTTGATCAGTTTTTCAAAATCCTCAAAAATTTCATCCTCAGTGTCTTGTTTTGTCCACAACCCAAGACTATTCAGTTTGCCATCATTGAAGAGCAAAGAAACTAGAAAATTTTCACATTTAATAAGCTGGAATCCAAGAATTTTGACTTTTTTTCTTTAAAAATTACTCAAGAAAAGAGTAAAAGATTATCACATTAGCTGGTGATTTATTCAGTAGTTGATTAATCTTTAATCCCTAATAAGTATCATATAAAAGTAGTGCACAGTATGGTGAGAGTGTGTTTGTACTATGGTCTAATACAAGGATAACTGTATTCTGACTCTTTCTAATCAGATTACTTTGATTTTGCCTTTTATTTCACCTCAAAACTGTATCCATCTATCATCTCCTTAAATCTGCTAGTTCTTATATCATCCTTTAACCTCTGAGTAGAATCTATCAGCTCCCTCACTGTCAAGTCTAGTTCATTTCACTTCTGACTGAATGGCATTTTTTTCCTCTGTCTCTCCGTCCCTACTTGTTTGGCCTCAAAAACCGCCAGCCGTCCTGCTGGGTCCTGAGTGAGTGAGTGATGGACATTTGTTTCGCTTCTCTGTGGCTAAACTGAAGAAAAGGAGACCCATTCCTTTGCCTGCCATTGCCAGCTGTGAGTGGTTGTCAGGGTTGGGGCTGGTCCAGGGCCTGCTAATGGTGCTGTCTGTCTCAGTCAAGTCCTTGAGACCTTGAGTCCCTCAAGAGACACCACGCTCCAAAGTTTGACTGGAATTAAGCACCTGGTGAATGAACAGAGGGCAACTAAGCTGTCATGGATGAAATCATTGTGACATTACAAATACAGTTCACGTCTTAAGAGGCTGTATTTGAAGATGTTGTCATGCAGTCTTACCAGGCTGAATGTCAAGATTAATCATTTTTCGAGCCAGTGGATTTGTGAGAAGGGCGTTAGTGTACAATAATTCCTTGTGTGTCTTATAGTAGTTGGATTAGATATTGATTATCATACCAAAAGGAACACCCTCCACAAAAAAAGGGAGAAAGACACAAAAATAACATTGACACTGACTGAGAAGGATCCCAGGGGCTTCCACAAACAAACAACACTAATTCAATGCTTCACTGACACAAAAGCACATTCAATCAAAGCGCCAAATAACATCCTTGTCAAGCATCTGGTAAATGGGTTATTTGGCACCTTAACAACAAGTTGCGGTTCAGGCCCATTCAGATTGTCAGCAGACACTACAGGCACGCTGTCTGAGAATGAGAGGCTTAGCTTGGAAAAAAAAAAGGGTGGGGGGGGCTGCAGGGGAGCGATGGGGCGGCAGGAGAGTTTAAGACCAGCACTGTAGCTATTACGAGACGTCAGAAAATATGCTTAATTGAAAATGATTAGGGCTCTCATAAAAGCCGATCAAGTCAGGGTTTGGGGAGAAAGCGCAATTGTCCCACATAATCCCGCCTGTCGCTGTTCTTTCATCTGGATGAAGAGATCAAAAAAGAAGGGATTTGTAAAGGCCAGACCTCCCTGTGCCACAGCCACTGAGCTCAGCTCCTCTCTCCGGTATTCACTCTCCTTTTCAAACGCACTTCCTCTCTCCTGCACACTCCTCCTTCCTCCTCTTTTTGTCTTTTTCACACTGGTGTTTTCCATCGGTCACAAGGTATGTGAAGGTCAGCGTGCGAGCCCTTTGCTCCCGTTCCGCGGTAATATCAGCACGCTTTGCATGAAGCTGTGAATCGCGATGTGAGCTTGTGTGACAGCATGTTTAGAGATTGCACAGTATTGCCCTTCATTATCAGACATCAAAGAAAGACACACAAATGCGCTCACCCACACACAAGCCACGGGTTGTACTCCCATGTCTTCCTTTATCCATCTTCCAGAGAGAAAAAAATAAGACAAGAGGATAGAAAGCAGTCTGAAATGAAAGCTAGAGGGGCCTAGAGAGAGTCAAAGTGAGACACACATAAACATTCACACACACATGGAGGAATCAGCTGTGAGCTGAATGGATCTGAGTTGGAGGGGGAGTACTCTGCCCTCATGCCCTCTCTTTGAAGTGAGGCACAGGCCGTATGTACAGGCCCCAGAGAGGGGCATGTCTACATCCCCCCCATAGGCTGGCTGAAGGCAGCGGTCCGAGCGGAGCACACAGCACCGAGAAAAGAATGCAGCTTCCTCACTGAGCTGCTTTCTCTACACACACCAGAGTGATTTTGTTAAAAGAAAGATCGTTTAGGGCAGTGAAACTCGCCATACTTGATTTAATGCCTGCAAATATTTTATGGATATGAGACACAATTTGAGCGGTTTGTTCTGTGTAGATTTTACCACTTGTACAACAACCCAGTGGTCGTGATAAAGTTGTTTTAAAGATTTTCTTGCAACCTGTGAACGCTGCTATCTGTCACTTTGAAAGTGATAGCATGCAGCTCATTGGAGTTGCCCTCTGAAAGATCTGTAATGGCCTTCACTATTTATCTTAAGATTGATGTAAAATAAATTCCCCCAAACAGCAACATGAGTGATGGCTGTTTAGTTCTAGTCTCAACATTTATGTTTAAGTCAGTGGATGAAGAGGGATCGTGTCCATTTGTGTTGAGTGCAACACCATTAACCTCTAGCCCGATTAGCAGGATGGAAGAAAAACTCTGAGCAGATGATTTCCGTCACCGTAATGTCACACTGTTGTTCTCAGCTGTCGAGGCTGCACTCCCTGTAAACACATACGCATGCACTTTGATGGACTGTTCCCAGCTTGCGCGCCCGGTGCTCGGCTCACGGGGTTGGGGTGGGAGATGGTGAAACGGTGTGAGGTCTTGTCTGGTCTGGTCTGGGCCACTCGTGCTCTGCTCTGGCCTCGGGGAATGTTTGGCGTGAGATAAGGCTGTGTTTGAAGAGGAGCTCCAGATGCTCGTATATTACAGGTTGTCTTGTCATGCCGCAGATAAAGCCTCAGAGAAGCTCCTGTCGCCAGGCCGTACCACACACAGACGCACACTCACAGGGAAGATAAATGTTTACAGGAGGCATTCACCCTTCGACAGTGTCGTGCTGTGGACGGCGGGGCTGTCAGAGCTCTACCATTTTTAGGCTGTGGCTCACGTCTGCAGCATCTAGGTTTTGACAGCATGTTATATGTTGCGTATCACTTCTTATAAACATATGATTATATTCCCCAAGCTTTGAGATACTTCCGCAGTTTTATAAAAGATGGTAGCCTTAACAAACTCTGACAGATAGCTACACTTGTAAAGGGCATGCGAAAGAAATGTTAGCATGTTCTGGTTCTGAGATTAGATTTTAGAGTTGTCTCTTTTTTCTCAGTGTGTACCGCCCATCGGCCTTCCGATGTCTTCCTATGTCTCTTCACACTCGGTAAAACAAATGTGCGGTTGTAATTCTCCTATAGGTGAGATTGTGAATTTGTCACACTCATAAAGATATAAAGTCCTGCAGTGGTGTTCTCTACCTGACTGTCATGCTTGCCTTAAGTTTATTAGGCCTGGAAATAGCTTTTACTGTAGGTCAAATCTTTACAGAGTAAAGCCGTGCTTTCAGCATGTAACCTGTTGAAAATGGCTCTGTCCAAAGACATAATTGGCCATTTGCTTCTCATTATTTAATTTGGCTAACCTCTGTGTCTTTTAATTGTAAGTGTTGTCATCACATCTCCTTAAGGCGGAGACTGTGTCCCCGCTCTCCATCCAACCTTGAATGAGATTATTCATCACTAATAAGACAAGAGATAGTGGGTTTGTGTAATGCAGGGACAGGTTTCCCTCTGTCATTAAGTCATATGTTTGCTAAAGTGGAATGGTATATTGCCTGGCATAAAACATGGCGTGTCTTCATTTGTCAGGCTCGTAGGGCTGTGAGACAAACGATGTTCAGAGTGTATGTCTGAGGGCCCTCTGAGACCACAGTTGAGCGGCTGCTCACTGGTGCGTTTCTCATGCTAATGTCATGGTCTCCCAGTCTATCTGTCACCCCATTACGCTAACATCATTATGCATAGGGGCCTGTCTGTGTCGTTGAAAAGAACAGAATCATTCCTGTCTCATTTTGAAGCAAATTGTTTGGGGAACATTTCTCTCTCTTTTTTTTTCCTTTTTTTTTCCAGCGGTAATGGCGGGCCAATCATTTTGCGAGGCTCCAGGTATGCAGATGAATGAATAGCTATTTGAGCTGTTTGGTGAAAGGAGTTTTTGTATTATTCATGAGAGGGATGGTGTGTCTGAAAGAGAAAGTGTGTGTGTGTGTGTGTGTGTGTGTGTGTGTGTGTGTGTGTGTGTGTGTGTTCACGCGCATGTGTGTGAAGGGGCAAATGTGCCTCTATCAAACATGCATACTGTATATTCACACACAAACACAGTGTACATGCATTGTACAAGCATGCTTGCGTCAGCCGTTGCACACACCCGAGACCACAGTAAAAATAACTGAGATGGATGTAGCCTATAGGGAAGTCACTTTGGATTGGTGGTTGACTTTTTTAAATGCTCAGCTAATGGCTGCCTATGTTGATAGATTTTTATTTTTGGATCAAGGTACCCACTGAGTATCCCTTCAACATGGCATCATTTCAGCCTCTGAGCTGCGAGGTGTTTCAGAGTCAGATCGTTCCACCGCGATCTTCACCTGGAATCTTTTCATCTCGCCCAGCGCAGGTTCAAATCCAGGTTAAAACCTCTGTCTCAATCCAGATCTCTCGGCCCTGGCAAACAGCGCAAATACCGATCTGTCAGCTCAGCAGATTCCTCGTGCCCGTGTGCGAGTCCCCTGTGCATGTGTGCCGCCGCCTCTCCATGTGGGAGGTATGCTAGCCGCGCACCCACCTGCTAATTCAAAAGCTTCAATCAGCTCGGCTAACTGAGGAGGCAACCCTGGGCTCCTGTAATTGCCCTGGTGACAGTGCTTCGGCGAGGAAGGGAAAAAAAGCCTTTCTGTGTCTCTGTGTCATCATTTGCACAACGTTATGAATAGGTTAATAAAATAAAAT